>NC_143571.1:92548750-93252500 GCF_054136105.1 Typopeltis vanoorti | reverse complement strand
TGTGTGTGTGTGTGTGTGTGTGTGTGTGTGTGTGTGTGTGTGTGTGTGTGTGTGTGTGTGTGTGTGTGTGTGTGTGTGTGTGTGTGTGTGTGTGTGTGTGTGTGTGTGTGTGTGTGTGTGTGTGTGTGTGTGTGTGTAAACCGTTAAATTAACAGTGGTTTGCGACGGGTATTGAAACGAAACAATGAAACCACCGCTATGTATTATCTTCCTAAGACACGCTCTGCAGAAGCTTCGAGGAAGAAAGCAGAAATGTGACCAAACAAATTATTATTATTATTATTATTGTGTATATTTATAGAAAATTATTCCATTACCAATATCGTTAAAATGAAAGAGATCACTCTTACCATCTTAAAATAACCATTGTGATAGAAATGCAAATACATTACAGGAAAACAGCGCTTAATGCGAATTCGATACTGGAGATAACTAGTTAGCGAGATTGTGTGAAATGATACTATTTCCAGCTTTAAGCGAGTGATTAATCAGTTATCGCGATTTTTTATGTAATGCAAAATTTTACGTTACTCGAAGTTTTTTGTCTCCAATCTGCAGCGAGCGGCAGCACTTGTCAATGTAGCAGCCAGTGGGCAGTGGCAGTGCTCTGGGCGGCGGCCGGCGACACTCGGCAGTTGACTCAAAACTTTCATCGCAAACGTGCAAACTCTGTTCTGTTGCTCCATCACTTCTCCTTCATTTTGCTTTAATTTAAATATCTATAAAGCCTTATTATGTTCAGCCCCTGATATGGAAAAGAGATAGACTGATAAAGAAAGTGGTTGTAATAAAAAGAGAAGAAAAGTGATTACGTCACAGGAAAAGCTGGAAGTCATTGAGACATGAAAGGCTAGTAATACAATTATTGTGTGAGACCTGGGATGTAGCAAGTCTACTTCGAACTATATTAAATATGAGCAAAAAATTCAAAGAAGAAGAAGAATTTGCTACTGCTCCTTTAACCATGCAGATTACCAGAAATCGAAGCCATTAAGGATCTAGATAGAACGTCTTCTATCAATCTCGATTGAGGATTGTAACCAAATAAGAATACCTCTTAATACAAGGAATATTCAGGTAAAATCTTTCAATTTTTTACAGCATTGAAAGAGACCACATTTCGAGAAGAATGTGAAACCTTTACTGCGAGTTTAGGACAGTTTGACCGCTTTAAAAATCGAGCGACTGCATAACGTAAGAATAACTGGGGAATCTGATACTGCTGATAAAGATTTTGCAGCCAGGTTTCCTGAAGAATTGCAAAGGATAATTCGGGAGGGTGCCTGTGAGGATCAGCAAATATTCGACGCCGACGAAATTGGTCTCTTTTGGAAGCGTATGCTAACAAAAACATTCCTAGCTAAAACTGAAGCATCTCGACAAGGATACAAAGCACCTAAAGATCGTCTTATGCGTTTATTGGGAGGCAATGAAGAAGGCGATTTTAAACTGAAGCTTATGTTAGTTTATCGTGCGCAAAATCCAAGAAAATTACATGGATGTAGCCATCAAAAATTGGCTGCAATTTGGGAAATCAAATAAGAAGGCTTGGGTGGCGAAAACACTTTTCGAGGAATGGTTCAACTGTTATTTTTGTCCTTCGGTTGTAGACTACTGCAGGAAAAATAATCTTACCTTTAAAGCCCTTTTGTTATTAGATAATGCTCCCAACCATCCGATATGAATGAAATGTAAACGTTTTTTTCTTTACCCGAGTTTTGCAACTTCTTTACTTTATCCGATGGACCAAGGGGGTCATATCATCGTTTGAAGCGTACTACCTTCGTAGAAACTTTGCCCAAGCCATTGAAGCAACGAGGAAAGAGAATGCAATTTCTTTACCCGAGTTTTCGAAATAATACGGTATCAAGCAAGCAGTAGAAAATATTCATTTAGCATGAGAGGAAGTCAACGCCAGCAATATGAGAGCTCTGGCAGAAGATCTTACCTCACTGTGCAAATGATTTTGTTGGTTTTAATAACCCAGCTGATAACAGTATTGAAGAACTCAACGCAATTAGAAAAGAACTTGGATTTAATGAACTGGATAATGAAGATATGAGAAGCTTGCTCGATTCCCATTCGGAACAGTTAAGCGAGAATGATCTCCTTCAACTAGAAGAAAAGCGTGCATATGAAGAAGAAGCGGAAGAGGATAAGAAGTGCGAACAAGGAGAGAAAGTTACGACTAAGAAGCTAACTGCAAAAGAACTTGCGCTACTATTCAATCACATTGAGCACGTTAAATAAATTTTGTTTGTTTGTTTAATCCTGATATGCAACGAAGCTTCGAAGGCCGAAGAAGTCTAGCACGATTCAAACATCTTTACTTAATATTTTGTAGAAAATTAGCTCAAATCAAATGCTTAGACAGGAAATAAAAATTTAAGCAATTGATTTTTATTAACTATGATGATTTTATCGTCTAATATATCTTTTTTTTTAATTTAAGCTAATTGTATGAATTATAATTATTTCTATAGTTTACAGTATTCGCTTAACGCGATTTCTCAGCGCTCATTAATTGATGGATTAAGTAAACGCGTTATGCGAGGTTTCCTGTATTATTATTAATATTTATCAATATTTATATATTATTTACTTAACCTTCTGGATTGAATATTTGCACTGAACAGAAAATGTGATAGCTCCTTCAATTTCATACTTGTAAAAATTATGTATATGTGATCAGAACAATAAACTTATCAATGTCAAAAAAATTATTATTGTTGCTCAGTTTCAAAAAACTATACAGGTTTTAAAGGCCTTTCCTGCTCCCTATAAGGGAATAAAAGGGTTTAGCTGATTTTTTTCATTATAAAGCCGATGTTGCTGAGTGGAAGTGGCGCTTTTGTCCTCTGTGCTAGGCCTCCCGAAGTGACTTCACTACAAGTTTAGTTGCTGACTGGTGGAACTTTTTCCAAGCCTATCTTCAACCGCTTCCCGAGTTAGTCGATTTCTGGCATGAGCGAGCATGTTTTTTTCTCCCAGAAAAGAAGGTTTTTCTTCCAGTAAACTCAAGAAATTATACTGTAGGATCCACACAATTTTAGACAGTAACATATCCTGTTAGGGTTTGGTACCAAGAGATGGCAGCACTTGTTTGTCTGTCGCGTCATTGTTATCGGCTTATAATTAGTGATAGTAATGGTTCAGCTATCTCTGATTGGACCCTGCTGGAGATTGAACTGCCCATTCACTCTCCAAAAGCTAAATAGGATTAAAAGGCCTTGCCGACTCTCTATAAGGGAATAAAATACATTATCTTATTATTATTATTATTATTTTATTAACACCTCTGTAGCTCAGGAGAAGTGGCGCATACATCTTCTGCACTAGACTTCCAGAAGATAGACTTATTAGTTCAAGTCTAGTTGCCGACTGGAGGAACTGTTTCTAAGCCTTTCTTCGACAGGTTCCCGATTTATTCGATCTCTGGCACATGCATGAGGGTTTTTTCTCCGGTAAACTCAAGACAATCGACAGTAGAACCCACATTATTTCATACAGTAGCACATCCTGTTAGGGTTAGATAAGAAGAGATGGCAGCAATTGTTTGCCAGTCTAATGGCAAACAATTGCTGCCATCGGTAGCCACCTATAATTAGTGATAGTGATTGCTATATCTGATTGACTACTATTAGAGACTGAATTGCCCACTCAGTCTCCAAAAGCTAAATAGGGCTAAAAGGCCTCTCCTACTCCGAATAATGGAATAAAGGCGTTAGCTTATTATTATTTTTTTCCTGCACTGATCCTAATCACTGAAAAATAAAAAGTGCTGATCGTAAAACCATAACCATCACATAAGTGAGAAAAACATGTTATCTGGGATTACATTTCAATTCTGATCAAATTTCGAAAAGCTATACAAATTATCTACACAGGATAATAGCAAGCAAAATATATCAACTAAAAGACATTGCTCAGACGCACAAAAAAATAGTAATCTATAAAGCATTATGTGAAAACATTTTAAGATACACAATTACACTATACACATTCTCTGTAGACTACAAACGTAACAGGTTACACTCAATGCAAACTGAAATGATAAAGCTAATATTCTCAGAATAAAGAGAAGAGTCCACTCTCACACAGACAGCAAGGACAGAACACAAAATATTTAAGGTGAAACACTTATGCCAGTACATAGCCACTAAAAGTTTATTTCAGTCCAACTATAGAGTAACCAGAACAACATATCATATAACAAGACACCACAGTCAATAAACTACATAACATATAAATACAGTATAATAATCACTACAGAAAAGTCAATCAAAACTTTTACATAACTGACATAATCAACAAACTACCATTTGACCAGAGACACCTAGGGACCTACAGAGAGCTGAAACAGGCGCTATATAGATATTATAGCACGACTTAAAATTAGAAGGAAATTACACACACACACATTCCTCTCAAACATTATTACAAAGACACAAGAGCCTCCATAGCTCAGTTGATATAGACTTCCTCTATATCAACTGAGCATTAGGCTCATTAGCCGGTCTCATTTGGAGGTAGAGGATTTTTTCATCTGGAAACTTGGGTTTTTCGTCCCTCGGAGCATTCAAATCGGCCAATGAACAGACCCGGATCTACATTGATAAAATACAACATACTTAATCCCTCATTACAATGGCTCAACTAGTAATAAATAAAATAAAATCTAGAACACAAATATATATATATATATATATATATATATACAGGGTGTTCGGGATAAATTTGACAGTTTCGTAAGGAAAAAGAAAATCTTCTTTGTATCTATTAAATTTAATGAATTGACAAAAAAACATTACAGGCAGAGTTATTACAATACTATCAACAAGATTTACTCAAAATAACCACCATTAGCATCGATCACAGCTTCAATTCTGCTTCGGAACCTCGAACAAGCTGATGCTACAGTCTCCCTGGGAAGGGCCGCAAAAACTGTTTTAATTTTATCCATTAACTGGGCTTTTGTATTACTGGAAGTGCGATTGGTGTCTTTTTCAACTGCGCCCCATACAAAATAATCCATGGGGTTAAGGTCTGGGGAGTTTGGAGGCCAAACATTTGGACTGGTGAAGTCGTAGAAATTTTCAGACAACCATTTTTGACTTTTCCCAGAGGTGTGGCAAGGGGCCGAATCCTGTTGCCATACATACGGCCTACCATTGGCTACCCTTGTTATCCAGGGCTTGACTACAGTTAGCAACTCCACGAACAAAGCCCGAATTCCAATGCCAGGGTTCTTCAACACCTGTTCCTGCAGATTTGCGAGGAATTCTGCTGTACGAACGCAATCAGATCGTCTGCTAGGGATCTTTCTTCTTGCTACATCCTCGTAGTCACCATTGCAAGTCTCTAGTTCATGCCTGATTGTTTTTACTGTATTCAGGGAGCATTGGGCAGCAGTCGTAATATCCTTATTTTGATGGCGGGCACGAATCATCATGATACAAGTTATTCTCTTCCATGATTCAGGTGGGTTCCAGCTATCCATCCTTTCTGACATCTTGTATATGAATGAAGAAGGGTCCAAACTTTTAAATGAAGAGAAGTGTGTGTTAATACATGTAACTTACGGAAAAATATAATTAATTATAAATATGTCAAATTTATCCCGAACACCCTATATATATATATATATATATATATATATATATATATGCTTTACATACCTATGAACAGGTAAATGTACATCTGGCTCACGACGGTGAAACAAAACCACGGAACCACTGCCATCTATTATCTTCTGCAGATGAACTATGCAGAAGCTTCGAGGAAGATAGCAGAAATGCCACCAAACAAACAAACAAGCATATCCAAAAAAATTTACTCAGGAATTTGTGTACGAAATTTTTGTAGAGAAATAAAACAATAATAAAAATTATTTTTATCAAAAATATCTCTATTAAAACTATCTGTATTAAATACTGAATATATAAAAATATTGAATGAAAAACACTAAAGACAAAATGCAAAAAAAAATTAAGTATATTAATATAAAATCATTCCATTATTATTACTACCATTAAATGGTTGGCGGTACATTTGAGCCGTCTCTCTTCACTGTGTACTGCTTAATTAGTGATATCCTTGGGCCATCAATCTCTGATTGGTACCAGTGGAGATTGAACTGTCCACTCAGTCTCCAAAAGTTAGATAGTGCTAAATGGCCTCGCCTACTCCCGTATACGGGAATAAAAACGTTAGCTGATTTTTTTTAAATGGTTGGTTATATTAAAACTTTGTATAAAGCATTGTATTCACATTCATCCCAATCCATTTGTAAATACGATGGATAAATATTTAGCTAGTTTAAAAAAGTTATATTTATAAAAATTCAAGTATTCCACATATTGTACTGAATCATTGTGCTCCACAGAAAATACAATGTCTCATTGTATATATATGTAAATACACTGTGTGATAATAATCCATGTCATTGTAAAAAAAATTATTATTAGCAGACTCGACTACTCCTATAAGGGAATAAAAGGCATTAGGTTTTATTATTATTATTATTATTATTATTATTATTATTATTATTATTATTATTATTATTATTATTATTATTATACAAACGGGTACATGGTGATATTGCTGCTCCAGGTTTTTTATAGTTTTAAAGTAGTTCTAACTCCTGTTTTTAATTTGAAAGTATTCCCAAGTAACTCTACTTGTCACGTCGAAGACAGTGATATAAAATTAACCGAAATAGGCTAAGAAGAAACCAAATTTTGAAGTGCTTTGCTCATGGTCAACAATGAGCAAAGAACAAAGGACGTCGCCATCTTTACAATCACACTACAGTTGTTCAAGGGAATAAAGGTGAGTCATGAAATGCATAAAATACCTGAAGGATTTATCGTACGACCGAAATCACATAACCTGTAGGAAATGTCATAGGAATCTACAATTTACATGTGCTGACCTTTCAGAAACAACCTGGCAATGTAAATCCAATTCAACACGCAAGGAACGGAAGTGCCTACTCTGCAGGGAGAACAAAGAAACACATCTAAGGCAGCCACCTACAGCACAAGCGATTATACCAGAGGCAAAATCAGACAGTGAACTGAACAGACAAAAAATGCAGGTGAGTCCTATAATTTCAACTCTTTAAATATACTAATAGAAAACGGTCTAGAGACTATAAAAGCCTGCTTAATAGATCTTGTGCAAGAACTCTCTGATAAACAAAACGCACAAATAATAAAAAATCTAGAGAATATGAGGATTTGGTCAAACATAACAATTTAGCAGTGAAAGAAGTCTTGCAAACGGTAAAAGATATTAAAATCAGCATTAACGCAATAACTGACAGGCAACACAATTTGATGAAAGAGACATCCTAACTCCGTCAAGTTCTTAATTCACTAAAACTGCAATAAACATTAAATCAGCAACGATATAAAGACGATCTTGTTATAAAGAGTCTTGATGAAACTGCGCCTACAGAAAACCTCAGAGACGTAGTTTTAAAATTAGGCCATGTAATCGACATCCCTCTACAGCATAACGACAATCAGACCATAAATGGGAATTCCCAAGAAGAGCAAAAAACAAGGCCTGCCACGATCCATACCAGTCATAGTTCATCTTACAAGCAAGTCCATAAGAGACAATCTCATAAAAGCCAGCATACAGAAAAAAACAGTTGACAAGGACTTGAACGCATTGCAAGACAATACACCAATCTTCCTATCAGAATGTTTAACACAATTCAACCAGAATCTGTCGTACCAAGAGAAAAGCAAAAACAGAAACAAATTATCCATTTTTGTGGATCACAGATTCCAAGATATTCTTGAGGACATCATAAACTTCAAAACCGATACAAATTAAAAGCTCAGAAGACATAGAAAGACTGCCATAGGGAAATAAAAAGAATGTCTCCTAATTAGTTCAAAAATAAAAACAGAATAAAAATGAATGTGAACCATCGATGCAAATGCAATAACACCAGAAAAAAATATTGCAATTTCACTTTGATCAGACCTTTCAGATCATTCGTTTGACCTCTCGGATATCAGCCTACTTCCAACATGGCAATCAAATTAATAAAAGATATCTAACCAGTGTAATCCTCAGATAAGCTTATTAAAAAGCATCGAGGATTCAAGACATTTATTACATTGAGGTGTTGTAGTTGCAGTGCTTGAATACATTAAAAACAAAAATTGCAAAACATAACTTATTGTTAGGTTATATGTATGTAATATATGTATTATTCTATGTATGTAATTTTTATAATTTTTGAATTTGGTAATTTCTATAATTTTATAATCTAATTATTATATGTATGCAAGACATAATAAAGTGTTAAAAAATGAGCTATGATATTGATATTGAAAAAAAAAATTATGACATTTATATTTTTAAAAAAATCACTGCACTCTACATTTTGTACTGAACAGAAAATATAATAGTATGCTTGATTGTATATATGTAAATACTCTGTATGATGATAAATAAAATGTTAATACAGTTTAAATATTATTATTATTATTATTGTTGTTATTATCATATAACTATATTAAATAACTATACAGGGAGTTGATGGTCAAGCTCTACAATTACTTATTGATTATGTATATTCTGCCGAAATAAAGGTGACAGAAGAAAATATACAGGTATTATTACTTGCAGCTCATATACCACAATTAACTGATGTCAGAGACGCATGTTGTGATTTTCTTCAAGCACAGCTTCATCCTTCAAACTGTCTAGGCATTAGAGGCTTCTGCTGATCTTCATGGTTGCCTGGAATTTCTCAGCTATGCAATAGCATACAGAACAACAGTTTGTAGAAGTAGTCGAAAGTGAAGAATTTTTGGCTCTCTCTTCTTCTCATGTGTGTAAACTTATTTCAAGTGACATGTTAGCAGTACCATCAAACGAAAAGGTATTTGAAGCAGTTATGGCTTAGGTAAATCATGACTTGGAAAACAGAGAGGAATACTTAGCACAACTCATGGAACATGTCCTGTTACTTGAAAGGGAGATGGTAAATCCCGTTTTAACTTATAGCCAGGTCCGAAACTCGGATAGTAATCGATCCGAGCGAGCCCAAGTGTAAATGATCACTTGGGAAGTACAACACCAGGGCAACTCCATGCAAAGGTGGAGCAAGCTCCGTCACTAACTTTAATATTCTCTCATAATGTAACACCCAGCTCCTAAGAGATGTATATATGTTGTTTTACATTATGAGAAGAGATCACTACACAGACCGGTTTCAACCTTTTTTTTTGAGGTCTCATCAGTGCGTAGATAGACCTGGAATATGAAGGTTTTTAAGTGAATACGAACTTATATACCTCTACTATCGAATTGCCGAAGTGGTTTTTTTTTCGGCATGAAACTCTATGGATTTCAATCGGAGTTTCGGACCCGGCTATAAAATAAAACGGGATTTACCATCTCCCTTTCAATTAACAAATTCGCCGGTAAAATAGCCTTTCGGCTTATTATCTTAGTAATGTCCTGTTACTTTTGTTATCGCAAGAATATTTAGTACAGCAAGTGGAGGAAGACCCTCTTTTGAAATCTAATCACCTTTGTAAAGATTTCCTAATAGAGGCAATGAAGTACCACTTATTAAAAGGTGAACAAAAGGTGATGTATAAAACTCCACGAACAAAACCCAGAACTCCAGTAGGAAGACCAAAGATTCTCTTAGTTGTTGGAGGACAAGCACCAAAGGATATAAGAAGTGTCGAATGCTATGATTTTTAAGATGAAAGGTGGTATAGCAGTTAGCTGAGCTTCCAACACGTCGATGCCGAGCTGGACTTGCTGTTTTTTTAAATGGGTTTGTTTATGCTGTGGGTGGCTTTAATGGTTACTTACGAGTTCGCACTGTAGATATATATGATCCAGTACGAGATCAGTGGTCTCAAGCTCCAAGTATGGAAGCACGTCGTAGTACATTGGGAGTGGCAGTATTAAACAATTTGATCTATGCTGTGGGTGGCTTTATTAGCTCTATAGGCCTTAATAGTGCAGAGTGTTATGATGTCTGACTTGGAGAGTGGAAAGTTTTGGCTCCTATGAGTGCCGGAAGGAGCAGTTTTGGTGTTCTGTTGAAGTCCTGATTGGATTCCTCTATGCAGTTGGAGGTTATGATGGTGCTTGACGTCAGTGTCTGAGTTCAGTAGAATGCTACAATCCTGAAACAGATAAATGGTCCTTAGCAGCAGAAATATCACCTAGACGAAGTGGAGCAGGTGGTGGTGTACTGGACAATTTTTATATGCAGTTGGAGGCCATGATGGCCGTCATATCAGGAAGCGTGTGGAGTGTTATAATACAGAAAAAAACAAATAGTTGGACCTCTGTGGCAGATATGGTTATGTGTCGGAGGAATGCAGGTATTATAGCTGTTGATGGACTCCTCTATGTAGTTGATGGTGATGATGGCTCCTCCAATTTGGCATCTGTTGAAGTGTTTATAACCTAAAACTGAAACATGGACTATGTTGCCTTCATTTATGATTATTGAACGGAGTTATGTTGGTGTTGCTATAATTGGCAAGCCAATGTGATTGCTTTAACATAGCTAATCAAAATATTTCCTTGTTTTCAGTATAGACATTTTTGAAAAGAATAGCTTTATCAACATAGGCTGGAAAATAAACTGAAGCTACTTGTAAAGTAATTTTTGTCAAATTTTTAATAGGATACCGACAGTTCCATGTGCTAAAATTCATAGCCATATGAAACAACATTTTTACTTTAAGAATATTAAAAGTACTCTCCTAAGTGTGATGAAAAGTTTCATTTCTGTGGTAAAATGCTTAAAGCAAGCGCAGAAGATGTTTAAGTGCATTATTCAGATTTTCATGTGTGTTTGATAATAAATAAGTTAATCTTTAAAAATTATTATTATTATTATTATTATTATTATTATTATTATTATTATTATTATTATTATTATTATTATTATTATTATTATTATTATTATTATTATTATTATTATTTTATTCACATAAATGATACATAGTCAAAACAAGATATCATATAAATAAACGTTTGACAGGTGATTCAGAACAATTCAGATTCTACCCAAGAATCTAAGAATAGTTCGTCAGGTAGCGTCGCAAAATATGGATCCAAGTAATGCTGTTTTTTGTAGGTCATATGGGGTCACTTCGTTGATTTTTAATTGCTATAAATAGTTGGACAGCTTCTTTGAAGTTGCACCAAGTGCACCGATAACTATTGCGATGACTTTGGTGTGTTTAAGCCACAGTCGGCCAACTTCGATTGCCAGATCTCGATATTTTGTAATTTTTTCCAGTTCTTTGTTGTTAATGTTGTTATCACTGGGTGCTGCAATATCGATAATCCAAACCTGTCGATGTTCGATAATTGTGATGTCAGGTCTATTGCGTTCCAAATGCCGATCAGTTTGTATTCTAAAGTCTCAGAGAATTTTTGCTGTTTCGTTTTCCAATTGAGTCTCTATTTTATGCTGCCACCAGTTATCAGAAGTAGGAAAGCCATATTTTTTGCATACCTGCCAATGAACTATTTTCGCCACTTGATCATAGCTGTTTTTATAGTCAGTTTGAGCTATTTTGCTGCAGGCACCGATTAGATGTTCTACAGTCTCATCTTTCTAATTGCATAATCTGCATTTGCTGTTATTATTGATGTTGAAAATTTTGTTTCGATTGCATTAGTTTGTAATGCCTGTTCTTGAGCTCCTAGAATAAATCCTTATGGTTCTTTTTTTAATGTATTCATGTTGAAGCCATTGCCATGTCTTGTTCACGTCAATTTTGTCCTCAGAATTTCGAAGAAATTGGCCATGCAAAGGTTTATTTTCCCAGCGCACATATTGCATATTTTGTTGTTTCTTTTTTTGTAATCGGATTTGTTTCCTGTTGCTTTTAGAAGGACCTCTTGTGTAATTGCTTGAAGCATTGTCTCAGAGCTATTGTCGATGTAATTTCTTAAACCAATTTCTTCTTCTTCCACAGCATGTCTCACTTGCAGCTGACCCCGTCCACCTATTCTCCTCGGTAGGTACAACTGATCAACATCACTTCGTCGGTGTAATGCATGATGCATAGTCATTAGTTTTGCGGTCTGGTTTGTCTAGGTCTTCTTTTTTCCAATTTATTATGCCAGCTGTGTATCGGATCACTGTATAGCCCAAGAATTCATTGCTCTAATTGTGTTTAATCCATTTAGTTTTGTTTTTAGAATACTTCCAAATCTTTTAATGTATTCTGATTTTGCCTGTTATTTAACTTTCGAGTGGAGAATATCATTTGCTTCTAATATTCCTAGGTATTTATAGTGTTCGTCAGCTGAAATTGTTTTTATATATTTCACTTGATCAAAATTAAAGTTGCTAGTGTCATTAATTTTTCCTCGTTTAATATATAAAATTGCTCATTTATCTAAACCAAATTTCATTTTGATGTCCTGATTGAAAATACGAACTGTGTTCAATAAAGAATCTATTTGCTGGGCCGATTTTCAATATAGCTTCAAGTCATCCATATACAACACATGAGAAATTTTAATATTACATTTAGGAATTTCATATCCAAGTTTTGTTTTCTTCAGAATCACAGACAAAGATATCAAAGAAATGGTGAAGAGCAATGGTGACAAAGAATCACCTTGGAAAATTCCACGTTTAATCCTGATATCTCCAAATCGTCCATTATTCATTATTAATGTTGTTTTCCATGATTTCATGGCAGTAGCCAGAAACGAACATATGTTTTTGCTAATTCTAAATATTTTTGCGATTTTAAGATCCAGGAGTGTGAGAGGGAATCGAATGCTTTCTTGTAGTCTATCCATGCTATGTTTAAATTAGTTTTTCGTCTTTTTGTGTTTCTGAGAATCATTTTATTAATAAGGTTCTGGTCGTTTGTTCCTCTAGATTTTTGAAAATTGCCTTTTTGTTCACTCGGATAAATCTCATTATCTGATAAGTAGTGGTAAACGAAATTTGCTATGATTGCATTGAACAACTTAAGCATAGTTGGGAGGCATGTTATTGGACGATAGTTACTTGGATCTACACTCTTATCCTTATCTTTCATGAAGAGAAAAGTGCGCCCAGATATCATCTAGTCTTCCACTGAGCCTGACCGGAACAAATAATTAAAGTGTTCTGACATTCGATCATGTAGACTGGTTAGATGTTTTAACCAAAATCCATGTAGTTCGACTTTTCCAGGTGCACTCCAGTTTTTTAATTTTCTAGCTTGAGCACTGACCATTTCTTTAGTGATAATGACATTTTGCATTTGTTTTTGTTTCATTTCTGACTCTATTTCCTTAATCCATTAGGCATCTTTATTGTGTTCAATAGGATTATCCCAGATCGACTTCCAAAATGTGAGTGTTTCTTCTTTTCCGGGTGAATGATGGTTTGCATTTGTATGTCTCTGGAGAGACTGAAAGAACTGACGTTGGTTCTGTCGAAATTGCATATTTTGTGCATATTGGTTTATTCTTGCTTCATGTCTTAATTTTCTGTGCAGTCGCTGTAATTCTTTGTTTTCACTCCTCGGTAACTTCAGCAATTGTTTTGTTGGCCATATTATATGTGTTAATCAGTTTGTTTTTGATGTTATTATTTTTCAACCGTCCTTCTTTAAAACTCTTTAAGTTGCTTAGATCTGCTCGAAGCCTGTTGACCTTTCGTTCTAACCGGATTTTCCATGGTGCAGATTCTTTCATCCTCAGCTTTTGCTCTTTCAGTTTGCAACCCAGCTTTATTGAAATGATATAGAACTCTGGTGTATAGGAGCTGATTTGTTTCCTTTATACTGTTGGTTGTGATGGTTCAATTACAGCATTTGCGTCTAAGAGGAGCTGTTTTAGCTTAGATTGTTGTAAAGATTTTAATGGTGGTAGTCTTATACGGTCATTTATGGCATATGTTCAAATATCCCTGACTTCATTTTACACTGCCCTTCTGTCAAACATTCTGAGGTATGTCATCAGCTTGATGTTTACTGAGTTGAATTCCAAAGTTTGATGTAGCTACCTTGTGATGATTGTCTGTTACTGGAGTTGTTGGCTTATTACATAACTCTTGCAGATCAAGATCAGTAAATATTTTGTTACAGAAAATGAAATTCTTTTGGTGCATAAGTCTTTGTTCTCTTATTGCAGATTCTGGGAATTTTTGTTTCCAAATTAAATTCATACGCTTTCTGAAACCTCGTTTTTCTGGTGTTGATCTGTAAAACCATTACATAATTTCTCTGTTTTCTTCTACGGTCCATTTTTTACGTTTGGTTTCTTCCAGTCGCTTTTCAGCTTTCTGCCCTGATTGCTCAGAAAAGAGAGCTGGATCCTGTAGCCCACATGTCGCCTGATGCACAGGATCCCCACCATCTGATGCAGTCCTTGATGATCCGGGTGTCGACTGATCCGGTATGGATCTCTCCTTCCTTTTCACCATTAAGATGTGGGATGGAAAACTGTTAGTCTGGCTCCTCAGTTGAGACCTGTCTGACAAGGGTGGCCCTCCTGGCAGCTATGCAACCGCCAGAATAGCTCTCAACATCACTGAAGCACGCAAGCCCCACCGTCACGGAAATGCCTTTTTCCTTTTATTATTATTATTATTATTATTATTATTATTATAAATTATTAAAATCAACATAAAAATCCTAGGATAACACAAAACTTAATGCTAGAAATACACAGAAAGGACGCTTTATGGAAAGAATTAAAGCCATATCCAAATAACACAGCTTTAAAAACTGAATATAAGATAACAAGGAATCGCCTTACAACACAAATCAGAAATGCAAAAAGAAGCTACTACAGAGACAAAATAACCTCTGCACAAAACAACATGAAACAAACCTGGCATCTGATCAATGAGATGCTAGATTTTGTTCCCAACACTACTGCCTCTGAAACCATAAAACACAGCTTCATGAAAGACGCAAAACCTACCCAACAACTAGCAAATGACTTTAACCAATACTTTGCAGACTCCATTCAAGAACTGCGCAGAAATATTTCCCCCAATCCCAAAACGAGACCCTCCACTTGGACCACAATCAAAACAGACATTATGGTTCCCAACCATAAAAGAAGCCGAACTTCTCTCTGCAATACATCAAATCAAACCAAACAAAGGCACAGGAATTGATGGTATAAGACCTAAAGATATAAAGCAACATGCAATTAGTTTAAGTCCTATCCTACTAAAATTAATAAAATATTTAAAACAGGACAGATACCAAGTATGCTAAAGACCAACAAAATCACACCCATCTACAAACATGGGAAAAAAATTAATCAGCAATTACAGACCCATAGCAACATTACCAATTATCAATCAAATTATGGAGCGGATCATACTGAAGAAACTCACAGCATACACTGAGATCTTTCATATTATCCCCAAAACACAATATGGTTTTCAGAAAAATAAGGGAATAACATCTCTCTTGGAAGACTTTACAGACTTTATTAATACCGCCTTAGACAAAAACAAAATTGCCATGGTAGTCTTTGTTGATCTAACTAAAGTATTCGACACACACTTACACATCAAACCTTGTTAGAAAAGCTGAGGCATGTTAGAATAGACGGGCCTCTTCACAGGTGGTTTACAAACTACCTTCAAAATAGAAAGCATATCACACGTATCGGATCAAACCGAAGCAGAGAGCTACCAGTAACCGGTGGAGTACCACAGGGAGCTGTACTCTCCCCAACTCTATTCAACATTTACACGCATGATATCAATCAGTTACCACTCAAAGGTAAGATATTCCAATACTCAGACGATACAGCAATAATATCCATCCATAATAACGCAAGCATAGCCCAAACAAATATGCAACATGACATAAATCTGATCATAGACTGGCTCACGAAAAACTCCATACACCTAAACTCAGAAAAGACAAAATTAATGATATTCAGAAATCCACTGACTCGACCAGTTGATAACAAATATATAACCATCCAACATCCACTTTCCAACATAAAAATCATCACACAGTATAGAAAAACCACTACAATCACTCAGGTTGAAACAATACGATACCTTGGAATTTACTTCGATGCAGATATGAACTGGAATAGCCAAATAAACCATTTACACCACAAACCCCGAACAATAAGTGGCAAACTCTACAGGTTAAAAGACATAGTTCCCATACGCCTAAAAACACAAACATACAAAGCACTATGCCAAAATATACTAAGATACGCTATAACAACGTATGCTTTCTGTGCACCCTACAAATTAAATAGATTAATGTCGCTAAAGTACAAAATGATAAAAGTGATCTTTTGGGAACAAAGTGAAAATAACGACCTTGTATACATTGCAATGTCAGAACACAAAATACTGACAGCAAAACATTTATGTCGCTATGCAGCTTTGCTAATACATTATTTTGATGCCAACTACAGGACAGTCAGAAATACATACCGTATAACAAGACCTCAGACAACTAATTATATCACATATAAATACAATAATCACTACGGAAAGGCCACGCGAAACTTCTACATTCCAGCATGATAAACAAATTACCTTTTGAATATAGAAACCTTAAAAAACTACAATAGCCTGAAAAGAGCTCTGAGGACATACAATGAACAAGAAATACGCACCCAAAATACCATACAAAATTAATGAAACACAATATATTCGTTCAGGCTTCCAGTTCAGCGAAGCGCGTGCGTGCGTGCGTGCGTGCGTGCGTGCGTGTGTGCGTGCGTGCGTGCGTGCGTGTGCGTGCGTGTGCGTGCGTGCGTGTGTGTGTGTGTGTGTGTGTGTGTGTGTGTGTGTGTGTGTGTGTGTGTGTGTGTGTGTGTGTGTGTGTGTGTGTGTGTGTGTGTGTGTGTGTGTGTGTGTGTGTGTGTGTGTGTGTGTGTGTGTGTGTGTGTGTGTGTGTGTGTGTGTGTGTGTGTGTGTGTGTGTGTGTGTGTGTGTGTGTGTGTGTGTGTGTGTGTGTGTGTTTCATGGGGACACCAGCATATAATTAATTATTCAGAAAAGGTCTAACTGCTGCCGCCATCTCGACTGTACTCTAAGAATTCCCAGTCTTTAACAGGAAAGAAATATCACACTTATTTGAAAAGTCGTGCCGCCACCTATAGACGACCAAAGACAAAAGTTCAAGACAATGGCGAATGTGTGTCACCCTGGGAAATTCCAGGATATCTTATCTCTAAATTTCACCCACAATTTCTTAGGCAAACTAAAAACACCACGTGATGTCATTGAGACATATGTTCTCCAGAAATTTCAAAACTCATATCGTCACGATTCCTTATCTCTAAACGACACTCACAAGGTCATACGTGAACCAAACACACCTCGTGATGTCCCTGACAGATGGGGGCCCCAACGAAATTCCAAACATTCCATACTCTGTCTTACCTATGCCATCACCCACAAGGCCTTATGCAAACCATTTACTTATCTACATCTCACAACAGTACACATCCATGACACTTATGTCGCTTCACCCATTCACCCTATCCCTGTTTGGTTTGAAGTGTCCTACTAGTCACGGTACGAATCCTTCTCCACTAATATATCTTCCTTTTCCATTCAAATCAATAACGTCACTTATTTACAACTAACGAATTACGTCACTTATCTTCAACTGATAACAGCACACATCCACGACACTAATGGCACTTTCCCCATATACCCCACCAATATTTTGTTCATATTGTACCACCAATCACAACATGAATCCTTATCCACTAATATATCTTCCTTTTCTATTCAAAACAATAACACGTCACTTATTTACAACTAACAAATTACGTCACTTATCTTCATCTGTTAACAACACACAACCAGCGCACTGACGTCGCATTCCCCATTCGCCCTACCCCTATTTGGTTTAAACTGCCCCACCAATCACGACACTCGTATTTATCTGTAAACAGCACCCACAATTCCATACGCGAACCAAAACACAAGACCTGATGTCACTGACACATATGCCCCCAGGGAAATTCCAAACATTCCAAACTCATGACATTACACAGACAAAGATGTCATCAGCTGAACAACCAATCACGTCACGATTCTTTATCTTATCTTGATCTTGATCTGGTTCAAAGCGCCTACCCTACTAATCGTGTAATCTTCATTGTTAATATTAGAAGACCACGTGTTGTAAATATAGATGAAAAAGAGTATTATTATCAAAAATTTAATTGAAATATAATGTACAAAAGGAATCACATATGCAGCACTTAGTGTTGAGTTTTGTAAAAATTACAAGTTGGAATATCACTAAAGATGATTATTGTAATTGTGTAAATATTTCATAAATCAATAAAAAAAAATAAATAAAAAACTATTGAACTCTGTGTTGCATTAGTTCATTGTAAATTGAATTGTATGTACATTCGTGCCAATGCTTATATAAATAGGATGGATATATATTTAGCTAGTTTTTAAAATCATATATATTTACATTTATAAAGAATTAAGTACTCTCTGTTTTGTACTGTACAGAAATATCTCATTGTGTGTGTGTGTGTGTGTGTGTGTGTGTGTGTGTGTGTGTGTGTGTGTGTGTGTGTGTGTGTGTGTGTGTGTGTGTGTGTGTGTGTGTGTGTGTGTGTGTGTGTGTGTGTGTGTGTGTGTGTGTGTGTGTGTGTGTGTGTGTGTGTGTGTGTGTGTGTGTGTGTGTGTGTGTGTGTGTGTGTGTGTTCATTTTAATATAAACTGACTAAAAACCCGAGAATTATAACAAATTAAGATTTATTTGAAAACGCAACATGTTTCGTCGGGATTGACTTCATCAGGCGTTAAGAACATAGAAAGCTATTAAAAGACACTGAAAAAAAAAACATTGAGACACTCTAAAGCTATACAATTATTAAATATTCGACTGTAAATTACAGTTATTATGAACTTGAGCTATAGTCCGTGTTAAAGTTCTATTGTTGTACACTCGTGCGTGTGTGGAACCACGCGATCTCCAGTATCTGTAGTAGGGCTGAAAGAGTCAGGCAAATTGTAGCTCAGATTATTGTTCATATGAAGAGGGGCCAAGGTGATTTCTTTTGACTCGACAATGCGGCGTTCTACCTCATCGTGGCAAATGTGTAGGTTTGAAGTTGTTGTCCAATTTACTTCATGTTGGCGGCTTTCGTTGTTCGTGTTTATTGAAAACAGGACATGGCCTAATTGGGCAGTAGCTCTGGTTCTCTTCTAAGCAATGTCTCTCTGGCGTTCCTAGAGACGTAGGATGATAGATTTCTCCGTTTGGCCATAGTAAGGTTTTCCGCACTCACATGTGACTTTGTATACACCTGGGAATTGTAGAAGGTTGTGAGATTGTTTGTAGTTGCTAAAACTTGATCTTATTTTTGGAAGAGTCGAGAAGCACGTTTGTATGTTAAATTTCTTTAGGATTCTACTCAGTTTTTTGGATAGTGTGCTGATATATGGCAAGGAGTATTACCTTTGGAGTCGTCCTGTGTCTCTACGTTTCTACGCTGACGGTGGGATAATTGTTAGTTGATACTTTTTAACGAGTAGCCATTGTTCTTAAAGGTCCATTTAAGATGTTGTAGTTCTTTTTTTAGGTTCTTCTTCATCTGCCAGTACAGATCTTGCACGATTCGCAAGAGTTGATATAATACCCAACTTTTGCGCTGGATGGTGATGTGAGGACCCATGCAAATATCTGTCCGTGTGTGTTGGATTTCTAAATATAGAGACTTTTATTGATTCAGGCGACTTGGTGAGTTTAACATCTAGGAACAGAGGGAACAGTTTTCTCCAATCTCCATGGTCAATTTGATATCCTGATGGAGGTTGTTTAAGTGGTTAAGAAACCTGTGAAGATTCTCAATAGTATGCTCCCATATGAGGAATATATCGTCCACATATCTAAGCCAAATTCTTGGTTTTAAACTAAAAGGGGATATTGCCTTTTGTTCAAAATCCCTGTGTGTATGTATATATATATATATATATATATATATATATATATATATATATATATATATATATATATATATATATATATATATATATATATATATATATATATATATATATTCATTCTACATAAAAAATCTCCGACCTATCGTATATATTATACGATAGGTCGGAGATTTTTGATGTAGAATGTTAGTCTACTTGGTTCCTCATCTGACTGGTGGCTTCGACTGGGCAAGATAACTCTATACAAAACAGCCTAAATGTTAGCTAGTAGGCTAACATTCCGTATGAAAATCTCCGACTTATTAAACCCAGTTTATATCATCTTATAATATATAGTGGTCGAAAAAAAAACATTCATCTTTAGATATTAGTTTTTCATTATATAAAACTCTGTGTAATCTTCATTATTAATATTAGAAAAAATGCCTTGTACATTATTACAAAGTTTTTATTGAAATTTAATGTACAAAATGAACAATATATGCAGCATTAAGTGCTGAACTTTGTAAAATAATAAGTTAGAATATCACTCAAAATCATTATTGTATACAGTGGTACCTTGGATTGCAGTAACTTGGTCTGCGAGTGTTTCGTAAGACGAGCAAGAATTTTTAATAAATTTTAACTTGATTAACAAGAAACATCTTACAATACGAGTACTGTATTACCTATAAGCTTTGTCTGCCGATCGTCACGTGATCACAAGCCGCTCGGGATTGTGGGTAATCGTCGGCACACCTCATTCGCATAGTCAACATTCGTGCTTGTGTTGTGACCACGTGTGTGTGCGTAAAGCATTTTTTTATTTTGTGTCCAAATGTAATGGCTGTTCTTTATTAAACTGTACTATGACAATGGCCAATGAAGAAAAGGGTTGAAAGAAGTGACATCCATAGTTGTGACTGTGAAGCACGGAGACGCTGCGAGTTCGGACGCAAAGGCAGCTGTGGCGCTCGTTGCCGAGTTTCAGAAGCTCATGGTTTCCGAGTGTTACCTGCCGCAGCAAGTTTTTAATTGCGATGAGACAGATAGCAGTGATTCCGTTAGTGACAATGAAAGTCGTCCTACCCAATACAGTTAATTGTATTTACTGTAATATGTAATTGTAAAAAAAAAAAAATCAGCTAACGCCTTTTTATTCCCCGTATACGGGGAGTAGGCGAGGCCATTTAGCCCTATCTAACTTTTGGAGACTGAGTGGGCAGTTCAATCTCCACTGGTACCAATCAGAGATAGATGGCCCAAGGCTATCACTAATTAAGCGGTACTCAGTGAAGAGAGACGGCTCAAATGTGCCGCCATCTCGTGGTCCCTAACCCTAACACAATATATTTAATGTCTGAAATAATGTGGGTTCTACGGTCGATTTTCTTGTGTTTACAGGACGAAAAACCCGAGTTTCCGGGAGGAAAAACTTGCTTGCCCGTGCCAGAGATCGACTAACTCGGGAACCGGTCGAAAAAGGCTTAGAAAAATTTCCTCTAGTCGCCGACTAGACTCGAAACCAAGTCTTCCTTCGTGCGGCCAAGCGCGGTGGTTGGCAAACGCCACATCCACTGAGCTACACAGGCTCTTATATGTAATTGTAATGTATTTAATAAATTCGATTACTTTATGTATTTTGTATTAATCGTTTTTATATGAATATTTTTGAGTTTTGGAACGAATGATCTGAGTTTCTATTATTTCTTATGGGGAAATTCGCTTTTATATAGAGTGCTTTGGATTACGAGCACGTTTCCGGAACGAATTATGCTCGCAAACCAAGGTACTGCTGTATATGTAAATATTTTAGAGATCAATAGAATTAATATTATTGTTATTAAAAAAAAAATTTTATTAACATGGCCTTGGGTACTCCCTATAAGGGAATAAAAGACGTTAGTTATTATCATTGCCATTATTATTATTATCTTATAAACATAATTGATACACAGTCAATACAAGATATCATATAAACAAAAATATGACTGGTGATACAGAACAATTCAGATTCTACACAAGAATCTAACAATAGTCCGTCAAGTAGCGTCGTAAAATATGGGCAGTTCCAAGTAAGGATCTAAATAGAGCTCTATTTAGAGTTAGTTCCAAGTAATGGTGTTTTTATAGATCATATGGGGTCACTTCGTTCATGTTTAATTGGGGTAAATAGTTGGATAGCTTAAAATTTTCAATATTTGGTCATAAAATACAAACGCAACTTTTTGTGGTTATAAGACCATATGTTTTTTTTTTTTCGCCAACTAGTTTGTTTCGCTAGCTACTGTGTAGCTTAAAATTTAGCTACCTAACAGTTACAAACATTTCTGTATTCTTTCTTATTTTTTGTGTGTACCGGCAGAGACTTGACAAAGTTAGACCGTAACTAGCGAAACTAGCCGGCGTTTTTATACTGATATATGTATTAATAAAAAAAAAAAAACATATGGTTTTATAACCACAAAAATTTGCGTTTTTAGTTAGATAACTTCTTTGAAGTTGCACCGATAACTATTGGAATGACTTTGGTGTGTTGAAGCCACAGTCGGCCAACTTCGATTGCCAGATCTCGATATTTAGTAATTTTTTCAGTTCTTTGTTGTTAACGTTGTTATCACTGGGTACAGCGATATCAATAATCCAAACCTGTCGATGTTAGATAATTGTGATGTCAGGTCTATTGTGTTCCAAATGCCGATCAGTTTATATTCGAAAGCCCTAGAGAATTTTTGCTCTTTCGTTTTCCAATACAGTCTCTATTTTATGCTGCCACTAGTTATCAGAAGTAGGAAAGCCATATTTTTTGCAAACATGCCAAATGAATTATTTTGGCCACTTGATCATGGCGGTATTTATAATCAGTTTGAGCTATTTTGGTGCAGGCACTGATTAGATGTTCTACAGTCTCATCTTTCTGATCGCATAATCTGCATTTGCTGTTATTATTGATGTTCAAAAATTTTGCTTTGATTGCATTAATTTGAAATACCTGTTCTTGAGCTGCTAAAACAAATCTTTCTGTTTCTTTTTTAATGTATCCTTATTGTAACCATCGCCACGTCTTGTTCACGTCAATTTTGGTATAGCCCAAGAATTCATTGCTCTAATTGTATTTAATCCATTTAGTTTTGTTTTCAGAATATTTCTAACTCTCTTGGTGCATTCTGATGCTGCCTGTTGTTTAACTTTCGAGTGGAGAATATCATTGGCTTCTAGTATTCCTAGCTATTATAGTGTTCGTCAGCTGAAATTGCGTTTATATATTTCTCTTGATCAAAATTAAAACTGCTTGATCAAAATTAAAACTGCTATTCCTTGTTTAAATATAATATAAAATTATATATTATATAAATTTTAAAATTGTGCATTTATCTAAACCAAATTCCATTTTGATGTCCCGACTAAAAATACGAACTGTGTTCAATAATGAGTCTATTTGCTGGGCCGATTTTCAATATAACTTCAAGTCATCCATATACAACAGATGGGAAAGCTTAATATTACATTTAGGAATTTCATATCCAAGTTATATTTTCTTCAGAATCATAGACAAAAGTATCAAAGAAATGTTGAAGAGCAATGGAGACAAGGAATCACTTTGAAAAATTCCACGGTTAATGCTGATATCTCCAAGTCGTTCATTATTCACTGTTAAAATTGTTTTCCTTGATTTCATAGCAGCAGCCAGAAATGAACATATGTTTTTGCTAAATCCAAATATTTTTAGTGATTTTAGGATCCAGGGGTGTGGGAGCGAATCAAATGCTTTTTTGTAGTGTATCCATGCTATGTTTAAGTTAGTTTTTCGCCGTTGTGAGTTTTTGAGAATCATTTTATTAATAAGGTCTTTTGTTCCTCTAGATTTTTGAAAATTGCTCATTTATTCACTCGGATAAATCTCATTATCTGATAAGTAGTGGTATACGAAATTTGCTATGATTGCAGTGAACAGCTTAAGCATAGTAGGTAGGCATGTTATTGGACGATAGTTACTTGGATCTGCACTCTTATCCTTATCTTTCATGGAGAGAAAAGTGCGCACAGATATCATCCAATCTTCCACTGAGCCTGACTGCAACAAATAATTAAATTCTTCTGCCATTCGATCATGAGACTGGTTAGACGAACTCCGTGGATTTTTGTTAGAAATCCACGGAGTTCGTCTTTTCCAAGTGCACTCCAGTTTTTTAATTTTCTAGCTTGAGCACTGACCATTTCTTTAGTGATAATGACATTTTGCATTTGTTTTTGTTTCATTTCTGACTCTATTTCCTTAATCCATTAGGCATCTTTATTGTGTTCAATAGGATTATCCCAGATCGACATCCAAAATTTGAGTGTTTCTTCTTTTCCTGGTGAATGATGGTTGCATTTGTATTTCTCTGGAGATACTAAAAGAACTGACGTTGGTTCTGTCGAAATTGCATATTTTGTACATATTGGTTTATTCTTGCTTCATGTCTTTTAATTTTCTGTGCAGTCGATGTTATTCTTCGGAAACTTCAGCAATTGTTTTTTTGGCCAAATTATATGTGTTAATCAGTTTGTTTTTGATGTTATTATTTTTCAGCCATCCTTTAAAACACTTTAAGTTGCTCCGATTAATTTGAAGTTTGTTGGGTTTTCCTTCTAACCGCATTTTCCATGGTGGAGATTATTTCATCCTCGGCTTTTGCTCTTTCGATTTGCAACCAAGCTTCACTGCAATGATATCGGCTGTGCTGCATAGGAGATGATTTGTTTCCTTTATACTAATTTCTTCTTCTTCCTTATTATTATTATTATTATTATTATTATTATTATTATTATTATTATTATTATTATTATTATTATTATTATTATTATTATTATTATTATTATTATTATTATTATTATTATTATTATTATTATAGCTTGAGCACTGACCATTTCTCTAGTGATAATGACAATTTATATTTGTTTTTGTTTCATTTCTGACAAAGTTAAAAGAAACATATTATTTAACATATCAAAACAAAGACAAATACCAAATAATATCCTAAAAGCTGTCACAAGTATATATGAAAATAATCAAATACAAATAAGATTAAATCATGAGCTATCATATACAAGAGAGATAAACCAAGGGGTCTGACAGGGATGTCTCCTCTCAGCAACTCTTTTTAATATCTACTTAAATGAAATAATAATAAAATGGAGTAAAAATTTACATCAAGGAATTAAACTTTCACCTACAGTTAACTTAAACACTCTCCTCTTTGCAGACGACCAAATAA
This sequence comes from Typopeltis vanoorti, assembly GCF_054136105.1. NCBI lineage: Eukaryota > Metazoa > Arthropoda > Arachnida > Uropygi > Thelyphonidae > Typopeltis > Typopeltis vanoorti. The sequence continues at coordinate 93,227,321 of NC_143571.1, read as the reverse complement.
TAATTAAAAATTCTGAAGATAACTTACAGAAAGCTATTTTAAATCTAAATGAGATATCCAAAGATTATGGTATGATAATATCAACGGAAAAATCAAAAACTATGGCCTTTAAAGGACAAGATCCAGCAAGAACTAAAATAGTATTAGATAACAAGATCTTAGAACAGGTGAATTCATTTAACTACCTAGGATGTATGATCACTTATGAAAATGAAAAAGATATAAACATAAAAATTGCAAAATATTTAAAAATAACAGGAATAATTAACTCTATATTTAAACCAAATCTAGTTCAAAAACAAACCAGGCTAAAAGTATACAATACATTAGCCCTACCGGTCTTAATGTATGGAAGCGAAATCTGGACAATAAAACAAAAAGACAAACAAAGATTAACAACAACAGAAATGAAGTTTATGAGAAAAACTGCAAAGTATACCCTATTTGATCATAAAAGAAACGAAGATATTATGAAAGAATTAAACCAAGAACCAGTAATTGAAAAAATTAAAAAATATAAACATAGATGGATGGAACAGTTCAAAGAATGAAAACAGAAAGATTACCAAAACAAGCCTTAAAGTACAAGCCATTAGGAAAAAGAAAACCAGGACGTCCTCTTAAACGATTCAACGATGACTTCTAAGGCCGGAACAGGCCATACTAGGCCTAAATCCTTGATACGTATGATGATGATGTTTCATTTCTTACTCTATTTCCTTAATCCATGAGGCATCTTTATTGTGTTCAATAGGATTATCCCAGATTGACTTCCAAAATTTGAGTGTTTCTTCTTGGTGCTATATTATCACCCACTCTATTCAATATATACCTTAACGATGTTCATAACATATCCATGAAAAGTCAAATATTTCAGTACGCCGATGACACTGCACTACTAGCAATCCACACAGACATCAACACGGCTCTCTGCAAAGCACAACAAGACCTAAATGAAATCACAACATACTTCCACCAAAACGCAATTCCAATTAACGGCACCAAAACACAGATGTTGGTAATACACAACCCATGAATCATACGCTCCGCATCACTATCGATACACTGTCACACATGCCGCTGCATTAACAACAAAAATACCTGCCAATGTTCCGAAATCAATCCTGTAACACAAGCAAAATACCTCGGTCTCTATATTGATTCCCACCTTAAATGGACAAAACATATAGAATACCTACACACCAAACTCCGGATCATCACAGAAAAATTCTCCCAAGTTAAAGACATTATTCCATCCAACATAAAGAAAAACTCCTATATCACAGTGAATCCCTACTCATATACTAATGACAGTCTATGCAAACATATCAAACAGCCACCTAACAAAATTAGAAACATTACACGGGAAAATCGTGTCAACAGTGATCTGGACACCTTACACGCAACAACCAATATCCGACAAGCACATGGCGATACACAGAATTCTGAGCATAAAACCCTGAAACACTACATGACATTAACAAGGAATTATTTGAACATCACCTATCGAAACAACAGAGACACATATCGTATAACACGACCCACAACAACTCTCTACATCCCTACACCCTTCATCAATTCATATGGTTCTTTTGTGAGATCTCATCAGATACCCACGCAACTCAACAACCTACCGAGACATTTAAAACACATAGATAACTCCAGAACATTAAAACACGAACTCTGGAAAATATACCAACAAAGTTTATATCCGATTAACACTAATATACACATCACAAATCACCAGCATCCAATGCCAACATCCCATACATAAACAGCAACAACAACATAAATAGTGAAGCCTAAATCCCACTCTCTTCACAAAAGCTAACCCAAGCTTCGAAGTAGGTGGGATTAACTCGCCTCACTCAACCACACGTAATCCTTATAACCAAAGAAGCAGATTATGTAATAAACAGATAGTAATGTTACAACAATAAAGAAGATACTGAAGATACTGATTATTATATGATAATATCATTAATATAATACTCTTATGTAACATAAAAAAATAATGTAATAAATTATTCTTATAATCAAAAAATTATATAAACAATATATATATATATATATATATATTATACAAAAAATTCTGAATAATCTCATTGTTAACATTAGAAGAACATGCGTTGTAAATACATAACACAGAGGCAAAAAAATACTATTAAAAATTTTAATTCAAATCCAGTGTAGAAAATGCAGCACTTAGTGCAGAATTCTGTAAAATTTTAAGTTGCAATGTCACTCAAGTTGTTTATTGTATGTGTAAATATTTTAGCTAATAAAAAAAAATAATAATAAAAAATAAATAAATAAAATTATTATTATTTTATTATTATTATTATTATTAATTGACACATCGAAGGTGTCTAAGAATCTTCGTGGGATGGTGCACTACTCCATTGCTCAACTCACCTTCTACCCTACTGAATTGGCCTATTACACGATTACCATCAACACACAACGCCAACTAGCTGCCACCACCACAAATAGTGTTTTTTGTCTGTAAACGTTGTGTGTTTTCATGATCTATTTGTCTGTTAGCGGGATGAAAAACCCGAGTTTCAGGAGAAAAAAAAAATATGCTCCACAAGTATGAAATTCAATAACTCACCTTCAATGGAAAAAGTCCATATAAATATTCCTGTCGTCTCGACAAGCATCGAACCCAGGTCTTTTCCAATCAAAGGGCGCAATGTCCAGTTGTTCATCCAATCTCTGTGCATAAGTGCCTTATATGTTTGGGGTTTTCACTTTTCACCACAATTGTTGAGCAATTCATTTATCTCTCATCAATTCTATCATCGAATATTCGAGTTTTGTCCAATTCCATGACATGTTATTTAATCCATTCTGTTTCTAACAATGAAGCGATTCTAGACTTCCCTGGTCATGTTGAGAATTACTGATGTAGTCTATTACATCTTTATTAAGTTTGGTACATGAACGGTTAGCTTACTTAGAAATAATAATTTATTTATATCAAATCCATTGGAAACAGCACAAAATCAAGCAGTTAAATTACTCATATCATAAAATAAGAAATTTTGTCATGTTGTACCATCATTTTTTATTTTGGTTTAACCAATAAGAATACAATTTGGTCGGCTAAATCCCAAATTGCCAGCCCATCCTCGTTCGTTCAGTATCAAAGTAGATACCCAACAGGGTGCACCACGAGAAGGTGAGGATTGGACATTAGGTCAGAAGCCCTGGTCGGTTCTCCGCATTCCTTTAAAGGCTATGTGCAGGTCTCCTCTCAGTTATACAGCTTTGACCCTTAAGCACCCCTAAGGAGTAGCCATAGTATTCAACACAAAATACGAGGCTAATCTTCTTGAATGGCAGTCAGTCTCAAGTAGAGTAATGTGGGCAAATATGAGAATGAGGAACTGGACAATGAGACTTATTTGTGCCTATGGTCCCACAGAAGGTTCTACTAAGGTAGAAGTGGAGGAATTTTTTGAGGCTTTAGAAAAAGCAACTGACACAATGAAAAAGGAAAAGTTGGTCCTTGTTGCGGATCTAAATAGTAGAGTAGGAAATGATTGTGAGACATACAAAAATATTTTGGGAAAATTTGGAGAAAAGAGCAAAGCTAATAATAATGGCAAATATCTGTTGGATTTCTGCTCAGGACATGGACTGGTTATTACTAACACCATGTTCCAACATAAAAATGTGGACAAATTCACATGGAGAGAAGAGGCTAGGAATAAGAAAAGTCTCATTGACTATGTTATTGTTGATAGTGATGTTTTCTCCCTGGTGCAGGACACCAGAGTGTACAGAGGATTTGAAATTGGAAGTGATGACTATTTAGTCTTGAGCAGAATAAAATTGAATTTCATATTGAAAAGAATAACATGTAAGAAAGTTTTAAAGCGAATAAAAGTTGAGCAGCTCTCAGATGTAAACTGTAGACTAAAATACAGAAATATTATTGAAAAGAAAATGAAAGAGTTTGAGAACAGGAATCAAACCTTGGAGATTCAGTGGCAAACTCTGAAGGAAACATTGATTGATTCTGCCAGAGAGGCATGTGGTGAGGTTGTGTGCAAAGATAAAAAAATCAGAACTCCCTGGTGGACACAGGAAGTTAAAGAGGCAGTGAAGGAAAAGAAGAAAGCATATCATAAGTTCCTGGCAAATAAGTCAGGTTTTACTCTTACAGAATACAGAGACAAATGTAAGAAAGCTAAACAGTGTGTAAAGCTAGCTAAACAAAAGTCATGGGAGGACTTTGGCAAGAATATAGAAAATAAATATCAAGAAGGTGGCAAAATATTCCGGAGGTTGTTGAAGAAGCTTAGGAATGGAGGAAAGAGTGCTGTAAAAGGAATTAGAGATGATAAAGGTAACATGAAAATGGGAGAAAAAGATATCCTTGAAGTATGGAGTAATTACTTTGAAAAACTGCTAAATGAAACAAGCAGTGATGACAGCACAGTGATAAAAAACACTGACCAGGCATGCAGTCAGGAATATATATCCATACTTGAAGTAGAAAAAGCCATCAAAGGCTTGAAATGTGGAAAGGCAGCAGGAGTAGATGATATTCGACCAGAAATGCTGAAGTATGGTGGTATAAGAGTCTTACAGTGGCTGCACTGCATAGTTCAGAAAGCCTGGACAGAGGGACGAATTCCCGATGATTGGAGTAGAGCTCTCATAGTACCCATATATAAAAAGGGAAATAAAACTGAATGTGAGAATTACAGAGGTATTTCCCTACTGAGTGTTCCTGGCAAGTTCTATGCAAGTATACTTGAGAAATGGTTGAGAAGAATTGTGGAAGAAAAGCTTGGTGAAGAACAAGCTGGATTCAGGCCAAATAGAGGCTGTAAGGATCAGATCTTCACTTTACGACAAATAGTCGAGAAAGCATGGGAATATAACAAAGATCTGTATTTAAGTTTTGTCGATTTGGAAAAGGCATATGACAAGGTGCCAAGAGAGAAGCTATTCAATACGCTGCAGTTATATGGTGTGAATGGGGCATTATATCAAGCAATACTTAGTCTTTATTTGAGTTGTGAGCCAGCAGTTAGAATTGAAGGAAGTACAGGAAGATGGTTTAATGTTAAATCTGGTGTGAGACAAGGCTGTACATTATCCCCTCTGTTATTCATTATCTATATGGATCACATTATGAAGGAATGTGGTATTAAATCTGATATCAAATTTGGAGATGTTAATGTCAGCTCTTTGCTTTATGCGGATGATGTTATACTTCTAAATAAATCCGCTACAAGTCTGCAAGATTCTCTGACTAAATTGAATAGCTGTTGTAATAGATATGGTATGAAGGTCAGCAATAAAAAGACAAAGACAATGAAAATAGGCAGAATCATTGAAAATGTCAACTGTGTTGTGAATGGAGAACCTGTGGAACAAGTAAAACATTTCAGCTACTTAGGCACAATTTTTACTGAAGATGGTAAACTAAATATAGAAATAGACAACAGAATCAGCAAAGCTGGTATCGTGGGAAGTCAATTGAATAAATTCATATGGAATAAGAAAGAAATTAGTCGGAACACTAAATTAGCTGTATACAAGACTGTGTTCAAACCAATTCTAACTTATGGATCTGAGAGCTGGGTCAGAAGTAAAACACTTGACCAAAGACTAGAGACCGCAGATATGAGAGTCCTGAGAAAGATTAGAGGCGTGAACAGATGGCATCAATGGCAATATCATATTAAAAATGAGGATATTAGGAAAGAACTTGACATTGTCAGCATCCAGGAATGCGTTAGCAGAGCTAATCTCAGATGGTATGGTCACTTAAATAGAATGGGGAGGAAAGATTAGCAAAACAAGTGTTCTCTGCCAGGTTGGCAGGAAAACGACCCAGAGGAAGACCAAGATATAGGTGGATTGATACTGTACAAAGTGCCTTAGACGATAGAAATATAAGATCTGATAATGTTGGAGTCTTGACAAGTAACAGACTGATTTGGAGGAAAATTGTAGATAGGAAGTTAGTAATGATGTAATTTTTTCATGCAGTACTGTCATATCCTGTACACCCCTTGAGGGTACATGGCAGGAATTTGATGATGATGATGATAAAATAAGAAATATTGTTTGCATTATTATTATTATTATTATTTGAGAGTCGATCTCTGGCATGGGCAAGCGGGTTTATCCTCCCCAAAACTGGGGTGTTTTTATCCAGTAAACTCAAGAAAATCGACCGTAGTACCCACATTATTTCAGATAGAAACATATCTTGTTAGGGTGAGGTACCAAGAGATAACAGCACTTGTTTGCACCCTCTTCATCGGTGGCTGCTATAATTAGTGATAGACATGGGCCAGCTATTTCTGATTGGCTACCGATGGAGATTGAACTGCCCACACAGTCTCCAAAAGCTAGATAGGGTATAAAGGCCTCGCCTACTCCCTATAAGGGAATAAAAGGCGTTAGCTGATTTATTTTATTTATTTTATTATTTGAGACCACCAGGGAGTCAAGGACTCATCAAGGGGGCTATAAATCACCCAAACCAGCAGTCATACCTACTCTTAAATTCATTCACACTAGATGCACTCACTAACCCTAAAGGTAAACTATTCCGGAAAAACATTTATTGGGATTATATTGATCAAGTGTATATAATAAACAACTAAGTTATACCAACTAGTTTCACCAACGAAGTCTGTTGGCATCTCCAGGGTACATAACTGGTGTAAGGCACTAAAAAGTAAAAAACTGTTACAAACTAAAATCAACCGATTCCAATTATATTAAACAAAGAACAGAGCGCGTACAATACATTCATAAGAGCGTGGATGATCTCACTTGTTGTTATTTAGGAACGTTCTATAGTTGGCACTATAATTCAGTTCTGGGGAGTTGAAGGATCTGGTAAGGGCCTTCCAGATCACGGGCAAGATTAGTCCTTGGTTCCTGTTAAGGTTTTGTGTACAGCGGGCAATTGTTGTGGCCTCCTTAAAAATTCGGGAGCAGAAGTCCTCCTCCATGTAAAGCATTGTGCTTCTATTCCACTCTATGGTATGGTTCATTCTTGAGAAATGAAAAGCTAACCCCGATTTTTTTTCTCTGTTATTATTGACATCACCTATATGTTCTTTTTGCCTAATTTTTAAATAACAATAAGTGAGATCATCCACGCTGTTATGAATGTATTGTACGCGCTCTGTTCTTTGTTTAATATAATTGGAATCGGTTGATTTTAGTTTGTAACAGTTTTTTACTTTTTAGTGCCTTACATCAGTTATGTACCCTGAAGATGCCAACAGACTTAGTTGGTGAAACTAGTTGGTATAAATTAGTTGTTTATTATATACACTTGATCAATATAATCCCAATAAAAGTTTTTCCAGAGCTTTTTGATCAAGAAAATCAAACGTTTTTAACAGGTAAACTTTCCATTCACTCACTTCTCACTGGGAGAAAAACCTAGCTTTTACTCCTTTCTTGACTGCAAATAAATTCAACTTCCATGGATGCTCCCATGTTCTCTCCCCACCTTCCATATAACGCAAAATTCATCAGATGATATCCAATAGCACGCATTCAAAAGTTTATAGACCTTTATCATTCAAACGTTTATAGACCTTTATCATATCACCCCCTCTTCTCCTGTTAACTAGAGTCTGCAATCCACATACTCGAAATCTGTCCTCGCAATTTAAATTCCGTAATCTAGATATGGCACGAGGCATTATGGAAAATTTTAGAACATTATGGTATTGACAACAAAATCATTAGGATTATTAAATCTCTTTATTCCTCATCTGATATGAGAATTGAAATTAAAAATTACAGCAACGAACCGTTCTGGGCAGAACGGGGGTAAAACAGGGATGCATCTTGTCCCCTCTTCTTTTTAATTGTTTTCTGGAATATGTCATAGATGAAGATCTTTATGAATATGACACTGGAACAGTAGTTTGCGGAATAAGAATAAATAACTTAAGTTTCTGACGATATCAATCTTCTGGCAGAAAGTGAAGAAGAATTACAAGAGATAACCAGCCGTGTTTTCGGAAAATTAAAAAAATATGGATTACACATAAACCTACAAAAAACAAAAACAATGATAACCTCAAAATCAGACATTGAATTCTTTAAGACACAAATTGGCAATAAGTAAATTGAGAATGTAAAGAAGTTCACTATCTAGGAAGCACGTTGATGGTCGTTCAAAAATCGACATTAAATACTGAATTGCTAAGGCAACCGTGGCTCTACAGAAGTTAAAACCATTGTGGGGAGATAACAGAATAGCAATCACAACCATACTAAGACTAATTGACACCTTGGTGAATTTTCCTTTTGTATAGTTGTGAGGCCTGGACTTTATTGAAGGAAGATGAGAGGAGATTCCTGTCTTCCGAAATGAAAACTTACAGAAGACTTTTCAGAATTCCCTATACCGCTCACGAAACCAATGAAAATGTCCGAAAACTGATTGACTCAATAGATGGGAGAAAAAGGGAAAATATTCTGACAGTAATCAGAAGAAGGCAGATGAAATGGTTCAGACCTGTGAAGAGGGCTAATGGCATTCTAAAGCAAACCCTAAAAGGAATCGTTCCGGGATCAAGGGTTAGGGGCCACCCTCGATTAAAATGGACTGACAACATCAAAAAATGGACAAATTCTTCCCTTACTCAACTGACATCAAGAACAAGAGACCGAGACGATTGGAGAAGGCTAGCAAAGAGTATCACCTACCAGCCATGAATGACCCAACGGTTCATTTAGGACTATGGGAGAAGAAGAAGAATCTAGATATAATATAATCTTTGTAACTCTTCTTTGCACCCTTTCCATAGCTTCTTTATCCCATTGGAACCCGAGAGACTAAATATGCCACAATAATCCAGGTATGGTCTTATCAAAGCCTTATAAAGAGGCAACATGACTTCCTTATCCCTACGTGTCAAAGGTTCGCTTCAACATCGCAATTATCCTCTGAGTTGTATTTGCAACTTTTACTATGTGACCTTTGAATTTTAAATTCCTATCCACCAATACACAATAATCCCTTGCCTCTTCAATTTTTTGTAGCATAATCCAGCTAATATAATACCGCTGGAACTCTAATCACGCCAAAGTGCATAAGTTTACACTTACTAACATTAAATTCACAGCCATTTTCGTTTGTCCAAATTTCTAGTCTATTCAAATCATTTTGTAATTGATGAATATCAGTAGCATCTCTGATTGCCCTGCCTATCTTCGCATGATCGGCAAGCAATTGCACATCTGATGTTAGATCCTTCCTGATGTCATTAATATATAGATTAAAAAATAATGGCCCAAGGACTGAACCCTGAGGCACACCAATAGTCACCTTAAATCTGGCAGATTCAGATCCACTGAATACACTTTTTGATATCTGTCTGGCAACCATTCCATGATCCAGGTCAATAGTTTATATTCCAATCCCATATTATCCAGTTTATGCAACAGCCTTTCATGTAGTATCCTATCAAATGCCTTAGAAAAATCCAACATTATTATAGTTAATCCATTCCCTTTATCCAACTCTACCATACATTATTATAAATTATGAGAAAAATGCTAAAACGTGACCTTCCTTTAGAAAACCCATGCTGTTCCTTGCTAGTTTGTCTACCCATTTCTGTATGCAAGTTCTTACCAACTTCTCTAAAATCTTTACAACAACTCCAGAGATAATTATAGGCCAGTCGTTAGAAACATCAGTTTTTGCACCACCCTTGTGCAATGGAACTATCATACAATCCTTCCATTCCTGTAGTATCATTACTGAGCTGAGACTCGAGTTATACAAAAATGTGAAAAGTGTAGCCAATTTGGCTGAACATTACTTTAGCAAACGGGCTGATAATCCATTAGTTTCTATAATTCAAATTATAGCAGTAGCTATAATTTGAATTATAGAACAATGCAGCAGTAGCACTGTGCACCATGTTACATACACTTGGTTGATATATCTTAGCAAAGTAAGCACTCATTAACTGAACGATCTCATTAGCTTCCGAAAGTCGACACAAGTCAGTGATGTGATTTGTTCAATTTTCTTTTTTATAATTTAGTTTAAATCCATGGAGTTTTTTCATAATAATAATAATAATAATAATAATAATAATAATAATAATAATAATAATAATAATAATAATAATAATAATAATAATAATATCGGTCCAGAACTATGCACACTAGATCTAGTACAAGGGTCTGAATTATCTGATTATCCCATTAGTGACGCTGCGTGGAATATAAGCGCCTTTAGAACCGTGCAATTCCTTTTGTGTGTTGACAAAGGAAGAGCAGTCCGATTTGTCACCTGTTTTAGTTGGATTGCATCACTACTCCCAGAAAAAAACTGATTGTTAATTATTATTTCTCCAATTCTATGATTCTTGATCTTTTTGTCAAATCTCTTTCTTCCTAATTTACGCTCATGCGTAGACCTGCACTTTTCACCGTGTAGGCATTCGGACCCGAAATCCTACGGAATAGGTTGGTTACTCCTTATTCCTGGAGGTATCCTATGACTGTAGGATATCCTATGAAACCTGTGTGTTCATGGGGCTGGTTTGCCTGCTTGCGGGATGAAAAGATAAACTTCACACGAGCAAGACTGGCTAACTTGGCTTTGGCTAAGGATGATCCTTGAGCTCCTCACGTCGTCGACAGGAATCGAACCTATAACAATCCTCCCCAGGCGTATAATGCCTGGGGAAGGATTGTCCTAGATTGTCCTTCACAAGCATTTGGTTGCGAAGCGCATAGAGCTAACCGCGCAGACACTCGACATTCGAATGCCTTTAATTATTTTATAGAAAGAAATGAGAACTTGTCTCCTATCCGGCCTGGTTGGCTGAGTGGTTAGTTTATCTGCTCTCCAGTCAAAAGGCTGCGGATTTGAATCCCCCCATTGGCATGGATGTTTGTGATTGTCAATGAAAATAGTATTGGTAGTGGTGGGCAGTAGATGGCGCTGGTATAGGTGATGCGGTTCGCTGTAGTTCGTGGAGACGGATAATTGTAGACTAGGTGCCCTCCCTCGATGAGTCTTTGGACACCTTGGAGGTGTCAAGTAATAATAATAATAATAATAATAATAATCAAATTGAATATCATGAAGTCTTCTGGCTCGATGGCATTTCTATAATATTTAAGAAAATTTGCGCTCAAGAGTTGACACTTCTTTTGTATTACATTTTCTTCCCTCCTATTCCCTAGTTTTTTCTCCTGGGGATTAGCGTATATTTCACTATTTACTGTACTTTTAAGGAGCAGAGTAATTTTATATATATAACGGAAATCACTTTTTCCACTTCACTTTGGACTCCTTGGAGGTGTCATATAATAATATCTTCTCCGGACTTAATTAAACCTCTCCACTCTCTCTGAAAGCTCATAAGCTGGTCCACGGTAAATTCTTTTGATTCATTGGAATCGGCTGTCAGAAAAATCCATAATGACTAGCTGAAAAATATTAGAACAAATAGGCTAGCTGATTTATTTCTTCAATAGTACAATACCAAGGCAACTCGTGTCAGCGGTTTGCATTTTTCAATATAGTGATGATTATCGAGACCTTTTAAAGCTTCAAAAGCTACTTTAATCATTTTAAAGATTACTAATTTGAAATTATTTTATAAACATTTTGATATTAGGGATTTCGAAAATTGCGATGGCGCTTTGAGTGTAAAAAAACAACAGATCTTACTAAAATGCGATACTGATCATATTGTGACTTCCTTTAATAAAATGTATTGAGACGTACACTTTATATCAGCTTTATGAAATTTCATTTCAGAAAGTGGCTATATTTGTGTCTTTCAATAGAGACATGAAAGCTTATTAAGCTTTCAAGGAAATTTTTCGCAAACTGTTACTGACGTGGCTTCTGCCAACTTGTCGGCTCACACTTCACGGTGATAGCGTAATGTGGTGATCGCTTGTATTCTGGTAGTGTCGTATTAGGTTGAGATTTTTTAGTTTATAACTTCTACATGTTGCTGTTTAGTTACAGTGTGTGATTTTAAAAGAAAATGGTATGTATATATGGATTTTAATGCGTTTGTGTTTATATGCTTTTTGTATACATATATGTGCGTGCGTGCGGCCGTAATGCCTCAATTGGTGTGGTTGCCCTTCCATTAAAAACGTTATTTCTTACTCCTTTCACTTAAAGCTTTCGCCAACTCAGATGTGCTTTGTTATTACATGACATCGCTATTATGACACACAATCTTCTGAAATTACTCAGACCACCACACGTAGATCACTAGTGTGCAGACTAAACAATATGCCGTTAGTAATATTTCTATTAATATTTGGCATACATACACTTTCTTTTTAGTAATAATGAAGACACAGATAGGGAATTCATATTGTACTTCTACAAAGTACACTAGCATAATATCCTTAGTTCATACTCTAAGTTGCCTCTACTGTAATTTAGAACAGCTCTTTCCTTGTAGTGCCTAGTAGACAAGTGCACAATTATTTGAAGCTTCACAATCCCCCATAACTACATTCAACTCTCTCATAAAATTTGCTGTTCCTCAAAGTGAGGATAACCTTTTGCATTTCACTACTATCATAATGCACACATAAATTTTTCATTACTTTTGATACTGCTTAATCTCAAAATGTTATTATTATTAGACCTCGAGAAAGTTAAGGACCTGTTGAGGGAGGCCATACCAGCTGTCATATCTTCTCTTAAACTCCTTCATGCTAGATGGAGTTTAAGAGAGTTTACAGTTCTGTGAAAGAAAAATGTGCCCCTCACCCCTTTTTTGTCTTGTCATGTCGGATGTCATCTCCTTCCAGGAGGTTGACACGAGCTTCCACCATGTACGGTTTTGTGCTTCTCTTTTACATTCTTCATAGGACAAAAAGGTTCAGTCCTTAATATTTCCCATCCAATCTGTTCTTTTTCCTTGTATAATTCCTTCTAGAAGTTTTGTAGGGATTCATGCCTTAGTATATGACCAAGGTAGGTGGTTTTCCTTTTCTTAATAGTTTTCAACAGAGTCCTATCTTCTCCAATCATCTCTAATTTTTCTAAATTAGTGTTTTTGGCAAAGCTAAAGATCTTGTACAAATAATCAAGAAAAGGAAAACATCATAATTTGGCCTCATCATGAGAAACAGCATATACCAACTTCTACAAACTATTTTGGTAGGAAGAATTGATGGCAAAGGAACTAGAGGAAGAAAAAGAATATCATGGTTTGACAATATTAAGACGTGGACAGGAAAGAGCAGTGCACAACTGCTCCGATTAACACAAGAATGCAGTTTTTTTTGCCAAGATGGTCGCTGACCTTCGATAGAAGATAGCACCATAAGAAGAAGTGTTTTTGGTAGTCCATGGACCTCTAAGAATTCTGAGAATCCACATCTCAAAGGCTTTTAGTTTATTTTCACAATATTTTGATATTGTCCAGGTTTCTGCTCCATATAGCAGTGTTGACCATACGTAGCATTTGGACAGCCTAATTCTTGTTTTTGTGTGAATTTCCCCTTGAGGTCAGAATGTTTTTCATGCTAATGAAAGTTGATCTAGCAATTTCTATTCTTCTTAATATTTCCTTATCACACTTTCCATTCTCTGTAATTAGTTGACCCAAATATATATAACTCTCTACTTGATCTACAGTATTTCCTCTGATCTTAATATTTATATCAGGTATTTTCCCTTTTTCTCTTGTTACCAGCATAGTTTTTGGTTATTTTGAAGTTGAAATTAAGTCCATATTTTTCACTTAGTTACTAGTAGGTTTTGAAGATTTTCAGCTAGCAGTACTGTATCATCTGCATATCTTAAGTTGTTTATATTCCTACCTCCTATGCTGACTCCTTTAAAAAATTCTTCTAATTCCTGGAAGATATTTTCACAAAATATACTGAAAATATTTCAGTATATTATCAGTATAGAGGTTAAACAATATATTATTATTTGACACCTCCAGGGAGTCCAAAGACTCATCAAGGGAGAGCACCTGCTCTTCAACTGCTTCCACCACTCATTCACTAATTATCCACCAACTGACTGCAACTACCTCAACCCCCATCTACCGCTGACCACCACCACTAGTTTTCCCACAAATCACAAGCATCCATGCCCACAGGGATTCGAACCTGCAGCCTTTTTAGCTGGAGAGCAGATATGCTAACCACTGGCTAAACAATTGGCCATTAAACAATATAGGCATAGCCTTGCCTGACACCCTTCTTTACTGGGAATTCCTCCGAAGTTTCTCCTGATATTTTTATTGAGGCGGTTTGCTCCCAATATAGATTTATCAGTAATCTGGTATCTTTACCATCTACTCCTAAATTTTCTGATGCATTTGATTAGTTGTTCATGTTTTATATTATCAAAGGCCTATATGTAGTCAATAAAACATAAGTAGACTTCTTTCTTCTTCTCCAGATATCTTTCTATAATAGTTCTAATGTTGAAGAGTCCTTTTCTAGTTCCTTTATTTTCCTGAAAGCCAGATTGTGTTTCATTAATTTCCAATTTGATTTTATGTTTATTTCTTTCTAGGATGATTTCCTCGATGAGTCTTTGGACTCCCTAGAGGTGTCACATAATAATAATATATAATATAACGTTTGCTATCTGACTGATAAGACTGATTGTTCTGTACTCTTCATATTTGATTGTCTTCAATATTTTAGGTATTGGTAAGAATGTTGAGTGCTTAAAATCTTTTGGCAGGTGTCCAGTTTTGTATATTTTATTACATATGTTAGTCAGTGATCTTATAGCCTTATAAACAGCATCAATAATTCCCCCACTCTAAGCCCATTGGAACTCGCAAAACAAGTTTGTTTTCCTCCTCCTCCATCCCTGGTACTGTGGAAGTCTTTCCCCTGATGTATTTCCCAAGGAATACAATATACAGGCTTTTAAATCAAATGTAAACAAGTTTCTCCTTGTCCAACCCACTACCCATATACGGTACTAACGTACTGTAGGTTGACCAGCCAGCGTCTCGTATATGGGCAAAACATTAAAAAAAAATAAAAAAAATAAAAAATTATATGAAGTCATTAGTTCCTGTATACAAGTAACCTAGTAGTGAAGTGACGTCAGGCATAAACTTTGTTTGCTTACACTTGGATAAAGGATGAAACCGAGAATACAATTTCTTGACATCTTTAATTTATAGTATAACCAAGTGAAAAAGCTTTGAACAACTTTCTCACTGGCCACTTACTACATATCTTGTCAGCAGCTAGATCGGTTGAAAGCACCATTTCTCTGATCACTACAGTTAAGCAAACCTGAGAACAGTTAGTACTTATGAAGGTGACCACCTGGGAACCCTGGTTGCTCTGGCATTAATTGTTTACTGGCCGAGTGGTATCTGCTCTCCAGCCAAAAGGTTGCAGGTTTTAATCCTGCCGTGGGCATGGATGTTTGTGATTGTCTGTGGAAGTGGTGGTGGTAATGGGCAGTAGATGGCATTGGTGAATTTGAGTGGTGGAGACAGAGTTGTAAAGTTGGTGCCCTCCCTCGATGAGTCTTTGGACTCCCTCGAGGTGTCATGTAATAATAATAATATCATGGTGGATGGTTTCTTCTCCTCAAATTTTTCCACCTATGCAGAGTATCTCAGGGTTCTGTGCTTTCACCCACTTTCTTCCTCTTGTATATAAATAACCTATTATCATTATGGATACGATTTGTCTTCAAATCCTATCCATATCTCTGCTGATGACAGTATACTTCATTCCTCCTTTTTATTTGACAAACCTTATAGTACTCAGTTGTTTGAATCTCAAGATCCAACATGACCTATGTCCTGAACTCCAATCTTTTAGCTATATTTTCTTTTATATATAGTATATTGTTTTGTATAGATTTCTAGTTAACTATAAAATTTCAGTTTTTGTTTAATATAATTTTTTTATCCCTAGGTTCTTCTGGCATCAGCAATATGTACAAAGGCTGGGAAAGGTATTTTCAGAATTTTATTATTATTAAATCCAATATTTGGATGTTGGTAATTCAGTTATCCACAATGATTAATTTTAGTAACTTGTATTCCATTTCATAGGTTTTAGCAAATGAAATTACTTTTCTAATGTGAAGTGTGTTTCTCATACTACAAAACTGAATTCACATCTCTTATCATATAGGTAACAGGATACTATGATTGTACTCTGTGAACGGTTACATTACTGCTTTTCTATCTCAACAGTTTTTTTCCCTCCATATTAGTCTGTTATCTGCCAGAACTCCATATTATTGTATTAGATCTTAGATTTTGGTGTACTAAGGCATTTCTAATGGCATCAATCCATCTGGATCTTGTTCTTCTGTAGTATTTTTTTTCATGGCATCAAAAACTCATTTTGCTTACTTTCAAGTGACCATGCCTGAGAAAGCTCTGCTTATGCATTCTGAAATACTAACAGTGTCAAGTTCCTTCATAATGTCTTCATTTTTAACATGATTTTGTCATTGATGCTGTCTGTTTCCTTCCCTGATTTTTCTCAGACCACTCATGTGCTATCCACAGATGAGAATTGAAAATTATACTTATATAATTTATCAGTATAATTCAGTGTAGACCATTTCTGTTTGTAAAGATGTTAACATAGGAACAATTCTAAGATATTCAGAATTTAGGAAACTTTCTATAAAGATAATTTTCATTTTTCTCTTCCAGTTACCTAGAAATTAACTGGAAACATTTTAGCACAATCTCTTGAAATTTAAAATTATTATTGCTCTTCAGTAATGCAGTTCATTAACAAATCAACTTAATTCAATATATACTGCTTCCAGATTAATAATTAAGTAACATTGTTGAGTGGTTGTCAGTCATTTAATCGGTTTTCTCAAGTAGTCAGCATGTTGTTTCCTATACCAGCCTGTTGTATATAAAAAAAAAGAAACTGTAAATTCCTTTCATTCGTTTTACTTACATTTATTAAAAATGCATCTCAAAAGTTTTTTTTTTTAACTTTGATTTTTTCGAAACTACTCTCTCTCTCTTTCTGTGTGTGCGTGTGTGTGCACGCACGTGCGAACCGTTTTAGCTGTTTTTTTGGCTAGTCCAAGTGATGTCTGCATGTAGCACTGGATTGTTATTGAGATTCTAAATTCAATTCAGAAAAAAGTTTGTGGAAATTCATCAAAACATATACAGTTGACTGGAACAGCGCAGGGGTTAGGGGGCACTGATCCCCCACGCAGTTGAAAATCCACATAACTTTTGACTTTCCAAAAATTTAACTACTGTTGACTGGAAGCCGTACCGATAACATAAACAATCAATTAACACATATTTTGTATGTCATATGAATTATATACTTTTTCTTACAATGAAGTGAGCTAGAGAAAAGAAAATGTTATTAAGAAAATCATAAGGAAGATGAAATACATTTACAGTACTATACTGTATTTATGAATACTTTCTGAAAAAAATGTATCAATGAGATGAAATATTCCAAACTAGACTTACTCAAAATAAATAAATATCGTAAATTTACATCATCTGTATACAAGATGATTGAAGTCTGTCTGTCAATACCTAGATCAATATTGTCTTATGATACAAAACACTTATATATTATACGTATTACTAACACTAGACTTCAAAAATAAAAAAATAATGTGAAAAAAAAATCATATTTATTTACAGATATAACGATTCATTGATAATGAAGAAGCAGAAATATAATTGCTTTATGGTAGCCTATTTTCATTTTTATACTAATGAATTAATAACATTTCATTTTATGCAATTATGATTTAATACTGCATCTTTATGTTTGTTTACATTTCTCTCGACTGCAAATAGCACCATATACAGTCTGTAAGTGTTTGTGTGCGTAATTTTTTTTTTATATTTTAACTTTTTATAATAGATTTATGTATATTTTATGGTATTAAATTATAAAATAGATACCATCTATTTATATTGTATGCATTCATGACATACCTAATTTTTTCTTAATTTTTTTGGTATTTCTAAGCTATTCAATTCTTCAGTGAATTGAGTAGCTTAGAATCTTATCTGTTTTTTCAAATTGTTAAATTTGAAATTTCAAATTGTTAAAGCTTATCTGTTTTTTTCAAATTGTCACAAATCTCAAAAAAAAAATTTTTCCAGTATATTTATTGAAAAAAATCCTCGTATAAGTGGACCTGTGCAGTTCAAACCCATATTGTCATCATCATCATCAAATTCCTGCCATGTACCCTCAAGGGGTGTACAGGATATGACAGTACTGCATGAAAAAATTACATCATTACTAACTTCCTATCTACAATTTTCCTCCAAATCAGTCTGTTACTTGTCAAGACTCCAACATTATCAGATCTTATATTTCTATCGTCTAAAGCACTTTGTACCGTATCAATCCACCTATATATTGGTCTTCCTCTGGGTCGTTTTTCTGCCAAACTGGCAGAGAACACTTGTTTTGCTAATCTTTCCTCTCTCATTCTATTTAAGTGACCATACCACCTGAGATTAGCTCTGCTAACGCATTCCTGGATGCTGACAATGTCAAGTTCTTTCCTAATATCCTCATTTTTAATATGATATTGCCATTGATGCCATCTGTTCACGCCTCTAATCTTTCTCAGGACTCTCATATCTGCGGTCTCTAGTCTTTGGTCAAGTGTTTTACTTCTGACCCAGCTCTCAGATCCATAAGTTAAAACTGGTTTGAACACTGTCTTGTATACAGCTAATTTAGTGTTCCGACTAATTTCTCTCTTATTCCATATGAATTTATTCAATTGACTTCCCACCATACCAGCTTTGCTGATTCTGTTGTCTATTTCTATATTTAATTTACCATCTTCAGTAAAAATCGTGCCTAAGTAGCTGAAATGTTTTACTTGTTCCACAGGTTCTCCATTCACAACACAGTTGACATTTTCAATGATTCTGCCTATTTTCATTGTCTTTGTCTTTTTATTGCTGACCTTCATACCATATCTATTACAACAGCTATTCAATTTAGTCAGAGAATCTTGCAGACTTGTAGTGGATTTATTTAGAAGTATAACATCATCCGCATAAAGCAAAGAGTGGTGTTATTAATATCAGCACTGTCTGAAGATGAATTTAAAAATGAAAATGGAATAATGTATTGAAAGATCTGCTTAAATCAGACAGATCATCAGGAACCACTACTGTTTATAATCAGAGAAAAGTGAATGGGTGTGATAAGTGCTTGAAAAAAAAAACTTTTTTTTAAAGCTAAGCCTTCCGATAGAAAAATCTATGATACTGAAAAATTTGTCACAAATGGTTACTTTTTATGGAGAGCCCATCTACGAGAGGCTGGTCAACCTATAGTATGTTAGCACTGTGTATGGGCTATAAGGAACTTATTCACATTTGATTTGAAAAACTGTGGATTGTATTCCTTGGGAAATACGAGTGGAAGACTAGGCCAGAGGACAGCAGCGGAAAAGATAAACAAAGAAGAGTAGAAATTTGTTCTGTGAGTTTGGAGTTGAACTGTGAGAAGGTGCTGGTTAGCTGCTGCACTGTTTGGATAGATTTTCAAGAGGGTGGGTGTGTTATTGATGCCATAAGGATTTGCCACCCTTTTTAGGAATAGGTTGTATATATGGGCTAGTTTCCGACTTAAGGATAGATACCAGTGGAATAAGAAAATGTAAATAGGCAGCATAAAGTGGTAGTCGGCTCTTGGGCACAGACGTTTAGAACAATTGGAGGGATGCCATCATGGCCGGGAAATATTTTGGTATCCAGTTTGAGCAAAATTTTTCTGGCAAGAGATCTGAGAAAGATTTTGAAAGAGATGAAAAATTGTATCAGTGAGATGAAATATTCCAAACTAGACTTACTCAAATCTTCTAGAGGTGCAAATAGCTCCCTCTCATTACTGATGATGATGAGACTGATATATCACTACAATCTAAAAGCTAAGTGTTATTTCCAAGAAGGGAAATATAAATGATTTCCAACACTAAAAAAATAAAAATAAAAAACTTTCCAAGCTGAGTACAAAACAATTAACAACATTATTTTGTCAGATTATGAGACCTAAGGAAAGCAAAGGTATGCAGATTTGGAGAAGATATATCTATTCATTATAACAAATTATGGAGATAACTACCATGTTAGAGTATCAACTTCAATTTAATATGAACTAAAATAATAACCTGCTGTTTGAACCTGTTATCTCAGCTATGTGTGTGTATACATACATACACACACACTACATAAATCAGAGAGCCTTTTCAGAAATTCCCAATGATTGGAGTAGAGCTCTCATAGTACCCATCTATCAAAAAGGGAATAAAACTGAATGTGAGAATTACATAGGAATTTCTCTAATAAGTGTTCCAGCAAAGATTTATGCAAACATACTTGAAAAAAGATTGTGGAAGAAAAACTTATAGAAGAAAAGCTGGATTCGGGTCAAATAGAGGTTGCCAAGATCAGATTTTCACTTTAAGACAAATAGTTGAGAAATCATGAGAATATGACAAGAATCTGTACTCATGTTTTGTAGATCTAGAAAAGGCATGTAAAGGTGCCCAGAGAAAAGCTTTTCAAAACACTACAATTATATGGCGTGAATGAAACATTATAATGAACAATACATAGTCTATATTTAAGTTGTCAGTTAGCAGTTAGAATTGAAGTTAGATTACATTATGAAAGAAAGTGGCATCAAGCCTGATATTAGAATTGGTGATGTCAAACTCAGCTCTTTGCTTTAACAGATGTTGTTGTTGTACTCTTAAACACATCTGGTGCAAGTTTCCAGGATTTATTAACTAAATTGAATAACAGCTGTAACAAATTTGGCATGAAAATAGGAAGGAGAATAGAAAACTTCAGCTGCATTTGAATGGAGATCCTATAGAACAAGTAAAATATTTCAGCTATTTAAGCACAGATTTTAGTGAAGATGGCAAGTTAAATTTGGAAATTAGACAACAGAATAAGCAAAGTTCATATGGTTGGTAGCCAGCTGAATAAATTTATATGAAATAAGTGAGAAATTACCCAAAACGCTGAACTTGCAGTATACAAGACAGTGTTTAAAACAGTTTTAAGTTATGGATCTGAGAGTTGGGTTAGAAATAAAGCATTTGATCAAAGACTGGAGACCACAGATGTGAGAGTTCTGAGAAAAATTAGAGGAGGAAATCAATGGCAGAATCATATTTAAAATGAAGATATTACAAAGGAACTTGACATTATTGGCATTCAACATGTCGGCAGAGCTATAGAAGCAACAGAATCCTCGAAACATACTCCAACTCATGGGTCTTGCCTTTTTGTAGCATCTACCCCGAAAAATTAGGTCGCCGCGTACTGTATGTGCGCGTGACCACTTGAGGCAACTTACTAATCCGGTGTCTTGCCCACGTACTTTGACCTTATATGGCCACTTAAATAGAAAGGGCGAAGAAAGGTTAGCAAAACAGGTGTTTGATGGCAGGAAAGAGACACAGAGGAAGGCCAATGTAGTGGTGAATTGATTCGGTTAGATAGATTGATTTGGAGGAAGATTGTTGATAGGAGATTAATAATCTGAACATAATCGTGCAGTGCTGTCATAGTAACCTGAAATCCCTTGGGGACACATATCAAAAAATTGATGAAGATATTATTATTATTATTATAAAACAAGTTATTATTAAAAACAAATAAAACAAATTATTATTATAAAACAAGCCTCAAACTACAAGCCATTAGGATAAAGAAAACCAGGACGTCCTCTTAAACGATTCAACGATGACTTCTAAGGCCAGAACAGGCCATGCTAGGCCTAAATCCCTGATACGCATGATGATGATTATTGTACAGTGCAGAATTGAAGTATCATTAGCTTCAGGGAATGTGGCATGTGCCATAGAGAAACATCACTGCTGAGGCTAATGAATGCCTTCCACATTGTCAGCTCATAATCAGTGACACTTTCAATTGTGTTCTTCAGTTAAAAAAGAAGTAGTAAATATTTTATTTATTATTTTATTTTATTATTATTTTTTTTTGGCATAATAGCTTGTACACAAGCACACAGAAGAGGACAGCAATTAGAAGATTCTTGATTCAGGAAAGGGGGGGGGAGCAAGAGAGAGAGTTAATCACAACAAACTGTAAACAATGTTGGTTTCACTTATTTTTTTATTATTATTATTATTATTAGTTAGTTCATTATTGCATTTATTATTATCAGTTAGTTTATTATTTTTGTCTGCGTGGTTAGACGAATGGCTATGGGCTTCACAACAACCATATCCCTGGGAAAGGAGTGTCCTGGTTCGATTCCTGTTGCTGACAGGAGGAGCTTAGGATGTTTCTCAGACATAGCCAAGTCACCCAGTCTTGGACTTGGACTGCAGGGATTTTCTTCTCAGTTTATATGGGGTTTTCATCCTGCAAGCATGCAATACACCGGGAGGCATAGGGCTAACTACCTTATCCTCATATAACGGTTGCAGTTAAACAAATAGAAAACCCTTGACACCGCAAGGTAAAAGAAGGGGAGAAAAGGAAGAAGAAGTTTTATTATTATTATTACGGGTATCTCCATGGAGTCAGTAGACTCATCGCGGGAGACCCAAACTAGCAAAACAATATCTATCATATCTCTTCTTGAATTCATTTACAGACGAAGAACTCACAACTAAGTCAGGCAATGAATTCCACTCATTCACTACCCTCCAGGCAAAAAACCTTGTTCTCACACCCTTGTTAACCACACTCTTCTTTAATTTCCAGGGATGACCTCTTGTTCTTCCATCACTATCACACAGCTGAAACATTTCCCCTGCATCGGTCCTATAAAAACTTTTCAGTAATTTAAATGTTTCTATCATATCCCTTCTTCTCTGCATATCACCCAACCTCTGCAATCCACAAGCTCTCACTCATCAATGTAGGGAGCATTTTTTATCTATATATCATCTAACACCTCCAGAGTCCAAGCACTCATCATGGGAGGGCATTCTATTCCACTACACAACTCAGTGTTTCTCACTAAGTAATTCTCTGATTACATATAGCACTATCTATGGCCTTCCATCACCAATTGTATTTTTTGTCTGTAAATTTGCTTATGTTCTGGCTGATTTGCACCTATGCAAGATCAAAAAACATGGGTTTCTTGGGGGGAAAAAAAAAAAAAAACTGTTATATTGACTTCTTTAAATTTGTCAAGTTTTTGTATGATGTTAAGGAACAGATTCTTCTCAACCAGTTTGGTGTAGGGTGTTGAGAGCATGATCAGAGCAACTCACTTAACCAAAATTGTTAAATTTAATGTTCTGTATTTTGTGTTTTTTTTTTATGGATTGAAATTGTGCCTCTAGTTTCACTAATATAAGAATAAGTTACAAATGCAGTGGATTCAATATACCCCAGAATGGGGATGCTTGGAGGAGTTAAATATATTCTGTTTATTTTATGTGATATCCTTATAATATATAGAATAGCTATGGTTTCACTGTAATCTTCTTTCCATTTTTAGGTATAGTTTTGTGAAACATTTTATTGATATCCAATAAGTGAGAGATTTAAATAATTCAAGTTTTCTTATGCTAAAGTAATTTAACAGTTTTCTTTCTCAAGTTTTTCACTTCTTGGCTGTCAAACACTGTTAAGAAGCTGTTACCACATTATGCATGTTCTCTTAAAATTTATGGTATTCCTAAAGTATGCACATATAACGTCCTTCTTTGTGATAGTTGAAAGAAGTATAGACAGCCATGCTTACCATCTAGCCAAGAAACTAGTGTCAACACTCAAGAAGTTGATAGGTCATTCTCCCTGCTATAGAAAAAAAATGCACAACACTTCATAAACAAAATTAAAAACATAACACTTTCAAACATGATTTATTAGTCCAGTTTTGATGTTTCTACCATTTTCACAAATGTCCTAATCTGTAACACAGTTCTTCTCTTGCGGAACAAATTTCTGCCCAGTATTATGGCTCTTTGCCCACTTAAAAGATGGAACATTCCAAACTTGATTTACTCAAATTGTTTAGAGGTGCAAATACCCCTCTGCTTCATTACTGATGATGAGATTTCCATATATTACTACAATCCAGAAGCTAATGCTATTTCCAAAAAGTGAAATATTACTTATAACTGCTGTTATACATATCAACTCTCCCATTTATCTTAAACTGTTGACTGCACCAGTTGTCATTCGTGTCATTAGGCTGCATCAGTTGTGTTAAACCCCACCTTATCTTTATCCAACCTTTTCTATTAAAATTAATGAACAATATTTCTATATGCATTTATTTATTTATTTATTCTTTTTAGTGGTTGGTTAGAATATTTTAGATTCCTATCCTTGATGGTGCATTGACTTCAAAAATCAACATACTCTGTGTGTGTGTGATATATTATATATAAAATACTTACTCTAAACAAATATACAGTATCTACCAGTAATTGCCTGGACACTATACAGGTGAACTTAATAGTGAGTATTTCCACCTTTTGGCTTTGATTACCTCCTGCACCTTTTTGAGAGAGGCTTTCCACCAATGTGCAGCAGACATCAGGTGGAATTTGTCTCCATTTCTCCATCAAAGCAACACTGAGTTCAGCGACAGAGATGAGGACATGCTACTCTGGACCTCAATCGCTGCTCCAGTTTGTCCCATAGGTGTTCATTGAGGTTGAGGGACTCTGCATAGGCCAGAGCAGTCATTTAAGACCCATCTCATACCCACAAAGCTGCAGCTGTTTGGCATGGGGTATTGTTGTCTTGATAGTAACATGGGGCTATTCCATAAAAATTCCACACTATAGGCAGCACCTGATTATCCAGAATATTAAGGTACTGAGCTGCCTTCGTAGAACCATGGACAACGACCAGTGGTCCCACTCCAAACCAGCTGAATTCACCCACACCATTACTCCTTCACCACTAAACTTTACTATAGATACAACACTCTATGGTAACAAGCATTCACTATGCTGCTTCCACACCCTGTCATCATACTAGAAACAGGTGAGCCTTGATTCATCGCTCCAGAGTTCCATTTTCAACTGGTCAGTTGTCCAATTCACATACTCTTGCACCAGGTCAGATGAGCCACAGTGTTCGTTGTTGTGATGTTCGGCTTGTGTGCCGCTGCTCTTCCATGGAAATCCAGTAAATGGAGTTCTTTTCGTACAGTGTTAGTGCTCACCATCGTGTTACTGGTGCACTGGAACTTATCATGGATGGTCTGTGTCGATTGCATCCAATTTTTGCATGCCACCTGTTTTAACATCCTTCTGTCTCTGTCAGTCATTTTCAGCTGCTACCCTGGGTGTTTTACTGCACTAATGATGCCAGAATGTCTCCATTTGTTGATCATATCACCAGCTGTTGATTTTGGATGCTCCTCCAGTTGACCGGCAGTGGCACATATGGACATGCCACCAATGTGACAGCCCACTATGACACCGCTCTCGAAGTCGCAGACTTCACATCATGTTGCCATACCACCTGTATTCAATTGCTACGATGAAATACTGCTTCCCACTATCTCTGCACCAGTTTTTATGTTATTAATAAACCTTGAATGTTCTATAACTTCAAATAACAGGGGTGTCCAGACAATTATTGGTAGATAGTGTATATACACACACACGATAGATTCGGTTCTGTATATTAAGTAACTCTCTCGAAGTTCTGACATTCATATTTTGTATATAATTACAATTAGTAAATTCTAATATTCTATTTGTCTAACTCTTAAATTCTAATTAAAAACAAAGGACAGATATATGGCCATTCTAGAATTACATAATATGAACTCAAAGCCAACATTATCTCTGATTCTCTGAAATTTGTTTCTGAAAAATGACATCAAATATTATACTAAACAAATTAAACATATGTAGCTGAAAGTTCTATAGTTTCATTTAACTATATGTGAACTTCCTGTCTTTATCTTCCTTTATTTACTTCATTCCATTGTTTTTATTCATTCATTCAGTCTTATCTCTCAGTTTCCTTACAATACAATAAAAGTTAAATATCTCACTCGACTAATATACTTGCGTATGTTTTCTTCTAGTAAACAAGTTTTCTTAATTCATCTTTCTTTCATTTTGCTGAAACAGGCATGAAGAATAATCAGTCAGACAATCATTGTCATTCTCGTCTGTTCAGGATGGGTTGAGTGTTCCATGGATTCTTTTCCTCCATTGGGTTCTATTCTCTGCCAGAACCATCATCCTGGCCATCTGTTAGAATGAGTTCAAGCCTGAATGGATCTCCCTGGCTTCACACCATCTGTTTATCGGTCTTCCTCTTTGGCCACTCCAACTCATCCTTAAAGGATATAAGGTAATCTTTCTTGGCGCATTCTGGCTGTGTCTGAACCACTATAGCTGTCTTTTGTGTAGCCTATTTAGGAAGTTATCAGTGTAGTGCAACTCTTTCCTTTTATCACTTTTTTTTCAGTCCATTTTGTGCTGTTGATTATTCTTAAGCACTTGATTCAAAACTTTTAATGTCTTCTTGTTTCTGCTCTGTACAGTACCATTGAAAGGATCATTGAGTAGATATGTTTAGTCTTTATAAAGGTTATGGCTTTTTTTTTTCACTGCTGACCATCCCAGACTGCCCAAAGACAATGAGTGTTTGGACTCCCTGGGGGTGTCACATAAGGAAGGCTCCCATTAGTAGCAGAGGCTCTACCAATCGACCAACCTTTGCTGTAACTTAGATCTTTAGTGATTAATGATCCTAGATAATTGAAATGGTCCACTTGTTCTATTATTTTATTATTTATTGTAATATTGACATATTTTTTCACTCTACCTATTACCATAATTTTGGTCTTATTGATTTGGTTTTATTTAGACTACCTTATGTCCTTTTGTATTTGTTGCTGGTTAGATTTTGATTAGAAATCATTGATTTTAAGTGCTCTAAATTATTGAGTATCAGAACAATATCATCTGCATATTTTAAGTGGGTGATATTTCTTCCATTGACAGTTACCAGGCTCAAACAATAGTTTAATTGAGCAATTCCAAATATACTTCCAATAAAAATAACTCTGTTGCCGATTCAATCCTGCTCCTTGAAACTTATACCACTTTTTTCTCATTAAGCACATAACATTCTCACTAATATACAAACACTTCATATCATTATACTGTCTGTCAGTATTAACTTCAGAGTTCCTCATTGAAGAGTAGTGCATGCCCATTATTGAGATTCAAATCAAACTCATGACAAAATGGCTGCCATTACTGAGTGCTCACATGTAGTGATTATGCATGGCATAAGAAACTGCTATAAACAAACATACAATAATATACATGCAACATTATTTCTATGAAAATCTTTAAAGATTACAACATGGTAAGCAAGAAGAACAAAGCTTAATAGCAACTCAACATACAATAGAAAGAAGAATGTGCAATCTTTTTCATAATGAATAGCATTATACACATCCACGGTTGGTCGATTGGTAGAGCCTCTGCTACTAATGGCTCAGCAAAAAAAAAGTTAAGCAAGTTATCATTCGATGCTGTTGGCACACTCTCCCTCAGTGAGTCCTTGGACTCCCTGGAGGTGCCACATGATAATAAATAAAATAGACCACATCAGACACAAGAAATCAGGAAGAAGTCTGGACTCAAAGATGTAATAAAAGCAATCTACAACAGCAAAAGTAGATGGGCAGATATCTTGCCAGAATGAGAGACAACAGATGGCCAGTCAGAGTAACAAATTGGTATCCGAGAAATATCAAAAGGAAACTTGGAAGACTGGCCTTAAGGTGAAAAGACACAATGATCATGAAAGTTGAAAGAAAATGGAGAAGAAAGGCTCAAGACAGGAATAGTCAGACTCTTTATGACCTACAGTCATGGAGAAATCCTGACTGAAATCACAGGTCCATTAAGGTAAGCAAGTTTACTACTAAAATATATTTAAGTCTCCTTTCATTATGCTGTTGCAGTAATACTAAGTGTACAATCGCATTGATAAATGCAAACAAATGCATTTATTTAGAGATTATCTTACACACACGCGTGCGTGCGTGTGTGTAACAAAACTTAAAGGTATTTATAAGATTTTAGTTCAGTATATATAATATTGTAAAAAACAATATATATCCACTATCCCCTTCTGTTGTTAATTTTTATATGAAAGCTTCTAAGCAATGCTGTTCTAAATCCTTTACTTTAAAACCTGTAAATTGGCTTTAGATACACTGAGGATGTTTTTATTAGTTGGCCACATGGCTGTCAAACTTTAAACACCTTCAGTCACCTGAACAAATAACAAGAACACATGCAATTTACCACTGAAATTGAAAACCAAAACTCACTTCCTTTTCTGGATACACTTGTCATGTCTGTTCCTTTAGGCAGTTATCCTACAATGTTTATTGCTAGCCACACATACTGGCCAATATATACATACAAACTTTTACCCTTTCACGAAAATGTTGTATTTAATATTCTCAAAAATAGCTATAAAAATTTGCTCTAATGAGCAAGCTCTTAAGCAAAAATTACAAATTATTAGGATTATATTTATAAACAGTGGCGGTAACAAAAATACTATCCATAAAATTCTTCACAAAACTAATCTAAAAATGGAAGTTGGAAGTTTATTTTGCACTTGGTTAGACTATAATAAATTTAGTTTAATCCTTTATCCAAGTGTGAGCAAACAAAGTTTGCGCCTGAAAATATCTTCAGGACTGTAGTAAGGTGGTGCAGCTGTTGGCAACCTGGAGCAAAGGTGGACCAAGCTCTCACTCCTTGCAGACATGTATAATGCTATGCATTGAGGGAAGGGCCACTACCCAGACTGGTTTCGACCTTTATTGAGGTCTCGTCAGTGGGAGGCAGACCCAGAGGTGTTGACACTAAGGCAGAAGCAATAGAGAGGTCATATAGTGGCCCTTCCCTCAATGCATAGCATTATACATGTCCACAAGGACATGTGCTTTGCATGGTGGGAGATACTGAGACAAAGAGTGATGAGAGCTACCATGCTACTATTTGGGTAAGATAGAAGAGGTAGCACAGATGGACAAAAGTTGCATCAAACAGCTTTTGCAAGGGACCAGAAGGTGCAACTGCCAGTGGCATAAGCAGCAGTCTACGTTTCTACATTTATCCTTGTTGTATTTAGACTTTATGCTTTTAATGGTAGTTTTACAAGTGTTGTGGGACTGTGTAGGCTGTGAAAGAAGCGCTGGTGTTTTGGTCTCTAGCCATTTGCAAAAGGCTGATTGCTTTCCTTGGACAGCCCTGGCACATTTCTTGGAGAACCTTGGTTTAGATATGGGTTGGGAAATTTGAGCAGAGTGAGGAATGAAAGTTCCCATTCCAATATGGATTATTTCTGTAAGAAGATCATACCAGGTATCTGAATCGGAAGATGGAAACAATAGTCTGACCATGGGAAGGAACAGTAAAAGTTATGTAAGTCTTCCCACTTGGGATTGTTGTAATGCCAAAGTACATGAGGTTGTGAATTGTTGATAGGACATTCCATAAGAAACTAAACTTGAATGAGATTGTGATCTGAATTATTAAGAGGAGCAGTCACCTGAACAGAGTATCTGGAAGAACTGGTTAAAAATCTCAACTTCTCAATCAGCTTGATCAGTGAAATTCATAAAAGGGAACCAATTAGAATTGTGGACATTGAAATCACCAAGAAGGATTACATTGCTGTTTTGAAATTTTGACTGAATGAAATCAAGCTTTGAAGATAGGAAGTAAGAGGTAAGATTGATTTTCAGAATTGGGAGAATGGTAGAGGCAGCAGATGATGAAACAAAATGTGTCAAAGAAATTTTAAGCCACAGGAGGTCAATAAATTCTACATTAGGCATCCTTTGGCAAGGAATATCAGAAAGCACAAGCAGAATATCAGAAAGCAAAAACCTTAAGGAATTTCTATTTGACTCCTTATCATAAAAAGGAGTCATATAGGATTAAAATAGGAGCCACAGTATATGTGCAACTGGCCATGACATCTATAGACATCAAGGTTACAAGGATGTGAAGTGTTTCTTAAAATTGTAATACCATTGATATTATATTGAAATATATGATGGATACGAAGTGTATGAGGAGTGTGTATTTTATCCATATGGCCGGTTGTGTAGTTAATGGGCAGCAGATGATGTAATATGTAAATGAGCATTAATTTTAGACAATAGTTTGTGTAGAGCAGTATTTCTTAAACTGTTCTGCAGAAACTAATATATGTTCCCCAGGTTATATAGACATTTATAAATTGAATTAGTGGTTTTTGAAAGATGCTTTCAGTGAATGGGAAAAGTACTACTTTTTTAAATGAACTATTTCTAAAACAATTATGTTACTTTATTATTTGTAATATTATGTATCAAATGTTTTCATGATCAAAATATTTTGCAGTAACACTTTATTGTGATAATTGCTTTCCGGTCGTTTTCTATAAAAATTTCATAGGTATTTCACAAAAAATAAATA
Organism: Typopeltis vanoorti; assembly: GCF_054136105.1. NCBI lineage: Eukaryota > Metazoa > Arthropoda > Arachnida > Uropygi > Thelyphonidae > Typopeltis > Typopeltis vanoorti. Next base: position 93,196,852 of record NC_143571.1, on the reverse strand, counting down.
GTTTTATATAGGGGTACAGAAAAACTTTAAGAAACACTGGCAAAGAGCACTTTCCTGTGTGACCTTGCATATCCTTGGGGATGTCATGTAATAATGTCTTAAATTCAGTGTTCAAAAAATGTATCCAGAATGAGGTGGATACATGGAAGACTTGAGTGTAAGCATAATAATATCTGTATATAAACTTCAGCTTATTTTAAATATTTTTGATTTTGTTCAACACAGATTTGCTTTTAGTAAAGTTACCATCTGAGTTGTAGGTACTCACACAGAGTTCGGAATTAAATATAATTTTAAAAATGAGAACCTTTTACTCCAATAAGTAAGAATATCTGAAATATGCTAATATCTTATTCTGGTCACAAAAATAGTAAAATTAAAAAATTTAACTTAATGTATTCATAATTTTCATTAGTTATGAATATAATAAATGTATCTGTAATTTAGGAACTACAATTAATTTTTGAGGAAGTTGAATACTACTCTTGACATAATTTCTATCATCTTTTCTCCATTTAGATCAAACAAACCTCAATCTCCTCCTCCACACCTACCACTCTCTCTCTCTTTCAGAGAGAGAGAGAGAGAGAGAGAGAACATTATCTAACCTCTTGACTTTAGCCAGATGAAAAATTAAGAAATAGCAGCACTTAATTAAATTTGAGGAAACAAGTATGCTTAAGAACCCTGTACAGTGACAGTTAGCCATCACAGATTTGGTCTTCAGAATCTTGAATACTGAATATAATGTGAAAGTGCCAAAACTAAACCAATAAAATGATTATTAAAAACCCTATGAATAAATACTTATGTTGGATGGACAAATTACTGAGCCTAAAAAAGGAACTGAAGATAATCTTCTGGGCATAGCCAAGCAGATTGCATGGGGCTAAGCCTCAGAAATCCAAAATCATGAAACTGATGTTCTGGCCACCACTATGTGGAGTATGCCAAACTTCACTGAAGTTTGGTTGGTCTCTAGCAAACCAACTCCTGTGCCTACACCTTCACATAGATGAACCTGTCAGTAGACTGGTGGAGAGGACTTTTAGAAGTTTACTAATGTAGCTAGTGGACAAGGTGAAGTGTGTGTGTGTGTGCATGCACACACATCCCCTCAGAGGGAAGGCAAAACACTTCTGTGGTACTGGCATCACTAGGTGGTAGATGAGTTTCATCATTTGTTATAATACCACCTCATTGTGTATTGGAAGCTTGAAATTACTAAAAACTATATTTGGATTCTTGAGAGCCCAGTTGCTTTTATCCCATTGCTTCCAGCATCTCAGCCCAATGTTTCATCTCGCCTCTTTTCTTCAACCTTTCTGTAACTCGTTATCCTGGGTATCATATGCCGTTTGTTCTAGATGCTTTGTCCATTTGGTTTTGTATTTTTCTTTACCATTATTGATATTTGGTTTAGTTCTTTAAGTATTGTCTTCGTTTTTCTTTTTGTCTATCTCTATGATGTCTCTATGACAGAGACATCATAGAGATAGACAAGAGAAAATTGATGATTGACCTTTTTCAATTCCATGATATTACCATTTCTCATGATTGCATCTAACACTGTGGTTTACACAGAGTAAACCACAATCAAGGTATGTGTCTCGACTATTCCACAGTAAATGAAGTGTTTCACATATTTCATATTAATGTAGACCTGGCATGTTCTGCTCTGGATGAGAGGGTCATGTCAGTCATCAGTTTAAAGTGGGGAGAGAGTGTGAGAGAGAATGCCTATATATGAACCTGATATCAATTATAATTGTTGAAATATTTCTTTTTGAATAGCTATTGTTTCCCGCCAGTTTGTGGAAATGTCGCGTACAAGAATTGAAGGACTCTTAGCTGCCTTTCCAAAGTTATTGGGCACTGGGAAACAACACACGTTTGTTGAGACTGAAAGTGTTCGTTATGTTTATCAGCCATTGGAGAAGTTGTATATGTTGCTGATAACCACACGAGCTAGCAACATACTCGAAGATCTAGAAACCTTGCGCTTATTTTCTCGAGTGGTAAGCCTTTATAAATAGATTTTTTTAACAATGAGGTATATATTTTAAAAATATGATAAAGTAACATTAGGAATTTTTTTGGAAAAAAAAAAAATATTCTAGTGAAATACTTGAAGCTTTATTGTGGATTAAGAATCTAAGTTAAAAAGAAACATAAGTTTCCAGGATAAGTGTTCAGTGTTCTCAGCTAAATCTCCACTCTTCAAGTATGGAGAGTCAATCTCTTTCCATTTATAGACATCTGTTTTTATCTCCTGTGTCTTTCTCCTGATCTTGTTAAGAATAGAACATAGAGCATTGACCTTCCAAGGCATCAATGACCTAGTGATTGGATTAGAAATGCAGCGGTGTATTTCTGCCAGTAAAGTTTTCAGACTACGGTGATATCAGACACCTCATCTACCATTTGTACAGCAGTTCTTCAATCAGGTTAAAGCCTGACTGGGTGAATCATTTTATTCTCCATAATGTGAAGGAGGTGCAATCTGTTGACATCTACTAGGGAGAACATATGATATATATTCGGCATCATTGTTATGGTAGATCTAGCAGACTATGCCTTGAACATCCCTTCACATAATGATGTTACACATAAGTCATTACAAGTCAGAGAAATTGCTTTTGGAATCAGCAGCGGCTTTTAAACATTCCTTTGAACCTTAACAAGTATGCTATATCAATTTACCAAAAAGCTGGGAGCCAGTCACGACGGAATTGATAGTTGTCAACCTCTTTGTCCAACAGTAGATGGCAGTAATTACATCTTTAGTTCTTTATGTAGTTTCATTACAGTTTTAAACTGTGTCTCACTATTATCTAATTGTTGCTGTTTGCATACTGTGACAAACTGTTCTTGATCTGAATATCATCATCAGTGCTCATGGGTCCCATGCTCATTGATGTCTGATGCTTGTTTCACCATTCCTTGCCATTTCTCTCTATCCATTTCCAGGCCACTCAAATCTTGCAAATTCTTTCCACACCACTCTTTTGCATCATCTACCCACTCTCGCCTTGGCAGTCCTCTTCTGTTTATACCATCCATGGTACCAAGCATCAGTGTTTTGATCTTTCTGCAGCTATATCCAAATAGCTTTAGTTTCCTTCAAATGATTTTCTGCATTAAGTTCTCTTTGCAGTTTTCTTGATTTGTTACCTTTCACACCCATCTAATTCGTAGAATCATTCTATAATGTGTTCTCTCAAAAGCCAATATTCATCTAACAGTTTTTTGACTGTTACCCATGTCTCACAACAATAGAGAGCACTTGTGAATATGTGTTTCCAGCAGTCTCATCTTTATGGGAAGGCTCACTGATTTGCTTTTGTTATTCAAGATCTTATCTCCTTTTAAATCATGTCACGTTGCACCCTAAGTACATGAAATTTCTAACTACTTCCAGCTGCCACGTCCATTGATCTTTATTTGCTTTTTCATCATCTTCTCTCCGAATATGATCATTTTAGTTTTTTTCAACGTTCATTATCAACCATATCTCTTTTCTTCTTCTTCACTTAATTTCGGCACTCTTCTTTCTAGTTCCTCTTCTGCTTCAATAATGACTGTCATCCACAAATCATAAATTATTTATTTTTGTACATTGAATTGAAATTCTCCTTATGTTATCCTTTATAACATCCATTGTTCTTTGCAAAAGCAAAATAAAGATGCTTGGGGAATTGGATCTCTTTGTCTCGTGCCTCTTGTCCAAAACCAATCTTCCTATTTCTTCAGTTTCTCACAGCAGCCTCTTCATTGTCATTGATGTTCTGCAATATACATACCAGGTTCCCAGCTCCATTCCATAAGATTCAAGTACAGCCCATGCTGCCTTTTGATCTGTACTGTTGAATCCTTTCTGAAAATCAACAAAGCAGATATAAACATTCTTATTTTTACAATTAATCTTAACATTAATGTTTAGTGCACAGTATTTTTCTCTCTTCTGAATCCATGCTTCATCATCTTCAAGATTTGCTTCCATTAGTCTTCTTATTCTTTCTCTTTTCTCTATAGTTCTTTACAGTCCATTTTATTTACTCTTTTTTTTTTTTAAAATGGGTATTAGAATTGATATTGTCCATTTTTTCGGTGTGTTTCCTTTGTCTCATGAACTGTTGCACAACCACCATAGGTCCTCTGTGATCACCTTGCCAAAGGTAATCACAGAGAGTGTGTTTTAGCATTGGGCCAGTGATCTCATCATTCCCAGGGATTTTCTGGTTCTTCAGATGTTTTAATGTCTTTACAGCCTCATTCCTCAATATGTTTGTTTCTCCCTCTATGCTTGGTCATGATGGTGATATATCCCACAATTCATCAATTAACCTCTTCTGCACCTACATCTGAGTATCTTATGTAATGATGACTCTATAATAAAGCATGCTATTGATGAGCGAGTTATAACTTCGAGTTTTCCTGGAGCGAAAATTAAGAATATAAAGGAAGCAATTCAAAAACAGAAAAGAAAAGTAAATGAGATGGTAAGTGTAGTAGTTACTAATAACTTAACTAGCAATAAGTTCAGTATAAGAGAGGACATGAAAGGGTTGTTGAAAGAGGCAAGAGTGAAGAGTAAGAAAATGAAAATCATCAGTATATTACCTAGATATAATAAAAAAATAAATTAAGAAAGGCTGTGATGGCAAATGATTTGATGCATAGGCTGTGTAGAAGGAATGGATGTGCAGAGTAAGTTTGAGGGAAGATTGGATTTGTATAAGAGGGATGGCTGACACCTGAATACATTTGGTATCAGGAGTCTTGAAAAGCTAATAACTGGTATGAGACCTAACACGGAGAGTCAGGGAAACTAAGTTATAAAGGGAGGAATGGTAAGAATGCGAGTGTAAGAGCAACAATATTATATAAATGACGGGAATGGGTTTAATCATAGAACTTTTGACGAGGAGAGAACAATTTCAGCTTGGTGTTCATCCAGTTCAGATCCATCAAACATGTGCAAAGATGTCTATGTGTATAACACACTACAGACGAATAGAGATCTGCAGACTGTAGACAAGAGTATACAAAAAAACATTCAGGTAGATTATTATGTCTGTACACGAATGCTAGGAGAACCAGAAACAAAGGGGTGCAGTTTGTTGCCTTAATCAATATATTGGGACCTCAGATTGTAGGCATTAGTGAGACCTGGCTATCAGAATCAGACATACTAACTGGTATTGAGTGTAAAGAGTACAGTCTTTTTTTGGAAGAATAGGGGAGGAGGGGGGGTGCTGCTAATGATATCGGATGATTTGAATCCAATTACAGTTGAGACCTATGATTGTAGTACTACTACTAACAATTTTTTATGTGGTAGTGAGTTTGAAGCCATCTGGTGTGAGGTGGAATCTAACAAGATAAATTACATAGTGGGATGCTATTACAGACCTGGTAGATCAGTTGCTAGGAATGAAGAAATGCATCACCAAATAGAAAAGATGAGCACGAAAAGAGTAATCATAATGGGAGACTTTAATTATCCAAATATTGATTAGGTATCAGTAGAATCTCATGAGAAGAATGAAAATGTATTTGTTCAGAGACAATTTCCTCAAGCAGCATGTGACAGAAGGAACTCGAGGTCAAAGAGTATTAAATTTGATTGTGTCAGGGGGATTTTAGTTAGACGTAACTATTCTGCCTCCAGTTGGTGACAGTGATCATGCAATATTCACTTAGGAAGTGACTAAGTTTATGAATGTTCCATTCAGACAAGGTTACTGAGTTCAGTTGTTACACCCTGATAAGAATGTAGAATTTCCAGTTATCATGGTGTAACACGAAGAGAAAATAAAATAAAATCCCTGTATAAGAGCTAATATATAAACTATTTAAAGAAAGAAAAATATTCTTGCATCCAAGTGAAATATATAACAAGAAGTGTTTATTGAACTAAATAATAAAAGAGGGAATATATTACAGTTGTGATATAAAAAAAAAAAAAAGTTTATTTAAGATAGAAAAGATTAGTCATAAGAAATTGTATGTGAGAGGCTAGTTTAACACTTGAAATGAAAGATTAAAATCTTAAGTAAATTCTTAGAAAATTTGGAAGGGGGATTAATTTAGAGGCTAGCAAAAAACAATAGACTATCACTCAGGGTCAATTCCCGAATTGAGATGTCGTCGCGTGCTCGCCGACCGCATGATGTTTGGCAGAAAAACACCACCCTAATTGGTCGGTGAAGTCGACTACAGTAAGGGGCAGAGAAAAGAAATTAAAGAAGGTGCCAGTAGGGGTCAAGGTATAAAAGGGTTAGGAATCCTCCCCCTCCCCCCACAAGGCTTTTTTCTTTCGGATAGTTTCTTCACTTAGAGTTTTCATATAGGTCACACACGGTTTTCCTGAGTGAAGGTTTAGGAGTTTATCTCTGCCTGACACAACAAGGGAATAAAGTGTATGGGATTTCGATTCAGTGTTCCTATTGCAAGAAATGAGGAATGCTCTTTAGTAAAAAGAAAGAAGATATTGTCTATGTGTTTCATCATCCAGTGACAACTACGAGAAAAAGAAATCTGTAAAGAAGTCTGTGTTCACGTGGTGAGTTTCACAGCCATTGTATAGATGATCCTAAGTGTATCCTTAACTCAAGTACGATAGGTAAAGATTGCGAAAGTCCAGTTTAATGCCAAAAGAACTTAGGAGTGACAGATTATAGATTAGTTCATTCCACGAAAGTACGATCGGAAAAAGGTAGAGGCCAATATAAAAAACCCAAGTCAAAAAGGTACTGTAAAAATCTCTTGTTAATTGAAATCGAATGTGATTGTAATCATTGTTCTATTACTGAACAATTGAAGAGACTAAGGAAAATTATACTAGGACTTTAGTACATAACTGATTATAATGAGAGTATGCATGTTAATATTAATATTACATAAGTAATCATCAGGTTGTTCAATTAATGAGTCCCCATTTTGTTAAAAGCTATCAACCTGGTGTATGCGACATTGAGCTCACTGCTGAGATGAGGTATTAGAGCTGTTACACAAACTGAATAAGAATTCAGAAATAGGGACTGATAGGATATCAACACGTGTGCTAAGAGAGTGTTCAGCTGAACTGGCTATTCCTTTGACCAGGCTGTTTAATATGAGTCAGAACAGGGAAGATTCTGCATGAATGGAAATAATGTATGGTAATTCCATTGCACAAGGGTGGTGCAAAGACCAGTGTAACCAATTATCGACCAATTAGTATCCCAGGAGAGGTGAAAATTTTGGAAAAATTGGTTAAGATTCTCATTCAGAAATGGGTTAACAGTGAATCTCTACTTTGCAATGAGCAACATTGGTTTACTAAGGGAAGGTCATGTTTTAGCAACTTACTCACATTCTCTAACAATGTTACCATTGAACTAGACAAGGGGAATGGATACACCATGGTACTTTTTGATTTTGCTAAGCCTTTTGACAGAATACAGCATGGTAAACTGTTGTATAAATTACAGAATATGGGTTTGGATTATAGAATATTAGCATGGTTAAGAGGATAGTTGCCTGACAGATACAGAAAAAGTGGTATACAGAAGATGTGAGTCTGCAAGATTTAAGGTAACTAGTTGTGTACCACAAGTATCTATGCTTGGTGCACTGTTATGTACAGACTGTTATTCATTCTGTACATTAATGATATTGGGAAGGATTTGACTAGCAACATACAGCTATTTGCTGATGCAAAGTTAGGGTAATCAGGAATGCTGCTGATATGCAGTATTTGCAAAATGATTTGTATAGGCTAGAATTGTTAGAATTGTGGGCTTGGGAAAATGGATGACAGTAAATATAAAGTCATTCGCTTTTGTGTGATTAGATATCCAATGTCGTATTATATTGGTGGGATGTTAGAAGAAACTGCTGAGGCTAGGGATCTTGGAGTGTTAGTAGATAGGAAGTGGAAGTTCAGGAGCCATGTAGCAAAGAATGTAAATACATTGCAATGCTGAAATGAACATTCACATGTAAAGATAAGGATGTCATTTTGTCTCTTGTACTAAGCATTGATAAAACCTCACTTGGACTATTGTGCACAGGTCTAGTCTCCTGGTTTCCGTTGCGATTCTGATATTGTGGAAGGAGTGCAAAGGAGTGTTAAAAATGATATCAGGATTGTGGAGTACTGATTATGAAGACAGATTGAGAATTTGTAGACTACAGACATTAGCACACAGGAGGAGGTGTGTCTAATGTCTGGTCTAATGGTCCCATGGTTGCCAGACATTAGACACATTCCTTAGCCACCTAAACAAACAACACAAACGCATACAGTTCACAATTGAAATTGAAAAACACAACACACTTCTGTTTCTAGATACACTTGTCGCACGTCTTCCCTCGGGCAATCTTTCCTTTACCGAAAACCGACACATAAAACTAAAACACAGAGCTCAGACGATTTGTTCCAGTGAACAGGCACTAAAAGACGAATTTAAAATTATCAGTAATAACTTACAAAAAAACGGATACAGCCAAAACACTATAAACAAAATTCTTTACAAAACCACAATAAAAAACAAAGACAAACCAGACTACAGTAAAACCATAACCATTCTCTACATTAAGAGAATATCAGATAAAATAAATAGAGTACTACAAAAGTACAACCTCAAAGCCACCTTGAAACCTCCTGCAAAATTAAAAAGCTTACTCAACTCATCCAAAGACCCACTCCCTCCACTAGCTCACCCTGGAGTATACCAGATTTATTGTACTTGCAACATACCATATATAGGAGAAACAGGACGCACTATTCCTGTTAGACAAAAAGAACATAAACGACACATTAAATATAATAATTATGGTGAAGCTGGCCTTTCTGATCATGCCCTGAATACCTTACACAGAATTGACTGGAAAACCACCAGCTGTCTACATCACACTAGAACATGGTATGAACGGAAATTCAAGGAAGCCTGTGAGATTATCAGCAACCACCCCAATCTGAACAACAATGATGGTTTAAAAATCCCAAACATATGGAAGGTATATATTCGACCTTCCTCACCAAGAACAACTATAAACAGGACTGTAGAAAATCCAGTATTGTAAATCAAAAATAAGAATTGTAATACTAAAAATAGGACACCAATTGTTTCTGAAAGAAAACCATCTAAAAGAATGTTTATTCCTGTCATTGTAAAAATAGAATTTAGCTTGATGTAATTCCTCCCCCCCCCCCACCAGAGGTCACGTCAGTAGAATAACATGTGATCAAATCATTGTTTCTCTAGCTTACAGTTAATGATGTAACTCAGCTTGTTCTCTGTATTTATGTACGCTCCAGATGATGATCTTGATGTGAAGATCGAAACGTCGGGATAATAAAAGTTTTTTTAACACGGTTGTAAATTCCATAAAATTTTTAAAATGAATCTTTGTTTCACTTATTCACTGTCTTGTATACATGCTGCTCTGAAATTCAGCGAAATATAAGCAAGCTAATAAAACATCTATTTTATAAAATATTCGGTGGTGAACCATTAAAAATAATTCATGAATAATCAAGGTGATGTATAGAGCTTTCATGATGATTTAAATAATCTGACAGTATGGGAAAACATAATGGATGTCAATTTAATGTAAAAAGGTGTAAAGTTGTGCATTTTGGGATATAAAGATTACAAGCTGTGTACCACATTGATGGAACTATACTCCAATAAATTGATGAAGCCAGGGATTTGGAGGAGTATAGATAGAGTTGAAGCTTAGAGGGGCATATTGCTAAAATAGCCAGGGTAGCTCAAAGGATTACTTAGTTATTGAACACACTAACAAGCAGGGATAAGGGAGTAATCATTCCTCTTTATAAAATCTTGATACAACCACATCTGGGTTATTATGCTCAGGTCTGGTCACCTGAGCTTCTTGGCGATGACATAGTGGAGTGAATCCAGAAGTGAGTGACCAAGATGTTGCATGTTTTGTGGAATGCTCCCTATGAGGATAGAGTGAGAATTTGTGGGTTGCAAAGATTGATTGATAGGTAAAAAAGTGGAGATATGATAGAAACATTCAAGTTACTTAAAAGATTTTATAGGATTCATGCAGCGAAATGTTTCAGCACTTGTTTAGAGGCGACAAAACAATAGATCATTTCTGGAAGTTGGGTAAGAGTATGGTTAGCAAGGTTGTGAGGAGTAGATTTTTTGTTTGGTTAGTGGTGAACGAATGAAATGGATTGCCTGAGTTAGTTGTGAGTGCTTTATCTTCTGATGGTTTCAAGGAGAGTTATGATAGTTATGTTGCTAGTTTTTAGTCTCCCATATGAGTCTTAGCTCTCCATGTAGGTACTTGTGCAATAATAATAAGAATGACTGAGCAGTACCTTGTCCATCTCTCTCTCTCTCTCCTGTTTTTCCTGTATTCATGAAATTTTGCTCATTTCATCTTTGATGGTTTTCATACTTTGGGCTAGATTTCTTCTTGATGTTTCTGATCATCTTGGATACCGCTCTTCTTCAGATAGTATTTATTGATATCATCACACTGTTCTTCCAACTATTATGATTTGTCCCTTCTGACTGCTTTTTTTTTTTTACTTCGTTGCATTTTGCTGTATGGTTTCTTCCATTTCCACTGAGATCTTGATTGATATGATAGAGACGTTTAAGCTAGAAGGTTTTATTGGATTAATCCAAAGGGGGTTATAAAAGGCAAGGGGGGGAGAGAACCAGAAGCCATCCCTGGAAGTAATGTAATAGTGCGGTGAAGAGGAGGTGGGAGGAATAGATTTTTTTTACATAGAGAATTGTCAGTGAATGGAATGCATTACCAGAATATGTTGTTAATGCATGGAGTGTTAAGGATTTTAAAATTCGATATGATAAATAAGTTGTCAGTTGAATGAACCTTTCACGATGAGTCTGCCTACTCCATGGAGAGTGTAATAATAATAATAATGATCTCTCCTAATCTTTAATGCTCTTTTTTCTTGATTTAACTTTAATGTCCTGTGATATCCACCTCTTCCTCAGCTTTTCTGTCTCCAGGACTGTTCTGCTGCTCCCTTTACTGCAGACATTGCTTTGTTTCTATTCTCCAGTTAGTTTTCCATAATGGATTTTAGTTCTTCCTCCAACACTTTTCTATATGCTTTCCCTGTGATTTTCATGCCCAGTGTCCTCATGTCTTTCTGATTATGAAACTCTGCCTTAACTTGAGTTTCAACTTAATGCCAGTCACCAAGCTATGATCCACTTCCATGTCTGCCCCTCAAAATGTTCAACACTGCACTAATGTGATCCATTTGATTCTTATGAGTATCATGTCTGCAGTGTTCTTTGTTCTTCCATAAGGTGACTGCCATGTCTACTTGCTGTCTTTTTTCTGGAGTTTTGTATTGCAAATTACCATGTCATGCCTCCAGGCAAATTCAAGCATCCTTTCTTCTCTTTCATTGCTTTCTCCATATCCATATTTGCCTATTGTCCTTTCCAATCTTTGCATTCCAATCTCTTCCAATTATTATTATTATTACAGACTACTCCATGGAGTCTTTAGACTCATTGAGGAAGGACCTAAACATCATGCCAAGCACTATCCAACATTTGTGCAGTACTATCATACTTTGCTTGGAACTCATTCAGTCATGGTACCCACAACAGGCTCTGCCAGCCTATTCCATTCATTCACTACTCTCCAAGCAAAAAAAATCTAATTCTAACACCCTTGCTAACTACACTCTTGCTCAGTTTCCAAAGATTTCCCCTAGTAGTTCTCCCACCACCTGACCTGATCTGAAAAATTTTCTCTGTATTAATGTTGTAAAAACCTTCAGTGATTTGTATGTCTCAATCATATAACCCTTTTTCCTCCTGTCAACTAATTTCTGTAACCCACAACTCTTCAACCTGTTCTTGTATAGTTCATTCCATACACTTGCTATCATCTTGGTCACTCACCTCTAGATCCTCTCCACATCTTCCTCATCACTAATAAACCCAAATGACCAGATCCCATATAATGAAAAATTTGATCCATGTTGGAGGTTTAATGGAATATTATCAGCACTGAGAAAGGATTAAAACAAATTTTAATGCTTCCAATATTTCATCTCAGTCACAGAGACATCTTGGATTACAAAATACTTTTTGTAACAACACACACATACAATACAACAGTGAGTGAAACTGAAGTCCTATCTAGGTTATGTGCCCTCTATGTGCATTTGCAGGTGGCCTACAATGTAAAGAGGGATCTCTGATAATTAACGTTTCCCAAATTTTGGGAAGTTTTATCCAACCATATTTGTTTAAATTAAGTTGATTCCTGAGAGCAGATTCAAAGAACAGTCTTTCTTTTTTGAATTTACTATGGTGGAGCATAGTTGTTTTTTTGCAGAAGATCCTGTGGGTTGTATCCAAAACATGATCTGCAAGGCCAGATTGACCATAATTGTGATTGCAGATGTATGACTTGTGTTCTTCTAATCTGATGGTTGCTGATCTGCCTGTCTGTCTGTAGTAAGCTAGTTTACAGGAACAAGCTACTCTATATACTCCAGGCACTGAGAGAGGAGGGAGCTGATCTTTGGTGGAATGGATAAAGGTAGCAAATTTATGGTGGGGCTTAAAAGCTGTATGGAGGTTGTACTTTTTTAACAATCTGGCTATTTTTTCTGATGTGCCATGAATGTAAGGTATGGTAATGGCATTTCTGAAGTCCATCTGAAGAGATGGTCCCAGAATGGGGAAGGACTTGATTATATTTTTAATTCTGTAATTATTGTAGCCATTGGAAAGGAAGGTATTGTGGATGTGTTTGAGTTCGGTTGAAAGGGCAGTTTCACAGGAACAAAGATTATGGGCTCTATTGGTTAGAGTTTTAATTATGCCATATTGCTGAGAGGAGTGGTGGTGGTAGGAGAGTTTGTGAATGTATCCGCCTGTATGAGTAGGTTTCCTATATACAGAGAAAGAAAGGTTACCATTAGGAAGGAGACTTTCTAATGGTAATATGGTCAATGAGTTCAAGGAGTAGTATGATATACTTTGTGTTTCTTAGGGGAGGGGGACCTCCCCTCGATGAGTCTTGATAGACTTTGTGTTTCTTAAGAAGGACCTCCCATGATGAGTCGTTTGACTCTATGGAGGCCTGAATAATAATAATAGTTTCTGCAGCTTTTCTATTCTCTCTGATTCCAGGAGACCAAATCTGCATCCATTAGTCCAGGTGTAGTCATATCATGACCTTGTAAAGAGCCAAAATGATTTTCTTACTGTTATATGTCAGTGTTATTTTCAATATTGCAATTATCCTCTGAGTTGTATTTGCAAATTTTGCATTGACCTTTGAATTTCAGTTTCCTATCCACCATAACTTTCAGAACCCTTCCATCGATTTCTTGCAACTTAATCCTACCCATACAACATGCAGTTGGAAATTTCATCATGCCATAGTGCATAACTCGACACTTACTAACATTGAATTAAGATTCATTATCATTTGCCCACTGTTGCGGCTTATTTAAATCAATATGTAAGTGTTGTATATAAGTAGCATCTCTGATTGCCCTGCTTATCTTTGCATCATTAACTAACAATTAAACATCTTCTGTCATGTTTTTCCCACTATCAGTAATGCATAAATTGAACAACAGTGGTCAGAGGACTGATCCTTGGGATGCAACACTGGTCACCTTAAATCTAGTTGATTCACATCCCCACCATATGCCACTCTCTGATACCCATCTGTCGGGCTAACTACTTATCCAAGTCAGGATTTTATATTCCAATCCCACATTTTTCAGTTTATCCTACTCAGATGGAACATTGAAGTTTTCCATTCTTCTGCTGTATCTTCAATTTTGGCTTCTTTTAAGTAAAATATTAATTATGATTGATATATTTTAATGCTTTCTTCTTATGCTAGATATACTTTGTATACTTCAATCTTCATTTTTTTTATTCTGTTCTTTTCTTTTTTTTTTTTTTTTACTGTTGGGCTTGTGAATACAAGAATGGCCATGTCCCTTTTTCAGTATAACTACAAGCACATTGAATCTACTGCTCTTTCTCATTTATTCCACCTATCTTTCCTCTTGAACAGCCTTCCAGCCATAATGTGTTTCCCAACATTTTTAGCCTCCAGCTCTTTCAGAAAAAAATGTCAATATATTTCTTCTTTCTCAATTGTTACTTGTGCCTCACACATAGCACTGATGTGGTATAGGTTCTTTTACCTGTCACGTATAGAACAAATAAAATATTAAAAAATTGTTTTTCATTTTGTTAGTATTTTTGTTTTAGAAACAACTAAATATCTGAAAAAGATTTGATTTAACCTCTAAAAATTTGTTTCTTACATGTGAATCTAGTTTATGATTAGTAATGATGTAGTCAGTTATACATGTTATTCCTATCATTTTAAGTATATTTATTATATTATTTTTTCAGAAAACAAGTATTAGTTATTTTTAAATTTTTAAAAATGCAAAAATCTAATATTATTATCATAATCATCATCACCATGGAGTCAAGAGACTTATCACTGGATGACCCACTCTTACATGCACAGCTCATCATACCTTGACTTAAATCCTTTCCAGTCACCTACCACTCCATACAAAAAATCTATTCCTCAATTCCTTGCTCCTCCTACTTGAGTAGCAGTTACCCAAGCCAATGTTTTACAACAAAAATTAGAACTATCGAGCTACGTAAATCGCAATAAGTTGGATATTCTGGAGAGGATTGCAGACGACTCGACAAAGCATGTTACTTAAGAACAAAGAAAAACTAATAGTGAAGTTTCAAGCACTGAAACAACAAGAAAGCAACAGACAATCTAGATGCCATACCCAGAGGAACAGCCAATTACAAATTAACGATACAAGGAGCAGCCAATCGCCTACAAGTGAAGTTAGGAGCAACTAACCACCAACGGACCACTGCCAAGTTATCAACAAATCCAACTACAACCTTAACAAAGGGGAACTCTTACTTCTGGAAAAAGGCCTGAACTACATCATTGCATCAACATCAGTTAAAAAATTAGATTTCATTTATCACATTGAAAGAGGTCTAAAATTCCTCTCCTCCAACATAGCTGACAAAATACAAATGGAAACATCATACATATTAAATTCTAATAAACAACTAAGTTGCAACCTAACAAGAGCAGAAAAATTGACCCTTAAATCTTTAAAAAAAAAACGAGACTTCATGATAACAAAAGCAGATAAAGAACATGGTTCTTCCTCAATTTCTTCATGGTGATTATCATAACTTTTCAGCACATCCCTTGTATGTTTTATTTTATTTTTTAAATCTCTTGAAAAAAAATCTTGTAAAAAAATAAAATTATTTTTTAAGAGATATAAATAAAAATTAAATAAATAAGAATAAATTTTATTATATTTTTTTTAATTTCTGTTCGTTATTTTTAATAGAACCTTCATGTATTTAGACCATGACACACTACATTATTACAGTAGAATCTGCTTATTGTGATCTCTGATAATATTATCAATCATCTATTGTTATCAAAATCAGTTGGTCCAAAACACACCATTTAAAATGAATTAAAAGTAATCTGTTTATTGTAATCAAAGTTCCGGTTATTGTTATCAAAATCCTTGAATGTTTAGCCTTTTGCATCTCGGAATTAAGAACTTTAAAGGCTAATCAGTAGAAAATTTGACAAAGAACAGTTGTCGAAATCTGACTTGTTCATCTTTTAATCTTAATCTTCTTTTAATGTTATTCTTCTGTAAATCTTATATCTTCTAGGTAAACACAGGTGGTTTATCTTCTTATAATCTTAATCTTTTTTTTTTAATCTTAAATCTTCCTGGCAAATTGTTCATGGGTATAAATATAGTCATTGTGAGTTTTTGGATTTATTTTTGTGCTCTCTTTCAGTAAGTGAATTTGACTTTAAGTGCGCATTAAAACTGCCCTTATATTATGGCAGAAGCAAGTAAAAACGTAAATATTCTTCTTTTCAAGAGAAGCAAAGAATTTTGGAGTGCTGTGATAAGTTGCCAAAAATGAGTCAACGAAGTGCGGCTGTACATTTAAAAATTTCACAACCACTCTTGTGCAAGATCTTAAAAAAATAGATCGCTTTGATTAATGGGCCTTTGATGCATCAAAAAGCAGAACTTGCAAAAACAATGGGCAAAGAAAATTTCACTGCAACTGATGAATGGGTTAATAGGTGGAAAAGTGAGAGAATATGATGTACAAGTGTATTCATGGTGAAGAAAAAAGTGCTGATTTTTTATCATCTGATGCGTGGATTAAGACTGAGTTACCAAAAATTATTGCTGAATATTCTCCTGAGGATATTTACAATGCAGTTGAAACAGGCTCTCTATTTTTGTGCTTTATCTGAGCATACTTATTTGTTTAAAAATGAAAGACTAGAGGCTTTAAATCTTCAAAAGAGTGAGTGACAGTTCTTTGTTGTTGTGCTAATATGAAAAGTGAGAAAGGAGAGTTCCTAGTGATTGGAAAAAGTAAAAATCCTCGGTGTTTTAGAGGTGTCAAAAGTTTGCCTATTGACTACTGTTCTACTGCAAATGCTTGGATGACTGATGCCATTTTCAACAATCGGTTAGTTAAGTGGGATCTTAAATTAAAGGGAAAAATTGTCGTGTTAGTAGACAACTTCACTGCACACACACAAACAATTTATCATTAAAGAACATCAAAGTAGTCTTCTTGCCTTCAAACACTACATTGTTAATTCAATAATGTAACTAAGACCTCATACGAGCTTTTAAAGCTTATTATCACAGGGAAATTTGTATGAGAATTATAGCTGATGCAAGTGCAATTACAAAAAAAATTTTCTTTCTTGATGCATTGCATTTGGTAGCAATCTCATGGAAGCAAGTCTCAGAGAAGACTATTGAAAACTGTTTCCAACAGGGTGGATTTTTTTAAAAATAACTTTGAAACTCCATCTTCTGAAGAATTTGAAATCTTACAAATGAAAATTTTGATAAAACCCCAGATGGTGTGTCAAAAGAAAAATTTGAAAATTGGTTGGATATTGATACAGTGTTGGAAATATGTCAAGATACTTCTGATGAGAAGAACTTTAAACTAATAGAAAAAAGTGAACCTAATATAAGTATAGAAGAACAAATTTTAGAAGCTTCTGCAGCCAATGCAAGAAGCTACTTCGTCATGGTGTGCAACATAGAGCAAGAGACTTCCAAAGGCATTATGAGTATGAGCGATTTATTCATGAAGTATTATATTCAAAAACATGACAATACCAAAATAAATTTTATATTGTTGTTTATGACAATAAATTGAGATAAATTGTGCAATTTTTTTTATATCCTTTGCTTAATGTTATCACCCTAGTTATTGTTATCAAAAAGCGACTGTCCCAAAATGATCACAATAAGCGGCATATACTGTATTATTATTATTATTATTAACATCACATCTGACCTCCATGGAGTCAAAGGACTCATCACAGGAGGTCTGTACTCTCTCATGTCAAAAGATCATCAAACTGTACCTTGAATCCAGTTGCTGTTTCCGCAATCACCACACTTTCAGGCAATCCATTCCACTCGCCAATCACTCTCCATGCAGAGAATTTATTTCTCATTCCCATCCTCCTTTATACAGCTTACATGGTCTCTTGTTCTACCCTTGCCTCCCGTACTCTGAAATATCTTCTCGTGTTAATTTGGTAACACCCCTCGCCAACTTATGTCTTAATCATATCCCCTCCTCTACTATTCACAAGGCTATGTAAACTCCATTCCCTCAATCTCCTCATATCTGACATTCCATAAACCTGACACTAACTTAGTAAACCTCTGGACCTTCTCCAGTACATCCTCATCCTCCTGAAAACCAGGTGACCAAATCTGTGTACAGTATTCCATATGTAGCCTGATCAAAATCTTATACAAGGGAATCATAACCATGCCAATTTCTTCCTCATTATTGCCATAATCCATTGGGATGATCTTATAAATTTAGCAATGTGACCCCTTAAACTTCAGGACTGTCCACAAT
This sequence comes from Typopeltis vanoorti, assembly GCF_054136105.1. Taxonomy (NCBI): domain Eukaryota; kingdom Metazoa; phylum Arthropoda; class Arachnida; order Uropygi; family Thelyphonidae; genus Typopeltis; species Typopeltis vanoorti. The sequence continues at coordinate 93,178,838 of NC_143571.1, read as the reverse complement.
CACTCCTAGCTCTCTCATCTCCTCTACCTCCCCTAAAATTTCTCCATCAATTGTATAGTCTGCATCCCAACCTTACCTACCAAATTTCAAGGCCTTGCACGTTGCAACATTAAATTGATAGCTCTACTTCTCATAACCCTTTCCAACTTTGCATCATTGACAAATAGCTGCTTATCTCCAGTTAAGCCTGTCCCAGTGTCACTAGCATACAAGTTAAACAATAATTGTCCCAAATTAGCTGACACCTTTCCAACAGCCAGTCAGCTATCCAACTTACTAGTCTGTTATCTTATTCCATTTGTTTTAGTTTATCTACTAGCCTATTAAGGACCTTTGGAAAATTCAAGTCTCCTTTATAGTAATTTACTGGGGTAATTTGCTACCTTGTTGTAATACATTAAACAGATTGTTGAAATATGACCTACCCTTAACAAACCCATATTGACCATCATGAAGAATACTGTTATTATCAACCCACTTCTGAATCCTAGTCCTTACCAACTTCTCTAATATTAACCTTAACAACAATCTCTGACACACAGATTTGTCTATAATTTGTAGCCTTAGTTTTATTCCCCCCCCCCCCCATTGTGAAGTGGAACAGTTTTCTCGCTTTCCATTCATTATGTATGTTCAGTTTGCACATCTCATTATTGAGATTACCAGTTTCTGTTCTTGTTGTTTGATTTGAAAGTCATACTGAAGATGCTCTTCATACTATGGCAAAAATTTTATGCAAATAGAATAATAAATTAAATCCATATTATGTTTAACTAATTATCATATCTTACATTCCAGTTATTCAAGGTATTTCTTTACTATGTTCTTCAAATCTGTAGTCTTAATTTAAGAAGCTTTTATTTGTTTTTAATTTAATTATCATCATCATCCATATCAAGGATTTAGGCTTATCATGGCCTGTTCCGGCCTTAGACGTCATTGTTTAAGAGGATGTCCTGGTTTTCTTTTTCCTAATGGCTTGTACTTTAAGGCTTGTTTTGGTAATCTTTCTGTTTTCATTCTTTGAACGTGTTCCATCCATTTATGTTTATATTTTTTAATTTTTTCTATTACTGGTTCTTGATTTAATTCTTGCATAATTTCTTCGTTTCTTTTGTGATCAAATAGGGTATACTTTGCAGTTTTTCTCATAAACTTCATTATTATTAAACTTTAATTATTATAATGCAATCATTTACACAAGTATTTTTTTATTGTATTTTTCCATTTATTATCAATTAAAATGGCCACTTCACTTGAAGCTTTGATATATATTGGTGTACTCCACTATATAACATGATATAATGAAGTACACTATATTAAACTTGTCAAGAAATTATATTCTTGTTTAATCCTTTATTCAAGTGTAAAGAATTGTATGTGAAGTATTATCTGCACGACTAGGCTTCTTTTATATAGAGACTAATCACTTCACATCAGTTACCTTACTATCCCATAATGCAAAGCATACATCCTTTCAGACATGCATAATGCTATTCATCGTGGAAAGGACAACTACCCGAACTGGTTTTGACCTTTATTGAGGTCTCATCAGCGGAAGCCTCACAAAGGTTGAATTAATGCTGAACAAGGATATAATTTCTTGGTAAGTTTGGTTTAATTTATAACCAAGTGAAGAAACATTCTACAATCATCTATATCTTTGGCTACTTTTTAGAATGTCTGAGATTGCTAATTTTTTATCTTTTCCTGGTCATAATCCATTAGTCCTGTTCAGTGAAGTTTTCATTTGTTTCTGAGTTCTTGGGATTTTTATTTAGTAAGATTAAACAGCCTTATGAATCCCCAGTCTGGAGCACCAGGGTCTCTCTCTCTCTCGCACCTACTTCTTGACTTGTCCAGCTAGTATGCTTAGCTACTGCTGGCATAGCTCTGAGATCACTGATACCTAGAAACCTCTTACCATATTCACTAAAAATTATGCCTAAATAGCTGAAATGCCTTGCTACTTCTATTGGTTTCCTATTCAGTATGCAGGTGATGTTTTCAATGTTTGTTTTTGTTCTTTTTTTCTTTATTTTTATTATTATTATTATTGATTTTCATCCAATTTGTTACAGCATTATTCTGTTTAAAGAATCCTGCAGACTTGTAATTGATTTGTTTAATAGTGCATCATCAGCATAAAGTAAAGAGTTGAGATTAGCATCTCTAGTTTTATATCAGGTTTAATGCCACTTTCTTTCATAATGTGATACATACAGATGATGAGTAACAGTGGAAATAAGATGCACTCTTGTCTAACAATCTGATTTTGTATCAAGCCATCTTTTTGTACCTTCTTTAATTCTAACTGCTCACTTACACCTCTAATATAATTGCACCACATAATATCCCATTTACACAACATAATTGTGGAATTTGAACAGCTTTACTCTTGTTACCTTTTCAGCTACAAAACTTAAATACAGATACTTGGTATAGAACCATGATTTCTCAAATATTTCTGATTATATGAATTAGTGAGACTTGGTTGACTAAGAATGATATAGAGATAGAATGTTACTGATGCAGTACTTTCAGGAAGGACAGAATGGGAGAGGATTTACTAATGATAGATGAAAAGTTGAAGCCAAAAAGAGTAGAAGTGCCTCAAGATAACAGGTATACAGAGGGTGTTTCATTTGAGACTATTTTGTATGGGATAGAGATCAACAGAATGAAATATGTAATTGGGTGTTGCTATAATCTTCAGGTGGTATAAAGGAGAATGTGATGGTATTCATTGACAAATCTGCATGATGAGTGAAGGTTTAGTAATTATTGAGGATTTTAACTATGGGAATATAGATTGAGAGAAGGAATGGTCACGAGGAAGGAAGGAAATGAAGTTTATACAGTTAAGAGATAATTACCTGAGATAGCATGTAATGGAAAGGACAAGAGGTTCAAGGGTGTTGGATCTGGTCATAGCATTGGAAAACATATCAATAACCAATTTAGTCACACTGCCTCCATTTTGGGAAAAGCAATCATATGATCTTGACAGTAAAGAAGGGATTAGATGTGGAATTACAGGGCTGATGATTATGACAAGCTGAGAAGTCAGCTTTCAACAGTGTTATGGCATGAGAATTTGAAGGGGAGAGATGTTGATGGTTCATGGGAGATTTTCAAAGAGAGTTTAACGAAAGCAGTATCAGACTGTATACTTAGTCAGGAGGATTAATCAAGTAGGAGTAAAATGGATGAATAGTATTATTAAGCAGGAGTTGCAGGTAAAGAAAATGGTAATCAGCCCATGAGCAGTACAAGGTAGAGGCAAGGAGGGTGACCTATATGGTAAGGGAAGGCCAAAGCTAATTATGAGAGGAAGCTAGCTATTGAGTCCTAAAGAAATCCTAAGGAATTCTTGCACTACGTGGCAAATAAAATGAGGAATAGCTATGGAAGGATCACTTTCAAAAGTGCTGATCATAGGAAAGTAATAGAAACAAATCAAATATTTAAGTTACTTAATGATCATTTTGGAAAAGTGTACCAATTTGGTTGTGATATTGCAATGTTGCAATGCTGAATGTATCACTGACTGATCAGAGTATGGCAATCCCATACTTTTGATAATCTTCTAATCTCTAGTCAAGATCAGTTTTCTCTTTTTGGGTTGATTTTCATTATGCATCACCCATCCATAGTCACTCCATTCCTCCAACAAACTTGGTTTCCTCTTTTGTTTGAAACACTGCTTCTCATCTATGTAACTTTCAGCACTGTCTGTACAACCTCAGAACACTTTTCTCACATTTAGAACAATGTACCAAAACTTTCTTAAGCTTGCTTGATGTTATACTATAGAGAGCAGCAATCTGCTTTATAGATAAGCCTTCTCTCACAGATTATCCAATCATTTTCTCATGATGTTCTCTTTCTGCAATATTTTTTTTTTGAACAGGTATTTTCCTAGACCCTGCTCCACTGAACTGACCATCACCATTCTTTTAAATGTATAATAGCACAAGCAGTTGCTGGTACATTCATACACATTGCAACTCCAGACTTATCAAACCAACTTTTCATTCTCTTTTTTACATTCTGTCTACCTTTGTTCTGTAGTAAACCCTTCCCCCATACCTTTTGTACAATTTATACCTTTTCAAGAAACATTAACAGATTCCTTCTTTCTTGATAATCACCTCTCCACACACATACACAGCACTGTTATTTTATAGATTTTATGATCTCTTATGCATGTAAACAATATCACAAATAATAAATATATATTTGTGATATTGTTTTGCTGTTGTTGTTCTATTGCTGAGAGGGAATTTGCATTCATAATAATTAAAATATCAACCACAAAAGATAAAAATATATATATAAAAAAATGTTGAAAGTTTATTTTTCACTTGGTTAATAAAATTAGTTTAATCCTTTATCTAAGTGTGAGCAAACAAAGTTTGCACCTGAAAGTATCTTCATTAAATTTTATTATATATATAAAAAAAATTCCTATTCTTAATAAAAATTAATTTGGTGTAGTTTCCAATTTTATATTATGTGCTATTTTCAGATTCCTGAATATTGTAAAAATATGGATGAACAAGACATAATTGAGAATTCATTCAATCTCATTTTTGCATTTGATGAAATTGTTGCTCTTGGATATAGGGAAAATGTAAATTTAGCCCAGATTAGAACTTTTGTAGAAATGGATTCCCATGAGGAAAAAGTTTATCAAGCAGTTAGACAGGTAAGTATTCGTTATTGCTGTTTTGTAATTGTGTATTTTCTAATTATTTCATATATTTAGAAATTACCAATAGACATGCTTCCACATCATAACAGTAGAGTGTATTATATAATAAAATCATTTGGAAGAACCAGAACCTACAACTGAAAATCTTGTAATCCTGTAATTGCCAGCTGAAAATTAGTTAACATAGAATTAAAAATCCATAGCTTAAATTTGTAATAAATAATTTGACTAGCTCTGTATTAGATTATTGAAAGGGTAGTATACATATTTTTTCTAAGTAACCCATTTGTTATTATAAACATAATTGTATACTTTGCAGATATGAAATTAGAAGGGATTTCATCTAGGAGATCTCTTTTGTCATGCAGACACCACATTCTCAGGCAATGCATTCCAATCATTCATAACTCCATGCAAAAACCTTCTTCTCACTCCTTCCCTAATCTGTCACCATTTTATGAAAAACCTCCTCAACATTAATCCTTTAACAATCCCTTACCAACTTGTATATCTCTATCATATCAGACCTCTTCCTTCTATCCACTAGACTTTGCAAATTGCATCATCTCAATATTTCTTCATATTCAACATTCTAGAGATCAGAAACTATTTTAGCCAATTGCCTCTGGACTCTCTCTAACATCTCTTCATCCTTTCGAAAACCAGGTGACCAAATTTGTGTGCAGTAGTCCATATGTGGCCTAATCAGACCCTTATATAGTGGAACCAGAATCTTCTTACTTCTACAAGTTAGCATTGCCAGAATTTGTGTTGTCCTCTAAATTTTAGATCATTATCTACCATCACCCCAAGATCTTTTATTTACTCCACTTCCAACAATATATCTGTGCCAAGAGTAAATTCTGCATCCCATCTTTGTTTTCCAAATTTTAAAACCTTACCTTTCCCAACATTGAACTGATATTCCATTCCTTTGCCCATTTACTCAGTCTATTCAAGTCTTCTTATAAGACCACAACATCTGCTCTCCTTCTCAATTCATTCCAGCTTTGCATTATCAGCAAAAAACAATATCATCAACATACAGGTTAAAGGCCCTAAAACAGACCACTGAGGCACATTGCTAGTGACTTTCCTCTTCTGGAATATTGCACCCCCCCCCCCATATACAGCTTGCTGATATCTATCAGATAGCTAATCTACAATCCATTGCACTAGTCGAATATCCAATCCCATCTGCTGTAGTTTGATTATCAACTTATCATGCAGTAATCTATTAAAAACTCTTTGCTAAGTATACTACTGTGTATCCATTTTCCATGTCCAATGCTGCTGTCACTTGATTGTAATAAGTAAGTTGATTACTAAAACATGGATGATGAGAAGGAGATTACTCACTTTAGCAAATCCATGCTGATCATCAACGATAATGCCTTGTTGTCAATCCAATTCTGGATCCTGATTCTCACTGCCTTTTACCACAACACTTGACACACACGGGGGTAGGGGGGGAAATCCTTAGCCCACCTATGCTTATAAATGTACTATAGGTTTAATAGTAATCTTTGGTGGGTAGTAACCACATAAAAATTTAAAAAAAAAAAAAAAAAACCTTCCATGATCATTCTTATTTTTGCTGGCTGCATATCAAAAGAACTTTTTTTTTTTTTTTTGCTTCATTAGCAAAAAAAAAAAAAACCTCATGCCTTACCTCTTCATTCATCCATTTCATACTACTTTATTTAACCTTCCAAGCAAGGTTTGGTTCTTGTTTTCAAACTCTCATTTTATCATGAATGGTGTTTGTGTATTTGAATTTACAGTTCACCTCTGAAAGCTATGTAGCTTTGATTTGTTTTCTTACACTTCTTTTCAACATAAAATTATTTATCCTACTCAACACTAAATAGTGATCACTTCCTGTTTCAAATCCTCTGTATATTCTTGTGTCCTGAACCAGTGTGAAAACGTTGCTATCAACTCTAACATGGTCAGTGAGACTTATATCTTGCATCTTCTCTCCATGTGAATTTGTTCAGATTTTTATGTTGGACCATATGGTGTTAGTAATAACTAATCTAACTCCTGAACAGACATCCAGAGGTACTTACCATTATTATTAGCTTTTCTCCAAATTTTCCCAAAATATTTTTGTATGTCTGGTAATCATTTCCTACTCTGCTGGTTAGATCTCCAACAAGAACTAACTTTTCCTTTTTCATTGTGCTATCTGCCTCCTCTAATGCCTGAAAAAATTCGTCCACTTCTTCCTTTGTAGAACCTTCTGTGGGACCATAAGCACAAATGTCATTTTCCAGTTCCCATTCTGATATTTGCCACATCACTCTACTTGATATTGCCAGCCATTCCATTCTCATATTTAGTATTGAATAATATAGCTACTCTCTCTTTTTCCTGATTATAACATTTTGTATTTGTTACTCAGAAAGATCTCACCTGTGCTTGTCTTCTGTGTTTCAGCCAGGCCCGTGATGTTGATCTAGTACTTATTGAAATCTTCTGCTAGTTCCATTTCTTTTCCATTGATGCTTCTAACATTGATAGTACCAATCTTGAGTTCTGTTGTTGAGTTGAGATGTGTTCCACGATTTGTTGCAGTAACTGACTGCACTGTTTGCTCTGGTTCCCTGACGAAAAAAACTGGGGCCTTGTTTAACCAGGTGATACCTCAGCTGGCATGAAATTCTGTCATGTTGTACCATCAATTTTCATTGTGGTTAAACCAGTAAGAATACAATTTGGTTGGCTAAATCCAAATTGCCTATTGCCAGCCCATCCTGGTTCATTCAGTATCCAGGTAGATACCTAACAGGAGTGCACCACGAAAAGGTGAGGATTGGACATTAGGTCAGAAGCTCTGTCATATTGCTGTATTCCTTAAATGGCTACCTGGAGGTCTCCTCCCAGTTATACAGCTTTCACCCTTAAGCACCGAAAAAAAAAAAAAAAAAAAAAAAAAGACTAGCATTGTTGCAAAAATACTGTATTATAGTCAGAACAAAGTTTGATTTTTTTTAAAACAAAAAAAAAATTAATGGGATATACAACGTCTCCTGTTGTAGGAGACACTGCATCTACTGTCTCAGATACGTGAAAACATCTATTTTAACATTGGTTGGTTCTTATAAACTTTAATTGGCTGATTTAGTAACATTGTTTGTCTAAAAGAGGTTAATGTTTAACAGTTTTGTCCTTCCAAGTTTACATTAGATTTGTATATAATTCTTATTAAATTATATATTTTTATTCCAGTGCTCATTCAGTTATTTTCTAGATTCTAGAATAACTAAAAATATATCAACTGGAGACAAATAGCTTTACCAAACCAGTTGATTAGTATTTTTTATGTATGTTTTCTGGTCTAGAGTAGTGGTGTGGATAAAATTAATTTTATAAAGTATTTAATGGCAGGATTTTAACTGTGCAATAGAATTACTACCATATAAATATGACATTAACCCATTTTATCCCAGCGCACTCATTTGAGTACAGCACCTAAAATGGCTTAGTGGTGACATCTCTTGCACAACAGTCAAACATCGGGGAAGGTTGCAGTTTTAGCAAGCTATTCTGCTACATTTTCGCAAATTAAAAGTTAAGTGACGCTGTAGTCATACTTTTTCAGTACATATTCTAAGACTGACCTGTCAATTCCTGTATGATAATTCAAGTGCTTTATTTCTTGTAGTTTTATCGAATATTTTTTCATTGTGCTGACTTTGTGTTACAAAGGTAAGTACTAAGTCCATTTTTTTATATATCAGCACCTCTGTTTTATTACGGGTTGAGAACGCGTAAAAAAATGGACCTGTACTCATTCGAAAATGGTGGACTTATAAGGAGTCAATATATATTTTTTTTGTTCTAGGTTTAGTACCTCTGAAAAAATGGACTCAGGTGAATTTCAGCCAATAAGTTCAGTTCAGTTTTATGGAAAGCGTTGCAGAACAGTTGGGTTAGCTGCAGACGACATAGCAAATTTCAATTACCAAGATATATCCGTAGTTATCATTCCTCCTGATGTTGATTAACAAATGGATAATGAGGACGATGATCTTCAGCCTGACCACCTTCCCGGACATGGTCAGGCTGAAGATCATCATCATCATCATGACATTCCAGGAGAAATAGAGCTTCATTATGCGAGTGACAAATCAGACAGTGATGATGATCTTCCTCTAGCCACGATAAGAAGTTGCTTGGCTGTGCAAGGTAAAGTAATTACCAACGACCCCGTATGGACAGAAGATATCTTAGACATCAGTATGGCAGTAACTACAGAGTATATGGATTGTCTGAGTAATGTGAAGGACCAAATCCAAAATAAAACTCCAGTTGAAATATTTGAAAGATTTATCGATAAAGAAATTATTACCGTTATTATTGAACAGACCGATTTGTACACTATGCAGAACAATAATCATGTATATCAAGTAACTCAGAAGACATCAAGGTATTTATCACAATTCTACTTTTAAGTGGATACCACAGGTTGTCAAGAGAATGTCACTATTGGTGTTTAGATGAGGATCTCCTGGTTTCCCCAGTGGCCAACAGTACGTCAAAGAACCGTTTTGAAGCAATCAAGAAGAAATATCTACATTTGGCCGATAATTCACAAATAGATAAAAACGATAAAATATATAAAATAAGACTTCTAATGGATAAACTAAATAAAAAATTTCAACAGTTTGGCATATTCAACAAATGTCTCTCAATCGATGAAGCCATGATCAAGTATTACAGAACCTTAATGTGAACACATCTGTGGGATTGGATGGTATACCGGCACGGGTCTTGCGTGAAGCGGCTAAAGAATTATCAGTGCCCTTGACCATGTTGTATAATCTGAGTCTCGGGTCTGGTTTAGTCCCGAAGGTGTGGAAAGAGGCGAAAATAGTTTCACTGCATAAAGGAGGATCCAAGACTAGAGTTGCAAATTACCGACCGATCGGCATATCAGGAGTCGTTGTCAAGGTCTTAGAGAAAGTAGTCAAGGGAAAAATACAGGAATGGATTGATGAAAACGAGATACTGTACAAGGGACAGCATGGCTTTGTGAAGGGTAGATCATGCTTCAGTAACTTGCTCAAGTTTTATAACAAGGTGACAGCTGAACTGGATAAGGGAAATGGGTTTACAGTGATACTGCTGGACCTGGCAAAGGCATTTGACAGGATACCACATGGAATACTAATCTGTAAACTACAGCATATGAGAATGGATATAGGATTGGTGAGATGGTGGTTGGTTGATGGAGAGATATCAAAGAGTAGTTTATTCAGGAGTAGAGTCCAAAAGACGGCCTGTAACTAGTGGTGTGCCGCAGGGTTCTGTTCTTGGACCACCGCTGTTTAATGTGTTCATTAACGATATAGGGAAGGATCTAAGTGGAACAATTCATTTGTTCGCTGATGATGCAAAGTTGGGTAGGGCAATAGTGAATGCAGAAGATTCTTGCAGGATGACTTAGATAGATTGGAGTTCTGGGCTAAGGAGAATGGATGTCAATTTAATGTGACAAAATGTAAGGTTATGCATTTTGGGGTGAAAAGATTAGCAGCAGTATACCACATTGGTGGAACTGTACTCCAAGAGATTGATGAGGCCAGGGACTTGGGAGTGTTGGTGGATAGGGAGATGAAGTTTAGGGGACACATTGCAAAAGTAGCTAAATCAGCTCATCAACTCACTTGGTTGTTGAAAAATACCTTGACGAGCAGAGACAAGCAAGTTATTGTACCTCCGTACCGAGCCTTGATAAGACCTCATCTCGACTACTGTGCCCAGATTTGGTCACCTCGGTTCCTTCTTGATGGGGAGAAGGTGGAGAGGATCCAGAGGCGAGTGACTAAGATGATAACAGGTCTATGGAATGAACCATGTGAGAACAGGTTGAAGATTTGTGGGTTGCAGAAACTAGTTGATAGGCGGAGGAGGGGAGATATGATTGAGACATTCAAATTGCTAAAGGGATTCTATAGGATTAATTCAGAGGATATTTTTGAGATCAGGACTGGTGGTGGGAGAACTAGGGGACACCTATGGAAGCTGGGCAAGAGTGTGGTTAGCAGGGGTGTTAGAGCTGGGTTCTTTACTTTTAGAGTGGTAAATGAGTGGAATAAGCTGCCAGAGTCTGTTGTGGGTGCTATGACGGTGAACGAGTTTAAGACAAGGTATGATAGATACTGTGAGAATGTAATCGCATAGTTGTGTGGACATGATGATGTTTAGGGCCTCCCTCGATGAGTCTAAGGACTCCTGGAGTCGCCCGAAATAATAATAATAATAAAATATTTTGGGCATCACTCTGCTAAGCAGTTTGTTAATTTTGATACCTGATCTGCCCATTGTGCTCATATGAGTATACATATTATTTTTTAAAATTATGCTTTTTTTTTCTTTAACTGTCAGTATAGTGTAGCATTTTGACACATTTTCAATTAAATAATATGAAAAAATTACATTTAAAAAAAAAAAAATTTGGGAGTATCAAATGGGTTAAGTGGAGCAGTTTTTATTTGAATATGATGTAACCCTTTAAAGCAAATTAAGTTGTCAAATTTTCTTAGTTTGTCTTTTTTTTTTTTTTTTAATTTAGACACAAGAAAGAGAAGCCAAGTTGAAAATGAAAGAAAAGGCAAGAGAACTGCAGCGAGCCAGGCAGGAAGCTGCAAAGAAAGGACGATCTCCTGGATTTGGTCCTGGTGGTTTTGGTAGTGGCACCATGGGATATACGCCATCTCCTGTTGTAGGAGACACTGCATCTACTGTTTCTGAGCCTACAAAACCATCATATACATCAACAAGGTAATGAATTTTTGATATTTAATACAGTTTTCTGCTTGAGTGTGTTATTCAAGATTTTGCCTTCATAAAAATAGTTCCTTCATTATACACAACAGGAAGTATTATACAATATAAAAACCGTCAGTGTCATAATTATTACCATTGGAATTTGTCTGTAAGAGTACTTTGTTTCATGCTTCACAGAACATTGGATAGCAGAATCATCTTACTAGCATGTTGAAGGATTAGCTATTATTTCTGTGAAGTAGTGGTAAGTCAATATATTATTAACTTTTAGTAGTCTCTCAGAGAGTATCAGACTTTTTAGCACTGATGATAACTAAGTTAATAAAGGTATCGGGTATCTGCATGTTTCTGCGCAAGTAGGCATTGAGTTTGAATCCCACTGTGATATGGATGTTTGTTGAAGTCTTCAGATGATACTGTTTTTCACCTGGAGTGTGACCACATTCTGCATATTTGGAGGCCTGAAGTGACTTGAAACCAAACCCATCTTTGGTTCCTAGAGCAGAGTTCCTAGATCATTTGACTTTTAGCCCACCTATGTTACATTGGGCACTCACTGTAGCAAACTCCAGAAAGAAATAGTAAATTCACTTCATGCAGGGTTCACTATAGTGAATTTAGGGAAAAAAAAACTGATCCACATTCTCCATTAACTCACAACAAAAGAATTGGTGGGAAATAGAACAAAGCAAATGGTCAGAAACAGAACATGAAAATGGCAGAAAACAGAATGCAAAAGAAATGGAAATGACAGGTAATAGAAACAAAGGAAATGGTAGAAATTATAATTGATGAAAGACAATACAAAGGATTGGAAAAACCCATACATGAAGCACATAAAACAACATGAAAAAGTAAGAGTGCAAACAATAATGAAAGACTGTTTCTGACATACAAGATAAAAGAGAACTAGAAAAGTATGATGGGAGATTATGAAAAATCAAACTCCAGAATTAACATTTAAATTTCTGAATGTTATGTTAGCTTAATGTCACTTACCTGAAATCTTTATAGAGAACTAAATTATGTGCAAATAAATTATAATGGACAAGAAAATATATTCTTGTTTTAATCATAGATCTAAGTATAAGCAAATAGTTTTTGTAGAAAACTTTCAGATGCGAACATCATTTGCTTATGCATGGGTATTGGATAGATAACCAAGGGGGGGGGGGGGGGGGCTTTCTATAAATATGCGCAGTCTGTACCATTAAAATTAACCTGAAGACATCAACAATTAGTGGGACAATTTTATATTTGGTTGCCACTTATAAATAGAAAAGAACATAAGTGATGAAAACCAAGCCTGCGTTGGTTAGTTCCATTATTTGTTACATCATTATTACAGCAATGCTGTGCTATCCCTTATACAAAGTCCATCAGTAAAAATAAGTAGAAATGTAAAAAACATAATTATTATTATTATTATTTGAGACCTCCAGGAAGTCAAGGACTCATTGAGGGAGGCTATAAATCACCAAACCAGCAGTCATGCCTTCCCTTAAATTCATTCACTCTAGATGCACTCACTACCCCTAAAAGTAAACTATTCCATTCACTCACTGCTTGCTGGGAGAAAAGCCTAGCTCTTACTCCTTTCTGGACTGCAAATAAATTTAACTTCCACGGATGCCCCTATGTTCTCTCCCCACCTTCCATATAATGAAAAATTTCATCAGATGATATCCTATAACACCCATTCAAAAGTTTATAGACCTCTATCATATCACCCCCCCTTTCTCCTGTTAACCAGAGTACAATTTACATACTCACAATCTGTCCTCATAATCCAAATCCTGTAAACGGGATATAATCTTTGTAACTCTTCTTTGCACCCTTTCCACAGCTTCTTTATCCCCTTGGAATCTGGGAGACCAAATCTGCACACAATAATCTTGGTGTTGTCTTATCAAAGCCTTATGAAGAGACAAAATGACTTCCTTATCCTTACATGTCAAGGCTCACATCAATATTGCAATTATCCTATTGCAACTTTTGCTATGTTACCTTTGAACTTCAATTTCTATCCACTAATATCAAAATCATCTTTAAACACACCTAATAAAATTAACACATTTAGCACAACCAGGGTGGCATTGCATGATTCAGAAGGTAAAATTCTGGATGACTGAAGTAGAGCTCTCATAGCTCTCATCTGTAAAATAAAATAAAATAAATAAAAAAAGGAAATGTGAATTCCTAACATTCCTCTGAATGTAAGAAATACAGAGGAATTTCTCTGCTGATTCAGGTAAGATTTATGCAAGCATAAATCTAGGCAAGATTTATGTTACTTGGATTTACACAGAGAAGAGACTAAGAAAAATTGTGGAAGCAAAACTTACAAAGAAACATTTGGGTTCAGACTAAATGGGAGTTGTGAAGATCAGATTTTCACTTTACAACAAATCGTTGACAAATTGTGGGAATGTTTAAGTTTTGTAGATCTGGAAAATGTGACAAGGTGCCAAAGAGAAAATCTGTTCAGTGGTAAATAGAAATACAGGGCAATGTATAGTCTATATTTATGTTGTATGTGAGCAGTTAGAATTGAATTACAGGAAAGTTGTTTGATGTGAAATCAGGTGGAAGATTTCACATCAAACAACTTTCAGAGTTCACTCTCTCTCTCTCCACGTTATCCATCTATGGATCACATTATGAAAAAAAGTGGCATTAAATCTGATATCAGAATCAAGATATCAAACCATTAGCTCTTTGCTTTAAACAGATGATATGCTACTAAACAAATCCATTGCAAGTCTCCAGGATTTTTTTAACTAAATGAAATAACAGCTATAACAAATTGAGCATGAAAATTAGCAGTAAAAAGACCAAAACTGTGAAAATAGGCAAAAACATGGAAAACTTCAACCACATTCCCAGTGAAGTATCTGTGTAACAAGAAACTGCTCTTAGTTTCATTTATGCATGATTTTTAGCAAAGATAGCAAATTAACTTTGGAAATAGATGAGAATAGAATAAGCAAAGCTTTATTCAAGTGGTTCCAACTACTAGTCAGGGGAACCACTTGAATAGATGTATGTATGAAATAAGAGATAAATTAAACAAAACACTAATTGTATACAAGTTGATATTCAAAAATATGTGACTAGAGTTAATCTCAGGTGGTATGGTCAATTAAACAGTGGAAGTTGAAAGGGTAGCAGAATATGTGTTTGATACCAAGATGGCAAGTGAAAAAAACCCAGATGAAGACTAAGATCTAGGTGGATTGCTGCAGAATTATTATGGGGAACTTCAATTTTGGAGACATAGACTAGAAGGAGGAAAGAAATGGAATTTATACTCTTACATAATTACTTAAAGCAGAATGTGATGGAGGAGACTTGAGGTATGACAACATTAGATCTGGTTATAGGATCAGAATATTTGTCCATAACCAAGATGGTTACATTGCCTTCATTTGGGGAAAGTGATAATGTGGTCTTGACTTGGGAGTTAGCAAACCATGAAAATTCCAGTTAAGAAGGGATTGGTATATGTTGAACTACAAGGTAAGTGATTATGATACACTTAGGAGCCAGCTTGAAACAGTACCATGGCATAAAGATATGAAAGAGAAGGATTATCTGGAAGAAAAAATATCGCACTGTACACAATGTGAGGAAGGTGAGTTAGGAGTTAGATGGATGAGTAGTATCATTAAACATGAGCTGCAAAAAAAAATAGGATATGTTGTGGAGAGTATATGAGGAAAAAGGTGATCAGCACGGTAAGCAATGAAAAATCAGAATATGAGAAGAAATTAGCTCAACAGGCAAAAGGAAATCCCAGAGAGTTTTTTTTTATGTGGTAGGTATGAGGAAGAATGACTATGGAAGGATAGCTTTAATAGGTTCAGATAGAGTGGTAACAGAAGTAGATGAAATTGTTGAGCTACTGAGTGACCACTTTGCAAGATTATATCATTCAAAAGTGAAGATGTTGTTATGGCAGAGGTGACAGGGACTGATGTGGGAACAAATGTTGGTGAATTGGAGGTAATTAGGATATTACAGAATCTGAATGCAAATACAGGTGTGGGATTGGATGGGATATTGGCTCATGTTCCCCTGGAAAGAATATGCAGGGGAACTGATGCATTTAACCAGGAGGATCTAAGTTTGGGATAGCAAATTATAGACCAATCAGTATCTCAGAAGTGATGGTAAAAGTATTGGAAAAGTTGCTCAAAATGAGAATTTAGGAATGGGTGGATAAGAATGATATGTTCTCAGGGAAAACATCGCTTTGTGAAGGATCAGTCATGCCTTAGTAATCTACTGACTTTTTATAATAGTTATTGCTAAGTTGGATAAAGGGAATGGCTACACAATGAGGCTGCTAGATTTGGAAAAAGAACTGTTATGCAAACTGCAACAAATGGGGATGGATATGAAACTGGTGATATGGATAAATGGTGGCTAATGGACAGATACCAAAAAGTAGTATATACAGGAACAGAATCCAGGAGAAAGCAGATGACTAGTGGTGGGCTGCAGGGCTTTGTGCTTGGACAACTGCTGTTTAATTTGTTTGTAAATGATATAGGAAATAACTTGAAGGTAGATATTCAATGTTTGCTAATGATGCAACATTGGGTAGAGTAATAGTTAATCAAGGTGATGTAGAGAACGTGCAGGATGATTTTAATAATCTGACAGTATGGGCAAAACATAATGGATGTCAATTTAATGTGGAAAAAGTGTCAAGTTATGCATTTTGGGATACAAAGATTACAAGCTGTGTACCACATTGAAGGAACTGTACTTCAGTGAATTGATGAGGCCAGGGATTTGTGGATAGTAGTAGTTAGAGTTGAAGTTTAGCCTAGTGGCTTTGTGCTTCACAACCATATGCCTGGGGAAGGAGTGTCCTAAGTTTGATTCCCGTCGACAACATGAGGAGCTGAAGGATCTTCTTCAACCATAGCCAAGTTAGCCAGTCTTGGGCGTGGACAGTAAGGTTTTTTTTTTTTTTTTTGCCAGTTTATCTGGGGGTTTTCATCTCGCATGCAGGCAAACTGGCTCCGTGAACACACACCAATTACAGTCATGAACACTACTCTTAGGGGATGCAGCAAAGAGTGACGAACCAGCCGCATTAATTTTGTCGTGAACCCCTCATTATATACCTCTACCTGTCCTAAAGGGATGGATGACATCAATCAATCAGAGTTGAAGTTTAGAGGGCATATTGCTAGAGTAGCCAGAGTGGCTCACAGGATTACTTGGTTATTGAAGAATGCACTAATAAGAAGGGATAAGGGAGTTATCATCCTTCTTTATAAAGCCTTGATAATGACCACATCTCTGTTGCCTTTATCAGGTCTGATCACCTGAGTTTCTTGAGGATGAGGAAGTGGTAGAGAGGATCCAGAGGCAAGTGACCAAGATGGTGAGTGGTCTGTGGAAAGTTCCATATAAGGATGGTTTGAGGGTTTATGGGTTGAAAAAGTTGTTTGATAGGTGAAAAAGGGAATATGATAGGAACATTAGAGTTGCTGAAAGGAATTTTTAGAATTAATACAAAGGAAATATTTCAGCACTTTTTTAGATGGGACAGAATCCTGGAAGTTGGGTAAGAGTGTGGTTAGCAAGGCACAAGGACTAGACTTTTGTGCTTGGAGAGTGGTGAATGAATGGAATTGATTGCCTGAGTCTTTTGTGAGTGCTTTGTCTGTTAATGGTTTCAAGGAGAGGTAAGATAGATAATTGTGTTGATTGTTTGGGTTTCCCTCAGTGAATCTTAGGACATGTAGTTGCCTGTGCAGTAATAATAATAATAATAATTAGAATGATCTGTATTTAACTTTGTAATACAGTTTAATGGAATAACTAAATATAAAGAGAAATAATTAAAAACAGCAGCATTAATTGTTTCGATATTTCATCTGTCACAGAGACATCTTCAGGAATACACTGTTAAAATTGTAATACACACAAACAAGAAATGAAATTAGAATATTTGAAGACTAAAGTCTTATGAGTGGCACCCCCTTTGGATATTGTTGGCTAGATGTTGGGCTACAGGCCTAAGAATTACAGGATCAGTGCTGTAGTTATTCCATTAAATTGCATTATGAGTATAAACCAGCACCTAAGCCTAAATACTCTGTGTGTTTAAGTTTTATATGGAGAAGACACGGTGCCAAAAGAAAAACTTTTCAAAATGCTACAGGGATTTGTTGGAGTGGAACATTATTTCAATCAATACATAATCAATATTTAAGTTGTATGTCTGCAGTTATAATTGAAGAAAGTACAGGAAGATGTTTTGAAGTAATCAGGTGTAAGATAAAGGTGCACACTATCTCCATTGTTCATTTATATGAAACATATTACAATGGAAAGTGGCATTAAACCTGATTTCAGAATTGGGGATATCAAGCTTAGATCTTTGCTTTATGCAGGTGATGTTATATCCTTTTAAGGATATACAAAATAAATCCATTGCAAGTCTCCAGGATTCTTTACTTTGAATAATTGTTGTAACTTATTTGGTTTGAAAATCAGTAATAAAAGACAAAAACCATGAAAATTTTCAGGGTTTGATTGATTAGACAAAGCTAGTTGATATCAACTTGGATGCTAGCCGAAGTGTAACATATTTCTCTGATCTGTTGGCAGTTGCATCTTAATCTTTAATGTCCCGATTTTTTACTTTTTTACATAGTCATGAAGTAATATGAGAATGCATCATCAAGTTACTTCATACCTGGTTTCCTGACAATGATAGGGAAGCGATTTTTGGCCTACCATTGCTTGAAACTTATTCATGGATTGACTTGTATTGGATGTTTCAGTTGTCAATTAAATCTATCCTCAGAGAATTTTTATATCAATCCATCAATCAGCTCTACACATGCAGAGTTACTTTATCTCATCTGTGCATTGTGTATGAACAAGTTCAGAGGCAAGAAGGAATCTGTTGACTTGTTTGTTTCTTAAGCAGCTGAAGTTCATAATCTTTGGGAATGATAGTTATGGAAACTGTTCCAAAGAGTAGGAGTAGACAGAGTGAAAGAGAAGTTGGCTCTCTGAGTTGGTAGCCAGACTGTTAATGGAGGTTGAGCAACAGCTGCTCATGTTCTTGGAAATTGTGGAAGAAAGTGGAGGAATGATGGTTGCAAGCTCAGTGAGACATTGAGTATTATGAAGAGGGAAGTGAAGTGAGATATTTCTTGTAAGAGAATGAGATGAAACTATATTTTGGTAGCATTGAACAACTCACTGAAGGACAGGAAGGTGATCCTAGTTTAAACTGTTGGTTATGGAAGATCTTGAAGCTTCTAATGATTCTGCACTGTAGGCATTGTTGAATGAAGAAGCAGCAGCGTAATCATTAATAGGATTTGACGGGGGGGGGATCATTTTTGTATAGGAGGAAGAAATATGAACCCTATGGTACACTGGCATTGGTGAGGAAATTGGAGGAGAAGCAGCCATTAAAGAAGAAAATTGCTGACCTCAGTTACTAAAGGTATAAAATAGACTAAAAGATAGTAGTCTGCTCATGAACTTGCTAGAATGTCTGTAAGAAAGTCAGCCAATTGCCTTCTTGTGGATGGCATCATGCATTTTTATGGAGATTTTTAGTGCACCATCTGAAGTTTATGAAGAGTAACCCTACCCCCCCTCCCTCCCACCACCATCACCACCTTTTTTCCCCCAGAGCCAAAGTGTGCTAGAAAAGACTAGAAATATATCAGCCCAAAAAGAGAAATCTTATTCTGGAATCTTTTCTTTCCTTACCCCCCCCCCTGAAGAATAGCAAAATGAGAGATTAAGGCTTTAAGGCATTGTTTATATGGAAGATTGTAAAGCTCCAAATTATCATGCACTGCATAGGAATGAAGTGTATTGTCAACATAGTATATGGATAGGGTTTGAGGTCAGTGAGAGAAAACCATTTATGTACAGGGGTAGGGGGAAAGTACAGAATCCTTGAGTACTCAAGCACCAGTACAGAAATCTGCGGAGAGAAAGCCATCAACCATGATGCATAGTGAATGACCAGAAATGAAACTGCCATTGTGACTATTGACATTGGATTGCAAAGTTAGTGTGCAATAGCTTAAGATATATGAAGGAGAGAGATAAATAGATCTTTATAAAATGTTAGTTTTTTTTTTTTTTTTTTTTTCCCAATTATTAATATACATTTTTTTCCTTATTTTGTGCTTCAGATGATTTTTGTTTTGAGGCTAATGAGCATATTCCTTATTCTGCTGGTCATGTAAACAAATGAACTGTTTTCAAATATGTATTGAGTTATTATTAATTATTTGCATATTATTAGTGCAAATGTCTAAAGATAACTTATAATTCAGGCATAGTATAGTAATGCATACGCACACTAAAAATATATTCACTCACTTAATCATTAAATGTTTTAGAACTTCGGCACATCAGGACAGCAAATTATTTTAATACGTGGCATGTATAACAGTCCACTAATAATCCAAAGTGTGCTATATTATTATTATATGGGCACCTCCAAATGGAGGTGGAGTCCGAAGACTCATTGCAGGAGATCCAATCTATCATACCTCTCCTTGAACTGACTAACACACAAAGCACTCACAACTGACTCTGGCAACCCTTTCCACTCATTCATAACTAAGAACTTCCAGGGATAATCCCTTGTTCTGGTCCCTCTAGCCAAGTGCTGAAACATTTCCCCTGCATCTATCCTATAAAACCCTTGAAGCAACTTAAATGTTTCTATCATATCCTTTATTTTTCTTCTATCAACCAACTTTGGCAATCCACACACTCAACCTATCCTCATAGGAAACATTTCACAAGCCACTCAACATCTTGGTCACTTGCCTCTGAATCCTCTCCATTGCTTCCTTATCCCCCAAGAAACCCAGGGGACCAGACCTGAGCACAGTAATCCAGATGTGGGCATATCAAGGCCTTCCTTATCTCTACTTGTTAATGTGTTCTTCAATAGCCAAATAATCTTATGGGCTACCTTAGCAATAAATCCTCTAAACTTTAATTCTGTCTACCACCACCCTTAAATCTCTAGCTTCATCTATTTCCTGGAGTACAGTGCTGTCAATGTGATACTTGACTTGTAATCTATTTATCCCAAAATGCATAACTTTACATTTTTCCACATTAAACTGACACCCATTATCTTTTACCCATACTAACAGCCTGTTTAAATCATCCTGCAAGCTCTCCACATTGCCTTGATTAACTATTATTATTATTCTACCTAATTTTGCATCATCATATTTCCTCTTAGGTTATTTCCTATGTCATTTATGTACAAATTAAACAACAATGGTCCCAGCACCTCACCTTGCAGCACACCACTAGTCATCTGTTTTTGCCTTGATGTTTTCTCTCCATATACCACTTTCTGATATCTGTCCAGCAGCCACCCTCTTATCCACTTAGCCAGTGTGATGTCCATCCTTATTTGTTCTAATTTGCATAAGAGTTCCATGTGATATTCTGTCAAATGCCTTTGCAAAATCCAGAAAAATCATCACATAACCATTTCCAACTCAGCTATTACTTTATTATAAAAAGTTAGTAAATTACTAAGGCATGTTGCCCCTCATATAGTATCATATTTTTATCTATCCATTCTTGAATTCTCTTTTTGACCAATTTTTTTAGTACTTTTACCACCATGCCTGAGATACTGATTGGTCTATAATTGGCTACTGCAATCTTAGAACCTCCCTGATGCAAGGGAATTATTTCACCCTCTTTCCACTCACTTGGATATGCCAGAGCTGTGCATAATCTAAAGGAATGCGTTCATGTGGAATACCAATGACAACTAGCTCATTACAGATGATTAGAATGAGGATTTCTCACACTTTTGGTATGGATAAATCATCATTCAGATATGTAAATTAGACCAAGGTGTCAGTCCCCAAGCTCTGCTTGAATAAGCATTCATATCTATAACAGCTACTGTGGATCAAATCTTTAGAAATGGTGTCCATTTATATAATTATATAAAGGAATTGGCACATTAAATATTTTATATTCGTCGTAGTCCAGCAACATCCTCTAGCAAGAGGGTTGCAGCAGATGAGCAGCCCTTCATTTCTCTCTGTCTGTCGCTTCCATCATTCTTAAACCAGTCCATTCCACGATGTCATTAAACCACTCTCTAGTTGGTCTACCACGTCTTCTCTTCCCCTCAACTTTCCCTTGTAATATAGTTCTTGTCAGGTGTCCCGAAGAACCTCTCAGAAGATGTCCTGCAAATCTGGTCTTTCTTTGCATAATATTCTTTAGCAGTGTTCTTTCCATCCCAACTCGTCTTAAAACTTCTGGATTTGATATTCTTTCTGTATAGCTAATCTTTTCCATCTTTTTATAACACTACATTTCCAATGCATTAATTCTTTCCATATCTCTCTTTCTGAGTGTCCATGACTCACTTCCATAACTTGCAATACTCCAAACTGTTGCTTTAACTATTCCAATTCTAATGCCTATTTTAGTGTTCTTGTTTATTAAAATTCTCTTCATTTCTATAAATGCCGATTTAGCTTTGCCTATTCTATTTCGAATGTCCAACTCTGAAGTTCCTTTTTCTGAGATCCAGCTACCTAAATATTGAAATCTTTCCACTTCTTCTAAAATCTTTCCTCCACATCTTATTTTTACATCATCTCCTATTTTTCTACCCATTATCATTATCTTTGGTCTTTTTTGTGTTAATTCTTAGTCCATGCTCTTTACAAGAGTTTTCAATTCTTTGAATAATTTGTTGTAACCCATTTTCACTTTCTGCCATCACCACTACATCATCTGCATATCTTAAGTTATTAATGATTCTTCCATTTATTTTTATTCCTTCTTCTACATCCTCAAGTGCCTCTCTAAACATTTGTTCACTATAAAAGTTAAACAATAATGGTGATAACTTGCATCCTTGTCTGACTCTTCTCTCCACTGGGAACTCTCCATTTACACATACTGATGCTATTTGTAACCAATATAATCTCTTTAAAATTTCCAAGTCATAAGAGTCAATATCAGTATTTTCTAGAATGTCAAAAAGCCTTTCATATTTCACTGTATCAAATGCCTTTTCAAAATCTAGAAATCCCCAAAACAACTTTCCACCATGGTTTAGTGTTTTCTCCCCAATAATTCTTAGACGAGTTATAGCCTCTCTAGTTCCTCTGTTGGTTCTGAATCCAAACTGTTCCTCATTCATTTCTTTTTCTATTTTATTCCTAATTCTCTCTAAAATTACTTGCACCAGAATTTTTGCTGTGTGAGTTATAAGACTTATCTTTCTAAAATTGTTACAGCCTAAAACTCCTGTCTTTTTTGGAATGGGGATAAAAATTGATCTTCTAAACTCCTTGGTAATTCTTGTCCTTCATAAATTCCGTTAATAATTTGCCATAACACTTCCATACCTTTTTCACCTATATTCCTTATAAGTTCTATCTGTATACCATCTATTCCAGGCGATTTTCCTTCTTTCATCTTTTGAATTGCTAGATTCAATTCCTCCCTCATCATGCACAGTCTCTGCCCACTATATTCTTTCCTTTATATTCATATATGAAAAATATTATGAAAAAAATTATTATATTTTATATTATATTTTTAAAAAAATCATTATAATGGTCAATTTGCCCAAATAGCAGATACTTGATATACTCTAAGTCAGGGATGGCCAACCTATGGTGCATGTGCCAAAAGTGGCACATTGGATGATTAGAAGTAGTGCATTAGACCATAATGATGATGATAATAATAAAAAAAAGTAAGCCTATTCATGCAAAAAGTATTAACCAAAATCCAATCTATAGAAGAAAAAAGCTAAAACTTAATCATTATTTTAAGTGATTTTGTTGTTTCCTGCACATCTTTTGCACATTCGCTTGTTTGATCTTGAGGCACCAAGTGGTGTTGACAACAGCAGTGCATTGCAGGTTTTTGTCAGTCTGTTTACAATTGATTCTCATGCCTACGGAGTTGTGTTTTCTTTGTCCTTTGTGAACATTTGCAGTTTTGTACTTTTTCGAAAATTAAGCCTTGTTTTTACATTCAGTTACCCATCACAGTGCAAAAGAAAAACAGAAGGTGATAGTGAGTGTGAATTTGATGAAAAGTGGGGCAATAAGTTCTTATTTATAGTAAATCCATCAGGAAAACTGTTGTGCATTGTTTGTGAAAACAATTTCTCGCATAATAGACATGTGATGTTTTACGGAAAGTTTTTAAGGGTGCAAGAATTGTATGGGGCATCTGAACTCATACGTGAAAAAACTGGCACATAGAATTTAAAAGGTTAGCCATCCCTTTTCTACGTAAAACAAAGAAATGAAATGGAGGATGACAAAGATATAACTAGATGGTTGCAGTTAGGGTGCATCAGAATATTTAAGTATGTGAGAGCTGATCAAATTAGAGATCTAACAATTGATAAACCAATTTGAACAAGAGTGTTTTATTGGAAACTATGAAGTCTTAATTATCTGATATTGTCATAATGGCAGGTGTATGCCTTGGGGATATACTTCAGATGATAATGATATTGATTTCTTGACTTTTTTTTTTTTATGTGGTCACTTAAGGGTCAAATCCAGATAACTAGGAGGAGACCCCCACATTGCCTTGAATGAATGTGGAAAACCAACTGGGACTTCTTACCTAATCCTTACCTTCACATGGTGTGCCATGTTAGTAATCCACTTAACAATGAACAAATGAGGATGGGCTGGCAATTTGCTTAGCCGACCATATGGAACTCTCTGTTGATAAGATCCTTACCGTTTTTATCAAGGAAACCAGGCAAATAATGGAAAGGCAACTACTGAAACAAATTCCAACTCAACTAGAAGAATAAGCCCACCATCACAAGAACTGAAGGTAGGAACTATCAACACAGCAGTATTAACCCATTTTTTCCCAACGTACTCATTTGAGTATAGCACCTAAAATGGCCTAGTGGTGACATCTCTTGCATGACAGTCAAACATATTTGACTGTCGTGCAAGAGATGTCACCACTAGGCCATTTTAGGTGCTATACTCAAATAAGTACGCTGGGATAAAATGGGTTAATGAAAAGGAAACAAATTTGCAGAAAGACTGGAAATGTACCACATGGGCATAATTGCCATTACTGAGACAAAGAAGACAAAAATTGGTGAAATACTTGAAAGTATAAGATGTTGCATTCTGGAAGCAATGATCATTATAAGGAAGGAGTAACAATAGCATTCAACACCAAACATGAAGATGGAATTTCTTAATTGGAAAGTACTTCAAGTAGGTTATATGGCACACCTGAAAAGGAACAATGAAATTTATCTCTTTGCATTTAGTCCCACAAAAGGTTCTTTATAGCAGGAACTGACAAAGAAAATGGGGGGGGGGAAAGTGGTCCTTGTTGGTGATGTAAACAGCAGCATAGCAAATTAATCTCACTAGGCATATAGAAATGTTTTGATAAAATTTGGAGAAAAGGACAAGGCTAATAATAATAATGTAAGTACCAGATGGATTTCTGCTTAGGATGCAGATTAATCATTACTAAAAATTAACACCAAAAAACAAAACTTATGATAATAAGCAACAACCTTTCAATAACAGCTGACTTAATTCTAAATGGAATAAAATTGAACGAACAAGCGAATAAATTCAAATACCTGGGATCCTGGCTAAATGAAAGTTTAGACTGTGAAATGAAGGTAAGACCAAGAATTGAAATTGCAAGACAGTCTTTTATCAACGTGAAACCCATTTTATGTAACAACAACTTAAACATTGAAATTTGAGTATGAATAATGAAGTGCTATGTATGGTCAAGTTTTCTATATGGAGTTGAAACATGGATGTTAAAGACAAATACAATAAAAAAAAAAAATGAAAAGAAAAACTGAAAGCCTTTGAAATGGGGAATATTTAGGATGCTCAAGATTCCATGGACATAAAAGGCAATGAATGAAGAGACCCTGATAAGAATAAATAAAAAATCAAGAATTAATATTGTGAAAAGAAGAAAAACTGCCTATTTAGGACATGTAATGTGCCACTAAAGACAAGTAAATTTGCAAAGGTGTTACTGAACTCAGGAAATAGTACTTCTCTTAAACGCTTAACAACTGTAACAAATTTGGCATTAAATTAGCAACAAAAAGACCAGGATCTGTCTAGTATTCATTACTCTTACATAATCTTATTTATCAACATCAAATTTCTGATTTGTACCCTCAAAAGATTGTATGGGATACCATAATAGTACAACATAAAGCTAACACTATTACTAACTTCCTAATAACCATTTTCCTCCAAATTAGTCTGTTATCTCTCACTGTATATATTGTCAGATCTTTTACTTCAGTCTTCTGAGGTACTTCCATCAATCCACCTAGTTCTTGCTCTTCCTTCTAGGTTATTTTCCTGCCATCTTGGCATCAAACCCTTGTTTTGATAATCTTTCCTTTTCCATTTTGCATTAAGTGACAGTACCACCTGATATTAGTTCTGCTCAAACATTCTTGAATGCCAACAATGTCAAGTTCTTTACTAATAACTTCATTTTTAATATGATATTGATGCTATTTGTTCACCTCTCTAATTTTTCTGAGAACTTACATATCTGTCACCAGTTTGTGATCAGCTGTTTTATTTTAACACTTCATTATTTTGTATGGTCAAAAAAATGTACAAAATGTAATGGATATTGGGATGAATGTCAGGTGTGTGAATGTAAGTTCATCTGTGGTATGCAACCATGACAATGATATGAATGTCATTGAGCATGGTTTTGAATCTATTGAAGGAGTGGAAATTTGCATTCTGGGTTCAGACTTTTTGAATGTGTGTATGGACAAAAAAAAGAGAAAGGTGCCAAAAATTGGGCAAACTAGACTGTAGATGTAACTATGAAAAAGCCAGGGGATAACTTTTTATTATATCTATATACAAATGCTGGAAGCATCAGAAACAAAGAAGTGGAGTTCATTGCCTTAGTGAATATGTCTTGGCCTAAGATTATTGGTATTAGTGAAACCTGACTATCAGTCAGATGTAACTGGAATCAGATATAAAGGGTATACTAATTTCAGGAAGCAAGGAAATAGAAAATGAGTGTGTGTGTGGGGGTGGTGCTACTAATGATATCAAATAATTTGTGTCTAGTAAGGATAGAAACTCCTGAAGGCAATAATAATGTCCCTTGTAGTGGCAAGTTTGAGGCTATCCAGTTTGAAGTCAAAGCTAACAGGATAAAATATATGGTAGGGTGTTGCTACAGACCTGGTGGTTCAGCTACTGGAGGCAGTGAAATGCATTGCCAAATTATCAAGTGGGTACTTAGTGAGCATTATGAGTGATTTAAATTATCCAAAACACTGATTGAATAGAAGTCTAGTGACAAGAATGAAGAAATTATTGGGTTGCTGCAAGACAGCTTTCTTAAGCAATAAGTGAAAGAAGGAACTTGAGGTCAGAAGGTGTTAGATTTGATTATAGCATCAGAAGAGATATCAGTTAAGAACGTGACAGTTTTTCTCACCAGTTGGTGACAGTGATCATACTATACTTTCCTGGGAAATAGATAAGTATATT
Organism: Typopeltis vanoorti; assembly: GCF_054136105.1. Taxonomy (NCBI): domain Eukaryota; kingdom Metazoa; phylum Arthropoda; class Arachnida; order Uropygi; family Thelyphonidae; genus Typopeltis; species Typopeltis vanoorti. The sequence continues at coordinate 93,151,739 of NC_143571.1, read as the reverse complement.
GATGGTTCAATTAGGACAGGTTACATGTAGAACTACAAAGCTGGAAATTATGACACTCAGGCAAATACTATCTTTAGTACCATGCTATTAGTTTCTTAATGGGAAGATATCAGCAGTGCATGAGAATCTTTGAAAAAGTGACCTTTATTGAGGTCTCATTCTGGGCAGTGACTCCCACTGACAAGACCTCAATAAAGGTCGAAAGCGGTCTCCAATAATGCATAGCATTATATATGTCCATAAGGATATGTGCTTTGCATTATGGGATACTAAGACAAGTGCTGTGAAGTCATTAGCCTCTATATATGAGTTGCCCAGTGGTGCAAACTTTGTTTGCTTACACTTGGACAATGGATTAAACCAAGAATATAATTTCTCATCATCATCAAATTCCTGACATGTACCCTCAAGGGATGTACAGGATATGATAGTACTACATGAAAAATTTACATCATTAGTCTATTACTTGTCAAGACTCCAATATTATCATTATCAGAACTTGTATTTCTATCGTCTAAGGCACATTGTACCATATCAATCCACCTATATCTTGGTCTTCCTCTGGGTCGTTTTCCTGCCAACCTGGCAGAGAACACTTGTTTTGCTAATCTTTCCTCGCCCATTCTGTTTAAGTGACCATACCACCTGAGATTAGCTCTGCTAATGCATTCCTGGATGCTGACAATGTCAAGTTCTTTCCTAATATCCTCGTTTTTAATCTGATATTGCCATTGATGCCATCTGTTCAACGCCTCTAATCTTTCTCAGGACTCTCATATCTGCAGTCTCTAGTCTTTGGTCAAGTGTTTTACTTCTGACTCAGCTCTCAGATCCATAAGTTAAAACAGGTTTGAACACTGTCTTGTATATACAGCTAATTTAGTGTTCTGACTAATTTCTCTCTTATTCCATATGAATTTATTCAGTTGACTTACTACCATACCAGCTTTGTTGATTCTGTTGTCTATTTCTAATTTACCATCTTCAGTAAAAATCGTGCCTGAGTAGCTGAAATGTTTTACTTGTTCCACAGGTTCCCCATTCACAACACAGTTGAAATTTTCAACAATTCTATTTCCGTTGTCTTTGTCTTTTTAATGCTGACCTTCATACCATATCTATTACAACAGTTATTCAATTTAGTCAGAGAATCTTGCAAACTTGTAGTGGATTTATTCAGAAGCATAACATCGTACGCATAAAGCAAAGAGCTGACATTAACATCTCCAATTCTGATATCATGTTTAATACCACTTTTCTTCATAATGTGATCCATATAGATAATGAATAACAGAGGGGATGATGTACATCCTTGTCTCACACCAGATTTAACATTAAACCATCTTCCTGTACATCCTTCAATTCTAACTGCTGACTTACAACTCAAATACAGACAAAGTATTGCTTGATATAATGTCCCATTGACCATATAACTGTAGCGTATTGATTAGTTTCTCTCTTGGCACCTTCTCATATGCCATTTCCAGATTGACAAAACTTAAATACAGATCTTTGTTATATTCCCATGCTTTCTCGACTATTTGTCGTAAAGTGAAGATCTGATCCTGACAGCCTCTATTTGGCCTGAATCCAGCTTGTTCTTCACCAAGCTTTTCTTCCACAATTCTTCTCAACCATTTCTCAAGTATACTTGCATAGATCTCGCCAGGAACACTCAGTAGGGAAATACCTCTATTATTCTCACATTCAGTTTTATTTCCCTTTTTATATATGGGTACTATGAGAGCTCTACTCCAATCATCGGGAATTCGTCCCTCTGTCCAGGCTTTCTGAACTATGCAGTGCAGCCACTGTAAGACTTTTATACCACCATACTTCAGCATTTCTAGTCGAATATCATCTACTCCTTCTGCCTTTCCACATTTCAATCCTTTGACTTTTTCTACTTCAAGTATGGATATATATTCTTGACTGTATGCCTGTTGAGTGTTTTTTACTACTGTGCTATCACTGCTTGTTTCGTTTAGCAATTTTTCAAAGTAATTATTCCATACTTTGAGGATATATTTTTCTCCTGTTTTCGTGTCACCTTTATCATCTCTAACTCCTTTTACAGCAATTTTTCCTCCATTTCTAAGCTTCTTCAACAACCTCCAGAATATCTTACCACCTTCTTGATATCTATTTTCTGTGTTCTTGCCAAAGTCCTCCCATGATGACTTTTGTTTAGCTAGTTTTACACAGTGTTTAGCATTCTTGCATTTGTCTCTATATTCTCTAAGAGCACAAGCTGACTTATTTGACAGGAACTTTTGATATGCTTTCTTCTTTTCCTTCACTGCCTCTTTAACTTCCTGTGTCCACCAGGGAGTTCTGATTTTTTTATCCTTACAAACAACCTCACCACATGCCTCTCTGGCAGAATCAATCAATGTTTTCTTCAGAGTTTCCCACCGAATCTCCAAGGTTTGATTCCGGTTCTCAAACTCTTTCATTTTATCTTCAATAATCTTTGTGTATTTTAGTCTACAGTTCACATCTGAGAGTTGCTCAACTTTTATTCGCTTTAAAACTTTCTTACATGTTATTCTTTTCAATATGAAATTCAATTTTATCCTGCTCAAGACTAAATAGTGATCACTTCCAATTTCAAATCCTCTGTACACTCTGGTGTCCTGCACCAGGGAAAAAACATCACTATGAACAATAACATAGTCAATGAGACTTTTCTTATTCCTAACCTCTTCTCTCCATGTGAATTTGTGCACATTTTTATGTTGGAACATGGTGTTAGTAATAACCAGTCCATGTCCTGAGCAGAAATCCAACAGGTATTTGCCATTATTATTAGCTTTTCTCTTTTCTCCAAATTTTCCCAAAATATTTTTGTATGTCTGACAATCATTTTCTACTCTGCTATTCAGATCCCCAACAAGGACCAACTTTTCCTTTTTCATTGTGTCAGTTGCTTTTTCTAAAGCATCAAAAAATTCCTCCACTTCTACCTTAGTAGAACCTTCTGTGGGACCATAGGCACAAATAAGTCTCATTGTCCAGTTCCCCATTCTCATATTTGCCCACATCACTCTACTTGAGACTGCCTGCCATTCAAGAAGATTAGCCTTGTATTTTGTGTTGAATACTATGGCTACTCATTCTTTTCCTTGATTGTCAAAAAAGGGGTGCTTGAGGGTCAAAGCTGTAGAGAGACCTCCACATAGCCTTTAAAGGAATGTGGAGAACCGACCAGGGCTTCTGACCTAATGTCCAATCCTCACCTTCTTGTGGTGCACCCTGTTGGGTATCTACCTGGATACTGAACGAATGAGGATGGGCTGGCAATTTGGCATTTAGCCAACCAAATTGTATTCTTATTGGTTAAACCAAAATAAAAAATGATGGTACAATATAATTTCTTGCCATCTTTAATTTATAGTATAACCAAGTAAAAAAAACTTTCAACGTCTATCGCTAATCCAGAGTATTTTACAACTCTCTATCTCCACCAACTACTACGAACCACAACTACACCAGTGCCATCTACTGCCCACCACTACCACTAGTATTTTCACAGACATTCACAAACATCCAAGTCCACCATGGGATTCAAACCTGCAGCCTTTTGGCTGGAGAGCAGATACGCTAACCACTCGGCCAACCAGGCCGAATTTGATTTTATTAGTTGAAAATCTACATATTCATCATAACATATTTAAGTTAAATTGAGTTCCATTAGAACTTTGAGAATATTGCATACATTTACTACTGAAATACGAGTCATTGAAATTTTAAGGCAAAGCATAATGAAACTAAAGTAGTTCATAGTTCTCTATGTTCTTCACACTTTACCTGATATTTTAAATAAATGTAAATTTTAAACCTTAAGTATCAAAACAAGATGACTGGGACGTACATCCTTTAAGGAACGCAGAGAACTAATTGTGGCTTCTGGCATAATGTCCCACCCTCATCTTCTCATAGCACATCCCATTATTGTTAGCATTCAGGATTATGTGAGCAGAGCTAATATAAGAGTATCATCACTTAAATAGAATGGAAGAGAGAGAGAAAATTAGCAAAACAGGTGTGTTATGGCAAGATGATAGTTACAGGAAAAATCTGCAGGGGAAAAAAAAAAAAAAACATTGGTAAACCAAGCTCTAGGTGGATTGATGCTAGAAGTGTCTTAGAAGTCCAAAATTTAAAAATGTTAATATTGCAGTTCTAATATATAACAGGGTAATTTGAAAGAGAATTATACATAGGAAGTTAGTAATGATGCAAAGTTATCATGTAGCACTTTCACAGTACTACATGATAACCCTTAACGTTTCATATCATGAATTTAGTGATGATATTTTAAACTTTTTTAGGTAAATTGAAAACTTTAAAAATACATTTCTGAATTCATTTAAACATAGGTATAATTAGTTTCAGTATTTGAATTGTTGATTTTAGTCGACCCATCGGTTCTAGCAAAGCGTTGAAGTTAGGTAGCAAGAATAAAGATGTGGATTCATTTGTAGATCAGCTTAAATCTGAGGGTGAAAGTAAGTAGTTTTGATGCTTTTTTGCTTGTATTTAATTGTTTATTGAACTTATTTTTAAGTTAGAGGCACAATACAGTTGATTTTTGAAGTGCACTTATTAATATTTGAAACCTTGAAGATATGATCTATATTATCATTTTTAATACTTCAGTTTGGCTAAAGAATTACAAGAATGGATTACTGCAATTCATACTTATTGATATTGTAATTCTCGTGCAGTTTTTTGCTGCAAATTTATAGGAATAAAATTCTGAGACAGACCAGATCCACAATTTTTACAAGGGTAAACACCATTCAGGAAAAAGGAGAGAAACAAAACTGGCTTGTGAACATCTGCGCTGCAGTCCAAAGAGTTTTTTGCTATGTGATGAGTAGAAGGAAAAATGATAGTGGATGGATTGCCTTGCTGGATGGAGATGGGACTCGGGTGACCAATGCAGATAGCAGTTATTTAATGATAATTTTTATCAGTGTTCCATCCTGATACAGCAGGCTTTATTCCTAGAAGGATGATTAGTGGTCAAATGAATAAAGAGGATGCATTCCAAATATAGAGTATGCTAAATGTCATAAGGCAGGGAGACTAGATGGAATTTCGCTGCATGTTTTAAGGGAATGTGCTGTGGAACTGACCATGCCATTAACTTTGTGTTTAATGGAAATATTGAATGAGGGGACAGGAAGAGAGTAGAAGGAGGATAAGATAGTATCATTGCATCAAAGTAGTTGTAGAATAGGGATATCAAACTATAGGCTTGTTTGTATTTCGTCTTTAGTTGTTAAAATTTTGGAGAAATTGATAACTTGTATACTGAATTGGGCAGATGAGAGCAATATTATTTATGCAAGTCAGCATTTATTAAAGGATGCTCTTGTTTTAGTAATCTGGCTAACTTTTGCAATAGAGTAACAAGAGCAGTGGATGACGGTAAAGCATACAATGTCTTTTTTCTCCCAAAGGCATTTGACAGGTGCCACATGAAAAGTTGGTTTTTAGGAAGTTTATTTTCCACCTGGTTATACTATAATATATTTAGTTTAATCCTTTATCCAGGTGTATGCAAACAAAGGTTTGCACCTGAAGTATTCTTCAGGACTGAGGCAACTACTCGTAGTAAAGGTGGACCAAGCTCTCATTACTCCTTGTCTCAGTATCTCCCATAATGCAAAGCACATCTGCTTGCAGACATGCATTAAGAGAAGGGCCACTACCCAGACTGGTTTCGACCTTTATTGAGGTCTCATCAGTGGGAGCCAGACCCAGAAGTGGCGATACTAAGGCAGAAGCAATGGAGAGGTCATATTTACTTATACAAGTTGCCAAAAGGTGTACCACCTTATTATTAGATTACTCTGGAATTAGAGAAAGATGTTGGAAGTTTATTTTCCACTTAGTTAGACTATAATAAATTTAGTTTAATCCTTTATCCAAGTGTATGCAAACAAAGGTTTGTGCCTAAAGTATCTTCAGGACTGAGGTGGTACAACACCTTTTGGCAACTCGTATAAGTAAATATAACCTCTCCATTGCTTCTGCCTTAGTATCACCACTTCTGTGTCTGGCTCCCACTGATGAGACCTCAGTAAAGGTCGAAACCGGTCTGGGTAGTGGCCCTTCCCTTAAAGTGGCATTATGTCTGCAAGGAGATGTGCTTTGCATTATGGGAGATACTGAGACAAGGGGTGATGAGAGCTTGGTCCACCTTTACTACAAGTTGCCTCAGTCCTGAAGATACTTCAGGCGCAAACCTTTGTTTGCATACACTTGGATAAAGAATTAAACTAAATTTATTAAAGTTGGTTTTTAAGTTGCAACATGTGGTGGATTGGATTGGTAACTGTCTTTCTAATAAATATCAGAGAGTTGTGTATAGGAGAGCAGAATCAGGAAGTAGGAAGGTTACAGGTGGAGTTCCACAGGGTTCTGTACCAAGACCATTACTGTTCGATCTTTATGCCAATGATATCGTCACCGGACTACAGAGAGATGTTCAGTTGTTTGCAGATGATGTGAAGCTTGGGAGGGTTATAAGTAATACTGCTGATGTTTTGGCTCTTCAAGAGGATTTCAATAATAATGTTATCACCTAATTATTATTATTATTATTAACATCTGATCTCCATGGATTCAGATTCATCGTAGGAGGTACACACTATCACACATAATGCTCCTCTGACCATGCCTTAAACTGATTGTGTCCACATTCACAACACACTCAATGCATTCCACTCACCAAACACTCTCCTTGCAAAGAACCTACTCCTCAATCTTCTGCTTACACCTCCTTTATAGTGTTTCCAGTGATGGCCTCTGGTTCTATCTCCCCCCCCCCCTCATTCTATGAAAAATCTCTTCCATGTCAACCTGATAACAACTCCTGCCCAGCTTATATGTCTCAGTCATACCTCCCCCTGTTCATCCTATTCATGAGGCTCTGCAACTTATATTCTCTCAATCTGACCTTGTACTCCACATTCCAAAGACCACTGACAACCTTTGTGAATCTTCTGTGGATCCTTTCTAACATGTCCTCATTACCATGAAAACCGATGACCTGATCTGTGCACAATAATTCCTATGAGGCCTGATCTAGGCCATATACAATTGCATCATAACCTCTTTATTTCTGCATGTAAGGGTCCTCCGCATCATTGCCATTATCTGGTGTGATGTCTTCACAAATTGTGCAGTGTGGCCCTTGAATTTCAGGTCCTTGTCCACCACCCCACCAAGTGTATACTTTGCATCCCATTGTTCCTTACTAAATCTCAAAACCTTACACTTTGCAACATTGAACTGAGAGTCCCACTTACCTACCTATTCATGTAATCTTGAGTTGAGTGTAAATTAATTTATCAAACTTGATTTTACAGGGTTTTTAGTCCTAAATCATGATTTAGAAAATATTTCTGTAAAATTCCTTTGTCTGAATATAAATTAACTGTATTGTAATTTCTGTTAAATAATTCATGTTTAAAATATTGTACTTAAAATCTGAGAAAATGATATTAACATTCTAAGTAAGCAATAAGAATAATGTATCAGGAAAGTTCGCAACAACTTGCGAACAAATTGATTGCCTGAGGCACGGATCTTCAGCAAGAAAACCAGAGCGACGTCATCATGCCGCCAGATAATTACGTACATTCGAAGGTTAAGAACAAAGAGTAAGGAGCATATTTAAGGGGATTACTATGTGCTACGAGAAGAGGGAAGAAGGGAGGACTTGGACTTTTTACTACTGCTGTTTCAGTTCCTGATTGGCCAAGTGGAGGAAGAGAGAAGAAGCAATGACATGGAGTTAGCAACCAGGGGTTTAGCACCCATCATCAGAGCTATGTCTCGGCAATTCCTCTAGAATGTTCCATCATTGGCTGGACGTGATTCCCGAAAAGGGCTTGATGTCAGGGCAAGGAATTAGCCAACGGTGGAATGAGAAGTACAGAAATGTCAGAGTCAAGAATGTGTCCTATGTAATGAAAAGGATTCAGGATATTCTGACTGAGGTATAGTTCATGAAAGAGGACTATAAGCTTGCTGAAAGAATTGTGAGTAGATAAATGATGATGTTGTTATTATTTTTCTTGTAAATTAGATAAGTGAGAATTGTATGTAGAATTGTATGCAAGTGTTACAGAAGGTCGGTGGTATAGTTTTGTATGATATTGTATAGCAACAAGGCAGAACGAGTGTATATATATCATTGGTGCATGGATTATTTCCTGGAAGTAGTTATGTTAGAGGGAACAGTTGTTCTGTATCTGTTGTAAGGAATGTGTGTTTTTTAGTGCTAAGCTGAGTGTAAATGTTAAGTGAATGTAAAATATATACACTTCAATGATGTAATAATTTTGCTGAAGTTAGACATGTTAAGAGAGTTAGTCATTCCCACTGTGTTGTAATTTCAACTGTTAAGTTAGAATAAAATGTTTTGCTTAAGCAACAATTGATCTGATCATTTGCCAGTGCACTATCTCAAATAAAATTCATATCTGTGTGCATGATAGATTTAGCCACAACTTACTATATAGTTAAGGAGCAAAGGGAAGGGGTAGGAAAGAAGGTGGAGCAAGAGTTTTAAGACAGGAGGGCTTAGCGAACAGAGAAAGTAAGGAAGATTAAGGATTTATGAAAATAGGCGAAACTTTGCGAGTAGTGTAAATTTTACAATGCTGCAGCCCAACAAGATTACAAGTTACTGAGTTAATAATTAGATCATACATAAGATAGAATACGAATGCAAGAGAGCACAATAAATCCCCCCCCTCCTCCCCAATAAGACATAAATTTACAGTATAAGGGTAGAAGCAAGAAGTGGAAGAGTAAGAGTAAAGTATGACCAAAAGCTTTGGAATAGATAATACTTAGTTCTGGGACCCCTGGTTAGCCATGCCCGTGTCTGCACGTTGCAAGCCCCATGTGGAAGTTACCCTTAATATGTATGTTATAATTGATATTCTAGATGTCTGGAGTAATTAATTAGAAGGATTGCTAAATGAAACAAGCAGTGACAGAACAGTGGTAAAAAAATATTCAAGACAAATGCAAAGAGGATTATATATAGCAATACTTGAAGCACAAAAGCTATCAAAAAGTGAGAAATGCTCAAATATGGAGGTATAAAAGTTTTACATTGGCCACATCGCATAATTCAGAAGGTTGAATTCTATGATTGGGGGTGGAGCACACATTTATAAAAAGAAAAATAAAACAATGTCAGAATTACAAAGGAATTTCCCACTGAGTGTTCCTGGTAAGATTTATGCAATTATACTTGAGAAAAGGCTAAGAGAAATTGTGGAAGGAAGATATGAAGAACAAGCTGGATTAAGGACTAATAGAGATGGTCAAGGTCAGATTTTCACTTTAAAAGTAATAGTAATATAACAAGGCTCTTTAATTTTTGTATATCTGAAAAAGACATGACAAGGTGTCAGGAAGAACTGTTTAAAATGCTGCAGTAATATGTTGTAAATAGGGCATTATATGGAACACTACCTAGTGTATATTGGAGCTATAAGTTAGACTTGAAGGATGTACTGAAAGATGGTTTGATGTTAAATAGTTGTAAAATAAGAGTGCACATTATCTTCACTGTTATTCATCATTGCCTATGATCCCATTTGCAGTATTCCCTGACTAAATGAATAACTGCTATCTCTAGTATGAAATTCAGCAATAAGAAGAAGACAGTGAAAATAACCAGAAGCATTGGAAACTTCAATTGCATCCTGAATAAAAGAACCTACTGAACAAGTAAAATATATCAGCAGAGTTTATAGTGAAGATGGCAAATTAAATATGGAAATGGACAACAGAATAAGTAAAGCTGGCATGGTAAGAAGTCAGCTGAATAATATATGAAGTTAGAGATAAGTTAGTTAAAACACTAAAGTAGCCATATAAAAAACTTTTCAAACCAATTTTAACTTATGGATCTGAGAAATTAAGAGTTAGAAATGAAACTGTTGATCAAAGACTGGAGAACACAGATATCAGTCCTGAGAAAGATTAGAGGACTGAACAGAATGGCATCGATGACAGATCAGACCTACATGCAACAGTCCAAGTGAGGTCTTATCACGGCCTTGGGAAGAGGCAAAATGACTTCCTTCGTTTCAGCATTACCATTATTCACTGAGTTTACTTAAAATTTTTGCTATATGACTCTTGAACTTCAATTTCCTGACCACTAAAACTCCTAACATCGTCAGTTTCTTCAAGCATAATTCCACCAATATAATCTGACATTGGATATCTAATCACACCAAAGTGCAGACTTTACATTTATTAACATTGTAATGACATCCATTTATACATGCCCATAGTTTCAGCCTATTCAAATCATTCTGCAAGCGCTACATATCAGCAGCACTACTGCTTACCCTACCTATCTTTGCATCATCATCAGCATATAGCTGTATGTCACATATCAAATCTTTCGCAATGTCATTAATGTGCAGATTAAATAACAATGGACCAAGGACTGATCCTTGAGGCATACCACTGGTTATCTTGAATCTTGCAGATTCACACCCGCAATACTACTATTTGATATCTGTCAGTCAGCCATCCTCTAATCCATGCCAACAGTTTATAATCTAATACCATATTTTCCAATTTATGGAATATATTTCCATGCTGTCTTCTGTCAAAAAAAGCCTTAGCAAAATCTAAAAGTATCATGGTATATCCATTCCCCTTGTCTATTTCAATGGTAACATTGTTCTAGAATGTGAGCAAGTTGCTAAAACATGACTTTCCCTTAGTAAACCCCTGTTGTTTGTTGAAAGTAGAGCTTCACTGTCAATCCATTTCTGAATACAAGCCCTAACCAACTTTTCCAAAATCTTCACCACCACTCCTGAGATACTAATTGGTCAGTAGTTGGATACATCGGTCTTTGCACCACCCTTGTGCTATGGAATTACCATACAATCTTTCTGCTACCTTGGAATCTTCCCTTTTCTGATAAAATTATATACCCTGGTAAAGGGAATAGCCAGTTCAGCTGAACATGCTTTTAGCATCTGTGCTGATATCTCATCAGTTCCAGCTGCAGAATTCTTATTCACTTTGTGCAACAGTTCTAGTACTTCCTCCTCATCTACATGAGTTTCATCATGCAGTGAAGAGGTAGCAGTGAAGCTACCTCTTCACTTTCTTTTACTTGCAGCATAATGATAGAATTCTTTAACTTGCAAAACCAGTTTCTATTCCTAGTCGGACTTAGCTTTCCATACAACACTTGCGACTCTTCTGGCCTGCTGCTTATAATTATTGTAACTGACATCATCCTTATGCATGCAATATTTCTTCCGCATAATCATTTTCATGCAAATCTCTTGCTTCATTAGATTACACATCCATTTCACTCCTATTCTACTTCAAACTCCAGAGATTCAAACTCCAGAGACATATTCTGAAATCGCATCATTTAAGTGTTTTTTAAACGATTCCCACACACTGTCTATATCCTACCCATCCAATAACTGATACCATGGCACAGAACCCAGCATTCCCATGGTCATAATTTCCTGCTTTGTAGTTCTGCATGTAACCTTTTCTGAATGAAACATTCATAAAGTACTGCATGATCACTGTCGCCAACTGGAGGCAGAATAATTACATCTTTAACTGAAACCCCCCCCCCCCGACATGCTGCTTGAGGAAGTTGCCTCACAACAGTTCAATAAATTCAGTTTCATTCTCTTCATGTGATTTCATAGCTATACATTCAATGTTAGGATAATTAAAGTCTCCCATTATGATTACTCTTTTCATACAATCGTATTTATTTGTTGATGCATTTCTTTGTCACTAGCAACCGATTCACCAGGTCTGTAAGGACACTCCAATGTGTATATTTAATCTTGTTAGACTCCCTCTCATACCAGATGGATTCAAACTCACTGCCACACGAAAATAATTACTAGTTTTGCAGTCAGAGGTCTCAACTCAACTGGATTCAAGATATTTGATAGCATTAGCAACATGTCCCCTCCTTATCCTGTCTATCCTTCCTGAAAATACTGTGCTTTTTGCACTCGATACCAGTCAGTACATCTGCTTCTGATAGCTAAGTTTCACTAATTCCTACAACATGAGGTCCCATTATATTAACCAAGGCAGCAAACTCTACTGCTTTGTTTTTGATACTTCTAGCATTCATGTGCAGACATAATAAATTACCTGCATGCTCTTTTGCATACACTTGTCTGTCTTCTGCATGACACATTTTGACAAACTGCAAATCACTGTTCTTCTCTCATTCCTTACTTATGCAGACATTGTTACAAATGCTTGATAGGGCTAAACTGGATGAACACAGAATTGTTCTCTCTTCATAATCAGTTCCATCATTAAGACAGTTACCTAACATTGTCGCTCTTACTTACAGATTCTCACGATTCCTCTCATGAGAATTCATTTTCCCTGATAATTTTTCCAGACTCCTGATGCCAAACACATTCAAGTGTAGGCCATCCTTCTTATACAAATCCAGCCTTCCCTCAAACTCACTCCACACATCCAAAAATTCGCATTCATTCCTTTTACAGCCTATGCATCAAATCATTTGCCATCACAGCCGGTCTTCTTAATTCATTTTTATCGTATCAAAATGATATATTTATTATTTTCACTTTCTCACTCTTCACTCTCCCCCTCTTTCATGTCCTCTCTTATACTGAACTTATAGCTAATTAAGTCATTAGTGTCTACTACAATTATGATCTTGTTTCCTTTTCTGTTTTTGAATTGCTTGCATTATATTTTTAATTTTTGCACCAGAAAAACTTGATGCTATAACTTGCTCATCAATGGCATGTTTTTTGATTTGATTATCACCATACCAAATAACATCCTTCATTTTATAATCAATTTTCCATTTTGCTGTTGAACTTTTTTGTTTCTCTAAATGCCTCTCAATTTACTGTAGTTACTTTGTTTTCTAATAATCTGCTTTAGCCTAGAAATCTTAGATATTAATTTTTTTTTACATCATTTTTAATATTGTCTTTAGTGGAGAAAACTTTTTGTGTACTACTTCACTGTTCTTGTTAATAAAACAGATAAAAATCACCAATTTCACACAAGTGCTAAATTACACTGACTACTCACAACATAACCTTGAATCCTCTATTTCATGATTGCACTTAACAGAAAATTGTATTCTTTCTTCAATCCTATATCCACATGTAAGCTTAAGCACCCACTGATGAGATCTCAAAACCAGTCTAAGTAGTGACTCTTCCCATAATGTATTTGCATTATGGAATACTAATGCAATTGATGTAAAGTCAACAGCTCCTATGTACAAGTAGATCAGTTGTGTAAATTGTGCATGTAAAGGATTAAAACTAGAACATAATTTTTTGTCAAGTATAATACTATTCGGATTCCAATGGCTCAGTACTAGTACCTGTATTGTTTAACCTTTATATCAATGACAGTGTCAATGGATTGCAGAGGGATATTCAGTTGTTTGCAGATGATGTGAAGCTAATAAGGATTATTAGTAATTGTGCAGATTGTAGTAGCTCTTCAAGAGGATTTGAATAAACTATACGGATGGGCAATGAATGGGGTGGCAGTTTAATTCAGCTAAACATGGTCTTGAAGTTTAGGATACAATGATGGGAGACTGTAGTCTTCTCTAGAAGAATTGCACTGGAGGAAGTGGGGAAGGCAAGGGATCTCGGGCTGGTGATTGATTAGAAATCTGAAATTCAGGGAACATATTGCAAAGGAGGTGAAAGTAACCCAGAGGATTGCTGCAATACTGAGAAGGATGCTGACCAGCAGAGATAAGTTGTCATTCTATTGTATAAAGTCCTGATCAGACTACACTGGACTGTTGTGCTCAAATTTTGTCCCCAGGATTTGAAGTGGATAAATTACCCTAGGAAAGAGTGCAGAGATGTTATCAGGACTGTACAATGTTAGTTATGAGGATAGACTCAGTGAATGTGGACTGCAAAGGTCGGTAGATAGGAGGGAGTGATATGACTGTTGAGAGGTAGTTACTGGGAGTTCTTTTGCTTGATGGAACAGGAGAAAGGAGCAAGGACTGGGGTGAGGGGGGGTAATCCCTGGAAGTTGCGAGCAAGAAGATAAGTGGTTTCTTTACATGGAGGGTGGTTGAAATGTGGAATGCATTGCCTGATAGTGGTAAGAGTACAGATGGAGAATGAGTTCAAGGAGTGATATTATAACTGTGTTTTATAGAGTAAGCCTTCTACAGTGAATTTTGTGACTCCATAGATGTCCTGAATGATGATGATAATTATAATAATACTTTACAAGCAAGAAAAACTTGAATCTTTGAAATGGTATGTTGATGAATAATAAACTACATCAAACAAAATTGTTTCATTGTCAAGCAAACATAGATCATTAATTTATCTTTGAAATCAATGCTGTTTTTGATAGAACTGGAAATACCAGTAAAGCTAACAGATAAGCTTAGGTGTTGATGGTTATTCATGACTTATTTTTCATGGTATTAACACCACCACACACACACACACGTTTATCACAAAGATGTTTTATTAACGCTTATATTTCGCTGATTTTCAACTCAGCATCTTCAGAGCACAACACACTTGTATATGCGACAGTGAGTGAGTGAAACAATATAATTGCAAAAGACAAAAGATCTAAAGTCCTATTTTTGGCACCCTCTAACGGGGGGGGAAGCTATCCAGGAGTTTTTCTTAGGATAACCGTCTCCCAAATTTTTGGCAAATGAATGCAACCATATTTGTTAAGGTTGGGAAAATTCTTCAAAGCCACTGCTGACTCGAAAATAATCTTTCAGATCTATAACGACTCCTAAATAGCACATTTGTTTTCCTCCATCTAATCCTGTGTGAAGGAGTGTCCAAACCGTAGTCTGCCAATCCCGACTTGCCATAGTAATAGTAGCGATCTTCGTTTGTTCACTGATCTTCCTGTTTGTCCATAATAGGCCAAGTCACAGTCACAAGTGACTGTGACTTAGGCAAGTGGATCAGAGTTGCCAGCTTGACATGAGGTTTGAAAGTGGGGCAAAGGCAATGCTTCAACAATACTTTGGCTATCTTTTCTGATGTACCTCTGATATAGGGAATAGAAATGGTCATTTTGTATTCTTGTGTATTAGAGGAGGGCAGAGTAATGGGCCTATGTAGTATTTTATCTATTTTGTAGGGATTGTAGCCGTTGGCTAAGAACGTATGACGCAGGTATTGGAGTTCAGTGGTCAGAGCTGTATCGTTAAAACAAATGGCTCTGGCTCTGTGTGTAAGTGTTTTTAAAATGCCGTACTGTTGGACTGGATGATGATGTGATTGTTTATGTAGATATCTTCCTGTGTGCGTAGGCTTTCTGTAAATAGAAAAAGATAGTGATCCATCTGCAAGACTGGTGACTAATGTGTCAAGAAATGATAAACAGTTATTTGATTCTTTTTCTACTGTGAAGTGAATTTTGGGGTGTTGGCTGTTTAGGTAGGTGACAAAAGCATCCAAAGTGTCTTGTCCATGGTGCCAGAATGCAAACACATCATCTACATAGCGTAACCACACTTGTGGCTTGTATGTAGCTGTGGTAAGTACTTTGTTTTCAAAGTGTTCCATGTAAAAATTTGCTAACGGGGGAGAAGGGGGAACTCATAGCAGTACCATTACTGTTATGGGTTACTTTACATGGGGAGGAAAATTCTACAAACAGATTAATGGTACTGCTATGGGTATCCCGCTCCCTCCCCCCCTCCCCCGTTCGCAAATTTTTACATCGAATACTTTGAAAACAAAGTACTTACCACAGCTACATACAAGCCACAAGTGTGGTTACGCTATGTAGATGATGTGTTTGCCATCTGGCCCCATGGACAAGACACTTTGGATGCTTTTGTCACCTACCTAAACAGCCAACACCCCAAAATTCACTTCACAGTAGAAAAAGAATCAAATAACTGTTTATCATTTCTTGACACATTAGTCACCAGTCTTGCAGATGAATCACTATGTTTTTCTATTTACAGAAAGCCTACACACACAGGAAGATATCTACATAAACAATCACATCATCATCCAGTCCAACAGTACGGCATTTTAAAAACACTTACACACAGAGCCAGAGCCATTTGTTTTAACGATACAGCTCTGACCACTGAACTACAATCCCTACAAAATAGATAAAATACTACATACTCTGCCCTTCCCTAATACACAAGAATACAAAATGACCATTTCTATTCCTTATATCAGAGGTACATCAGAAAAGATAGCCAAAGTATTGTTGAAACATTGCCTTTGCACCACTTTCAAACCTCATGTCAAGCTGGCAACTCTGATCTGCTTGCCTAAGGATAAACTTTGCCCTTTAGCACACCCAGGAGTGTATGAAGTTCCTTGTGACTGTGACTTGGCCTATTATGGACAAACAGGAAGATCAGTGAACATCTGCCTGGAAGAACATGAAAGATACATTCGCTACTATTACTATGGCAAGTCGGGATTGACAGACCACGCTTTGGAAACTCCTTCACACTGGATTAGATGGAGGAAAACAAATGTGCTATTTAGGACTCGTTATAGATCTGAAAGATTATTTTTTGTCAGCAGTGTCTTTGAAGAATTTTCCCAACCTTAACAAATATGGTTGCATTCATTTGCCAAAAATTTGGGAGACTGTTATCCTAAGAAAAACTCCTGGATTGCTTTTTTTTTTTTTTTTTTTTTTTTTTTTCCCTGTTAGAGAGTGCCAAAAATAGGACTTTAGATCTTTTGTCTTTTGTAATTATATTGTTTCACTCACTCACTGTCACATATACAAGTGTGTTGTGCTCTGATGATGCTGAGTTGAAAATCAGCAAAATATAAGCGTTAATAAAACATCTTTGTGATAAAAGTGTGTGGTTTTGTTAATACCGTGAAAAATATGTATTTGTCGTTATGGTACAAATAAATGTCAATATAATCAACTGTAGGATATAGTGGATAACCTATTGTCTGTGTAAAAGACCAAATAAGTTGAGAAAAGATGCATTTGCAATTGGTGGCTACATATCTCAAAAGTGTACCTGACTGGTTTAACTTTGAGTTAAATCTGCTGATTACACATGTAAGTAGATTTATCCCTGAGAAAAATATTGAATTTATAATTTGTACTAGAGTATTTTTCAGTTGATGAAGGCATTACCTTTATTGGCGTTAGATAGAACTGTGCCAACAATACTGATGATATTGGCGCAGCATACACAGCAATAATTATAAACACTCCTCTGTCATCCACAGCTCCTTAAGCTTCTAGCAGAAACCAACTATATATTTTGTCCTCTTGGCTTTTATCTCAAAGCAGTTGTAGGAGTACATTTGAATAGCTTCAAATGTACTCCTACAACTATGCCTTACTGCTAACTTCCACTTCTTCATCTTTCATTCTTGCATTCTTTTGCTGTTATTTTAAAATACCCTCTCAGTCCTGTTCTTTCCCTGAAAATGCAGTATTCCTTACATTCTGTTTCTGTAACAAATTCTTGGCCAATTCAGTTCAAGTTAACTAGCCAAAAGCTCCTCGTCCTTGGTTCTGATATAACATTAGTATACATGCATCACAGTATCCCGTTAGACTAACGAGTACTATTGAATCTTTTAATGCTAAATGCAGTTCTTCTTGTCTCAGTTGGGACAGATGTATATATATTTTTAATTAAATATAGCAATCTTATGTCCAAAAGATCAACCAGATTAATTATTAACTGGATTTTTCTGCATCCAGGCAGAGAGATTACGTAGCCATTGGTTATTAAATGTAATATTTACAAATTTGGTGAAAATTACAATGTTTTGGATCAGTTCTTTGCTTAGTTCTAGGCCGTTAAAGTGCAAGAAAATCTTTTCCCATCTTTTTTTTTAATGGGGGAATATTATGCTGCTGCTATGGTGGAAACCAGGTATGGTTTCAGGTGATACTGTTGTCCTGCTCAGTCAGCAATTGGTTCCTCTTATTCCAGTGTTTGCATGGTGGTGGTGATGCTCATGGAGAAGACTACTTCTCACCTTTTCTTTAAAAGCTGCGAGTAGGTTGTTAGTTGCTTCTCTAAGTGAAGGTATCATTGTCTGCTTTGGTGTGTCAGAGATAGAAGTTATATATTACTGCTTTCGCAGTGATAAACAGATAGTTACAAACTGGGTGGTTTATATATTATGTATGGACAAGGTTGAAGTATTCTTCCTCTTAGTTCATCCTACTGCAAGAGAGTTGCTGCAGTTTCCCGAGATGAACAGATCAGTTTGTTGTTTAGGACATTCCAGGTAGATGTGATGAACTGGTTATTAACTGGTGATGAACTGTTGCAGAAATGGGGGGGGGGGGGCATTGTGCCACATTCTCCACTGTATATCAGCATCAGGTTTAAAAGCTCTACTTCAGTAAAGCACATCTCACTTAGTGGAGGTTTGTTGAGATGTGGAAGGGTTCTGTTGTAAAGTTGATGGCTGTTCTTTCGATTAAAAAATCATACAATTTTTGCATGTTGGATTGTTGAGTGCCACCACTATACAGCTTGTTTTCAAGAGATATCTAGGTGCTTTTTTTTTTTTTTTTTAACTGCTATTGGTTCTTGATGGCCTGTTTCAGATGCAATATCTGACATGGCTATCAAGGGATGCTAGCAATTCTGGACAGTGCCATGTGAAGTTGATAAAATATCTGCTATGACTCTTACCCTTTGCCAACTCCATACAGGGAAGAAAACCAGTTGGTTAGTGGTAGAACTTCTTATCATGTTATTGTTGAAGAAGCTCTTTGAGTATTTCCCGAAGTGATGCTGCTTCCACTGTGTTGTAGATCAAAGCTTTTCACCTTTGTAGGGCATTTCTATAAAAGTGGTCAGATGTGCCAGCACATGCACTGTTGTCATTCTTAGGAGATTGGAGGAGAGATGTCTGCTGGCAGAAGAGAAGATGAATTCCGCAGTCTCTTTATGTTGCCATTCATGACTGACTGTTTATGAAAAACAGCATATGAAACATTATCTTGTGCTTGACTGACACCAACCATTGCCCTTCCATACGAAGAGGAAGACAGAGCTTGTTATAGGAAAGCTTTTGTTTCATACAAATTGGTAGATTTCTTATTTTATTTTCTTAATGAAGTGTTCTGGAGGAGCTAGAATTTTTAATGTAAAGAACACTTAGAAATTATATGGTTTATAATTATCACTCTCCCTCTAACTGAGGCTGAGCTCGTACTACCCCATTTTTCTAGTATGCTTGCTTGAAACATTTACTAAGTATTTCCCAGTTTTTGTCAACATAGGAAGGTGTGTTTCCTAAGTGAATTCCCAAGTATTTGTTACCCTCTGCTGATCAGTGGCCAGACAGATGGACATCAATTCGGCTTCTCCATTTTCCACACAACAGTCTTGTTGTTTTATGTGTTTAGTTAGGCTCCTGAGACTATTTGCTATTCTTGGTATGCTGTTTAAAGAGATCCCTATCTTGGTGGACTAGATTATTATAGGAGAGCCAGATTACATCACCATACAGCCAGGTGATGATGTTGTAATTAGGATGGGCTAGCCTAAGCAACATGTTCAATCGACTCAGAGAAGGTTCTATGGCAATTGTATAAAGAGGACCAGAAAGAGGACAACCTTGTTTAATTCCTCTGCTGTATGGTATAGATATGGTGAATTCGGCTTCTCCATTTTCCACACAACAGTCTTGTTGTTTTATGTGTTTAGTTTGGCTCCTGAGACTATTTGCTATTCTTGGTATGCTGTTTAAAGAGATCCCTATCTTGGTGGACTAGATTATTATAGGAGAGCCAGATTACATCACCATACAGCCAGGTGATGATGTTGTAATTAGGATGGGCTAGCCTAAGCAACATGTTCAATCGACTCAGAGAAGGTTCTATGGCAATTGTATAAAGAGGACCAGAAAGAGGACAACCTTGTTTAATTCCTCTGCTGTATGGTATAGATATGGTGAATTCGGCTTCTCCATTTTCCACACAACAGTCTTGTTGTTTTATGTGTTTAGTTTGGCTCCTGAGACTATTTGCTATTCTTGGAATGCTGTTTAAAGAGATCCCTATCTTGGTGGACTAGATTATTATAGGAGAGCCAGATTACATCACCATACAGCCAGGTGATGATGTTGTAATTAGGATGGGCTAGCCTAAGCAACATGTTCAATCGACTCAGAGAAGGTTCTATGGCAATTGTATAAAGAGGACCAGAAAGAGGACAACCTTGTTTAATTCCTCTGCTGTATGGTATAGATATGGTGAGCCTGTTGTTCATGCAGAAGTGAGCGTTGATGTATAGTATCTTAATGCTTGAATGATGGGATCTCGATCTGTAATTTGATATGTTGACTGGTCTTGGAGAAGTGCGTGCTTCTCCAAGGCCAGTCTTCTCCAAGAAAAGAATAAGGTGTGAAAGTTATTGAACAAAGTCGCTTCCTGAGCCAAAAGAAACAGTCAACAAACTCGAATCTCTCCACGTTAAAACACCCAGGATATATGGAGCTCTAAAAATTCACAAACAAGGTACACCTTTACGCCCTATTGTAGATAGTATAAGCAGTCCCACATATAAACTTGCTAAACATTTAGCCAAACTACTAGCCACTTGCACAAACAATTCTCCCTCTTTTGTTAAAAATTCTACCCACCTAAAAAGTATTTTAGAAAACCACACCTTAAAAAGTTCAGACTTAATAGTGAGTTTCGATATCACCTCATTATTCACAAATGTACCTTTAGCTGAAACTCTTAACTTACTAAATTCACAATTCCCCCCTGATATATTTCAACTATTTAAATTCACAGTACAGGCAGGTTATTTTACATGGAAAGGGAAAATATACAAACAATTAGATGGGACAGCTATAGGATCCCACTTTCTCCCCAACTTCTACATAGAACATCTAGATAAGCTAGCTATCAACACAGCCACTCTCAAACCTAGTCTCTGGCTATGCTATATTGATGGTGTGTTTGCTATTTGGCCACATGGCCCAGACACATTGAATACATTTTTAGTGAATCTAAATAACCAACACCCTAAAATCCACTTTACAATGGAACTAGAAGCCAATGGCTGTCTACCTTTCCTGGACACACCTATCACACATCTTCCAGAAGGTTCTTTATCATTCTCGGTTTATAGAAAACCCATACATACAGGGAGATATTTACACAAACAATCACACCATCACCCTTCTCAACAATATGGTATCTTAAAAACACTAACCCATAGAGCTAGAGCAATTTGTTCCAATGACATTGCTCTTGCTGCTGAACTTCCTCACCTGTGTCACACCTTCCTGACCAATGGCTATAATCCCCACAAGATAGATAAAATACTAAATGCTCCCCAAAAATCCCCTCCCCCTATCTACTACAGAAGACTCCAACAAAACTATCATCATCCCATACATTAAAGGCACATCTGAAAAGATATCTAGGGTGCTTAACAAACACCAACTATGCACTGTATTTAAACTTTATGTGAAATTGCCAACTCTCATCTGTTCACCTAAGGACAGATTCTCTCCTTTATTGCATCCAGTAGTCTATGAAGTGCCCTGTTCATGTCATCGAGCCGACTATGGACAGACAGGAAGAACTGTGAACATCCGACTCGGTGAACACAAAAAATATATCCGGCACTTTCACTATGGCATGTTGGGTCTGGCAGTCCATGCTTTGGATACTCTCTGCACACAGGATCAGTTGGAAAGAAACAAAAGTACTGCACAGAAGCTTTTACAGTCAGAGAGGTTGTTCCTGGAATCAACAGAAACCCTGAAACATACTCCAAAACTCAACAAGTATGGCTGTATAAATCTGCTAAAGATTTGGGAGACAGCCATCCTAAGACCAAATTAGTATTTGGTTTTTTGTTTTTTTTTTTTAACTTAGATGGTGCCTAATTAGTCTTTATGTTGCACACTACAATTACTCATACTAGTCGCACTGTTACACTGGATTGCGGTTGTCTCGCTGCTGTAACAAACTTTGTTTGTATGCTCTGAAGATGCTGGATATAATACCAGCAAAATATTAGCGTTTTAGTTAATAAATAATAAGAAAATAGTTATTTTCTTATCTATGTTATTTAACGGTATAGTGTTCGCATCTATACCGTTAAAATCCAATCAACATGTGTGATGAACACATAAGCCTTTCTACACGATTAAGATGTCTCTTCTATAGTGTTACAGAGTTTTTCAAAGAACATCATTCCAAATAGAATCAAAGGCTTTCTGTAGGTTGATAAAATTACGGCACGAAAGGAAAATTTAAAAAGAACAGTAGTGCAACTAACCATATAGTGATCGTACTTATTTCTTTCTAATGATATGGAGGATCACTATATGGTCAGTTGCACTACTGTTCTTTTTAAATCCATCCTGGAAGTCAGAAAAATTGAATTCCATTTTTCCTTTAACACATGAAGAGTAAGATGTCCAAAATTATTTTACTTGCCTGACTGATGTGACTAATTTTCTTAAAATTGTTGCACTTTTTTTGGAATAAAATGGGAATAAAGATAACTGTGTATGTACCAGTCTTTTGGCCAGATCTCAGTGTTCCACACCTGTTGGAAAATTTTATGGAGTGCAGTAACAATAGCTTTTCCCCTTCTTTAATTAATTCTGTTGGAATATTTTCAATTCCTGCTGTTTTTCCTGATTTTGATCGTAAGATTACTCTTTCTACTTCTCTAAGATAATCACTGCTCTCTGTTATCAATGGGACAATTCCCTCTTAATTTTGTTGGTCCAAGCTCTCATCACACCTGAATAGTTACTTGAATAGCCATACCATCTTTTTAGTATTTTTTTCATGATCAATAATATTGTTCTCATCCTCAATTATCTAGCTTTTACAAACAAAAGGCTTTGTTAATTTATTAATTAGTTGGTATGATGTATAGTTCTTAAGAAGATTATTGTCAATTTCTTTACATTCTTCGGAATAAACATTTATTTTTTTTTGCACATTTTAGCTCCTTTTTAATCTACCTGTTCAGATATTTATATTGTTCATTATTGTTCCCAACATGCCAAATTAGCCATAATCCTCTCTGCTGATCACAAAGCTTGTAATATTTCTTGGGTAATCCAAGGTTTATTAATATTGCATTTTCATCCTAGAATATTTTAAATTGTTTCAGTTACTGCCCTTAGTAAGAAATATCAGGATCAAGAGAGTCAGCAGGGATTTCAGAAAGAGCAAAATTTGTTTTAAATATTTCTTTAGTGGCATTTGATTTGAGTTGTATAAGGTTAAACTTTTATTAAATTTTTCCCATGGTTCTAAATCCAAATTCAACATAAATGTTGCTATGCCTATATCATGGTCACTTCCAGTGTTAGCACTGGGAAAGATCTGTTCTTTGAAGTTTTATATGTAGTTTTTATAAGTATATAATCAGGTTTCCAGTTCTTCCATCTGGGGTGATCCAGGTCCATTTTCGTGAGCTATTATTATGGAAAAAGTGTGTTAGTTATAGTGAGATCATTCTGCGAAGCAAATTCTATCAATTTCATACCCCTTTCATTTGTTTCTCCTAATACAAAAAGGCTGACTAAGGGAAGAAAATTCCTTATTATATCTGTTCCTAATTGTGCATTCCAATTCCCTTGTACTACTATTATAAAGTCTTTCTTGGGTGTTTCATGGATCAAGTTATTGATTTGGTCATAAGAGATCCACTTCCTGATCATCATATGAAGTTCTTGGTGCATGTATTTGTATAATAGATATATTTAGTGGTTTACACTTTAATTGTTCTTCTGCAAATCAATTATTTACATGTTTAAAGTCTATGACACAATTAAGATTCTTTGGGATCAAGAAGAAGAGTAAAGAAAGATTTCCTTCCCCTGTTAATTCTCCAGATTCTGGCCATCTTGTCTCATATATACCAATATAGACCATTCATAACATGCTAATTCTTGTTGCAGAAGATGAAATTCAATTTAAATATCTTTATATTCATGGAAAAGTCATTGTCACCAGTAGCACATTATCTTCTCATTTTCATCATTTTTCCTGATATCTCCAAAAGATAATGCAATCCTTGTTTGTCCAGGCCATCATGACATTTTATAAGGTTTTCTTCATATCTAAATAGTGGGTAATTAAGAACAGGTGGTACCCATCTCCTCCTGTCTTTGCCTGCAAGCATTTAGCTGGCCATAGTAGAACAACCTTAATGCCTAGGATTGACCCTACCAGGAGCATGTATACTTCTGATGTGCTTGTTCTGTCCAGTGTCACTCCTCCATCATAATGAAGCAGCTTGGAGGAGTACTATATCATACTATACATACAAACATATTATTATTATTACAGCTATTATAGTCTGTTTTTGTTTAAGAGTGTCCCTTATTTTAAATATATTGGCTATTTTTACTAAAAAAAAAAGTTTTATATATATTTTAGGGCATTATGGATGAATGTTGAAGGCAATTATAGTAGAATAAAAGAGGAGGAAAAATTTTTGTACATATCTTGTTTTGATACTAGGATATCTTCAAATTCCATGTTCCTGGAAGGTTGTTTATAACAAAGGGGAAGGGAGCATTGGGGGGGGGGGTTAATGCGGGAAGAATAAATTGGAAACCCGGGTTTATTTTAATATATATATATTATTGTGTTTAAGGGCGCTTTTGGGGGGGGGGGGGTTTACTTATGGGAAAACTAGGGCAGGGGAGATGCTAAATGTTAACGGAGTGCAATCTTTCAGTCAACTGACCATCATCGGAACATTTACGGAATGAGTGTAGGGTTATGTCATGACTGCAAATTGAATCTGCCAAATACGGGCATTTGTTGTCGATAAATGGCCGGAACCTTGGCCTGATTTGTAAGTTGTGGATGGCAGTTGTTTCGGATATTCTAAGCACTGTTTCGTTGTCTTGTTTGTCTATGATTATGGCCTTGTTGTTTTGCAGGATGTGTTTCAGTTCAAGGGCGTAAGCTGCAATTTCTGTCTTCCCTGTACTCTGTATTTTATTTTTCTTTTTGATGTTGTGATGTTTTTTTGTGATTAGATGTTCCGGAATGGGGATGTTGCAATCCTGGAAATGCTCTTATAGTCTAGTCCATAAAGACCTAATGGTGTAGCCAGCGTAGGTGATGTCACAGTCTTTTTGACAAGGAAATTTTCCACAATGTAGTCTACAAATTTCCTTGTCAAAAAGACTGTGACATCACCTATACTGGCTCTACCATTAGGTCTTTATGGACTAGACTACAAGAGCACTTCTGGGATTGCAACATCCCCATTCTGGAACATCTAATCACAAAGAAACATCACAACATCAAAAAGAAAAATAAAATTCAGAGTACAGGGAAGACAGAAATTGCAGCTCACACCCTTGAACTGAAACATATCCCGCAAATCGACAAGGCCATAATCATATCCGAAACAATTGCCATAAAATGCAATGAAAACTCAATCAACGTCCACCAACCCTACCTAATTTCCGAATGTTGGACAATCCACAGCTTACAAATCAGGCGACACATCCGGCCATTTAGTGACAACAAATGCCCTTATTTGGCAGATTCAACTTGCAGCCATGACATAGCTCTACACTCATTCTGTAAATGTTCCGATGATGGTCAGTCGACCGAAATGGTTCGCATCCCGTTAACATTCTCCCCTGCCATAGTTTCCCCATAAGTAAACCCTTCCCCCCTCCCAAAAAAAAGTGTCCTTAAACACAATTATATATATATATTATTATTATTATTAAAATAAACCTAGGTTTCCAATGCATCAACCCCCCCCCCCCACGCTCCCTTTCCCCTTGTTATAAACAACCTTCAGCAGGAATATGAAATTTGAAGACATCCTAGTATCAAAACAAGGTATGTACAAAAAAATTTTTCCTCCTCTTTTATTCTTCTAGCCTTCAACACTTACCCATAATGCCTTAAAATATATATAAAAAAATTTTTCAGTAAAAATAGCCAATATATTTAAAATAAGGGACACTCCTAAACAAAAACAGGCTATAATAGCCGTAATAATAATAATAATAATAATAATAATAGTGTTTAAGAGGAATAGCATGGGAATTTTCCCAGTGGCAATACCTAATACAAACATATATCTACATACCACTATCAACATTCACTTCATTAAGCTTCAAACAAGAGTTTCTCCAAGCTCTTAAGCCTTACCACACAGATTATCTACATGTTAGTTCCCACCACCAACACAGAAGCAAGGCATGATAAAAAAAAAATATGATAAAAAATGATATAATTGATAAAAAATGATTAAAAAAAAACTGGGAAATATATGTTAAAGACATTCATCTAGAAATAAATGGTTACAGCATCAGTTATAATAGTGTCTTGAATGAATCATCCTGCTCTTGAAAACAAGCAGATGATTACAAATGTGCCATTTCCTTACCTTACATCAGAAAACTTAGACAAAATAGTAAAAACCTGTTACAGTATAATTTTAAAATTACTTAAAAGTTGCCTTACAACTGTTACATTAAGAAAAGTATGTTATGTTAAGATCATCAAAACAACTTTATCTGCCTATGAAGAGACTAGGAGTATATGTAATCTTTGGTTATTGTGGCATTTGTTATATTGGACAGTCTGGTGAAATCTATCAAAAAGAACATTTAGAAATGTGGAGAAAAAATGGACATATAAATCTGGACTAGCTTCTCATACTACCAACAAAAAAACATCAAGTTAATCGACAAATTTGCTAAAATGCTCTACATAGTATTTAATAATTATATACATAGATAAGTGATAATTAAGATAAGCAATAATTAAGTAGATCAGCAAAATAATATGATGTTTGTCTCAATGTAATAAAACCCAGTTCTAATCTTAAATCAACTCTGGGCTGAATACCTAAAGGATCTACATACTAATGAATTGGCTATGAAACGAGCTATGTGATATCTTGTAACAAGTGAACAATGCATTTGATATCTCATCCTGCTTTCAACATCTGTTTCATATTGAATGAATTTAAAAAATGACAGTTGTTAATTAAGAAATCTCTCTGTAAATACCAGTTTTTGTTTTCTTTTCCAGTCTTAAGAAGTACATAGTAGTGCTGAATGAAACTAGTAATTATTAAAAAGTACTTTACTTTTTTTACATGGTTTTCACTGGTAATTAACAAAATAAAGTCCATGATGAGATCGAACCTGGGTCTTTTCCACTCAGACAGCACATCCCATCATTCTTTCAGTAGTGCTACAAAAACATTTCTATGACTTATTTTGCTTTCTCCAAATTTTCCCAAAACATTCAATATGTCTGAGATTCATTTCATACTTTGCTAAATGCTTACATATCCAACAGCACCACCTTTTCCTTTTCTTTATTTGCTGCCTTTCTCTAATGACTAAGAAAAAAAAAAAATTGCTCTAATTTTTCTCCATTAGAATCTTTTTTGTAATCATAAGCACAAATGAATTTCATTGTCATATTTCCCATTTTGAATTCTCTCACTCCTCTCTAAAATTGCCTACCATACAATAAGTTTATCTTTGTGTTTAGTGTTCAATAGTGTAGCTGCTCCTTCCTTTCACTGATCAATATTATATCATGATACAGTAATCTACCATTTATCCAACCACATTGGAAGGCAGTTTGTCTTTCTGATAATCTGAAGTACAATTACATGGTGCTGTACCAAAATCTGGTTGGCATGAAAAGGTGAATTAACTGAAGTGTCACTGTTTTGAAAGTTGGGTAAACAGTACATTACTGTACATCTTATGCTTCTTATGTAGAAGTGTTGCCTTAGTTATTTCTGTCTGCATTTCAGTAACACTATTACAAATACTAAAATGGTAGCCTCTTTTCAGTGTGATACTCGGTTTTTATCCTTCTATACTCGGTTTTTATCCTTCTAAATGATAATTCCTCATTCAGATTCTCTGTATATTCTTGCTTTCTGAAGTCTGTTAAAGTTTTTACATGGGAACATGTTGTTCTCTCCAAGTGAATTGATGTGTATCTTTATGTTCAGGCATTGTCAAATACTAATTCCTTATCATTCCTTTTCTTGGCCACTTATTTTATTTTGTTTTCATCCTCACATGCACATGAAAGATAACTAAATCTATGATGCAACAGTGCTTTATATGAGCGACATATCTGATGAAATATATTATGATTATTTATTCTAGAATGTGGCTGTGGTATAGATTTAGTTATCTTTCATGTGTGGTGATAAATGTGTATTATCTAAATTTTCTTAGATAAGAAAATTTAGATAATACACATTTATTAATATTTTATATTTTAATATAAATATAAATAATTTTATAAATAATTTTTACTATAAATAATTCATATTTTATCTGTATTTTCTTTCAGATGTTAGTAATGCTGTTATGACAAAGCAGAATACTGTGGCCAAGGTTATAAATGCTGTCCCAACAGAAAGGTTTGGCTTTAAATTTCAATTTTGTAAATGTACAGAATATTATTGTTAGACTTCTTGCAGAAGTATTCATAATAATATTCTGTACACTTATACCTAAATACAGGTAACCCTCGTATAATGCGAATGTTAGGTTCCACAGAAATGGCGCATTATATAAATCGCATTATACGAGACTTAGATCACATGGAAAAAGTAGAGTTAGGTTCCGAAATCGTTTTTTTTTTTTTTAATTATATAAACAACAATGACATCCAACAAAAATAATATTTTTATTTAATTCAGGTAATTCATGTAAGTTAAGAAAACATAAACTATGAGACAAATACATAGTATAAAATTATAAAAATTACAAATTTTACATAAATTTCATTGCACATAATGCATAAATGTTTTAGACACAATAAAATAAATTGCATATTTTAATCGTCATCACTGTCTTCAGAAATAACATTTCATAGATGTTCTTTAAGTGCCGGAGGTCGTCACCACATGAAATCTGTTGGACATCATTTGTATAATTCTCATTGCATACTTCGGCTGGTTTAGTCATCAAGAAGTCAATAATAAGACTTTGCTTTCCACTATGCTGCAATTTTTTATTAAGTTCATAATATAGCGCTAAACAAATATCCAATTGTCTCGTGAATTTTCCCAAGCGCTCCATTGATGGATCATTATCAGTAAAATAACTTCCTAACTTTCTTGCTAAGTCCAATCCTTCTGCTAATTTCTTTAAACTGAATTTTTTAACAGATTCATCACAATCAGAATCTTCGGCAGAACTTTCCCTGCCATTTGGTTCAACGCCATTATTAATTGTACCAGTTCCTCCTCATTTAAATCTGTTTCTCTAATTTCATTTTCAACCATATCGCAAAAGCCCTCTCCACCAAAAATGTGTGTGCGACATTTATTATACGACGTAGCTCGGCATCCACTGGAGGTATGAAATTTTGTTCCAGAACAGCTTCAGGCCATATTTTTTTTCGCATTCAGCATAGAGGGTTGTAATTCCTTAATGGACAGAGAAATAATTTTTACACAATTCAATATTGAAAACTCTTTCCACGCTTGAGGCTGTGTCATGTTTGGATTAGATTCCATTTTTTTCAAAATTAATTGAAATGTTCGCCAAATGATATTATTCCTTGGTCAAGTGGGTGAATAAGTGAAATAGTATTAGGCGGCAAAAAAGTTATTTTAATATTCGGATGGCTTAAATTTGTTGGGTTTCTAGTGCGTTATCTAAAATTAGTAGAATATTGAATTCCATATTCTTTTTCTTTGTGTAACTGTCTACATCGGGTACAGAACACTTGAAAAACCAATTTTCAAACATGCTAGCTGTAACCATGCCTTTTTGTTGGCCTGCCAATAAACAGGTAGGGTGGACTTCTCAAGCCCTTTCATCGCACGAGAATTTGCGGATCGGTTAATAAACATTAGTTTTGTCATGTAATCACCTGATGCATTACTACAAAACAGTAGAATAATTCTTTCTTAGGAATCCAGGAGCTGATCTTTCATTTTTAGAAATATAGGTGTGTTTGGCATTTTTTTTTCCAATATAACCCAGATTCATCCGCATTGAACACCTGGTCTGCACTGTAACCACCTTCCCTAATGATTTTTAAAAGTTCTACTGTGCATTTCCAGGCAGCTTCAACATCTGCTGATGCTGATTCTCCCTGGATTTTAAGATTATACAAAGAAAACCGCTTTTTAAAGTTTTCGAACCAGCCCTTACTGACACAAAATCCATGCTGAGAGATTTCTTCTCAAGAATCTTGATTGAGTTCTTTT
This sequence comes from Typopeltis vanoorti, assembly GCF_054136105.1. Lineage (NCBI taxonomy): Eukaryota > Metazoa > Arthropoda > Arachnida > Uropygi > Thelyphonidae > Typopeltis > Typopeltis vanoorti. The sequence continues at coordinate 93,121,465 of NC_143571.1, read as the reverse complement.
TAAATGTTTATAAACTTTGAGAGCTTTTTGTTTAATAAGGTGTCCATCCAAAGGAATTTTCTTTTGAGTGCAATCTTCTATCCAAATCATTACAGATTTCTCCATTTTTTTCTATTAGAATATCACAAACACGAGCAACGCGCTTTGCACTTACCATTGACTCAGCAATAACACTTTCTCGGATTTTATGTTCATTTTGTTTGATTGTTCAAATTGTTGATTCATTTAAATTCAGAGTCCTTGCAACAACTCTTGGTTTTTCTCCAATTTTCAACCGATCCAAGATTTTAATTTTTTTCTTTGAGAGAAATGAATTTCCTCTTCAATGTTGTTTTTTTCCCTTTTGTTGCAGTTTAGTGGCCATTACAATAAAAAGAAACTTTTACATAAAAAAAAAAGCCTTACATATGTATGTAACTCACCAGAAAATGAGCTGCTCAGCTTGAGAATAACTTACTTATGATTTTAAATGTGCTTTCCTGGCAGAAAACAAAGACAATTTTCAACAATAAACACTATACAGTAAACCCTAGATGGCGAACCTATGGCACTTGTGCCAGGGGTGGTATGTCTGAGAATTTTGCTGGCATGTCAGCGATTTACAGGTGATATCCTTTTTTACGCTTATAAATTATTCAAGTTATTTTTTAATTGTTACAGTATGTACAAGCTGAATTTTGTTTTACACAAGACAGCAGCTATAAAGATGTGCATATGATTGGTGCAGTATTAACAAAAGATCGCGCCACCCAAAGACAAAAGCAACCGAAAAGTGTTGAATTGAAATGCTAATTCTCTTCAATCAGAATTCCATAACATCTGAAACTGTCATAACAACATTCACTATTAGTTTTAACACATTCACAACAGGGTGTCATTTATCATTCCAATGGACTTCTCATTACTGACTGACTCAACCCACACAAACGTTTCAACCCTTGGTTGAATTTTATGGCTTCTTGGCAGGCGAACTCACACATTCATTATATGGCATGTTTCAATTCTTGGTAGTCTTTTATTTTAAGTTAGCCATTGTGATCTGTCATAATGATATCGAGAATTTCAAATGCAATAAAACAAACACTTATTTCATAATTGAAAAATTGGACAATAGTTTTTAGTTAGATAGTGTGTTTCGGTATCCATGCATCCTTTAACTCCGAGACTCTATGACGTTTCAAAAGTGCACAAAGTTGGTATTCCTTTACGCCCAACGTTGATGCAATAAACTCTCCTACCTACTTATTGTCAAAACATCTCTTGAAACTCTTATAACAACACATCCACAACTCAGAGAGTTACATTAAAAACTCCGAATATTTTGTGGAAAAGCTAAAAAAACATCAACATATCGGATAATGATCTTCTAGCCAGCCTAGATGTCACCTCTCTTTACAAACGTTCCTGTAGTGGAGGTCATTGACATCTTAAGTACCTTGTTCCCACAAGATATAACCTCATTGTTTACTCACTGCCTAAATTCTAACTACTTTACGTGGTAAAATAAGATCTACCAACAATTAACAGACTTGGCAATTGGGAGCCCACTCTCACCTTCATGTGCTGACCTCTTTACGGAAGACTTGGAAAATAAATTCGTATCCCAAATTATTCCCAAACCTAAAATTTGGTTTAGATATATGGACGATATCTTCATCGGGTGGAACAACAACAAAGATGACCTATATGATGTTCTCAAAAAGATCAACTCCTTCCATCATTCTATTAAATTTACTCTGGAACTTGAAAGAGAAAAACAACTACTGTTTTTAGACATCTTGATCAACAAACAAATTGATGGCAGTATAAATCTATCAGTGTACAGAAAACCGACCAATACAGGTCGCTACCTACATTTCAGCTCCTCTTACCACATCTCACATAAACTCAGCATTGTACACATGTTAAAGAAGAGAGCGATTTGCATCACAACAGACGAGACCCTTCAAGGTGAGTTAACATTAATTTCCAACAATCTGTACTTGAATGGCTATCCAAGAAGACTAGTCAATAAAGTCCTTTTCTCTGAACCACCACAAAAAGAACAAGAAGATATTCAATATATAAAAACTCTTGCAATTCCGTTTGTAAGTGGCATCTCCTACAAGCTTGCCAGCCTCCTCAAACAACACAAAATAAGAGTAACATTTAAACCAATAGAATCTATTCGTAAACTACTTAGATCTCCAAAAGACACCCACACTTTCTATAAATATGCTGGAGTTTATAATATTCCAAGCTCGTGTGGCTCTAGTTACATCGGACAGACTTCGAGAACCCTTGAAATCAGAACATTGGCTATGTCCTGATTTCAAGAAGACACATTGGCTATGTGTGTCTTCTTGAAAAAGGGGGTGCTTAAGGGTCAAAGCTGTATAACTGAGAGGAGACCTCCACATAGCCTTTAAAGGAATGCAGAGAACCGACCAGGGCTTCTGACCTAATGTCCAATCCTCACCTTCTCATGGTGCACCCTGTTGGGTATCTACTTGGATACTGAACGGACGAGGATGGGCTGGCAATTTGGGATTTAGCCGACCAAATTGTATTCTTATTGGTTAAACCAAAATGTAGAATGATGGTACAACATGACAAAATTTCATGCCGGCTGGGGCATCCCCCGGTTAAACAAGGCCCCCGTTGTTTTCGCCAGGGAACCAGGGCAAACAGCGAAAAGTCAGCTACTGGAACAAATCTGAAAATAAACCCCAACTCAACATCACTAGAGTTAAAGATCGGTACAATCAACATAAGAAGCCTGAATGGCAAAGAAATGGAGCTAGCTGAGGAATTAGATAAGTACCAGATCGACATAATAGGGGTGACTGAAACAAAAAAGACCAAAACTGGTGAGATCTTTCTGAGCAATAAATACAAAATGTTATATTCAGGCAATGACAATCAAGGAAAAGAAGGAGTAGCCATAGTATTCAACACAAAATACGAGGCTAATCTTCTTGAATGGCAGTCAGTCTCAAGTAGAGTAATGTGGGCAAATATGAGAATGGGGAACTGGACAATGAGACTTATTTGTGCCTATGGTCCCACAGAAGGTTCTACTAAGGTAGAAGTGGAGGAATTTTTTGAGGCTTTAGAAAAAGCAACTGACACAATGAAAAATGAAAACTTGGTCCTTGTTGGGGATCTAAATAGCAAAGTAGGAAATGATTGTGAGACATACAAAAATATTTTGGGAAAATTTGGAGAAAAGAGCAAAGCTAATAATAATGGCAAATATCTGTTGGATTTCTGCTCAGGACATGGACTGGTTATTACTAACACCATGTTCCAACATAAAAATGTGCACAAATTCACATGGAGAGAAGAGGCTAGGAATAAGAAAAGTCTCATTGACTATGTTATTGTTGATAGTGATGTTTTCTCCCTGGTACAGGACACCAGAGTGTACAGAGGATTTGAAATTGGAAGTGATCACTATTTAGTCTTGAGCAGGATAAAATTGAATTTCATATTGAAAAGAATAACATGTAAGAAAGTTTTAAAGCGAATAAAAGTTGAGCAGCTCTCAGATGTGAGCTGTAGACTAAAATACACAAAGATTATTGAAGGAAAAATGAAAGAGTTTGAGAACAGGAATCAAACCTTGGAGATTCAGTGGCAAACTCTGAAGAAAACATTGATTGATTCTGCCAGAGAGGCATGTGGTGAGGTTGTTTGTAAGGATAAAAAAATCAGAACTCCTTGGTGGACACAGGAGGTTAAAGAGGCAGTGAAGGAAAAGAAGAAAGCATACCAAAAGTTCCTGTCAAATAAGTCAGCTTGTGCTCATAGAGAATATAGAGACAAATGCAAGAATGCTAAACACTGTGTAAAACTAGCTAAACAAAAGTCATGGGAGGACTTTGGCAAGAATATAGAAAATAAATATCAAGAAGGTGGCAAAATATTCTGGAGGTTGTTGAAGAAGCTTAAGAATGGAGGAAAGAGTGCTATAAAAGGAATTAGAGATGATATGACATGAAAACGGGAGAAAAAGATATCCTTGAAGTATGGAGTAATTACTTTGAAAAACTGCTAAATGAAACATGCAGTGATAACAGCACAGTGGTAAAAAACACTGACCAGGCATGCAGTCAGGAATACATATCCATACTTGAAGTAGAAAAAGCCATCAAAGGCTTGAAATGTGGAAAGGCAGCAGGAGTCGATGATATTCGACCAGAAATGCTGAAGTATGGTGGTATAAGAGTCTTACAGTGGCTGCACTGCATAGTTCAGAAAGCCTGGACAGAGGGACGAATTCCCGATGATTGGAGTAGAGCTCTCATAGTACCCATATATAAAAAGGGAAATAAAACTGCATGTGAGAATTACAGAGGTATTTCCCTACTTAGTGTTCCTGGCAAGATCTATGCAAGTATACTTGAGAAACGGTTGAGAAGAATTGTGGAAGAAAAGCTTGGTCAAGAACAAGCTGGATTCAGGCCAAATAGAGGCTGTCAGGATCAGATCTTCACTTTACGACAAATAGTCGAGAAAGCATGGGAATATAACAAAGATCTGTATTTAAGTTTTGTCGATCTGGAAAAGGCATATGACAAGGTGCCAAGAGAGAAGCTATTCAATACGCTGCAGTTATATGGTGTCAATGGGACATTATATCAAGCAATACTTAGTCTTTATTTGAGTTGTAAGTCAGCAGTTAGAATTGAAGGAAGTACAGGAAGATGGTTTTTTTATTACTAATGCTTGTATGGGTATTTCTCATTATTATAAGCACTCACCTTACTTGCTAGGAACTTTTGATATGCTTTTCTTTTTTACCAACCTGCTCACTTACCTCAAAGGAACCTATCCACATTTGCTTGCATTCTCTGTAATAGTTTTAGCTTCCTTGGTTGCTAACCTGTATCCCTCCCCTCCCAATAGCCTTAATTTCCCTGATGTTGCACTTCCATTCTTTCATTGAACAAAAATTCTCCACATACCTAACTACAAATCAATAAAAATCCTTTCATCCACAATGCACAGCAATGTAGACCTTCTGTGAGGTGTGCTTTTCATTATGGGATACCAAAACAATTGACTTGAACTGGCAGCCTCTATATACAAGTAGCCTAGTCATGAAGATGCTTCATGTGCAAACTGTTTGCTCATTCTTATATGTAAACGATTGAACAAGAATGTAATTTCTTGGCAAGTATAATGACATGGTGCTATTTTCTGTTACACTTTGGTGCCACTAGCTGCAGTGTAATATTATGTAAACCACACACACACCACCTTAAGCACTGAATTAGAACTGTATTATAATCTAAATATAACATAATTTTAGTTTTGCTAATTTTATTTTATTTTTTTGCAGAGACATGTTTATTATTATTATTTAGGCCTCCATGGAGTTGAGAGATTCATCATGGGAAGTCCTTCCTAGGAAACACAAAGTCTATCATACCACTCCACTCATTGGCCATTCTTGCTCTCACCACTCTATCAGGCAATACATTCCACGGTTGAACCACTCTCCGCTCATAGAAACCACTCCTTGCCCTCTTGCTCACAGCTTCCTTTCGTAACTTCCAGGGATGGCCCCTTGTCATCACTCATTCCCCCTGTTCTACCAAGCAAAAGAAATCCCCAGTCAACCCTGTAACTACCTCTCAACAGTTTTAAGTCAATTATCCTTCTGTCTACCAAACTCTGCAGTCCACATTCTCTCAGCTGATCCTTATAACTAACATTGTAGAGTCCTGAAATCATCTTTGTTATCTGCTTCTGTAGCCTTTCAACAGTTTATCCCTTTCAAATCCTGAGGACCAAATTTCATATTTATAACACCCTTTCTTCTATACATTTCTTCTACCCCCCCCCCCCAGTAGACTAAATATGTATATATATAATCTGCTCCCCATCCAAAGGCTGTGGGTTCAGATCCCATCTAGGACATGGAAGTTTGCAGTAATCTTTCACCTTCATACATTCATTCATAAATATATGCACTCTCCCAAGGTGGACTGGGTCACTGTGGAGGAAGTAGACTTAACCCTCCTGCAATGGGAGAGGCCTTAATCCAGCAGTGGGAAAGATACAGGTTGAATATGATAGGTATGAAGTTATGGTAAGATGAATTTCATGGAAATTGTATAAGCTAGAGGAGGCCTGGATTCCTCTTTCTTCACTTCAGTTTTTTAATACCTAAATCTGAAGTGGAATATAAATATGATATCAAAATATAAAGATCTATTTAAAATCAAATCTGAATATTTTTTATGAAGTTTTATATATAATTAATTAAATAGTATTTTTTACTTTTATCTCTTAGCTTTCAGTCATTTAATCTTTAAAAAAAAATACATATTTTATACACACACACATATATATATATATTTAGTGTTCATCTCCATATTGAAGAAAAAATCACATTAACTGCATTAAGAGATGGTGGACTTCAAAACATGGAGGTTCATGGTTTAATTACTCTCAGGATTGCTGATGAAAAATTTGGTCGTATAAAAATTCAAATGGACAACCAAGATGACAAGGGAGTACAGCTGCAGGTATGTTTTTCCAAAGGAAAAAATAATAATTTAGACTGAAAATATTTGATATCTAAGGTATAGTTATTATAATAAGCTGTAGAGCTATGTCACTTTTTTTTTATGTCGAGCCCACACACAAGGGGTTGGTTGATCAACCTATAGTTCATTAGTGCCATATGTGGATAGTAGTTTGGGAAAGGAGGAACTTGTTTACATTTCATTTGAAAGACTATATATACAGCAGTTGCAGGGATGAATGAGGATGAGTAAAAAAAACTTGTTCTGTTTGTTTCAAGGTGCACTGTAAAGGGATGTTGAGCAGCAGCTGCATGTGTTCCAATGACCTTAGTACTAAGTGGAAGAATTACTGATGTTATTTCAGATAAGCATTTCCCATGGAAATATTTATCTCTATTGACCCATTGACCCATTATTGACCCATAAATAAAATTAAAATATTGACTCCTTACTTATTAATGGGTCATTAATAAGTAATTGCTCTCCTCTGTATTGAGTCAACATTTTGAGGGAGCTTTTAGGAGCCCACCCCATATTGTGAGAGCAATATTCAATAGCTGGGCAGATTTGTGCTTTGTATAATGTTAAACAGCTGTTCAGGGATGAAGTAACATCTTGAGCGAAAGAGAAATCTTACTTTTTTTTTTTTAAGCTGAGGATGCAATGGTTATGATGTATTTATGCCAGCAAAGGTTTGATAGCAGTGTAATTCCAAGAAGACAAATCTCAAATTATCTGAAAATTTGGGTATCGTCAAAAAAAGACTGGGAAAAAATTGTTCTTTTTATGAGAAATAAGTCAGAACTGAGTTTTACTGGCATAGAAATTGATGTGGTTATCTGAACCCCGTTGGAGAATGGCTCAGAGATCACAATTCAGGGCAGCAGTGGTTGATGTTCTGTAGGTTGAGGTGAGTTGTGTAGAGTAAGGTTTATCAAATGAAAGGGAGGAGTGCAGTGTGCTGTCTGCAAAACTGTGTATTGGGTTGGAGGTCATTGATATATGAGGTGGTCTGGAAAGTTCTTGGCATAACAATGAAAAAACGAATTTTTAATTTCAAAATTTTATTTTTCAACATAATCTCCCTTAAGACTAATACATTTATTCCAGCAATGCTGCAGCGCCATTATTCCGTTCCTGTAGTGGTTCTCAGTAAGATCTGCAAAATACCCCTCTACTGCTGCAATCACTTCTTTTTTTGAAGAAAAACATTGACCAGCAAGGAAAAGATTTAGTTTTGGGAAGAGATAGAAGTTAGAGGGAGCCAAATCTGCAGAATAGGGTGGATGTTCAAACAATTCATAGTGCAAATTCCTTAATTTTCCCATTGCCAAAATACTTTTGTGGGCAGGTGCATTGTCCTGATGAAAGATGATTTTTTTCTTCTGCAAACCGGGTCTTTTCTCACGACTTTTTTCATCTTGTCTCATTAAAAGATCCAAATAATATTCCTCAGTTATTGTTTTACCCTTTTCAAGATAATTAATAAACAAAATGCCTTTAGTATCCCAAAACACTGATGCCATGACTTTTCCTGTTGATGGAACTGACTTTGTCTTCTTTGGCACTGAAAGATGTACCAGCTTCTGTCCACTGTTTTGAGTGCTGTTTGGATTCTGATGTGTAATGGTGAATCCAAGTCTCACCCATAGTAATAAATTGATGCACAAAATCAGTTTTATTCTTGTTAAAATGCTCCAAGCACTGTTCAGAGATTTTCATGAGAGTTCATTTTTGATCTGCTGTGAGCAAGCACGGCACCCATCTTGCACGAAGCTTTTTCATTTTCAATTCTTCATGCAAAATATATCCTGCACATTCTTTTGAAATGCCTATAGTCTCAGCAATTTCACGCACTTTGACTCGCCGGTCATCCAATACCATATTGTGCACTTAAGCAGTGATTTCTGGTGTTGTTACACTTGGACGTCCTTCACATCGATCATCTTCAAGGCTGGTACCGCCATGTTTAAATTAGGCAGCCCATTTCTTAATTGTTGAAAACGAAGGAGAAGAGTTCCCATAAACTTTTATGAACTTTGAATGAATTTCTTTTGGCATTAAACCTTCTTTTACAAAGAATTTTATAACTGCACAATACTCAATTTTATCCATTCAAGGGATACAGACAACACTTTTGCTTCAGACAGCTGTATAAAACTACTTGATAGAATGATTTGCAATTTCACATGGATGCTTATGACAGATGTACCAACTTAGAAAGAAAAAAAAAATCTTGCCGATAGCTTCGCCATCTATGGTTGAGGCCCAGAACTTTTCGGACCACCCTTGTATAGCAGTAAGAGGGTTGGTGAGAGGGCAGAACCTTGTGTAACCCTGGCATTGGTTAAATGATGGGAGGATAAGTAGCCATCCACCATCACACACAGTGTGCATCCATGCAGAAAGATGGCAGTCTAGCTACAGAAGTCCTGAGACAGACCAAGTGATGATAGTTTGCTTAGTAAGCCTTTGTGCCAGATGCAGTCAAAGGCTTCGGAGATATCAAGTGAAACCACTTGAGATTCACCAAACATCTCCATGGCATTTGTCCAGAGATGGGTGATGTATGTGAGCAGGTCCACTGTTGATCGGCAGTGACAGAATCCATACTGGCGGTTGTTTATTAGGTGGATGCCTTCAAGTTAATATAGGAGTTGGGAATTGATGATTTTTTTCCATTACTTTAGACAGGACTGAGGTAAGTTGTTGGAAGTTTTTCCACTTGGTTATACTATAAATTAAAGATACCAAGAAATTATATACTTAGTTTAATCCTTTATCCGAGTGTGAGCAAACAAGTTTACATCTGAACTATTTTCAGGACTGAGGCAACTTGTATAAAGAAGCTAATGATTTCACATCACTTCCCATAATACAAATCACATCTCCTTGCAGACATGTATAATGCTGTGCATTATGGGAAGGGTCATTACCCAGATCGGTTTCGACCTTTGTTGAGGTCTCATTAGTGGGAACCAGACCCAGAGGTCATACTAATGTTGAAATAATGCAGAACTCATATTTTCATATATGAGTTGCCAAAAAGTGCCACACCTTATTATTAAAATACTCTGGATTAGAGAAAGTTGTTGGAAGTTTTTTTTTACTTGGTTATACTATAAATTAAAGATACCAAGAAATTACATACTTGGTTTAATCATTTATCCTAGTGTAAACAAACAAATTTGCACCTGAACTCTTTCAGGACTGGGGCAACCACTCATGGTCACTACCCAGACCATTCCATAATGCATAGCATTATACATGTCTCTGCAAGGAGATGTCCTTTGCATTACGGGATACTAAAGCAAGTGATGTGAAGTCATGAGCTTCTTTATACGAGTTGTCCCTGTCCTAAAAATAGTTTAGGACCAAACTTGTTTGCTTACACTCGAACACTCCCACTGATGAGACCTCAATAAAGGTCGAAACTGGTCTGGGTAGTGACCCTTCCCATAATGCATAGCATTATACCTGCCTGCAAGGATATGTTCTTTGCATTATGGGATACTAAAGCAAGTGATGTGACGTCATGAGCTTCTTTATACGAGTTGTCCCAGTCCTGAAAATAGTTCTGGCACAAACTTGTTTGCTTACACTTGTATAAAGGATTAAACCAGTTATATAATTTCTTGGGATCTTTAATTTATAGAACTGAGGTAGGTGAGATAGGGCAGTAGTTGGACGGCAGTGACTTGTCACCCTTCTTGGGAATGGGTTGAATATAGGCCAGTTTCCAGGTTGTGAGATAGATACCAGTGGAGTAAAAGAGTATATACAGGTGACACAGGATATGAGTCAGTTCTGGTGCACAAACTTTCAGGACAATTGGGAGGGGTGCCATCTGGGCGAGGAGACGTGTTTAATTTGGGCAGTTATTTTCTGATCTCTTTCTGGCAAAAAAAAAAAAAAAAAAAAAAGATATAGGGGCATTTACCATTGTCAGTTTGCATGCATTGGAAGCAAAGTGTGAAGCCAGAAGATTGGCTTTTTCTGTGGGTGATGATGCAGTAGAGTGATATGTGTATGATGGGGTCTGAATAGTGTTGGCAGAAGTTGCAGCTTTGGCGAGAGACCAGAAGACTTGGCTGCTGTTTGGACAGGCTGCTAATTTCCATCTTTTTGCTCTTTCAAACTCCGTTTTGGAAGCATTGATTGTTTTTTTTGCATCTATTTCGGGCTTCAGTATAAGCTTAAAAGAGAATAGGGTTCTTGATTTGCCAAACTGTTGAATGGGAGTGGCTGTGTAAGAGTTGTTGCATGGGAGAGGATATGAGCACTAGATTATGGTCAGAATTACTTGGAAGCGGGGGGGGGGACACTAATTTCACTGTGTGTTTGGAAGGGTCATTGGTGAGGAAAAGATCTAGGGTGTTTGGGGAGTGGTTCAAGTTATCTGGTATTCTGGTTGGCATCTGAACAAGTTGTTTCAGATCATTAATGATGACAAATGTTTCAGCATCTTTGCCTACAAGATCTGTACAACTGGAGAAGGAAAGCCAGCTGATGTTTTGGACTTTAAAATCTCCTAGGAGGATAATTTCGCTGTTGAGAAAGTGGGACTGAAGAAAATCAATTTTTACGGAGAGGAAATTAAAGAGCTCAAAGTGGTTGGTTGCATTTGGGGAGTGATAGAGACAGCAAATGAATTTCACTAAGTGTGGAAGGGATTTTTCAACCAAAGAAGATCAACGTTGTGAAGGGTCACTACCAAGATTGCTTTCGACCTTTTTTGAGGTCTCATCAGTGGAAACCAGACCCAGAGGTGATACTAATATTGAAGTAATGCAGAAGTCATATTTTCATATATGAGTTGCCAAAAGGTGTCGCACCTTATTACTAAAATTTCTCTAATCCAGAGTAAAAGTACTCTGGATTAGAGAACGTTGTTGAAAGTTTTTTCACTTGGTTATACTATAAATTAAAGATACCAAGAAATCACATTCTTGGTTTAAAACTTTATCCTAGTGTAAGCAAACAAGTTTGTGCCTGAACTCTTTGAGGACTGGGGCAACTACTCAGCCCTTCCCATAATGCATAGCATTATACATGTATGCAAGCAGATGTCCTTTGCATTATAGGATAGTAAGGCAAGTGATGTAAAGTCATGAGCTTCTTTATATGAGTTGCCCCAGTCCTGAAAATAGTTCAGGCACAAACTTGTTTGCTTACACTGAGATAAAGGATTAAACCAATTATATAATTTCTTGGGATTTTTAACACGTTAACTACCATGTGCAACAAGTGTGCCTCACACACACACGTTCCGCTAGTGCCATGTGATACATATCTGTTTCACAGGTTAACTTGTTATTATTCCCAGTGGCCTGTGAAGATGGAAATAAAAATTAGTATCGTGGCAGTTAACGTGTTACTTTATAGGACTGAGGTAAGCAAAATAGGGCAGTAGGTGGGGACAGCAGTGATTTGTCACCCTTCTTGGGAATGGGTTGAATATAGGCCAGTTTCCAGGTTGTGGGATAAGTAGCAGTGGAGTAAGAGAGTATATACAAGTTTTTATATTAGTTTGGTGGTCAGAGTGGATGTATGTGCAGACACCAGCCTTTGGTCGAAAGGAGTTAAAGAGTATAGTTTGAAAGGTTGAGATAAAAGTGCTGGGGGGGGGGGGGATGAGATTTGTGTTTCTGCCAGGAAGAGTAGGTGGGATTTCGTTGACTGAATGTGTTTGTGGACACCATTAAGGTTGGAGTTTAGACCACACATGTTGGTGAAGTGGATATGCAAGGTCCTGTGAGGCATATATTTGACTGCAAGAGTCTTGCACATTTCCTATGCAGTACATGCATAATGATTTCCATGGTGGCTTCTAGTGGTGTCACTTGATATTTGCACCAATTTTAACTTGCTTGTAGTTGATGATCCAACTGGTGTCTCCATTTTGACATTTTTCTTCAAGTCTCTTCAAAGATGGTGTCTTTTTTCCCACTGTACAAATGTTAGGTCTGGTCGAGCACATATACACGATTGGGAGCAAGTGTGTTTCAACTTGCTGTTGATTGCTGTTATTAATTAGATGTACTTGTCGGAGTGTCATCACTTTTGAGGCGTGGAAAGTTCATTCTGGCCTTTCTTTTAGTTATGGGCCTGAAACAATGGCATCTGATGATATTTTTGGAATCAATGTTGCATTCTTCAGCTAATTTGTTGATGTCTTCTTTTAATTGTTTTCCATTGGAAAGTTCAGAATAACGGCGTTTAATTTTTTGTTTTTGGCCTCCATCGAGTTGTATACCGTCGATGCGATTGGGCCACAGAGTTCATTCGCAAACAAGGGTGAACTTGTTTGTGAATGAGCGTTGCAGCACTAGTTGTCAATTTGTTTAAGGTTAGCCTCCACTGCTCGTATTTCGAAGGAAAAAGTTTCATTCATAGCATTCATGTGCTGCTCGAGGTTTGCGACTCGTTTACCTATGTTCAGGAGTTGTTTTACAGAAGAGAGGCACAGTGAATGAACAAAAAAAAAAAAGGGCTGTTGAGGTCAATAAATAGCTTGTGCACCAATTTATCTATTTTGAACAGGAAACATGCAGCCAGTGGCAACAGATCTCACAGAATATACTTCTTATTTTTTATCTGTGACACCAGTTTTACAGCTGTAATTTGTAGGTTTATCGATGGTGCTGCACTGGCGAGACACAAGATGCTCGCTTGGTATTAGCTTTGGTTGCTACCATCTTTGCTTTGTACAGTAGGCATAGCAGGCACTACTTACATGTGGCTGATTTAATGCATTATAAGTACTTTTGGAAGTAATCCACTCCTTAGTACCTGCTGTTAAGATTTCCATTTAATGATTAATTCATGATAAAATGTGGGAGCACAAGTTTAGAGTAGCTTATTCACCGAAGCATGGTTTATGGCTACTTATCGGAGATTTGAATGCAAAAGTGGGAGAGACTGAGGAATAGCAGGTCGTTTTGGTTTAGGTATTCGTAACACCTGCAGGGAAGAGACTAGTTGAGTTTTGTGCAGAGAATTCTTTGTTTGTTGCTAACAACTGCTTTAAACAGCACAAAAGAAGATTGTACACATGGATATCACCAAATGGCCAATACAGAAATCAAATTGACTATATACTTGGACAAAGAAGATGGAGAAGTACAATTCAGTATGTCAAGACTTTTCCTGGTGCAGACTGTGGAACAGACCATGAGTTATTGGTGGCTACTATACATGTGAAATTATGGAAACTGAAAACAACACAAATGTCAATCAGATATGATCTTGGAAACATACCAGCTGAATACAATATTAGTATACACAGCGGATTCAACACACTCAATTTCTGTGAAAGAGAACCAGATGAACTATGGGAAGAGATTAAAGATATAATTAAAACATGAGCAAAGAGTAATATTCCAGCAGTTTGTAAGAAGAAGAAGTTTAAATGGCTGTCATTTTCCTCCTTTCCTGAGCAGTGTCAAAACTGCTCAGGAAAGGAGGAAAATGAAGACCATGGGAAATTTGCAGTTAGTACAGAATTTGAATGCAGAGCTTCAACAACAAGCCAGAAGAGACAAGGAAAAATACTTTAACCAGGAATGTCAACAAATAGAAGACCAAAACAAGAGATCTTTTCAAAAAGATCAAAGAACTAACAGGGAAGTTTAGTGCCAAGGTGACAGTATTGAAAAGTAAACACAAAGGATATCTTACAGAAGCTGAGACATCAAAGAAAGATGGAAAGAGTATACAGAGTCCCTTTACAGAAAGGACTCCAAAATTACTGAGAAATTTGAAGAGCTGGATTATACACAGGAGCCAGTACCACTGGAGATTGAAGTGAGGTGGGCACTGCAACAGCTATCCAGTAAGAAGACACCAGGAGGAGATGGAATACCTATTGAGCTGCTCAAAGCCCTAGGAGAAGAGGCAGTTAAAAATTTAACAGATCTATGTCAGCAAATTTGGATCACAACTAAATGGCCTAGAGAATGGAAAAAATCAGTTTATGTACCTTTATTGAAGAAAGGCGATGCAAGAGAGTGCAAAAATTACAGAACTATAACACTGATTTCTCATGCAAGTAAAGTCTTACTTAAGATCGTGCAAAAAAGACTGGAAACATTCATGAAGAGAGAAATGCCAGATGAACAGGCAGAATTTCGAAAAGGTAGAGGAACAAGAGATCAAATCGCCAATGTGAGATGGATAATAGAAAGAGCACAGAAATATCTAAAGAATATCTGCCTTTGTTTCCTTGACTATAGCAAGGCTTTTGACTCTGTAGATCATGTGAAACTGTGGAATGTGGTAAAAACAATGGGAGTACTAGAGCATTTCATTATCCTTCTGAGGAATCTTTATTATGAACAAGAAGCTACTGTCTGAACAGATCTTGGAGAAACTGAGTATTTCACAATAGGAAAAGGGGTGCGGCACGGATGTGCTTTATCTCGTACCTGTTTAATTGTACAGTGAATACATTTTAAGAATGGCAGGGCTGGAGGAATCTTCAGTTGGAATTAAAATTGGTGGAAGAAATATTAATAATTTGAGGTATGCAGATGATACTACCTTGCTAGCAGAGTGCAAAGAAGATGTGGAGGAACTTATTATGAAAGTTAAAGAAGAAAGTGCTAAATATGATCTTAAACTTAACCTCAAAAAGACAAAAGTTATGGCAACATGTGAACTTAATGATTTTGAAATAGATGGGGAGAAAATGGAAGCAGTTAATAATTTTGTGCTCCTAGGATCCCGAATTGATCAAGATGGTTATTGTACTGAAGGAGTTAGAAGATTATTACTAGAAAAGAAAGCAATTACAAATTTAAGCAAGATCTTTAAAGATATTAGCCTCGCAACAAAAATCAGAATCGTGAAAGCAATCGTATTCCCTGTGGTACTGTATGGATGTGAAAGTTGGACCCTGATAAAGAGTGAAAGAAGGAAGATAGATGCATTTGAATTATGGCGTTTGGAGATGCTTATACCATGGACTGCAAAGCAAACCAATAAATCAGTGATAGACAGAATAAAGCCAGATTGCTTCCTCGAAGCTATGTTCATCAAGCAAAAATTGTCATACTTTGAATATATTATGCAAGCAAATGACAGTCTGGAGAAGATGATGATGCTTGCTAAAATTGATGGAAGCAGGAGAAGAGGAAGACCAAGAATTATATGGGTGGATGGAGTTAAAGAAGCAACTGGAATGCGCTTGAAAATTCTGAAAGATGTGGCCAAGGACAGATCTGAATGGAGAATGTATGTTCATAGAATCACCAGGAGTCGAAAAACGACTCAATGGAACATAACAACAACAAATTATCCGATGCCTCCAGGTGGAATTCAAACGTTATATACATTTTAATTCAAAAGATAATAATGCGCAGCTCAGCAGTTTGGAAAATACCCACGTGTTTTCTTTAGCAGCAAAGAAGTATATGCAAACATGAGAAACTATACCAAGAGAAAAATGCATTCTTTCAGCATTGTACAAATGTTTAAACTAGACTTTTTCCTAACACAGCTCCTTATTCCATTAGCTACTTCCAAATTTAATTTGTCGTCATCAATAAAACTTGTTCTAGGTACTCCATTCAGAATACAAATATTTTCAATTTTCCTGTTTATTTGCATAGCTTATATCATTTTATTTTCTGATTTTTATGCCAAATTGGTTGCAGCAGTTATTCAATATCATTAAGGAATTTCCTGTATAATGCAGTATATGTAGACTCCAAATAAGAGACTACATATGCTGCACCTTAGAGATGCAGCCATATCTCTAAGAATAGAGATATGGTGCATTTTGATAGTAATTATATTGTTTTTAACAGGTTTTCTCCTGGCACTTTGTCATATGCCCTTCACAGGTCTATGAAACTTAAATGGAGCCTTGTTATATTCCCATAATAAGACAACTATTCATCTTATTATATTAAAAAATATGATTTTGAATGACCCCTTTTTGACCTGAATCCAGCTTGTTTTTTCTCCTGGTTTCTCTTCCAAATTTCTTAAATGCTTCTCAAGTATGCTTGCCTAACTCCTACTTGGAACACTCGATTAGAAAATTATTTTTATAATTCTCACATTGTTTTCCTTTATTTTTATAGATTTGTACTATAATAGCTCCACTCTAGTCATCTGGAATTAAAGCTTCTGACCAGACATTTCTGAATTATGTAATTTAGCACCTCTGAAAAATTTTGATACCACCATATTTTCTTTTTGTTAACCCGCTGGTACAACATGGCGGTGAAAGCCAAATCATTGTGTTGGTCTGCACAAAAGATAAAGGCAGAGAACAATTGTTTTGCTAGTCTTTCCTTTCTCATTCTGTTTAAGTGACCATACCAAATGAGATTAGCTCTGCTAACACATTCCTGGTTGCTAACAATGCTAAGTTCTTTCCTAATATCCTCATTTTTAATATGATGTTGCCATTGATGCCATCTGTTCACACCCTTAATCTGTCTCAGGACTCTCATATCTGCAGTCTCTAGTCTTTGGTCAAGTTTATTTCTGGCCCAGCTCTCAGATCCATAAGTTAACTTGGATTTGAACACTGTCTTGTATATAGCTAATGTAGTGTTTACTAATTTCTCTCTTGTTCCATATAAATTTATTCAGTTGGCTTCCTACCATACAGTCTTTGTTCATTCCGTTGTCTATTTCTATATTTAATTTACCATCTTCACTAAAAATTCATCCTAGGTAGCTGAAATGTTTTATTTGTTTTATAGGTTCTCCATTTACGATGCAGTTGATATTTTCAATGTTTCTGCCTATTTTCATTGTCTCTCTCTCTCTCTCTCTCTCTCTCTTGTTATTGCTGATTTTTATACCAAACTTATTACAACACTTATTAAATTTAGTCAGAGAATCTTGTAGATGTGCACTGGATTTATTTAGAAGCATAACATCATCCACATAAAGTAAAGAGCTGAGATTAACATATCCAAGCTGACTTATTTGCCAGGAATTTTCAATATGCTTTCTTCTTTACCTTCCTGTGTCCACCATGGAGTTCTGATTTTTCTGTCCTTGCAGTCAACATCAGCACATGCCTCACTGGCTGAATCAATCAATGTTTTCTTCAGGGCTTACCACTGAACCTCCAAAGTTAAGTTGCTGTTCTCAAACTTTTATTTTTTTCTTGAATACTGTTTGTGTATTTTAGTATATCGTTCACATTTGATATGTGATCAACTTTTATTCACTTTAAAACTTTTTTGCATGTTCTTCTTTTCAACATGAAATTCAATTTTATCTTGCTCAAGACTAAATGGTGATCACTTCTAATTTAAAATCCTCTGTACACTCTGGTGTCCTGCACCAGTGAGAAAACATCACTATCAACAATAACGTAGTCAATGTTATTGTTGTTAATGTTGATCAATGAGACTTCTTATTCCTTGCCTCTTCTCTCCATGTGAATTTATGCACATTTTTATGTTGGAAAATTGTGTTAGTAATAATCAGTACATGTCCTGAGCACAAATTCAACAGATATTTGCCATTATTATTAGCTTTTCTCCAAATTTTCCCAAAATATTTTTGTATGTCTGATGATCGTTTCCTACTCTATTTAGATCCACAACAAGGACCAACTCATCCTTTTTCATTGTGTCAGTTGCTTTCTCTAAATCTTCAAAAAATTCCCCCACTTCTATCTTAGTAGAACCTTCTGTGGGACCATAGGCACAAATATGCCTCATTGTCCAGTTCCCCATTCTGATATTTTCCCACATCACTATACTTGATATTGCCTGCCATTCAAGAAGATTAGCCTCGTATTTGGTGTTGAATACTATAGCTACTCCTTTTCCCTGATTGTGATTGCTTGAATATAATATTTTGTATCTATTGCTTAGAAAGCTCACCAGTGTTTGTCTTTTTTTTTTATTATTTCAGTCACCCCTATTATGTCGATCTGGTACTTATCCAATTCTTCTGCTAGTTCCATGTCTTTGCCATTGAGGCTTCTTATATTGATAGTACCGATCTTGAACTATGGTTTTGTTGAGTTGGGGTGTGTTTCCAGATTTCTCCCATTAGCTGGTTTTCACTGTTTGCCCTTGTTCACTGGCGAAAACAATGGGGCCTTGTTTAACTGGGTGCGCTACAACCAGCATGAAATTTTGTCATGTTGCACCGTTTATTTTACTTATGGTTTAAGCCAATAAGAATAAAATATGGTCAGCTAAATCCCAAATTGCCAGCCCATCATTGCAGTGAGTATCACCTTCTCATAGTGCACCTAGGCAAGGTGCACTATGAGAAGGTGAGGATTAGACAGTAGGTCAGAAGCCCTGGTCAGTTCTCCACGTTCCTTTAAAGTTATACAGCTTTGACCTTAAGTACCCTTTGAAATAACATTCTTTATGAACGTTTAATATCTATTTATTGCATTTAATGTTCATATTTTCGATTTATTTGATTCTTGAACATAAAACTCATGAAGTTGGAGTTGCCTGTACTAAATTCACATATGACAACAACACCAAAAAAAGTAGCTTTCTTATTTTTTCAGCAGTCCCATTCTGGTATTTTCATCTCTTCAGCCTAGCTGAAGAGATGAAAATACCAGAATGGGACTGGTTTTGCTTTATAGTCACCCATCAAGAGTATCTCTCATAAAATTTCCAAGTTTTTTTTTTACATAACTTTTTGGCCTTCAAAGCTAGCCCTTTTTTAGATTTTGAAACAAATAAAACTGCAAATAAGAAATTAAAACATACACACTCTGAGCATTAAATGACAATAAAAAAAATCAGTAATTGGATAATCTAGAAATTAAGTAATAATTAATTTGAAAAACCTCAGAAATGGTAAAAATTCTATGGATCTTCCAAATAAAAATGGTCACCACAATTAATAGGATGCCAGGAAAAATCTAAAAACAAATTTCTTCCATCTAAAGGATAGGGCAACCAAATAATTCACTTTCATCAAAATAAGAAGTAATGCAGCTTCAGTTTAAATTTGAGTTCAGACGGAATGACTCACTGCTGAAAGAACGCTTAGGTTTTTAGAGTGCAGAAGTTTTGTGTTGTGTCAAGCTCCTTGTCCAAAAATCTTCTTGAGTAGGAACAGGAATGATGTCTGAAGTTTCTCATTATTTTTTCTTTTTTCAACATTCTGCTCTGACTGATTGAAAAGTCAATCAGTCAGAGTGGAATGTTGATTTGATGGTCAACTTTTGCTATAACATTCTTTTCATAGAAAAAAAAAAAATTAGGAACTTCAATTCTATAAATAGCAAATGGCTAACTATTGCTAACAGGGGCTCAGTGGATGTGCAGCCATTTGAGTTCATTACTTGTTGCTAATTTAATGTAGCTAGCATACATTAAAGATTTAAGAATTTTTCATTTAATTATCCAGTAAAATAATAATATATATAAAAAAGGAAAGCTATTTCAATTTAATCATGTTTATTTTTCCCCCTTATTTGTTTGCTTTTAGACACATCCAAATATAGATAAAGAACTGTTTAAATCTCAACAACAAATTGGTTTGAAAAATCCAAGTAAGCCATTCCCTCTTAATTCTGATGTCGGTATACTGAAATGGCGTTTCCAAAGTCAAGATGATGCCTTTGTTCCACTATCAAGTAAGTGCATTAATGGATTTTTTGTGCTAAATTGAATTATCTTATATAATGGAGACAACCAGAATGAAAAGAAGGGACTAATATGGTGAAATTATAAATTCACTAAAAAGCAGCTATTTGCATTTTTGTAAACTTAGATGAAAGTGAAGAATGTGAGTTCAGTGCACAGAAGGGGGAAAAAATGGATTATCTGTGAGACAACTAAAGTAATCTGGACAGAACTGCTCTCATCGACATGAAGAATTTGTACAGTTTTTGTTTTAATCTCTCAAATGAGAGAAATGCTTTGTGGAGCTGCTTTAGGGTCAAAGCTAGATAACTGGGAGAAAACAATCACAATAGCTAAAGGAACCAACTGGAGTTTTTCCGAAATTATTATCCAAAATGAACATTACTGATGTTCATTTTGGAAATTTTGGGGTAAACATTTTGGATAAGAAATAAATGAGGATAGGCTAGCAATCTGGAACTTACCCAACTTATTCATATTCTATTATTGGGTTAAACAAAATGATGAAATTTCATGCCAGCTAAGCATTTTCCAGTAAACAAGGCTTCTGCTGTCTTTGTCAGGAAACAAGACAAAAAGTGAAAAGTTAGCTACTGTAATAAACACTTAGCATCAGAACAGCTGAACATAAGAACCGTCTGCAAACAGAAATGAAACCAGACTGGTAGAAGAACTAGAGAAGTATCACATCAATATGAGTGGATCACTGACATTAGAAACTAAAATAGGTCAGATTCTGCTAAATAACCAATATATGTTATATTTGAGCATTAATGATCAGAGAAGTGAAGCATAACATTCAATGCTAAACCAGAAGAACAAGAAATAAACATTGATAGGAAATTTCAGGTAGAGTGACGTATTTCAGAATGGAGAATTAGACAATAAAACTTATTTGTGCCTGTGATTTTACAGAGGTTCTATAGAAAAATTCCTTTGCACTCACACAGAAGAATTTTTCATATCATTAGAGAAGGCAGCTGACAAAGAAATAGAAGTCCTTGTTGGAGATTTAAACAGCAGAGTAGGAAATCAATACCAGACATACAAAAATGTCTGGAAAATTGAGAAACTTGAATCTTGAAAATTTGCAAACTTTGAAGAATAGGACTGAGCCAATAATAATGGAAAATGCCTGGTAGATTTCAGGTAGGGACATAGATTGATCATCATTAACACCATGTTCCAACAAGATGTGAATAAATTTACATGAAGAAATGACAAGAAATAAAAGTTTTATTGACTATTGTTGCAGATTGTTACACCCTGATAACTTAAGAATGTGAAAATTTCAGTTATCATGATGTAACAAGAGAAGAAATAAAAACCTTGTATAGATAACTAAGTAAGCAAGCTCTTAACAATATCCTAAGCAGATATCGCTAAAAGCCTTTGAAAGTAATGAATACAAAAAATAAAAAGAAAGATAAACATGCTTGTATCCAAGTGAAAAATATAGCTGAAATTGTTTGTTGAACTAAATAAGAAAAAAGAAGGGAATTTTATTACAGTTGTGATATGATAAATAAGGTTAAGTAAAGCAAAGAAGATTAGTCATAGGATTTTGTATGTGAGAGGCTAGTTTTTACACGTGAAATAAGAAATTAAAGATTCGAGTTAATTCTTAGAAAATTTTGGAAAGGGGATTAATTTAGTATAGATGACATAGAGGATAGCTTAAACCAAAGCTCAAGGTCATAATTCCCAAATTGAGACTTTGTCACGTGTCAGTTGTGTACACACGGACTGCATGATGTTTTGGCATTACAAGTGATTACAAGCGGCCATCCCTGGAAGTTACGAAAGGAAACTGTGAGCAAGAGGGTGAGGAGTGGTTTCTTTGCGTGGAGGGTGGTTGAACCGTAGAATGCATTGCCTGATGGAGTGGTGAGAGCGAGAACGGTCAATGAGTTTAAGGAGTGGTATGATAGACTTTGTGTTTCTTAAGGGGGACCTCCCCTCGATGAGTCTTGACAGACTTTATGTTCTTAGGAAGGACCTCCCACGATGAGTCTTTTGACTCCATGGAGGCCTGAATAATAATAATAATAAACTAATTTAATTCATGACAGAGATCTAGTACCTTCCTTGTCAGCAGTGACATCTAGGTTAAAATTCACACATTTCACATAATAAACAGTGTTTAAGTTTAAGTATGATATAAATGAGAGAAAGTGACATGTTTGTTTGAAATATCTTTAAACATAAGGAATGAACTCCTCTAATTCTGTTTACACTTATTCGCTCCCAAACACACATACACACACACATGCTCTATGCCATCTCTCTCTCTCTCTTTGAACAAAATAAATTTGGAGTAGAATGTTTTTATTCTTGAAATATCATAAGATAGTTTTTGTTTAATTGGTTTAATGTCAGACATATGGTGAGCTTATTGGACATATTTCATAGAACCATTGTATATTCCAAGACCTGATATACAGTGCTGTGGTATACCTATATATAATTTTATATATATGTGTGTGTGTGTGTGTGTGTGTGTATTCCTGAGCCTCGGTTGTTATGGTACATTTTAAAAATAGATATTTAATGACTTTAAACCGAGATAAAATATTAAGTTTTAATGAGAATGATACAACTAGTATCATTCACATCAAATAACACAACAACGAAACAAAAAAGACCAAAACTGGTGAGATCTTTCTGAGCAATAAATACAAAATGTTATATTCAGGCAATGACAATCAAGGAAAAGAAGAAGTAGCCATAGTATTCAACACAAAATACGAGGGTAATCTTCTTGAATGGCAGTCATTCTCAAGTAGAGTAATGTGGGCAAATATGAGAATGGGGAACTGGACAATGAGACTTATTTGTGCCTATGGTCCCACAGAAGGTTCTACTAAGGTAGAACCTTCTGAGGAGTTTTTTGAGGCTTTAGAAAAAGCAACTGACACAATGAAAAATGAAAACTTGGTCCTTGTTGGGGATCTAAATAGCAAAGTAGGAAATGATTGTGAGACATACAAAAATATTTTGGGAAAATTTGGAGAAAAGAGCAAAGCTAATAATAATGGCAAATATCTGTTGGATTTCTGCTCGGGACATGGACTGGTTATTACTAACACCATGTTCCAACATAAAAATGTGCACAAATTCACATGGAGAGAAGAGGCTAGGAATAAGAAAAGTCTCATTGACTATGTTATTGTTGATAGTGATGTTTTCTCCCTGGTGCAGGACACCAGAGTGTACAGAGGATTTGAAATTGGAAGTGATCACTATTTAGTCTTGAGCAGGATAAAATTGAATTTAATATTGAAAAGAATAACATGTAAGAAAGTTTTAAAGTGAATAAAAGTTGAGCAACTCTCAGATGTGAACTGTAGACTAAAATACACAAAGATTATTGAAGATAAAATGAAAGAGTTTGAGAACAGGAATCAAACCTTGGAGATTCAGTGGCAAACTCTGAAGAAAGCATTGATTGATTCTGCCAGAGAGGCATGTGGTGAGGTTGTCTGTAAGGATAAAAAAATCAGAACTCCCTGGTGGACACAGGAAGTTAAAGAGGCAGTGAAGGAAAAGAAGAAAGCATATCAAAAGTTCCTGTCAAATAAGTCAGCTTGTGCTCTTAGAGAATATAGAGACAAATGCAAGAATGCTAAACACTGTGTAAAACTAGCTAAACAAAAGTTATGGGAGGACTTTGGCAAGAATATAGAAAATAAATATCAAGAAGGTGGCAAAATATTCTGGAGTTTGTTGAAGAAGCTTAGAAATGGAGGAAAGAGTGCTGTAAAAGGAATTAGAGATGATAAAGGTAACATGAAAATGGGAGAAAAAGATATCCTTGAAGTATGGAGTAATTACTTTGAAAATCTGCTAAATGAAACAAGCAGTGATGACAGCACAGTGCTAAAAAACACTGACCAGGCATGCAGTCAGGAATACATATCCATACTTGAAGTAGAAAAAGCCATCAAAGGCTTGAAATGTGGAACGGCAGCAGGAGTAGATGATATTCGACCAGAAATGCTGAAGTATGGTGGTATAAGAGTCTTACAGTGGCTGCACTGCATAGTTCAGAAAGCCTGGACAGAGGGACAAATCCCCGATGATTGGAGTAGAGCTCTCATAGTACCCATATATAAAAAGGGAAATAAAACTGCATGTGAGAATTACAGAGGTATTTCTCTACTGAGTGTTCCTGACAAGATCTATGCAAGTATACTTGAGAAACGGTTGAGAAGAATTGTGGAAGAAAAGCTTGGTGAAGAACAAGCTGGATTCAGGCCAAATAGAGGCTGTCAGGATCAGATCTTCACTTTACGACAAATAGTCGAGAAAGCATGGGAATATAACAAAGATCTGTATTTAAGTTTTGTCGATTTGGAAAAGGCATATGACAAGGTGCCAAGAGAGAAGCTTTTCATTACGCTGCAGTTATATGGTGTCAATGGGGCATTATATCAAGCAATACTTAGTGTTTATTTGAGTTGTAAGTCAGCAGTTAGAATTGAAGGTAGTACAGGAAGATGGTTTAATGTTAAATCTGGTGTGAGACAAGGATGTACATTATCCCTTCTGTTATTCATTATCTATATGGATCACATTATGAAGGAAAGTGGTATTAAACATGATATCAAAATTGGAGATGTTAATGTCAGCTCTTTGCTTTATGCGGATGATGTTATACTTCTAAATAAATCCGCTACAAGTCTGCAAGATTCTCTGACTAAATTGAATAGCTGTTTTAATAGATATGGTATGAAGGTCAGCAATAAAAAGACAACGACAATGAAAATAAGCAGAATCATTGAAAATGTCAACTGTGTTGTGAATGGAGAACCTGTTGAACAAGTAAAACATTTCAGCTATTTAGGCACGATTTTTACTGAAGATGGTAAATTAAATATAGAAATAGACAACAGAGTCAGCAAAGCTGGTATGGTGGGAAGTCAACTGAATAAATTCATATGGAATAAGAGAGAAATTAGTCGTAACACTAAATTAGCTGTATACAAGACAGTGTTCAAACCAGTTTTAACTTTTGGATCTGAGAGCTGGGTCAGAAGTAAAACACTTGACCAAAGACTAGAGACCACAGATACGAGAGTCCTGAGAAAGATTATAGGCATGAACAGATGGCATCAATGGCAATATCATATTAAAAACGAGGATATTAGGAAAGAACTTGACATTGTCAGCATCCAGGAATGTGTTAGCAGAGCTAATCTCAGGTGGTATGGTCACTTAAACAGAATGGGCGAGGAAAGATTAGCAAAACAAGTGTTCTCTGCCAAGTTGGCAGCAAAATGACCCAGAGGAAGACCAAGATATAGGTGGATTGATACGGTACAAAGTGCTTTAGACGATAGAAATATAAGATCTGATAATGTTGGAGTCTTGACAAGTAACAGACTGATTTGGAGGAAAATTGTAGATAGGAAATTAATAATGATGTAATTTTTTTCATGTAGTACTATCATATCCTGTACACCCCTTGAGGGTACATGGCAGGAATTTGATGATGATGATACAACTAGTTTCAGCCTTTTACAGCCTTCATCAGGTATCCACTAAAGGTAGAACAATAATAAAAAATTGAAGTTACAAAAAACTGAGAATTACAGGCAAAAATGCAATACATAATTGACATAGAAAATGTATTTCTCAATTTGTTCTATCCAACGTGCCATTGGACATACCATAGCAAGTTTTGACATTATTTACTAACGTCCCTGCTGAGGAGGTATTAACATTACTAAAGAACAAATTGTCGAAAAAGATATTTGCTTTATTAAAAGCATTGTATTCAATCTGGCTACTTCAGATATAGGAAATCCATTTACAAACAGAAGCAAGACCTAACAATGGGCAACCCTTTATCCCCGGTTCTAGCAAACATTTTCCTTGAAGATTTTGAAACGAAACACATGTCGTCCTTCTCACTTAAGCCGAAACTTTGGAGACATTATGTTGACGACATTTTCATTATATGGAGTCACAAGCATACATCTCTCATGGATTTTCTTCATCATCTTAACAACCGGAATTCTAATATAAAATTCACTGCCCAACTACAACGAAATAACTGCCTTACGTTCCTGGATGTAATTCTCACACGATGCTCTGATAGATTTAAAGTCTATATACAGAAAACCCACTCATACCAATAGATATCTGCACTGTCAATCTCATTACTTTCCACCACAAAACCTCGGAACTATCTCTACCTTAGGACACAGAGCACGCTGTCTTTTAAATGAACCAGATGAGCTCCAAAAAGAAATTAATCACCTTTCTCTGATCTTTAAACAAAATAGATATTCTGAAAAAACGATTAAGAAATTTCTTATGAATCCTCCTAGGCAGTGTACAATGGAAACTACTAATTTTAAAGGTAGCATCTCCATCCCATACATTAGTTCAGTTTCCAATAAATTGGCTAAAGTCCTTAAGAAATACATCAGGACATTTTTCACTACACTACCTAAAATCCATTCTCTTATAAGCCATCCGAAGACTATTCATTACAACCTAAAATATCCAGGTGTATACATCTTATGGTGCAATTGTAATATTCCTTACTTTGGACAGACTAACAAATCTATTGAACTATGTATAGAAGAACATAAGAGAGACATCTCCTATTAAAGATCACATGCATCAGCACTATCCAGTCGTGGTCTTTCCTCAAACAATCCTCATGATGATCTACAAAGTCACTCAGTTTGCTGGGATAAATCTGAAAACATTTTTCGCTGCAGTGATGAGTTTGAACATTTGAACAGCAATTTAAGTTACATCCCTGATAGCCATACTGCATTTGTTCAATACTGGCATTCTCGAGAACTTACAAGCACGCACGCACGCAACAGACAATGGCGTGTTGGATAGAACAACTTGAAAAATACGTTTTTTTATGTCAATTATGTATTGCATTTTTGCCTGTAATTCTCAGTTTTTTGTAACTTTAATTTTTATTATTGTGTTCTACCTTTAGTGGATACCTGATGAAGGCTGTAAAATTTTGAAACTAGTTGTATCATTCTCATTAAAACTTAATATTTTATCTCAGTTTAAAGTCATTAAATATCTATTTAAAAAAAAATGTGTGTGTGTGTGTATTCCTGAGCTTCTACTCAGTTGTTATGGTACATTTTAAAAATAGATATTTAATGACTTTAAACCGAGATAAAATATTAAGTTTTAATGAAAATGATACAACTAGTTTCAGCCTTCATCAGGTATCCACTAAAGGTAGAACACAATAATAAAAATTGAAGTTACAAAAAACTGAGAATTACAGGCAAAATTGTAATATATAATTGACACAAAAAAAGTTGCATTTTTCAAGTTGTTCTATCCAACGTGCTATTGTTTGTTGTATGCGTGCTTGCAAGTTCTCGTGAACGCCAGTTTTGACAACTGCAGATTGAATGGCTATCAGAGATGTTGTAACTTAAATTGCTGTTCAAATGTTCAGAATTAAGGAGGATTTCCCTGTATTCTACAATTTTTCTTTCGAACGCATCACCATAGCAAAAAATATTTTCTGATTTATCCCAGCAAATGGAGTGATTTTGGAGATCATCATTGGGATTGTTTGAAAAAAGAACATGACTGGACAATGCAGTTACAAAAAAACTTATCTTTTATAGGAGATGTCTCTCTTACGCTCCTCTATATGTTGTTCAATAGATTTGTTGGTTTGTCCAAAATAAGGGATATTGCAATCGCACCATAATTTATATACACCTGGATATTTTAGATTGTGATGAATAGGTTTTGGATGGCTGATAAGAGAACGGATTTTTGGGAGTGTGGTGAAAAACGTCCTAATGTCGTATTTTTTAAGGACCTTACCAATTTGTTAGAGACTGTGCTAATGTATGGGATGGAGATGCTACCTTTAAAATTATTAGTTTCTGTGGTGCACTGCCTAGGAAGATCCAGAAGAAATTTCTTAATTGTTTTTTCGGAGTATCCATTTTGTTTAAAGATAAGAGAGAGGTGATTTCTGTCTTTCTGGAGTTCATCTGGTTCATTCAAAAGAGAGCGTGCTCTGTGTCCTAAGGTAGATATAGTTCCAAGCTTCTGTGGTGGGAAACGATGAGAATGACTATGTAGATATCTATTGGTATGAGTAGGTTTCCTATATATAGAGATTTTTAATCTTTCAGAGCATCGTGTAATCATTACATCCAGGAATGGTAAGGAGGTGTGTGTATATATATATATATATATATATATATATATATATGACATCGAATTTTATTTGCAACATGGTACTGTTCTCTTTAATTTTTAGTTTTATTGAAAGTAATAGTGGAATGGTATCTGATTTGTCACCTAGCAATAAGGGAAGAAAACGGATGATATTAAACATTCAACAGAAAATCACAATTATAAAAAAGATTGAAGGAAGAGTACCCAGATATCAGATTTCAATACTGTGATATTTTAGCAAGAAAGGAAAGTTTTTTTTTTTCATCTGCATCGAATCTTCTAAGATGCTGAGTATGCAAAAGACACTGACAAAACTAAGAACAGAGATTGTTGATGAAGTGATGTGTCAGTGGTATCAGCAGCAGTGAGAAAAGAAAATTCCCATGCTAGGTTGACTAATTAGAGAAAAGACAAAATACTTCCATGAGAAAATAAACATACATTCAAATTACATGTATAATGAGGTTGTATAAGTTCAATAGTATCATGGAATCAGGCACATAGTCGTACATGGAGAGCAGCAGTTGTTGGATTTGGAGGCTGCACTGCAGAAGACTAAAAGCTTTCCAAGAAATGTCATAATGAATGTATACTGCAGATGAAATCATCTTGTCCTGGCAGATGTTGTCCACAGCAATGAACACAACTTGTCAGCCAGATATAAACAGTTAACAGCGGGTTAAAGCTTTTATGCTCAATAATTGAGTGGATATGTATAAGGTTAATGGTTATTCAGAGGTAAAGCAATGCCTTGAGTGAAAACTTTTTTTTTTTAATGCAGAGGAGAGAATGATTGTACTGAGTTTATGCCCAGGGAGAGGCATTTGTTAAGGCTTAAATGCTGAGAAAAACTTATAATAAAAGTTTCATGGAGGAAATGATTAAAAATAGTACTTAATGCTTCCAATAACTGAGATCTATAACTGAAATGAAATACTAGAAGCATTAAATACTATTATTAATTGTTTCCTAGTACTGTTTCACTTCATTAAACATTTATCATGGGCCAAGAGAGACCTTGATGTGAAGGTAATTCCAAGAAGTAAAATCTCATCTTGTCTAGAGATTTGAGTATTGTCAGAGGTAATACTGGAAGAAAAAAGTTATTGTTTGTGAGAAATAAGTTAGAACTATGTTTTGTTGGCACTGAAATTTATAAGATTATCTGAATCCTGTTAAAGAATTGCTTGGAGATCATAATTGAGGGTAGTAGATGTTGATGCTCTGTGGAACCGCATATTGGGTTGGCTGTCAGCTGGAGTAGGTTGTTGTTATACAGAAGGAAGTGGGTAAAAAATAAGAAAGCAGATTACATTACATGTAATCTGTGTCTATTCAGAAAGTTGCAACCCATTTGCATGGAACTGATCAAATGACGGATGCTTATTTAATAGACCTGTTGTACGACTCTGTCAAAAGCATTGGAGGTGACATATCTTCTGAACAGCAGTAGTGGAATCTATATTGGTGGTTATTTTTTGGGCCTTCAAGGTAATGTAGCAGTTGGGATTGATGGTTCTCAAAAAAAAGGTAAGAGAGATTGGGTGGTAGTTTGATTATAGAGATTTATCACCCTTCCTGGGAATGTGTTGAACATAGGTCAGTTCCCAGGCTGTGAGTTCTGGATACCACTGAAATAAGAGTGCATGAAATGGTGACACAGGACAGGAGTCAGTTCTGGAGAACAAACCTTCAGTACAATCACAGGTAATTTGATGTCTAATTTGGACTGGTGAAAGGACAGAAAGAGCATTGAGTATTGATCATTTGGAATGGTTGGGAAGCATTATCAAAATCAGCTATATATGCATTTGAAGTTGAGTATGAAGCCAGAATATCTTTTTTCTCTGAATGATGTTGCAGTAGAGCCATCTGGGTGCAACAGGAATGGAGAAAATGTTGGGCAAACTTTGACTAGTTGTTTTGCCAAGAGACCAGAAGTCTTGGCTACCATTTAGACATGATACCAAGTTTCTTGCTTTTGATTCTTTCAAAATCACTTTTGGATATGTTAATGCCTTCCTTGCAGCTGTTTTGGGCTTTGGTATAAGCAGTAAAAGAAGATTGGGGATTCTTGACAAAAGCCAGTTGAGAGTAAAAAATAAGGATCAATATACTTGATGATTCACTTGTTCAGCCTTGAAGCACATTGAAGCTGAATCCTTATCAATGGATGGAAACTTCATGCCCAAACAGAAATTCAATGCATTTGTTTTTGATTATCTTGCATTATACAAAAGGTAAAGTAACTAATGATGTATTCATTACTGAGTTCTAATTTAGTGGTTCATGTTGTTTAACTAGTGAGTTTTGATGGATTTTTCCTTGAATAATAGGTTGCTTCCTTCCAAATACCATTCTAACCTTTTGTTAAAATTTATTTTTAAACATGAAGAAACTTAATGTCTGTGTTGGTGTTATACAAGTTAATGTAGTATTTTCTCTGTAAAAGTATTTCCTATGAAAGAGTTAACAGATTCTCTCTTTCAGTAAACTGTTGGCCTTCAGAAAATGGAAGTGGTGGATGTGATGTCAACATAGAATATGAACTTGAACAGGATAATCTGGAACTAAATGATGTGCTAATCTCCATTCCAGTACCGTAAGTTTAATTCCTTTAATTTGCTTTAGCATGTGGTTCTTAAGCATTTTTGTCATTGTGAACAATGACAAAAATTAATGACATGCTTGAAACAACAAAAAACAATGATAGTAATGACGTGCATGAAATGTGACAAAAACAATGATAGAATTTAATTTTTAAATTCAAGCAAGCCAAGAAATTAAATTATTAAGTCTTTTCAACTAAAAGTGAGTTAGCTGGTCTCATACAGAGTAGAGGATTTTTTTTCTCCCAGAAACTTGGGTTTTTCATGCCTAAAAATAATCAAACCAGTCCTATGAATGCACACATCTACAGACATAAATACTTACTGTAGGGCAAGGAAGGCAACAGGAAACTACTTTGTTCCTTAATCATTGTTCCCTAGTAAAGTAGTATATTGCTATCCCAACAGCCATAAGGTTGAGGAAAGAGGAAGACTGTGTGACTTACGAAAAGTCTGGTAATTGCAGTAAAGTTAACAATGAATATGCAAAATATAAAGTGTCATTTTAAATCTTTGTATTTACACACTTTATATTTTGCACATCTATTACCTTCGGTGCCTTTACTTCTTTGGTTTCTATGGGCAGGATTTCTGGATTTGGAAAAATAAATAAAATGAAATTATAAAAAAATAAAAGAAATGCATAAAAATAATAATTTAAAAAAAAAAAGAAAAAAAATCCATAATCCACCTGAGGGTACAAGAATAACGTACTAGTTTCATTAAGTTTTATGGGTAGGAGCCATCCACGTTAAATATTTTTTGTTTTTAATAGAACTATTATTCAAACAATGAAGTGTCACTTGCTAACATGGTTTAAAGATGCCAAGAAATTATATTATTGATTTATCCAAGTGTAAGCAAACAAACTGGGTTACTTGTCTATGAAACACAATACCATAGGGAGTCTAAACTTTAAAAAAAAAAATTTAATAAAAATTATTTATTCTTATGAATACGTTTTTAATAATCTTTGTCTGAAGTAGCATTAAGAAAGTTTGAGATTAAAACTATACTCAAGAAAACCTTGATTGATTCCATGGTGGCATACAGTGACATGAGGATAAAAAATCAGAATTCTACATTACTCATTAGAGCCTGTCCTTGAAAAGAAGTGTATTGTAAGTTTCTTAGCAATTAAGTTAGCAGGTGTCCTGAAAGAATTTCTGGAGGCTGTTGAAAAGACTTAGAAATGGAGAGAGGAGTACTATAAAAGGAATTAGAGATAAGAGACAAAACCTGATGATAGACGTATTCTGCATTCTTCAAAGTATTATTAAATGAGAAAAGCAGTGACAGAATGGTTTTTATCAAATATTCAAAAGTAATTCAATAAGTAGGACATGCCGATATTTAGAGATGGGAAAAGTCATCATAAACATGGAAAGACAGCTAAAATATTGATATTTAATCAAAAATGTGCAATTATGGAGTATAAAAGTTTTACACTGCTAATTATGCTACATAATTCAGAAGGTAAGACCACTTATAATCATCAAATTCCTGATACAATGCAAGTTGTGTACAGCATACTAAGAGTACTGAATGATTAAATTTACATCAATATTAATCTCTTATCAACATTTTTTTTTTCTCAAAATTTGACAGTAGTACACTATTGTTAAACCTTATTTAATTCTAGGATACTTCTTACTGCATCAGTTCACCTAGATTTTGGACTTCCTCTAGGTCTTTTCCTGCCATCTTGTCATGAAACACTTGGATCACTATCCTTTCATCTCCCATTCTGTTTAATGACTGTACGAATATCTCAAATCAATTTGAAGATATTAATAATGTAACCATAACATATATCATCATCAATTTCCTGATATGTACTCTCAAGGGTGGGGGGGAGTTACGGAATACTCTAACAGTACTCCATGATTAAGTTTACAATCTCCTGTCAACATTTTTTCCCAATTTGGTCTTCTCTGGGTCTTTTTTTTTTTTTTTTTTTTTTGTGACATTCAAACACCTAATTTGTTAACTTTTCCTTTTCTGTTCTGTTTAAGTGACACCTTAGATTAGTCCTACTCAAATATTCTTAAATGCTAACAGTGTCAAATTCCTTCCTAATAACTTCATTTTTAACATGATGATGCTATTGTTCAGTCATCAAATTTTACTCAGAACTCATTTGTAGAGTCTAGTCTTTATGTGCTTTATTTAACCCACTCTCAATCCTTAAGTTAAAATTGGCTTGAACACTGTCTTCTGTACAACTAGTTTAATATTATGGCTAATTTCTCTCTTATTTCATATAAATTTATTCACTGGACTTCCAACCATATCAGCTTTGTCTAATTCTATTTCCATATTTAATATGCCATTTTCCCTAAAAACTATGCTTAAATAGCTGAAAGATTTTACTTGTTCTATAGTTTTTTTGCATTGAAAATGCATGTGAAGTTTTTTTATATTTATGAATATTTTCATACTGTGGTCTTTTCATTAGTTGAATTTCATGCCAAATTTTTACAACTGTTATTCAAATTAGTTAAAGAATCCTAGAGACTTGCATTGGATTTGTTTAGAGATTTGCACTGGAGTACATCACTGGTATAACATAAAGAGCTAAGTTTAATATTTTTGATTCTAATATCAGGTTTAATGCCACTGTCTTTAATAATGCAATCAATGTAGATGATGAAAAAGACTGGAGATAATATGCCCTTGTCTTACACTTATTTGCAAGGTGTCTTACACCTTGTCTTACACCTTGCCTTTCGCTTCCATGCTTCTTTATCTCTTGCTTCTGTAAGATTCTTGCCCATCCAATCTTTGATGTTGTCTTTCCATTGCAGTCAGGGTCTTCCTCTTCCTCTCTTTCCCTCCACCATCCATTGCAATACTATTCTGGGAAGCTCACCAGTAGAACCCTTCATCAAATGTCCTGCAAACGCTATTTTTCTTCTTTGGATACTAGCTATATGGTCTCTTTTCATTTTGAATCTTTTAAGAATCTCTTCATTGCTCGCTCTTTCAGTCCAGCTGATACAATCCATTTTTCTCAAGCACCACATTTGAAATGTATTCAGTCGGTCACTCATCTCCTTATTGATCATCCAGGACTCACATCCATACGTCCCCACACTCCAGATCATTGTCTTGAGGATTCTTACTTTTAACTGTTTGTTCAGATTTCTGTTTCCTAATATGTGGTATATTTGGGAAAATGCTGCTTTTTTAATTCCGTGCTTAATTTCATAATTAGATCTACTGTCTTCTGTTATCCAACTCCCAAGGTATTCAAAACTTTTTACATTTTCTATTCTTTGTCTGTTCAAAGTGATTTCCTTTCTTTGAAATCTTCATCAGACTACATATTGCTATGTGTAACGTTCCATTTACCCTACATAACTGGAACGTTTTGAGAAGCTTTTTTTCTGGGCACCTTATCATATTCCTTTTCCAGATTTACATAACTTAAGTATGGTCCCTTGTCACATTCCCACAATTTTTGAAGTGTCATAAAGTGAAAATCTGATCTTGACCTGTCAGTCTAACCCAGCTTGTTCTCCAAGTTTCTTGTCCACAATTTTTCTTGGCTTCTTCTCAGATATCATTGTGAACGTTTAGTAGAGAAATTCCTCTGTAATTCATACATTCAGTTTTATTTCCTCCTTTTATATATGGCAAAGCTTTCTGATGAAGCATTCACAACCACTTTTTTTTGGCAACCCATTCTACCCACTCACCATCCACCAAGCAAGTTACACACTTACCCAATTTCCATGAGTGATCCCACATTCTCTCCCTTCCTGTCATGTACTGAAAAAAATCTTCAGTGTGAATCCTATAAATCCTCTTTAACCAGAATTATGCTTTTATGCTTCTGTCATGTCTCCCCTTTTTCACCTGTCAGCTAATTTTTGAAGGCACACAGACTGTCAATCTCTTCTCATAGGTGGCATTCCATAGACCAGCCACAATCTTTGTCCCTCACCTCTGGATTCTCTCCATGACTTCATCTCCGTGGAATTCGCTGTTAGATCTGCATGTAGTCCAGATGTGGCCTTATACAGGGGAACAATAATCTCCTTATCCATGCTTCTCAGTGTGTTTTGCAACAACCAAATAATCTGAAGTTCTCTTTTGGATAACTTTATAATATGCACTCTAAACTTCAACTACCTGTCCATCGTCCCCAAATCCCTTGCATAATTAATTTCTTGCAGTTTAGTTCCATCAGTATAATACACAGCTTGCAATCTCGTTTTCCCAAAGTGCATCACCTTATACTTGGCCACATTAAATAGGTAGCCATTTAACTTTTCCAATACTACTAGTCTGTTTAAGTCTTCCTGCTGCATCTCTACATCACCTTCATTTACCATTGCTCTTCCCAGTTTAGCATCATCAGGAAACAACTGAATATTTCCTATCAAATCATTGATGTACAAATTGCAACAGAGAACCAAGTACTAAGCCTTGTGTACAGCACTGGTCACCTGCCTTCTCTTGGACTCAACTCCTCCATAAGCCATTCTTTGATATCTGTCCATCATCCACCCTGTAATCCAAATCACCAGATTCATATCTATCTCCATTCTTTAATCATAAAACATTTTCTCTTTAAATATAGTCAATGATGTTTTTTTTTATATATCTCTTGTCTGCTCTCCATGTGATTTGTTCACATCTTTATGTTGGAACATGGGGTTAGTAATTACTAGTCCAAATAGTGACAGAAATCCAGCAAGTACTTACCATTATTATTAGCTTGCCCTTTTTCTCTAAAACTTCTATATGTCTGTTGGGATTCATTTCCTACTCTGCTCCTTAGATCTCCAACAAGGATCAGCTTTTCTCTTTTATGTCAGTTACCTTCTCAAATGACTTGAAATATTTCACTTCTTCCTTAGGACAACTTTCTGTGGGTATAGACACAAATAAGTTTCATTATCCATTTCCCCATTTTGAAGTTGGCCCATAATTCTATTTGAAATTACCTTCCAATCAGGAATTTATCTTTGTTTGGTGCTTAATGCTATTATTACTCCTTCCTTTCCTTGATTATTAATGCATGACTGTAACATCTTATGTTTAAAACAGTGAGATCCTACACTATAGTAATCTTTGTATTGTAGGATTGGACATAAGGCCCCAGTTGATTCTTTATATTCCTTAAAGGCTATGTGGAGATATTTCTCCCAGTTATTCTGGCTTTAACCCTTAAACAATCCCATAATCTCCTATATCTACCCTATATATATAAAATGATAAGCCTTTTTATGTCACGTTTTGAAACTTGGGCTACCCTGAGTGTCGAGTCATCAGAATTCAAGGAGAAACAGCCTACCAGTCTGGGACTGGGGGGGGGGGAAGAACTCCCCTTTCGAGTCTTCAAAATTTGTGTCATCAGAATTCAATGAGAACTGCCCTACCAGTCCGAAACATGGGGGGTTGGGCGCCGGGGGGTGCATAACCCCCCCAGTGTGTGTGTGTGTGTGTGTGTGTGTGTGTGTGTGTGTGTGTGTGTGTGTGTGTGTGTGTGTGTGTGTGTGTGTGTGTGTGTGTGTGTGTGTGTCATCATTATCAGCCATTGTCTATCCACTCCACTGCTGGATGAAGGCCTTTCCAAGATTACTCCAAAACTGTCTGTCCATGACTCTCCTGCATATCTGATATCAATTCCACTATGATTTAGGTCAGCTTCTTGGTCGTTTTTCCTCTCGTGGAATCCAGTACTTCTTTTGTCTATCATTGATCTTGTCTTCGAGCAATCTGCCCAGCCCATTGCCACTTCAGTTGTTTCACTCTTCCTATGATGTCAGAGACTTTGGTTTGATTTCTTATCCATGTATTCCTTTTGTGATCCAGTCTTGTGATACCAAGCATACTTCTTTCCATACTGAATTGTGTTGTTCTTAATTTTTGAATTTCCTTTGCATTCACTGTCCATGTTTCACAGCCATATGTCAGTATAGGAAGAATACATTGGTTAAAAACTTTTCTCTTCAGGCATAATGGTAGTTGGCTTTTGAATATTGAATGTAATTTTCCAAATGCTTTCCACCTAAGTATCGTGTGCCTTTTAATTTCGTCATGATATTTTGTTCCATTGATATCTGTTGTCCTAAGTATATTTAATGATCTACTTGTTTAATTTCCTCATTATTGATTTTTATTATTTCTGGTTGGGCATAGCTATTGAACATAACTTGGGTCTTCTTTAGGTTTATCTTTAGGCCAGCTGTTTTGCTTGCAATTTGGAGTTCATGAATATGAGTCTGTAATTCATGCGCAGTTGAAATAAAGATAACTGTCATCTGCAAAGCGTAAATGACTTAAATATCTTCCGTTTATCTTCAGACCTTTTCCTTCCCAATCAAGGTTTGAATATTTCTTCTAGGCACGCTGTGAATAATTTTGGAGGTATTGTATCACCCTGTCTTATACCTCTGTGTTTCCATTGAAATGAATTGCTGCTGTGACATTGGTGTATGCTGATTTAATAGTCCTGATGTATGATTCCTTCACTTGTTAGTTTCGTAATGTTTTAAGTATTACACAAGTTTTAAGTGAATCAAAGGCTTTCTCATAGTCAATAAAACCAAGACATAGTGGTAATTGATATTCGTTACACTGTTCAATAATCTGCTGTACAACTTGA
This sequence comes from Typopeltis vanoorti, assembly GCF_054136105.1. Classification (NCBI taxonomy): domain Eukaryota; kingdom Metazoa; phylum Arthropoda; class Arachnida; order Uropygi; family Thelyphonidae; genus Typopeltis; species Typopeltis vanoorti. The sequence continues at coordinate 93,083,922 of NC_143571.1, read as the reverse complement.
ATATGGTCCATTGTACTAAAGCCCCTTCGAAAGCCTGCCTGTTCTTTTGGTTGTGCTAGGTCTAGAGTCGCACAAAGCCTATGAGTTAAGACTTTTGTAAACACTTTGTGAACCACTGATAGTAGACTGATCGGTCGGAAGTTCTTCAAGTCTTATAATTCACTTTTTTTATGTATCAGAATTAGGGTAGCCTTCTTCCATGTTGTTGGTACATCATTTTTTTCAGGCATAAAGTAAATAGTTTTGCTAAGAGTTTGTAGATTATTTCTTCACCTGTTTTTAAAAGTTCAGCTATAACTCCATCCTTACCTGCAGCTTTCCCCATTTTGCAAGCTTTGGATGCTCCACATAACTTCTTCTGGTAGAATCTGTGGTACTTCAGCTGTGTCGTAGTTGTCTTCTTCTTCTTCTTCATTTAATTCATCATCCTGATATAATATTGAGTAAAATTCAACTCTTTTTTGCTATAGCATATCTATCTCTGGTGATTGTCCTGTCTTGTAGTTGTTGACTGCGACCATCTGTTTGTTGCTATTCGTCAATTGCTGTTTGGCTTTTTTGAGACTACGGTTGTTTTCAATTGTTTGTTGTATGAATTTACAATTGAATTTTCTTATTTCTTCTGTAATACGTTTTCTGATCATTTTGCACAATTCAGTTTATATTCAATTTTATTCTATAGGTTAATTGATTGTTTCATTTCTCTTCGTTTCTTCATAAGCTGTTTTGTTTCTGGTTGAATTTTGTCTTGTTTCTGTTCTGTGGTACCAGCTATTTCAAGTGAGCATTGTAAAGGATTTTGGGTAATAATGTCATTACATTTCTGATAGATCAGAAATGTAATTGGGGTTGGCCCAATTGTGCCAGACAGGACTATAGATTTAAGTATAAGAAAAAGTGAGGAGGTAATTTGCTATGTCTGTTCACGAATGCCAAGAAGCATTACAAACAAAGCGGTTTGAGTTTGTTGCTTTGGTGAATAAGTTGAGGCCTAAAATTGTTGGCATTAGTGAAACCTGGTCCTCAAGTCAGACGTAACTGAAATCGAGTTCATGAAAATACCCTGTACTCGATTTCAGTTACGTCTGACTTGAGTACCAGGTTTCACTAATTTGCCAAAGCAACAAATGACAGAAGAGATACGAGAGGAGAATGAGTACTACTAATGATACCAGATGACTTCAGTCCAGTTAAAACAGAAATGCATGAAAGCAGTAATAGTAGTAATTTCCCTTGTAGAGTTTCAGGCTATCTAGTGTGAAGTGAGACTAACTGGAAGAAATATATGATAGGGTGTTGCTATAAACCTGGCAGTTCATTTGCTCAATGAAGAAATGCATTGCTAAATTGCAGGTGAAAAAGTGTTTATTATGAGTGACTTAAGTAATCCAAATATTGATTGGGTATCAGAAACAATTAATGGTAAGAATGGAGAATTTGAGCTGTTGTGTGACAACAGCTCAAATTCTCCTGGCGATTCATTTGCTCAGGATGAAGAAATGCATTGCTAAATTGCAGGTGAAAAAGTGTTTATTATGAGTGACTTAAGTAATCCAAATATTGATTGGGTATCAGAAAAAATTAATGATAAGAATGGAGAATTTGAGCTGTTGTGTGACAACTTTCTCAAGCAGCATGTGAAAGAAGCAATACAAGGAAAAGTGTTTGATTTAATCACAGCATCAGAAGGTGTCTCAGTTAAGGATGTCACTATTTTACCACCAGTTGATGACAGTGATCATGCTGGACTGACTTGGGAAGTGGTGAACCATATGAATGTTTTAATCAGGACAGATTATATGCTGAACTACAAATCCAGAAAATTATGACAAACTCAGGAGAATACTAACTTTTGTTCTATGGTATCAGTTGTTGAATAGGGAAAATATCAGTGCATGAGAAGCTTTGAAAACTTGCTTAAATAATGCAGTATCTGAATGTGTTCCTAGAGTTCAAAGAACAAATAGAATGGAAGTGAAATGGATATGTAAGGAATGTCATGAAAAGAAATTGGATGCACAGGCTAAAGGTAACCCAAAAGAATTTTATCATTATGCTGCAAGTAAAAGAAAGAATGACTTTACTAAATGCAGACAGTGTCAGAAGCAGATGAAGTAGGTGAAATAATGAGTGCCCACTCACCAATATCTATCAACCTGGTTGATTAACATAGTGCTATCACTGCATTGGATGAAGAGATAGCATTGCATGACAAGAAGGTTGTAGAGCTGTTGCATAACCTGGATAAGAATTCAGCAGTTGTGCCCAATGTGATATCAGCATGTGTGCTAAACAAATGTTCATCTCAAATGGTTATGCCCTTGACTGGCTTGTATAATTCGGATCCTAGTTTAGGATAGCCCCCACAGGATTGGGAAGAATGTATGAATATCTCATTGCACAAGTGATGTGTCTGACTATTGACCTATCAGTATCTCTGGAGTAATTGTAAAGATTTTAAAAAAATTGGTAAGAACTTGCATACAGAAATGGGTTGACAGACAGTTATACTCAGCAAGGAATAGCACAGGTTTACTAATGAGAAGTTATGGCTGAGTTAAATGAAGGGAATGGATGCACTGTGTACTGTTGAATTTTGCTAAGGCATTTAATAGAATACTGCATGTTACGTAAACTAGAAAATATAGGGTTTGAATATAAACTGTTGGTTTGGATAAGTGGGTGACTGATGGACAGGTATTGGAAAGTGGTGTATGGGAGGATGTAAATCTGCCAGATTTAAGATTGATCAGTGGATTTCCCTAGGGAACTCCTTAGACCATTGTTTAATCTATACATTAATGATGTAGGAAAGAGAACTTCACTTGTTTGTTGAGGATGCGAAGATAGGCAAGGCAATCAGAGATGCTGCTGATGCAGGTTTTACAGGATGATGTGAATAGTCTGAAAGTGTGGCCAAACAATAATGCTTCAGTTCAATGTTAGTAAGTTCAAAATTATGTACTTTGGCATGATGTGATATCCAACAGCATATTATAATGGTGGAATAGCTTATGAGGCTAGAGAACGTGGAGTTATGTGGGTAGAAAGTTGAAGAAACTCAATTGTCACATAACAAAAATTGCAAATGCAACTCAGAGAAATAATTGCAATGTTGAAATGACCTTTAACATGTAAGGATATAGAAGTTGTTTTGCCTCTCTGCAAGGCCTCGATATGACTGCACCTGGACTAGTGTGTGTGATTGTGTGCAGATTTGGTCTCCTGGTTCCATAGAAAGGCTGGAGGAGTTACAAAGATGATATTGGGATTATGAAATATAAATTACAAGGACAGATTGACAATATGTGGACTGCAGATACTGGTAGACAGAAGAAAGAAGGGATGATATGATAGCAGTCTATAAACTTTTGAGAGGAGACGTTATAGGATATCGGTTGAAATTTTTCATTATATGGGTGGTAGAGAAAGGACAAGTTGGCATGCATCTAAAAAATTCTAAGTTTATCTCTCATTGAGCTGTGAGTGGAACAGTTTGCCTGTCTAAGTAGTGAGTGCATCTAGTGTGAATGAGTTTAAGGGAAGGTATGACAGCTGGTTTGAGTGATGTATAGCCTCCCTCAATGAGTCCTTGACTTCTTGGAGGTCTCAGATAAGAATATTAAATTATTTTAATGAATTTTGTGCATTATTTATTATATATGAAAGCATTTGTTTTTGTTGAGCTTTCCTGAAAACTAAGAGAGACACTTTTATAGAAAGTATTTTACCTTGGGCATAATAAATGTTAAAGATTCCAAGCTATTTTAAACCTGGTTTTACTCCATTTCCAAAGTAAGCAAACAGACAATTCAGACAAGGTTTAAAATAGCTTGGAATCTTTAACAAATAAGAGACATTTTGTTTGTTTAGTAACAAAATAAGAATATCATCTGAAAAGAAATGTTTCCCTTATCAGTTAGTATAAAGAAGGGGAATAATTAAATAAAAATCCTAAAGAAATTAACACTTATGTTATCTGACAATGATTCCAGGTGAATACAGTTTAATTAACAATATGAGTGCAAATAAAGTTAAAGATGAGTGCAATTTAATTAACAGTATCAGTATGCTGATGGTTTAATGAACTGAAATGAATATGCAAACACTAATTGAATTGCTGAAAATAAATTTGATGATACCAAAAGATCGAATATGGATGTTCACATTATCCCCCCCCCCAACATGAAGTGCCCAGACTCCAAACATGTTCTCGAACTGTTAATGGATAGGTAAGACATCTGGATAATCCATTGTTTCTGAGGTTTGTGATGATTTTTCAAAAAAAAAAAAAAAAAAAAAAAAAAAGACATGCCTGTTTCAGCACAACAGTGCTATGTCATACTACAGGTGCTATTGTGGCATGATTTCAGAAAGATTGGCAAGTCTGCCAGATGTCTACCCATCAAAACATCTTTTAGGAGAATCTGAAATGTCATGTGCAGACCAGTGTATCCAACAATGGCACATGGACTGGTGAAAGAAGAATGATCCAAAATTCTTGACTAATAATGCATAAACTGGTAAGGAGTGTGCCCTGGATGAAGGGAGGGCGTTCACTTTATTAAGATGTGTGTGCATGTTAGCTTTCTCTAAATAGCCAAAGTTACTAAAAATTAACAGAAAATGACAAAAATTAAAATTTTACTAGAGTAGTATAGTAATCTACTGTTTATCTGATCTCCAAAACAATAACCCTTCGGTTTACTGACTCTTGCATGTCAATTGACACCACATAAGTACACCTCAGTTATCAGAATGGAAAATTGCTTTCCTAATGTGGTCTGAAAAATGGTAGATTACTGCAAATTGTTAAATTTGTTTTGTGGTCACACAATTTGTTGTAGCAGTACGCTAAATTTTCAGAAGTTTGTTTATTACGCATCAATGGGTGCTAATCCTGTTTAGTGCAGTTAGCAGATTTAAAACAAACATATCACTATTTTTTATTGAATATTATTAGTCACTAAATGATTGTTCATTATTTGGGACAGATCTGGTGCTGGAGCCCCTATCGTTTCAGAGTGTGAAGGAGAATACCACTATGATAACAGAAAAAATATTTTAGAGTGGAAGTTGCCTGTTATTGAATCAGAAAATAAGAGTGGCTCAATGGAGTTTACTGCTGGTGGTAAACCTAATGATTTCTTTCCAGTTTCAGTACAGTTTGTTGCTAAAACACCATACTGCAACATTAAGGTAAGTACTATGGTTTTCATTGATTGAGAAGTTCTTTGCATTCGACTCTCAATGTAGCAAACTCTTGTAGACTAAACAATCAGTTTGCTTCACTGGCACAGTTGTTATAGTGAATTTCCTTCAAATTAGTATTGCTTCGATGTGGCTTTGAGAATTTTGTAATTTATTATAATGGTTGCGTTCACTAAACCAGTTTCCTATAGTGAGATGTCGAAGTATGTTTTAGTAAATTAAATACATCTCCAGATTCATGTAGTATCATAAGTACAGGCCAAACACAGCCCTCTAACAATTGTTATCAAATCTTCAAGAAATTGAGTTAAAAAAACATCCATTTTTTTTTCTTGAAGTCAAACATTGCACATGTTTAAGCATTTTAGTTATGAACTGTAGATAGTTAATTCTTGTGAGCATTAACCATAGCATCATTAAGCAGCCATTGTTATTATCATACATTTGCAAGAAATTTGTTTTTATCACATGAAATTAAGCAAATTTAAGGCTATGAATAGAATATTAACCATTCATTTATGCTATTTATTGCAAATTTCTGTATCATCTACCAAACCCAGTTTAAAATTACAAATTGTTCCAGTTCCATTAATGTAATTTTTTTTTTATCATTATTTTTTTTTAATGGTAAATTCCATTCACATTAATTAGAGGAATTTCTTTACTGAGTGTTCCAGGTAAGATTTATGAAAACAAACACTTGAGACTAAGAAAATTTGTGGAACAGCAACTAGTACGTTTGTCTCCTTGACAGGATTAATTGAATCAGGACCACTTAAAACAGTTAAGAAATCATAGGAATATAACAAGGATCTATATTTCAGTTTTGCAGATCAGGAAAAGGAATAATATTATTATTATTAAGAGAGACCTTAAGGGAGTCAGGGACTCATTAAGAGAGGCCGCATACTACTCTCACCAACTATCATACTTACTCTTGAATTCATTCACACTGCTTGCACTCACAACATCCAAAATCAATCCATTCCAATCACGCACCACACTATGAGAGAAAAATCTAGTCCTCATTTCCTTCTTATCAGCATTCATTCTCACCTTCCAAGGATATCCTTTTGTTCTTACCCCACCCTCCATAAATTGAAAAATTCTGTCAACTGAAATCCTGTATGTCCCTTTCAGAAGTGTGTAAGCGACAATCACATAACCCCTCTTTCTCCATAGTTACTGGTATCTGCAGTCTACAAATTGTCAATCTGTCTTCATAATCAGTATTCCACAATCCTGATATCATTTTAACACTCTCCTTTGCACTCTCTCCACTATATCAGAATTACAACAGAAACCAGGAGACCAGACCTGCACACAGTAGTCCAAGTGAGGTCTTATTAAGATCTTGTAAAGAGACAAAATGACATTCTTATCTTTTGAGTTGTGTTTGAAATCTTTGCTACATGATTCCTGAACTTCAACATTCTGTCTACTAACACTCCAAGATCCTTAGCCTCATCAGTTTCTTCTAGCAATATCCCACCAATCTCGGTAATCTGAACTAATAAAAACCGTGCTCGTTCGGATTAGCAAATTCCCCCCACGAGACAACAATAACTAGCGTTTGAGACAAAAATAATTAGATTCTAATGGTACATCAGTTTAATTCTGTAAATAAATGAAGTAAGTGATAGAAAAAAGCTACTGTACTGTAATGTAAAACTTAAAAAATTAATATAACACACGTTTATTTTAGTAAAAATTTAGTTTGTATGTACCTGTATTGTTGAGGATTCCGATTTAATAAAATTGCATAGTTCAGTACATAACTTAATTTGAGTGAAAAATATCACTTTCTTGTACTCAACACAAAAAAAGGGTTTTTATTTCTTTGTCACTGATTTTCTTTTGTTTCTTCGAAGCTAAACTTTTTTTTGAATGCTTCTTCTCGGAGCTGCATTAGCAATAAAATTTTGTGGAATGGCGTATCATTTTGCTTAGCACATTCTATACACATATTATAACTATCAGCTGCCTCTCCATGTTTTACTTTTTTTCCTTCGAGTTCTTCATCGTCTTCTACTCATTAGAAGACGATGATGATGACGATCATTCTACATAATACATAAATATGTAGCGTCATATTTATAATTTCAGCATCTGATTTGATTTCGAATTCACTTTCGGTTCTACCTGTAATCCATTCCGTAACATCTGTTTGTGAAATTTCGACATCTGGATTTATGTTTATAACCAAATTATGCATGTTTTGAATTTCCTCTTTTTTGTGTATATTTGTGATTCATGCCGGCAATGCAGTACGTACTGTACAGTATAAAAAAGCAAACGTGAGCACACAATACATCAAAATAGACCTCCAGTATAACCGTACAATCGACAGTATGAAAAAAATACTGTACTGTAATAATAATAAAATAAATAATAATAATTAAAATAATAATTATTAAATAAAAATAATAGTACACAAAATAATACGTAATGAATAAAACTTTTTTTCTTTCAAACTGCAGTTCGGATTACTGGAGGGTTCGGACTAAAGAGGTTCAGATTAGTGAGATACCACTGTATTCAAATCATTCTGCAAGTACTGCATATCAGCAGCATTCCTGATTATCCTACATATCTTTGCATCATCAACAAATAGCTCTATGTCGCTTGTTAAATCCTTTCCAGTATCGTTAATGTGTGGACTGAATAACAGTGGACCAAGCACGCACTGATCCTTCTGGTACACCACTGGGTTTTTGTTTTTTTTTTAAATCTTTGTACTGGTTATGGGCAGTACTACCCTTATATCACGTCCAGACTTGATATAGGTCTAAGCCTTTACAAGTGTTTTGCCCTGTTTTAGTTATTATTGTAGTCATTCTCTGGTGGCAATGCCATGCCACCAGTGTGCCCTGTAGTGCCCTCAAAGAAAGAACTTTAATATTGTTCTGCATAAGCCCAAGCTGTTTTAAGTCCTTATATCTGCGCTCCATACACCATGTAAAGAGATGGTGGTGCTGGTAATATGGGAGGAGCATGGGAATTTCCCCATGCTCCTCCCATATCTTGCTAACTAGATCTTGGTTATTCTTGTAATAGTTTACCTTATTATTATGGCTATAGGCAAGTGGGCGAATTTGACATCAACTACTCAAACATCACCATCGCTTTTAATCACTAAGTCTGGCTTACACAAACCCGTGGAAGTCCTATAATGTGGTTCTACCACTGTCTCCCAGCGTTTGTTCTTAAAGTGGTTCAGAATGGAGACCACGGTATCATGCCTCGACACATGGACCCCATGGGTGCTGAAGCAACACTATATGAGACAATGTCTCACTGTACTGGCAGCCAGCCCTACAGTTTGAGTCGTCACTACCCCATTGAGCTGTGCGGGCTCGAGTAAGCAGGGCATTGATCTTCGTCCTGATAAGTTCAATATACTCAAACCCAGGGAGGAGTCTGGTGCCATCCCTTACCTAATCATGCTGGGGAGGCACCAGATATGACTTTTAAAGGAGCACCATCTACAGAACAGTGCAGCAAAGATGCCCATCTCTTGTGATCTGCGGGTGCTGACTCAGTTAAAGGTACCTTGATAATGGGACCAGCCTTTAGCCTGCCTAAAGTCTTCTTGTTTTAATGGGCTATAGAAAGCCTCTCTGCAGATAAGGGAAGAAGTTCTAACTTCACGATTCTGGACAGCTGCATGAGTGGGATCAGCCATCTATGTGATGGAACCCCGAGCCCACCACGAGTAGAAATATGCAGTAGGAGTGTCAGGTGGCAGTCGAAGCCATGATCTCACGGCTGAATGGATAGCCCTGTCCATTCAGGACAGTACTGAGATATATGTCTTACCAAGCACCAACTTGTGGTAAAAGCGAGGTAGGAGATAGTGGGAAAGGAGAAACGGTCTTTGCTGGGGCTTGAGAGGAACTTTCCTCAAAGAAGCGATCCCAGCTTCTAGGATAGAAGACCTTCCCTTTGGGGTGAACATGATACCAAGGTATCTCTACTCTTCCAGCATGGTCAAAGCATGCAACAGCCTCCCGTGCAGAGAAAACTCTATAGTTTCGACCTTAAGATTCTTGCAGGCGTAGACTTCTGTGGCTAATTGGTTCAAAAGATATATTTCGGTGATTACACCACATTTATTATTCAGTTATACAAAATACTGAAATAATAGTTCCCGACAAGTTTCGTAAATCGTAGGATTTACATCTTCAGGGGGTAAATAGTATAACTTAAAGTTTAAACAAGAGAATTAATAAATACAAATCATAACCGTCTGGCTATTCATAAACTCAAATAACAGAATGCAGATATAAAACGTTATTGACGTTGAACAATACTAGACGATGTCATGTGTTCTTGTTCTCGTTCATACAATTCGAGCTCAGATTGGGGTAGATTTTTTATTAGAGCTGACCACACTTGATGGAGAATCAAACCTTGATTTTTATTGCATTGGGTTGGGTTTTTCAGCATATTAGCAGCTTCTTTAAATTTTCTTATATAACTGTTGTTTTCTATGTATGACATAGTCGTTTTTTACCAGAGTACATCGTGTCCAGTGGAAGTGGTATGGAAAGCAAGACCTGTCTTTTGTTCTCTTTTGTATTGTACGTCTTTTTGGTGTTCAGCCATGCGTATTGCTCCAGATCTTCCTGTCTGTCCTACGTAGCAAATCCCATAAGAGCAATGGATTTTGTAGACTCCTGGTTTTTTAAGAGGATGATGAGGTGGTTTTGGTGGATGTAGGAATCTTGAGATTTTTTCCATAGGAAGGAAGGCTACTTTTATATACTCCAACAGAATGGGTATGAAACAAAAACCATCAAGAGAATCCTTAAAATGCCTCCAACTAACAACACAATAAAACAGGATTACAAAGACACAATCTCGCTCCCTTATATCAAAAATGTTACAGATAAGCTAGCCAAATTAATGAACAAACACAACATAAAAGTAGCCTTCCTTCCTATGGAAAAAATCTCAAGATTCCTACATCCACCAAAACCACTTCATCATCCTCTTAAAAAAACCAGGAGTCTACAAAATCCATTGCTCTTGCAGGATTTGCTACGTAGGACAGACAGGAAGATCTGGAGAAATACGCATGGCTGAACACCAAAAAGACGTACAATACAAAAGAGAACAAAAAACGGGTCTTGCTTTCCATACCACTTCCACTGGACATGTACTCTGGCAAAAAACGACGATGTCATACATAGAAAACAACAGTTATATAAGAAAATTTAAAGAAGCTGCTAATATGCTGAAAAACCCAGCCCAATGCAATAAAAAACAAGGCTTAATTCTCCATCAAGTGTGGTCAGCTCTAATAAAAAAAAATCTACCTCAATCTGAGCTCGGACTGTATGAATGAGAACAAGAACACGTGACATCGTCCAGTATTGTTCAACGTCAATAACGTTTTATATCTGCATTCTGTTATTTGAGTTTATGAATAACCAGACAGTTTATGATTTGTATTTATTAATTCTCTTGTTTAAACTTTAAGTTATACTATTTATCCCCTGAAGATGTAAATCCTACGATTTACGAAACTTGTCAGGAACTATTATTTCAGTATTTTGTATAACTGAATAATAAAAAATGTGGTGTAATCACCAAAATATATCTCTTAAGATTCTTGTCACGACCAGAAGGGACAAGAGCTAAAGAGCAGGACTTCTCTACATTAATAGAAAGGCCTTGAATAGAGAAAAAGTCACCTGCCTGGTCAAGGAGTTCCTGCAAGCCTACCTTAGTAGAGGCTACGAGAATAAGATCGTCCACAAAGACCATAGCATTGAAGGAAGAAGCACCTAGAGAGTAGTCTATATGGCTAGGAAGAGAGTGAAGAAACTCATCTATGACGCAGTTAAAGAAAAGGAGAGATAGAGGATCACCCTGGCAAACACCCCGCACTGTAGGAATAGAAGTCACACAGAACCGTATAGTGATGGAGCTACCCAAGTATAGCTCCATAACGTAGGAAAGAAAGGGTTCTGGACATCCAGCAATAGACAGTGCTCGAAGGAGAGCAGGAAGGGATATGCTATCAACAGCTTTTTGGAGGTCCAGTGACGCCATATATAGAGGCTTAAGGCGGTGGTGGGAATCAGAGAGAAGAGAAAAAGAAGATATATATTCTTGGCACAGCTGTCTGAAGGGACAAAAGCTCTCTGTCTATAATCATGCTGTATATGTTGCTGAAGTCATTTAACTATGATTTTATGATAGAGTCTAAGTGTCACAGGAGAGATGGTAATAGTTCTAAAGTCTGATGCACAGCTTGAAGTTTCTTTCTTCGGAATGAAGATAGTTCTTGAAGCTCGTAGGTATGGTGGTATTGCTTTACTGGAAAGGAGAATGTCCAATAAGTCTTGAAGAATCTTCAGCAGCACCTTCCGAAGCCTAGCCGTGGGAAGCCATCAGGTCCCGAGCCCGAGAAATTAGATGGAAGAGCTGCTTTGATCTTCTGGATGGAGACAGGCTGGTATATTTGAAGGGCAGGAATGGACCTCAATATCGTAGGTTGGTTATTTCATCAGGGAGTGGAGGTGGAGCAGAAAAGACTGTACTCCAGAATTTAACAAAATCATCATGTAAGTCTGCTAGAGGTGGAGGGGAAGCATCCTTAAGGATGATCTTGGCACATTACCATCTATTCTTTTTATAGAGGGCCTGCATAGGCCCTCTTCCTCTGCTTCTTATTTGACAAAGTCATTGTAGAATGAGACATAGGCTGATATTGACGAGGCATTAAGTGTTCAGACTTCAGCATGGAGGTGGTCATTTAACTGATCTGTGATATCCATTCCCAGAAGGTGAGTCTGGATGAGAGATTTAAGAATTTAATGGTTATATTCCGGAAGAGGAGGATCATCTAGAGATGATGTCAGTCTGAGAATCAAAGCTTCTTCTTCAACAGCAGGATGGTGGTTGGAAGACGAAGAGGCAGGGATAGGAGATATTACCTGTTCCTACCTGTGGCAGATGGGCTGCCAGTTCTTGAACTAAGGCTTTGTAACTGGCTTTCCGTCTATGACACTATGACATCCAAAGATCTTAATGGGAGCACCCTAAATAAAGCCTCATTGATGTTCTTTATCCTTCGAGCCATCAACTCTATCTCATGAGCAGCAAGGATCTTTTCTTCTTCGGCAGTCCAACGTGCTTTGACCCGCTCAGTTCTTATTGCAGTGTTGGCTTCTGCTTAATGTTTTGAGGTACGATTCATGCCAAGGCTGACTGCAGTGGAGAACGCACGATCACAGACCTGACACACAAAGTGTCTTAAATCAGACTCTCATCCCCCCATATACCACTTTTTGATATCTGTCAGTCGGCCATTCTCTTATCCACACTAATATTCTATAATCTAAACCCATATTCTCCAATTTATGCAACAGTCTACCATGCTGTATTCTGTCAAAAGCCTTAGCAAAATCCAAAAATATTATGGTGTATCCATTCCTTGTCTAGTTCAATGGTAACATTGTTATAGAATGTGAGCAAGTTGCATGAAACCCATGTTGCTCATTGAAAAGTAGGATTCACTGTCAACCTATTTCTGAATATGACAAAGTAACAAGTGAAAAATTATTCAAAAATCTACAATTATATGGTGTTAATGGGATATTACAGAGCAATACAAAATTATATATATTTTTTTTAATGTGATTCCTACCCATGAGAGTTTGTAAACATATAGTACTTTAGTATAATGGGAAGTAATGTTTTTTATATTAATTTAAAATATATATATATATGTATATATGTTATTATTATTATGAGATCTTTGGCGAAGATTTCAACTACACATCATCCAAACCATCTCTTGTCCTTAACTCATTCACACTAGATGCACTCACCACTTCAAATGGTGAACTATTCCACTCACCCATTACTCTGAGAAAAAAAAATCCAGCTCTTCTCTCTTTCTGAACTGCAAAACAAACTTAACTTCCACAGATATCCCCCATGTTCTCTCCCCACCTTCCATATAACAAAAATTTCATCAGACAATATGTTATAATACCCATTTAGAAGTTTATGAACCTCTATCATACCATCCCTCTTTCTCCTGTTAACAAGAGATTGCATTCACACATACTCTCAATCTGTCCTCATAATCTACATTCTGTTATCCCGATATAATCTATATTACTCTTCTTCGCAGCCTTTCCACAGCTTTATCGCAGGAGACCAAATTTGCACACAGTAGTAGCACAGTCTTATCAAGGTCTTCTATTGAGGCAAAATCACTTCCTTATCCTTACATGTCAAGGTTCATTTCAACGTCGCAAGTATCCTCTGAGTTGTGTTTGCAATTTTTGCTATTGCGATATTTATAATTCAAATTCTTATCCACAATAATGCCAAGATCCCTAGTCTCACCAGATAACCCTGCTGATGTAATACGTCATTGGAAATCTCATCATGATAGAATTCATAACTTTACACTTACTAACACTGAACTGATATTTCTTGTCATTTGCCCAAATTTCCAACCTATTTGAATCATTCTGTAAGTGCTGGATATCAGTAGTATTCCCTGATAGCCCTGTCTATTTTTGCATCATCAGCATGCAGGTGAACATCTCCTGTTAGATCTTTACTAAAGTCCAATGTATAGATTTCTCCAAAAACTAATCTCTGAAATACTCCACCAATCACCTTAAATCTGGTAAATTCACACATCCCATATACTACTTTTGGATACCTATTTACCAGCCACCCACTTCTCCACGTCGGTGAGTTATATTCCACTCCCATATTCAGTCATTTATGTAGTATCCTATCAAATTTCTTAGCAAAATCCAAGACTGTCATAGTATATCCATTCCACTTATCCAAGTCAACTGTAACATTGTTTTGAAATATAAGCAGACTGCTAAAACATAACCTCCCTTGATTAAATCCATGCTGTTCTTTATAGAGTATAACTTTTATGTCAACTTATTTCTGTATGCAATTTCTTAACTTCTCTAAAATCCCTACCACACTAGAGAAACTTGTAGGTCAGTAATGAAACACATCATGTTTTTGCACCAACCTTGTACAACAGAACTAGCATGCATTCTTTCCATTCCTGTGGTAACTTTTCTTATTCTATCTGTCCCTATCGTCAAATTTTTATGCAAGTTATGTAACAGAACCTCCTTCTTATGCACTTCCATCTCTTTAATGTAGTGTTAGTACTGTGCACCATGTTACATATACCTGGTTGATATATCTTAGCAAAGTGAGGACTCATTAATTGAACAATCTTATCAGCCTCTGATCTGCATTCAATAAAGTTATTTTTGTATCACATTTATTCAATCTTTTACTTGCATTTAGCCTGCATAGTTAATTTCTTTTCATTCTCTGATAAAGTTTTCTGCTCAGTACTCATAACTTTTCTGGCTTGCTCTTTATATATAACTCATCTCACTGTTATTTTCACAATATTCCTTCTACATCATCTTCTTCAGGAGCTCTTGTTTAATAAGGTTGCACATTCATTTCACTCCCATCCTATTTATTCTTTGAACTCTAGGAATACCTTCAGATACTGTCTTATTTAAGCATTTTTTCAAAGGTTCTCTTGCACTGCTTATATCTTTCCCTTTCAGTGAATAATACCATGGGACCAAAGATAGTATAATAGTCATAATTTATAGCTTTGTAGTTCAGCATGTAACTTATTCTAATTGGAACATCAGTATAATTAGCTACTTTCCTGGAAAGCACAGCATGATCACTCACCTATTTGTCACCAACTGATGGTAAAGTAGTCATATTCTTAATAGAGATCCTTTCTGGTACAATGAACAAATCTAACGCTCGTTGACCTCAATCTCCTTCTTTCACAAGCTTGAGAAAGTTGTCTCGCAACAATTCAATAAATACTATTTCATTCTTATCATGAGATTTCTATTCTACCCAATCAATGTTTGGATAATTAAAGTCGCCCATAATGATCAGTTGTTTAGTACCCATCAGAATAAATTAACAGTGTTTCATTGTTCCCTGTAACTGAACCACCAGGTGTGTTGCAACAGCCCACTATATATTTCATTCTGTTAGCTTCCACTTCACACCAGATAGCTTCGGACTCACTGTTACATGGGACATTATTACCATTTACCATTATTGTTTCTACTGTAACTGGACTCAATTTGTGTGATATCATTAATAATACCCCCCCCCCATCTCTTCTGTCATTCCTAAAAAAATACTATACCTTTTACACTCGATCCCAGTTACAATATCTGATTCTGATGGCAAGGTTTCACTAATGCCAACAATCTTATTGCACAACATGTTCAATAAAGCAACAAACTCAACTACTTTGTTTATGGTGCTCCTGGCATTACCACCTGGTTGTTTCTTATAATTAGATATGCAATCTATTTGGGCTTGTAGAACTTGCTCTTTTCCCTCACACTCAAAAGTTTTGGACCCAAAGCGTACATTTCTATTCCTTTGCCAGATACATAACCATGTTCAAAGCCATTCATGTCTTTGCCATGTTTGCACACCATAGCTAAACTTTCACATTACATTTCCCCCATTCCTTTCATTTTGAACTAGCATCCCTAACTCTGCACTAGGTCTCATCCCAATTAGTACCACATTTTTTGCCTTATGAGTCGCACTTTTTTGTACATAAACTTTATCTGAAAATTGAGATACGTCCTATAAGCCAAATACATGTTATACACACCGATGCATCTTATACACCAATGTATTTTTTTATGTATGTGCAGTTGCGGTACATCATTGCTTGTCAGTAATGCATGATCAGTTCGAATAGTTGCACAGTCATTAACAGTTCATGCATTTAAACTCATAATCAGTACATTATTATATTTAAATTTTTTTATAATCCATGGATTCTAAGAAGCACAGATACAGTTGTGTTTAAGCATACTGTGATTGAGTATGAAAAAAAGAATAGTAATACAGCAGGAGAGCAGAGTGGCACTTTGGACCTCCATCTACAGAAAAAATTGGTACAAACTTGGTCCTTCAAATTTGTACCAATTTTTGACAATTTTTAACAATCGATAGAAGTAAATTCTAAAAAACACAATCTCCACAGAAAACCAGCAAAATGGCCAGAAATTGAAAATGAATTAAAAACTTGGATAATGGATCAAAGAAGATCAGGTTTTGCTTGTTGAATAATCAAAAATATTATTCAACAAGCAAAATTATTGGCAACAGAAAGAAATATCGATTTTCCAGGGTCCATCATAGTGCTTTAGATTTGTGAAGAGAAATGCATGCAAAAACGAAAATATCACAAGATAGCTAATATGGATGAAGTGCCTCTCGCTTTTGATGTGCTCTTGACTTCAAAGGTAAAAAAGTGTTAAAACTTCTAGCCACAAAAAAAAAAAAAAAAAAAAAAAACTAGTGTTGTTTTGTCCTCCTATGCAGATGGAAACAAAATTGTCATTTTTTTTTTTTTTTTTTTTTTTTTTTTTTTTTTTTTTTTTTAAAGAAAAACTTAGTTTTAAGAGAAACTTGTGCCATAATACTATATAATACATACATAAAACAAGATAAAAATATTATTTATTAAATATACTGCCAAATATTTCAGTGTGAAATTAACAGACTATCATCAATGGCCATAAAAGTATACAATAAATTGCATATTTATGTTAATTACTTAACTAATTAATAAGAATTCATTTTATGCCGTTATAATTTAACACTGCATCTTTACATTTGTTTACATTTCTCTCAATTGCAAATGGCTATGTATGGTCTGTAAATGTTTGTGTGCGTAAGTTTTGATAAATTTTAACTTTTTATAATAGATTTGTGTATACTTTATATTAGTAAATGATAAAATAAACTAGTGTATACATATATTTTATGCATTCCATACATACCTAACTTTTTCTTAATTTTTTTGATATTTCTAAGCTACATCGCTTGTCTGTGAGTTTTTTCAAATTGTTGCAAATCTCCAAAAATTTTTTAAATATATTTCAAATATGCAAGAAGTTGCTGGTTGGCCAAGTAGTTAGCATATCTGCTCCCCAGCCAAGAGGCTGCAGGTTCAAATCCCGCAAAGGCATGGATGTGTTTGTGATTGTCCACTCCCCCAATACAGACTGGGTCACCATGGAAGTAGTAGACCCAAAACCTCCTGCAATGGTGGGAGAGGCCTCTACCCTGCAGTGGGTAGAAATATATAGGCTGTCAATTTTTATTTATTTTTTTTCAGTGCAAGAAATTATATACTTGGTTTAATCCTTTATCCAAGTGCAAGCAAACAAAGTTGGCACCTGAAGTATTTTCAGGACTGGGGCAACTCATGTAAGAAGCTCATGGCTTCACATCACTTGCCTTAGTATCCCATAATGCAAATCACATCTCCTTGTGGACATATATAATGCTATGCATTATGGGAAGGGTCGCTACCCAGACCAGTTTTGCCTTTTATTGAGGTCTCTTCAGTGGGAGCAGACCCAGAGGTGATACTAAGGTTGAACTAATGCAGAAGTCATATTTTCATATAAGAGTTGCCAAAAGGTGTCACACCTTATTATTACTCTGGATTAGAGAAGAGAAAGATGTTGGAAGTTTTTTTCACTTGGTTATACTATAAATTAAAGATACCAAGAAATTATATACTTGGCTTAATCCTTTATCCAAGTGTAAGCAAATCTTTAATTTATAGTATAATAAAGTATGACACCTTTTAGCAACTCATATATGAAAATATGACTTCTGCATTACTTCAACCTTAGTGTCACCTCTGGGTTTGGGAAGTGACCCTTCCCATAATGCACAGAATTGTACAGTCTGCAAAGAGGAGATGTGATTTGCATTATGGGATACTAAGGCAAGTGATGTGAAGTCTTAGCTTCTTTATTCTAGTGGAAAGGCTTAGATGTTGGTTATGAATTATTATTACTAAATAGTTTAGGGAAATAACAACGTAGACTAGGATATACATTAAAATAACTTTTTAATACAAATCCAATATTTCGACAACGTCACATTGCCATTGTCAACAAGAACGTGTGAGCAAGACACGTGCATGTAGTCACAGCAAACAGTAAATGAGGACGAAGCAGGAAGCTATTCTTTCTCCTAAAGTCCTACTGGTGCCCCCAGGCGGGCAATGTTGGTATTCTTGGGCAATTGGGCTGAGGTCTTCTGATGTAGGTTTCCCAAATTTGAGGCAGTCTCATGCAGCCAATTTGTTGAGGTTTGGATTGTTTCTTAGGGCTGAGGCTGATTCCATGAAAAGCCTTTCGTACTTGTATTTACTACAGTGAATGATCATGGCTTTCTTCCACCGTATTCTATATCCAGAGCATGGTCTGCAAGATCAGAGTGGCTGTATTGGTGGAACCAGATGTAGTCCTTATGTTCTGTAATTCTGATATTGGCTGTCTTGCCTGCTTGGCCAAAGTAGGACAACTTACAGCTGCAAGGGACCTGGTATACACCAGGTAGGTCTAGGGGAAGAGGTTGGTCTTTAGTGGAGCTGATAAGGGATGCCAATTTCTTATATGGTCTGTAACAAGAAGTTAAGCCGTGTTTTTTTTTAGGATTTTTGTAATTTTTTCTGAGGTGCCTCTGATATAGGGTATGGTGATGGATTTAGAGTAATCCTTGTTGTGAGGGGGGGGGGGTTTGTAGTTTATTGGTTTCAATATTCTTTGGATTGTTTTGGGAGGGTAGCCATTGGCTGAAAAAGTGTTGAGAATGTAGTTTAGTTCTGTGGTTAGGGCATTGTCATTTGAACAGATAAGTTTAGCCCTGTTGTGTAGTGTCTTAATGACACCATATTGTTGTGAGGAAGGGTGGTGGGATTGTTGGTGAATGTATCTGCCTATATAGGTGGGTTTTCTGTAGACTGAGAAAACCAAGGTTCCATCAGGCTGGCAGGTGACTAGTGTGTCTAAGAAAGGAAGGCAGTTGTTTTTTCTTCTTCCAAGGTGAATTTGATTCTGGGGTGTTGGTTGTTTAAGTGTGTTAGGAAGGAGAGGAGTGCATCGGAACCATGTGGCCAACACATCATCTACATATTGAAGCCAAATGGTTGGTTTTTGTGGGGCAGAGTTTAAGGCTTTCTCTTCAAAAGTCTCCATATAAAAGTTGGCCAAGGGTGGGGAGAGTGGAGAATCCATGGCTGTCCCCGCTATTTGTTTGTAGAATTTTCCTTGCCAAACAAAATAGCCTGAGTTCATTGTGAACTGAAATAGGGCTGTGATATTGGGAGGAAATTTAGCTTGGATTAGCTCTAAGGATTCTTTGAGTGGGACATTTGTGAATAATGAGGAGACATCAAAGCTGACCATTACGTCAGTGTGTTTGAGTGTAAGGTTTTCTATGCTGGCTTTGAAGTGGGCTGAGTTTTTTATGTATGAAGGTGTGTTGCCAGTATAGTGTGTGAGAGCTTTGGTCAAATGTTTAGCTAGTTTGTATGTGGGGGGAATCAATGCCATCCACTATGGGACGTAATGACACATTTTCCTTATGTATTTTTGGGAGTCCATAAATACGGGGACGGGGGGGTATGGAGTTAAATGGTTTTAATTTGTTAGTGACTTCCACAGGCCAAGAAGTGACCTTAGCTTCTTTATGAGTTGCCCCAGTCCAGGAAATACTTCAGGTGCAAACTTTGTTTGCTTACACTTGAATAAAGGATTAAGCCAAGCTCATAATTTCTTGGTATCTTTAATTTAATAAAATATTTATAACAATTCAATCATTAGTATATAGGCTAGGCTGCCACGAAGCAATCATATCAATTGCACTACTCTACCATAAAGCAATCATATTGTTACTTCTTCGTTATCAGTGCATGAATCATTATACCTGTAAATAAATATGAATTTCTTTTTCACATTATCTTTTCATTTTTGATGTATGGTGTTAGTAATACGTATAACATTTGCAGTGTTTTGTATCATATAAGACAATATTAACGTAGGTACTGATAGATGTATGACTCATCTTGTAAACAGACAACATAAACTTATGGTATCAATAAATACAGTATAATACTTTAAATGTATTTTCACTTCCTTATGATTTTCTTTTCTCTAGCACACTTTATATTGTAAGAATATAGTACACATGCATACCATACAAAATGTGTTAATTGACTGTTTATGTTAACAGTAGGCTATTGGGAGTCAAAAGTTATACCCGGATTTTCGAACAACACGGGAGGTTGGCATCCCTAACCCCCGCATTATTGAATAGTCGACTCGTGTGTGTAATTTATAATATCATACTAAACAGATCCTCTGATAGATGTAGTATCTAGTTGGTTTCTTAAAATAAATATCATTATTGGTCTTAATTAATAAAAAAAAAAAAAAAAAAAAAAAACTATTATTCAGATCAAACTTTCCTATATTTTTGATATAGGAAAGTTTGGCTTAACAATTTTTACAAGGTAGAATGAAACAATTGATTTATTGATAGGCAGTCATTCCAATTCAAGTTAAGGCGCTGAAGTAATGCCTCAGCACTCCTTAAATAGCTATTCGAATTTGTACCAACATCTGTGTAGAATCAGTGTTTCAGACCAGAGAACGTTGTGGTCTTCCTCTGTTCTATGTTACACTAATCCAGACTTATCGGATTTGTTGTGAAAAATATATGATTGATGTTTTTTTTTATATTATTTTTTCTGTTGAACGTCCAGTTTGTCCAAAGTAGGAAAGATGGCAGTCACATGGAGCTGGGTATACACCTGAAAGAGACATAGGTGAGTGTTTATCTTTAGAACGGTGGGGGGGGGGGCATAGAGAGTTTATTAATAGAGATATAAGTCACTACTAAATTACATTTCTTCAGAATTCTTGGAGTAGGTTCTGAAATGCTGGAGATGTATAGGATTCGAAGTATCGATTCTTTATTGTTTAGGTTAGGTTTGTAGGGGTCAAACACATGTGTAGTCCTTTTGGAGAATCCATTTATATTATTTGCTTAATATCCACTTATATTGTTTGATAGTAGAGAGTTCTTCCGGTAAATGATGGGGAGTTGAACAATTAGTCTTTGCTCATTCTATTTCGAATAAATCAATTGTGTGCATCCTACCTTGTAAAAACATTTTAAGCCACCGACGATAGTCTGTTAATTTCAGACTGAAATATTTGGCAATATATTTAATAAATAATACTTTTATCTTGTGTTTTCGTGTATGTATTATATAGTATTATGGCACAAGTTTCTCTTAAAACTAGAATTCAAATCCTTCACAGGAAAACTTCACCAAAAAGACCAGTAAACTTGGTAAACTATCTGTATTACAAGGTAACTGTGAGCTAGGATTATATTTTAATGTTATTCTGCAGATTATTCCAAACTTCGCTTTGATAAAGGAAATTATAAAATCACCTGGTGCTCATATTATTTACAGGAACACTAGCTTAACTCTAGTCCTCAATAAACTCAGAGCAGCTTAATGTTATCTGGCCATTAATATTCGTCTCGTTGCTGATCTCCGGACTTTTATCTCCTCAGACCCACAACTTTCCTACGTAGTTCTTAATGTGGTTAAACGCTCTCTAATTCATTTAATAAGCATAATCGACATCTAAACCTTAAATTCGATGTCTCTTTGTACCAGATAATTGGGTTATCAACGTTTCCGAATGCCCTTTAACTGACAGTGAAATCCTTATTCTTTCAAAAGGACATGAATTCTAAGGAGTTCTAAAAAAAGATACCCTATTTAGATTTCCTTTTTAGCATTGAATGAAACTTATTTAACCTTTCCAGTGAAAAGGCTAATAATTTCCACTTAGAAGTAGCATCCTTCCTACTTAAATCCAAACTTCCACCATCTAACATATCTCTGTCTGTAAAGAAAGCTTTACATTCCCTAAGACACTGCAGGTCACCTTGTTATCACCAAAGCAGACAAGGGAAAAAAGCTACAGTAGTTATGGATTCCACATTATAAAAGAAAAATTTCTTCTTTACTATGAGATCATCCAACCTACCAGGAACTGGATCATAATCCCACTAACAGGCAACTTAAGAAATTAAACTCCCTTCTAGAGGAAGTTATAAATTTAGATTCAGACACTATAGAAAAGTTAAAAACGTATTTTGTAAGACTGCTGAGGTTTTATGGTCTACCAAAGATTCATTAAAAACGTTCCTCTCCGTTCAATTGTATTGATTCACTTACGTATCATATAGCCAAATACTTAGCAAACTTACTGAAATCACATATAGGAAAGTCCCGCTCTTTTTTTAAAAAATTTCAGATTTCTTGGACAAATTAAAAAATATCTCCATACAACCTACTGATCTTATGGTGAGCTTCAATGTAGAATCCCTATTAACAAACATACCTCTCAAAGAGATTTACTGAAATATTCCCACAAAATATGGTAAAACTGTTCAAATTCATGATGCATTCTGGATATTTCGTTTGTCAAAAAAAATTCTACAACAAAGTAGAAGGAACTGCCATGGGAAGTCCACTCTCCCCTGCTTTAGCCAACTTTTATTTAGAACAATTAGAAGGTATCCTTATTTCATCTATACACCCTCAGCCTTTATTTTGGGTTAGATATATAGACAACATTTTTGTGGTGTGACCTCACAATATAGATTTCTTACCAACCTTTTTAGCTATTATCAATACTTTATATCCATGTATCAAATTCATTATGGAAATTAAAGAGACAACAAATTATCATTTTTAGACATTCTTCTCATCCACTCACCGTCAGGTAATTTAACAACATCAGTTTATAGAGAACCCACTTTCACTGGATATTACATTCTTCAACAATCTGCACATCATCCTTCTCAAAAGACAGGAATCATAAAATGTTTCATTTGACGTGCTAAGACAAATTGTTCAACTCCTCATCATTTACAGGAAGAACTTGACTATCAAACAATATATGAAATTAAATGGCTTCTCCAAAACAACTACACATCTATTTGACTCCTACAAACCTAACCTAAACAAAGAATCAGTACATCGGATAACAATCCCATACATCTCCGGCATTTCAGAACCTATTTCAAGAATTCTGAAGAAATGTAATTTAGTAGCGACTTATATCCCTATTAATAAACTTAATATTTCTCCTCTTCTAAAGATAAACGCTCACGTATGTCTCTTCCAGTTGTATACCAATCTCTGTGTGACTGCCATCTTTCCTATTTTGGATAAACCAGCTATTCAACAGAAAAAAGAATACAAGAACATCAGTCATATATTTTTTACAACAAATCTGATAAGTCTGGATTAGCGCAACAGAGAATAGAGGCAGACCACAACATTCTCTGGTTTGAAACACGCCTTCTACATAGATGTCGGTACAAATTTGAACGCCTATTTAAGGAGAGTGCTGAGGCTTTTACTTCATTACCCTAACTTGAATCGGAATGGCTTCTTATCCTTATCAAAAATATGGGAAAGTTTGATCGAATAACACATTAAAGTTTTTTTACTAATTAAGACCAATAATGATATTTATAAAGACATAAATTCTTAAGAAACCAACTAGATACTACATCTATCTGATGATCTGTTTAGTATGATAATATATATATATATATATATATATATATTAGGATAACCAAGTTATTTTATAAACTTGGTTATTTTAGCTCCTAATCCCAAGTTAGCAAACAGTTAAGTTTGCGCCTGAAACAAATTTCAAGTCTAAAGATGATACAACACCAGGGCAACTCATTGTAAAGGTGGGTAAAGCTCTGATCACTATTCTTAGTATTTTCCCATAATGTAAAGCACATCTCACTAGAAGATGTATACTGCAATGCATTATGGGTGGGGTCACTACCCAGACCGGTTTCAACCTTTTTTGAGGTCTCCTCAGTGAGTAGCTAGACCCTAAATACCATGGTTATAGTAATACGGAGCCTTATCAACTTTACCTATAGAAGTTGCAACACCTTGTTGCAACTTCTATAGGTAAAGAAAACTGCTAATCCCAAGTATGCAAACTTAATTGTTTGCATACTTGGGATTAGGAGCTAAAATAACCAAGTTTATAAAATAACTAGGTTATCCTAATATACAATATCCCCAAGGTAAAAAATTTAATTCATATACACACACACACACACACAGCTGACCCTTGAGGAATGCGAGTTTGAACTGCTAGGTTCCACTGATACATATTTTTGAATAAATATAAGCTTATAGGAAATTTTTTAGAGATTTCGACAATTTGAAAAAACTCGCAGACGAACTGCATAGCTTAGAAATATCGAAAATATTAAGAAAAAATTAGGTATGTCATGAATGCATAAAATATACGTAGATACTAGTCTATTTTATCATTTACTATCACAAAAGATACACAAATCTATCATAAAAAAAGTTAAAATTTATCAAAACTTACACAACCTTTTACAGACTGTACGTTTCGCAGTCAGGAGAAATGTAAATAAACAGAGATACAGTATTAAATCATAACTGCATAAAATAACTGTTATTAATTAGTTAAATTAATTAGCATAAAATAAAAATTACAATTCATTCAATATATAGGCTAGGCTACCGCAAAACAATCATATTGATTGCACTATGCTACCATAAATTAATCATATTGCTGCTTCTTCGTTATCAATGCATGAATCGTTATACCAGTAAGTAAATATGAATAATTTCATTTTCGCGTTATCTTTTCATTTTTAATGTCTAGTGTTAGTAATATGTATAACATTTACAGTGTTTTGTATCATATAAGACGATATTGATGTAGGTATTGACAAACATAAGATTCATCTTGTAAACTTACAATATCAATAAATACAGTACTGTAAATGTATTTTTACATCCTTATGATTTTTCTATAATATTTTCTTTTCTCTAGCTTACTTTATTGTAAGAATATAGTATATAATACATACATACAATACAAAATATGTGTTGATTAACTGTTTACGTTATCTAAGGCTTCTGGTCAAAAGTTATATGCAGATTTTTGAACAATGCAGAGGGATTGGAGCTTCTAACCCCTACATTGTTCAGGGATCAACTGATTTCATTTCCTTCAGTGAAAGCATAACGCTATTTGCGATTTAATATCATGCGGCTCGTTCTGTTTTAAATAAACCAATTTGTTTGCATTCTACCTTGTAAAAGCTGTTTTTAAGCTACTGAAGATAGTCTGTTAATTTCAGACTGAAATATTTGGCAGTATATAAATAATACTTTGTGTTTTCGTGTATATATTATATAAAGAAAAACTTCCCAAAGGAGTTTACATTCATATTCATCCAAAAGGATGGATGGATGAGGAAGGGATGAAGTTATGGATAAAGAAGGTGTGGTCCAGATGTCCTGGCAGTTTACATCAGAAACCGGCTGTGTTGTTTAGTATGGGATCAGGTTAGATGCCATAAAACCAAAGCTGTTAATGAATGAACTTTGCAAAATAGCTGTAATCCGAGGAGGACTCACTTCAACTTTTAGATGTATCAATAAACAAACCATTTAAAGTATTTATAAGAGAAAATGTCAATTGGATGCAATCTCCAACATTTGAGGAAACATCTAAAGAAGGCTATAATTTCGCAGGTGTGCTAATGGATAAGATTCACAGAATAAAGTGAAACCCGAAATTATAAAATCTTTTCAAAAGTGTGGCATTCGTAATTCTCTTGATGGTATGGAGGATGACTTATTATTTCAAGACAGTGATGACTTGTTTCTGATGAAGAATCAAGTTCAGAAAATTTTGAGAGTGAAGCTAAAGATGAATAAAGATTTGAAAAGATTAATGAAATTTATGAAAATTATTTTGTTTATATTATTATATATATATAATATAAACAGAATTATATACTGCAAAGAATTTTTTTTTTACCCAAAAAATTTTACATGAAAATTGTGGTGCATCCTATAAGGAAGAAAAATGTGGTAATTTTTCCAGGCTCCTGATGCCAAATCCATTCAAGTGCTGACCATCCCTCTTATACAAGTATTTTCTACCTTCAAACATACTCCACACATTTAAAAACTTACATTCATTTCTTCTACACAGCCTGTGTATTGAATCACTTGTTATCATTGCCCTCCTTAACTCAGTATAGGTAGCAAACCAATAATTTTTACTCTTACATTTCTTTCTCACTTCTTTCAGTAGACCTTTCATATCCTCTCTCATTCCTTATTTATTGCTACTTAAATTATTAGTTCCAACAAGAACTACCATATTTTTTATCTGAAATCTTTGAGAGTTCTTTTCACTGATGGTGCAGCCAGCTTGAAACGGAGGTACAAGTATTTTATGCCCTGTAAATTGAGTTTTAATTAGTCATATTATATAAAATATACAGACACATCCAACTAACTTTGCAAACATAATGTGCTCATCTTCATAATATCTTCATACAAGATAGTGAAATGCATAATTTGAAAAACATGAATTTATTCTAAAATCAATTATTTAATTTGTGCACTACATAAGTCAAAAGCTGCACCAAATACTTTTTTCACTTCATACACTTGTTTATTTGCAATCAGAAGCTTTGTTGGAAGGTACATACTATAGCATATTCTCACACTACAGGTTTCCCCCCATACACACATATACACGTTATGCCACTTTGCATACGTTGCTACATGTTTAGGCACGTGTGTGTGTGTGCAGCACATCACATCATCTCTGCTAGTTAAAAATTCATGCCGATTTGATGACAAACTTTAAAATTATAAATTTTAAAGAAAATAAGTTTCTTGAGTTTTTGAGGAACAACTACCTCAGGCAGTATGTAACAGAGGACACACAAGGATTGAGAAGCTTGAATTTGATCTATTGGAGGATGTTGTTATAAAAGAGGTGTCAAATCTTTCTCCAGTTGGTTAATGACCACGAAGTGATTATCTGGATAGCTCCCAACCATGTTACGACTTCCATGAGGAAAGGGTATATGTGGAACTACAAGGCTGGTGATTATGAGAAGCTCAGGAGACAGCTTGCAGTTGTAGCATGGAATGAGGAGTTGGCTGGAAAAGAGATCATTATTGCCTGGGTGATATTCAAGAACTATCTAATAGAAGCAATGTCTAAATGTTTACCAAAGGTCAGATGGTTGGTAGGTGTGAAATGGATGAACAAAGAGATGCAGCATGCATTACAGAGAAAAAGGTATTATAGAGGCAACATAAGACTCCATGACAATAAATTACAAAGAAGAGGCAAGGAGAGTGACGTGGTAAGGGTAGCAAAATTCAGTGTGAGCAGCAGTCATACTGAAATTCTAGAGAAATCCTAGAGAGTGCTTTCAATATGTAGCTGGGAAAAATAAGATTGATTATGGTAGGATGACACTGATTGGATAAAATGGTTATAAGAACTACTGCTACAGAAGATATAGTTGAGATATTTAAACAGCAGATCATAATAGTCTTTCATCCTTGTAAATGTGACATCATGGAGGGTTTGAGAGCAGTGGATGTTGAGGAGGAGAGACTGACTCTGAGTGAAGAAGTATATGGGGAATTAAGCAAACTTGATATTAATAAGGATTTGATGACACATCACTGCGTATTTTGAAGGAATATGGCAAGAAGTTGACATCTTCCTTGACTTATTTGTGTAATATCAGTCTTGCATCGAGTCAAGTTCGAGAGGAGTGGAAGGGTAGATTGTACCACATCATAAAGGAGGTGTCAGAATTCAAGCATTAACTTGTGTGTCGTGTTGTGTTAGATAGGTTGGTGAGAATCTGGATCCAGAATCAGGTTGATAACAATGGTATGATCTTTAATGGACAGCACGGATTTGCTAAAGGGAGGTGATGTTTTAGTAATCTACTAATATATTACAATAAGGTGACAGCAGCATTGGACGTGGGAGATGGATACACGGTGGTATGCTTAGACTTTCTAAAGGCTTTTGATAGATTACCACATAAGTTAATCAAACTAGACAGAGGCATGTTAGATTAGTATATTGGATTGGAGATTGGCTGTGTGAAAGGTATCAACAGTTGACCAAGTTGTGCATGGAGAACAATATCTCAGAAGAGAAAGTTCACTAGCGGTGTGCCTCGGGGGTCTGTTTTAAAGCAATTGCTTTAATCTGTATGTTGATGATATTAGGGAAATACAGTTTGCAGATGATGCAAAGTTGGGATGAACTGTGAGGAGTAGAGCTAATGTGGCTTACAAAGACTTGAATAGACTGAGTGAATGAACACAGGAGTGGGGATATAATTTGGAGGTGGAGGAAATAAGAGATCTTGTGGTAATGGTGGATAAGGATCTAAAATTTAGGGGGCATATTGCGAAAACTGTGACGAGAACACAACAGATTCTGGGAATGATGCATAGGAGGATGCTTGTAGAAGTAAGGAGATTCTAGTTCCATTGTATAAGGCTCTAATTGGGCCACATGGACTACTGTGCACATATTCGGTCATCTGGGTTTCAAAAGGATGGAGAGTTATTGAAGAGGTTCCAGATGCTATTGACCAAAATAGTTTCTGATCTCTGGAATGTTGGATATGAGGAAAGGTTGAGACAATGGATTTTGCAGAGTCTAGTGGATAGGAGGAAGAGGAGTGATATGATAGAGGTGTACAAGTTGGTAAGGGGTTGTTATAACATTAACGTGAAATAGGTTTTTTATAAAATGGTGAGAAATTGGGGGAGAACAAGAGGTTATCCCTGGAAACTGCGTGAGCAAAGCGAGTGAGAAGCAGGTGTTTTGCATGCAGAGTTGTAAATAATTGGAATGCATTGCCTGAGAGTGTGGCATCTGGATAGAATTTGAATGTGTTTCAGGCACAGTATGATGAACTATCTGTATGACAAAAGGGACCTCCTAAATGAGTCTGTGACTCCATGTGAGATAATAATAGTCTTGTATCTCAGCATCCCAAAGCATTGCATCTTGCATTTATTGATATGAAAACTATAATCTCACTCATCTGTCCAAACTAAAAGCCTATTCAAATTTTCCTGCAGAGATTTTAATTAACTAGAATTTGCAGCAATATCCTGATAATTCTACCAAACTTTGCATCATCAGCAAACATTTGAAGATCTCCAGTCAACCCACATTTAAATACCATTAGCAAATTAATCCAACTCTTAGGCATGCCACTAGTTACGTTCCTTTTCTGAGACACATTCTCCGTCATATACAACTTGCTGATGCTGTTCAGAAAGCCAATCTCCAATCATCTAATTAATTTGTTATCCAACCCCATCTTCTGCAGCTTAAAAATAATACACCAGTTTGTCATCTATCAAATGCCTGTGCAAAGTGCAATGGAATCACTATATATGATCTCTATTATCCAACACATTTGTCACCTTATTATAAAATTGTAAACAGACTGCTAAAACAAGACCTGCCCTTCACAAAGCCTTCTTGTCATCATAGAGAAGCCTATGTCCATCATCCCAACCTCATATTCCATTCCTTACCAGTTTCTCCAATAATTTGATCACAACTACAAATATATAGACCAGTCTATAGTTGGAAATTTCTGTCCTAGAACCATACTTTTGGAGACGTACTATTTTGCCTTCTTTCCACTTAAAGAATCTGCCTCACTGGATGACTTTCATTCAATCATCTTCATGTACAAGCATTATTTTAAGGAAATTTCTGAATTTCTATTAATCATCTTACTCTGAATTTCAGTTGTAAACCAATGTAGCCTGTGGACCTTTTTCTAATCCTTTCTTTGAGGGATCCCAAGTTAGTTGACCTCTTGCACAGAGAAGTAGGGTTTTCCCTTTAGACACTGGTATTTAACCCTGCATTTCAATAAAATTGACTGTACAACTCACGTTATTACAGATAATAATCCAGTGTTATAGTTCAGAGTCACAAGACACTTGTTGTCATCTACTATACCCTCCCGCCCCATAATAAAAAAAATAAAAACAGCTTAGGCTCACTATCAAGTTGAGACTTGAAGGATGAAGCAGTGTCTTCATAAAATTGTTAGTGGTAAAGGGGCTCCTATTTTGTTTGGAGAATAAAAGAAATTAAAGGCATATATATGTAAAAAGTTTTTTTACCTTGGGAATAATATACAGGGTGTTCGGGATAAATTTGACATATTTATAATTAATTATATTTTTCCGTAAGTTACATGTATTAACACACACTTCTCTTCATTTAAAAGTTTGGACCCTTCTTCATTCATATACAAGATGTCAGAAAGGATGGATAGCTGGAACCCACCTGAATCATTGAAGAGAATAACTTGTATCATGATGATTCGTGCCCGCCATCAAAATAAGGATATTACGACTGCTGCCCAATGCTCCCTGAATACAGTAAAAACAAGCAGGCATGAACTAGAGACTTGCAATGGTGACTACGAGGATGTAGCAAGAAGAAAGATCCCTAGCAGACGATCTGATTGCGTTCGTACAGCAGAATTCCTCGCAAATCTGCAGGAACAGGTGTTGAAGAACCCTGGCATTGGAATTCGGGCTTTGTTCGTGGAGTTGCTAACTGTAGTCAAGCCCTGGATAACAAGGGTAGCCAATGGTAGGCCGTATGTATGGCAGCAGGATTCGGCCCCTTGCCACACCTCTGGGAAAAGTCAAAAATGGTTGTCTGAAAATTTCTACGACTTCACCAGTCCAAATGTTTGGCCTCCAAACTCCCCAGACCTTAACCCCATGGATTATTTTGTATGGGGCGCAGTTGAAAAAGACACCAATCGCACTTCCAGTAATACAAAAGCCCAGTTAATGGATAAAATTAAAACAGTTTTTGCGGCCCTTCCCAGGGAGACTGTAGCATCAGCTTGTTCGAGGTTCCGAAGCAGAATTGAAGCTGTGATCGATGCTAATGGTGGTTATTTTGAGTAAATCTTGTTGATAGTATTGTAATTAACTCTGCCTGTAATGTTTTTTTTGTCAATTCATTAAATTTAATAGATACAAAGAAGATTTTCTTTTTCCTTACGAAACTGTCAAATTTATCCCGAACACCCTGTATATTATATTAGGGTTACCAAGTAATTTTATAAACTTGGTTATTTTACTCCTAATCCCAAGTAAGCAAACGGTTAAGTTTGCGCCTGAACATAATTAAAGTCTAAAGGTGGTGCAATGCCAGGGCAACTCATTGTAAAGGTGGGTAAAGATCTGATCACTATTCTTAGTATTTTCCATAATGTAAAACACATCTCACTAAGAGATGTATATACTGCAATACATTATGGGTGGGGTCACTACCCAGACCGGTTTCAACCTTTTTTGAGGTCTCCTCAGTGAGTAGCTAGGCCCTAAATACCAAGATTTTAGTAATACAGAGCCTTATCAACTTTACCTATAGAAGTTGCTACAAGGTGTTTTTATTTTGAATAAGAATCTCTGGAGGAGATATAGATGTAAATAAATTTTTTTACCTTGGGAATAATGTATATTTGGGTTACCAAGTAATTTTATAAACTTGGTTATTTTACTCCTCCAGAGATTTTTATTCAAAATAAAAACACCTTGTAGCAACTTGTATAGGTAAAGTTGATATGGCTCTGTATTACTAAAACCTTGGTTTAGGATCTAGCTACTCACTGAGGAGACCTCAAAAACAGTTGAAACCGGTCTGGGTAGTGACCCCACCCATAATGTATTGCAGTATACATCTCTTAGTGAGATGTGCTTTACATTATGGAAAATACTAAGAATAATGATCAGAACTTTACCCACCTTTACAATGAACCAAGTTTATAAAATTACTTGGTAACTCTATATATATATATATTAGAGTTACCAAGTAATTTTATAAACTTGGTTATTTTACTCCTATATATATATTTTATTATAGGAGTTATATATAGGAGTTATTTTACTCCTGTGTGTGTGTGTGTGTGTGTGTGCGTGCGTGCGTGTGCGCGCGCGCCTTTTGTCCAAAAAGAAACCGAACTTTTGATAGAAAATAAAACACAAGCCAATTATAATTATTCAAATCATTTATTTCAATCAGTATACTCTCCCTCAGCTTCAATACATTTGAATTCTTCATGGATTGGAATCATAGAAACAAATCAGCATTGTCTTTACTTTTGACTTCTCCAATCAACTTTTTATCAGATGCCCCTTTCTGGTGGTCTCCACTCAGCACTCTAGCGCTTCGGTTCGGGCTCATACTCAAAACACCACATTTTGTCACCAGTAACGATCATTTCAAGGAAGTTTGAGTCCTTACAAGCAGTTTTATGCAGTGTTCAATTCAATACATTTTTTGGTTCTCGGGCAAAATGTTGTGCACAGTTGATTTTGGAATCCCCAATTCATCTTCAATCAATCTGACAGATGATTTCGGGTTTTCTTTGATGAAATCACACACTTTTTTTGATGTTAACTTTGCTCAGTCCAGTTTTTGGATGGGCCGACTTTTCGTTGTCCTCAAGCGTCTCACGACCACTTTGAAATCACTTAAACCACTCGTAAATTTGAGTACAGGATAAGCATTCATCATCGTATGCTTTTTGAAGCATTTGATGAGTTTTGGTAAAACTTTTACCAAGTTTAACACAAAAGCAATTGCAGCTCTCTGTTTGAAACTCATTTTCTGACCGTTCATCAAAACACTGTCACTCTTGGCACTATAAACTCTACTTCTAATGAAACAAATGTCATAAACAGTTGGCACAACACTAATGAAGGTTGCTGCTTTCAACAAAAAAGATGCAACAGGTGGCGCCAGTAGTTTCTTCCATTTTCGAAAAGTTCGGTTTCTTTTTCAACGGAGGGTGCATGTTACTAGAGCACATGATTATTGAATGAAATGAAGTTTGGATACAGGCCGTTCATTATTTATATTTCCACAATACAAATAAATAATGTATTGTGGAAATACTTCAGAATTAAAACAAATTGAAATAAATCAAAGGCAGATTGAAATAGTGAATTCATACAAATATTTAGGAGAAATCATTACAAACAACCATAAATTGATAATGAAATTTCAGCAGGATGGAAAGTTTTTAATCATTATAGAGAGATATTTGAAAGTAATCTACCAAACTGTCTAAAAAGGAAGATCTACAACCAGTGTGTACTCCCAACAATGACCTATGATAGTGAAGCCTGGAGTCTGACTAAAAATCACCTAGAGAAACTGAAAACAACACAGAGACATGGAAAGATCCATTTTGAGAATAGCACAATTAGATAAAAAGAATAATACTTGGATAATGATACTGAGGTAATAGGCATTGCCATAATAATACAAGGCAACAGATGGACACCAAGAACTGGTTATCAGAAACCAGGAAGACCTGGAGAGATGCACAAGACCATTTAAAATTGAAGTAGAATGGAGAGACATTCATTCAGCAGTGGATTGAAGAAAGCTGTTGATGATGACGACTAGTTTAAAGATAGCTGGTATTAGGTATACAACTAATAATAATTTGCTTTTTATGAATTTCCTTTAGTCCACTAGCCAAAATATCTGTTAGCTTTTAGTTAAATATATTTAGCATTTTTACTGTGAGACATACTTATTTAAAACTGAAGTACTTATTATGAAAAGTATTTTCTATTAATTTTTTTTTATATGTTATATCCCTTTAGATTGCTGATGTGTTGCTGCTGGACAGCAATCAGCCTGCTAAGTTTTCATCAACTATTGTTTTCTTTAGTGAAAAATATGAAATTATTTAAAGCATGGCAGCACTGTTAGCCTGTCTTGCACTAATGCAGATCCTCATGTATTCCTGTAAACATTGTAAAATCAATGATCACAAATCAATGGTATAACCGTTCCGTGCCAAGATGGAACACCAGGAATCAAGTATTGAAATACCCTGCCTCTCAAAAGGACTCCAGTGAAGTAACAGTGCATTGATTGGTTAAAAATTAGTCTACTCTGAATTTCTTTTATAGTATTTAGCAATGATTTTTTATATATATATATATATATATATATATATTTCTTATGTGACTTTGTTAAAGTGGTCAGTGGTTTACAATAGTAAAGAGCAAAACTTTATGTAAATTAAATGAAAAGTTACATAATAAAATATGCACTAAAAAGTGTATTTTTATTAATCATGTGTATTATTGATTGTCTTCTTAGGTACAGTTCGTGCATTTATTCCTACTGTAATTATCATTAACAAATTCAAAATTCTATGAATTAAAAATGGAATTTTTTTTTCCATAGCCTTCTTCGTCATAATCCATAATTAGAAAACTTAGAAATGACAGTATAGATAGGAATAAAAAGGTGTCATACTTCATGATGTTTCATGCACTGTAGACTGATAAAGTAATTCATTTAACATCATAAGAATAATGGATATATGCAATTGTTAACCGAGCCTCTCCATAAGTTGAATTGGCTTAGCTCACAGTGATGAATGTTTTGTTGAAGAGTTTAAGGAGATGGCATTGTGTAAATAATGGTTACTATGTCATCTCCTTAAACTCATTCAACAAAACATTCATCACTGTGAGCTGAGCCAATTACTCTTATTCGCTATTCTCCACATGAGGACTGGAAAACTTCTTCTCTTCCCTCTTGTTGTTGTGTATTGAAAACATTTCCTTCTACATTAACTCAATAAACTGTATGTCCCTTAATTATTACCTTGAATGTGTCTATCAATTGCATAAACATATAAATCTAGTCTATATGGAGCCATTGCCAGGAAACTCGTGCAACCAAATCTGTGCAGATGTAAACATATACCCTTATAAAAAGGGATAATAACATTCTTGTCATTGTGCTCTTCAACAACAAAGTAATTCTTAAATTTAAAAATTTATACATAAGCAGGGTACATGATAATAGAATTAAAATAATGGATGGCATTTTAGGAAAAAATTTTTTTAAATGTCCATTAGATAGAAAAACTACAAGTCAAAATAAATGATTAGTAACAATGCTAGTCCAAATGTTGGAGAACAGTTCTTTGATTGTCATCAACTCACTGGCGGAAATTCTCATCATCAAATTCCTGCCATGTACCCTCAAGGGGTGTACAGGGTATGATAGTACTACATGAAAAAAAATTACATCATTACTAACTTCCTATCTACAATTTTCCTCCAAATCAGTCTGTTACTTGTCAAGACTCCAACATTATCAGATCTTATATTTCTATCGTCTAAGGCACTTTGTACCATATCAATCCACCTATATCTTGGTCTTCCTCTGGGTCGTTTTGCTGCCAACCTGGCAGAGAACACTTGTTTTGCTAATCTCTTCTCTCCCATTCTATTTAAGTGACATTACCACCTGGAATTAGCTCCTAATGCATTCCTGGATGCTGACAATGTCAAGTTCTTTCCTAATATCCTCGTTTTTAATATGATATTGCCATTGATGCCATCTGTTCATGCCTCTAATCTTTCTCAGGACTCTCATATCTGTGGTCTCTAGTCTTTGGTCAAGTGTTTTACTTCTGGCCCAGCTCTCAGATCCATAAGTTAAAACTTGTTTCAACACGTCTTGTATACAGCTAATTTAGTGTTCCTACTAATTTCTCTCTTATTCCATATGAATTTATTCAATTGACTTCCCACCATACCAGCTTTGCTGATTCTGTTGTCTATTTCCATATTTAATTTACCATCTTCACTAAAATTCGTACCTAAGTAGCTGAAATGTTTTACTTGTTCCACAGGTTCTCCATTCACAACACAGTTGACATTTTCAATGATTCTGCCTATTTTCATTGTCTTTGTCTTTTTATTGCTGACCTTCATACCTTATCTATTATAACAGCTATTCAATTTAGTCAGAGAATCTTGCAGACTTGTAGCGGATTTATTTAGAAGTATAACATCATCCGCATAAAGCGAAGAGCTGACATTAACATCTCCAATTTTGATATCATGTTTAATACCACTTTCCTTCATAATGTACATCCTTGTCTCACACCAGATTTAACATTAAACCATCTTCCTGTACTTCCTTCAGTTCTAACTGCTGACTTACAACTCAAATAAAGACTAAGTATTGCTTGATATAATGCCCCATTCACACCATATAACTGCAGCGTATTGAATAGCTTCTCTCTTGGCACCTTGTCATTTGCCTTTTCCAAATCAACAAAACTTAAATACAGATCTTTGTTATATTCCCATGCTTTCTCAACTATTTTTCATAAAGTGAAAATCTGATCCTGACAGCCTCTATTTGGCCTGAATCCAGCTTGTTCTTCGCCAAGCTTTTCTTCCACAATTCTTCTCAACCGTTTCTCAAGTATACTTGTATAGATCTTGCCAGGAACACTCAGTAGGGAAATACCTCTGTAATTCTCACATTCAGTTTTATTTCCCTTTTTATATATGGGTACTATGAGAGCTCTACTCCAATCTTTGGGAATTCGTCCCTCTGTCCAGGCTTTCTGAACTATGCAGTGTAGCCACTGTAAGACTTTTATACCACCATTGTTGTGTCCCAGTTTACTATTTTTATTCTATCTAACAATTTCCTCTTATCTATATTCTTCTATTATCTTCGCTCGAGATATCACCAAAAATTTTACTAATACTTAAATTATTTCTCCCCTTAGTACCCCTAATATTTGTATTTATACTGCGCCTTTTGGGATATTTAGTTTAAGATATTATATACAAAAACAAGGAGAAAGAACTCAAATATGTCTGAAAGTGTAACTATGTTGCAGTCATGACACTTTATCTCGTTTCTTAACATTAATTTCCCGCGTGATTAGGTTCGTATTTTTCAAGTGGTGCATTGGACAGCAATTTCAGACAACTCTTTTATCATTGAGCAAAGGTTTATTAAATTCCTTAACATGGTAGAAATCAATTTTTTGTGATTACTCAATTTAATGCTAAACTTAGATCTAAACTAATGCTATGATCCTATAATGAGTAATACGATCATGCCCCCATAACATTCAACACATAAATTCACTTGACATGGACAAATAAGATTAATTCACACTATTTAACTATTCAAACTTAAGTAGATTAACTAAACCATTTACTGCACTAACACAACTAGTATTACGATCATGCCGCCATACACATTCAACATGTAAATTCATTTGACATGGACAAATAAGATTAATTCACACTATTTAACTATTCAAACTTGAGTAGATTAACTAAACCTTTTACAGCACTAACACACAACTATGACAACATTTTTACTTTCCTATACATTACAATAGACATGCAAAATTCTCAGGACACTTAATTTTTCACATAACATTAACACTAGCCAGCTTACTTTTAATATATTCTGTCAGATACTAAAGTCCTAGTATAAATTTTCCTTGGTCACTTCAACAGTTCCGTATTAGAATAATGATACTTATCACAGACAAATTTTAGTTAACATTAGATATATTTTACAGTACCTTTCTTTCTTGGGTTTTTCATATGGACCTTTACCTTCTTCTGATTGAACTATCTTGATATAAACTCACCAATAATCTGCTTCTCCTACGTTCCTTTTGGAGTTGAACTAGGCTTACGCTGGCTTAACTTTTCGTAACTCCGAACACATTTTGAATCATCTATATATCAGCTGTGCAACTCACCACGTGGACATCGATTTCTTTACCTCTTTCCCCTTCTTGTAGTTGTCACTGAAGACGAAACACAAAGAATATGTTACCTTTTCTTTGACTTTATGTCATTCTTTGTGTGCTCGCTAACATCCGCTTTTTACTCGACATTTTATCCTAAAATAACTAGAATCTTGATGCACAAAAAAACGAACTGAAAAATCATTTAATAATTTATAAATTATAATAAACTTGAAAATCTCTGTTTATGTGATATAGAAACTGCTTTTGCACAACTAATTAATACAAAAAGGAGCAGCACACATAAAAACCTTTTGTCTCAGGAACGTGTTTCAAAATGATCGCAAGTTCGATACTCAGCTATCTGTTTTTTCTTAACAGGATTCTGGGAAATCACGGGGTGAAATATTATTATTATAAAACCTTCATGGAGTCAAAGACTCATCGTGGGAGGTCCACTGTTATATACACGGTTTATCATACTGTGCCTTAAATATATTCACTGTCTCTGCACACACCACACTCTCGGGCAAAGCATTCCAATCACTCGCCACTCTCCATGCAAAAAACCTGCTCCTCACTCCCTTGCTCACACCCTCCTTATACAGCTTCCAGGAATGACCTCTTGTTCTCCTGCTATCCTCACCCATTCTGTGCAAAACCTCCCCGACGTTAATCTGGTAATAACCACTTAACAGCTTATATGTCTCAATCATATCCCCCCCCCTCCTCCTCCTATCCACCAATTTCTGCAAATTGCATTTTGTCAATCTGACTTCATACTCTACATTCCAGAGACCAGAAACCACCTTAGTCAATCGCCTCTGAACATTTTCCAACGCAATTTCATCTTTTTGAAAACCAGGTGAGCAGATCTGTGCACAGTAATCCATATGTGGCCTGATCAAAGCCTTATACAAAGGAACCATAACATCCTTACTTCTACAAGTCAATGTCCTCCGCATCATTCCCATTATCCGCTGTGTTGTCTTCACTATTTTAGTAACATGTCCCCGAAATTTTAGGTCCTTGTCTACAATCACTCCCATATCTCCCATTTCCTCTACCTCTTCCAAGATATTTGCACCGATTGTGTACTTTACATCCCATCTCTGCTTCCTAAATTTCAAAACCTTAAACTTTGAAACATTGAATTGACATCCCCACTTATTTACCCATTCAGACAGTATTCAAGTCCTCTTGCAAGCTACAGCATCCACACTACTCCTGATAGCTCTGCCCAACTTTGCATCATCTGCAAACAACTGCACATCACCATTCAGACCTCTCCAGATATCATTTACATACAAATTAAACAGCAATGGACCCAAAACAGACCCTTGAGGTACACCACTAGTAACTTTCCTCTTCTGGGATATCGCTTCTCCATAGACAACTTGCTGATACCTATCAGACAACCAATCTCCAATCCAGTGAACCAATCGACTGTTCAGCCCCATCCGTTCCAATTTAATTACCAGCTTGTCATGTGGCAATTTATCAAACGCCTTTGCAAAATCTAAATATACCACTGTATATGCAATACCCTTATCCAACGCATTTGTCACTTTATTATAAAAAGTAAGCAGGTTGCTAAAGCACGATTTTCCTTTAGTAAATCCATGCTGGCCGCCAAAGAGTATTTTTCTGTTGTCAACCCAATTCTGAAATTTATTCCTAACTAACTTCTCTAATACCTTGACCACAACTCCAGACACGCAGACTGGTCTATAATTCAAAGCCTTACTCTTATCACCTCCCTTATGAATTGGAACAATTTTACCCTCTTTCCACTCTTTTGGAACTTGACCCAGTGAGAGACTCGTGTTGAAAAGATATACAAAAGCTGTTAACTCTCTGGCACATTTCCTCAAGACACGTGGTGAAATAGCATCAAGTCCCACAGCCTTATTTACATCAAGTCTATTCAATCCTCATATACCTCCTGTTCACTTACGAACAGTTCCTCCTCCTCCTTTCCCACTGCTTTCAAGTTCTGCATGATGTCACATTCACAAGAATGAAATACCTTTATAAATTCCTCCGCAGCGGTTATCATTCCTCTGTTTTCACCAATCAATCCCATTCTACCATAATCATTCTTTCTTTTACTGGCGACATATCGAAAAAACTCCTTAGGATTTTTTTTGGCCGCTTTAGCTAGCTGCTGCTCATACTGCATTTTTGCTACCCTTATCAAGCTAGTCACCTGCCTCGCCTGCTCTTTGTACTTCTCATGCAACTGGTTGTTATATATACTCATTTTGTGTTTCTTCCATAATACCTTCTTGTTCCATATTGCATACCTTATCTCTTGATTCATCCATTTTACACCCACTCTGTTTACCCTCTTGACCCTTGGAATACACTCTGATATTGCCTCCACCAAATAGTTCTTGAGTATGGCCCAAGCAGCATTGATATCCTTTCCATCCAGTTCTTCTTTCCAATTTATTGTTGCAAGCTGTTTCCTGAGCTTTTCGTAATTACCAGTCTTATAATTCCATATATATCCCT
Source organism: Typopeltis vanoorti (assembly GCF_054136105.1). Classification (NCBI taxonomy): domain Eukaryota; kingdom Metazoa; phylum Arthropoda; class Arachnida; order Uropygi; family Thelyphonidae; genus Typopeltis; species Typopeltis vanoorti. Next base: position 93,043,746 of record NC_143571.1, on the reverse strand, counting down.
TTCTAACAGACATCCTCGAATGACTGGTCACCCTGCACGTGATCACCTCGTGGTCATTCTCACCAACTGGTGGAAGATTTGATTATAATGACATCATCATCTGATGAGATGATCAAATCCAATACTCTTGATCCTCGTGTACCCTCCGTTACGTGCTGCCTAAGGTAATTATCTTTCAAAAACTCCAAAAATTCATTTTCTTTACCCCCAGATGCAGTCTCTTGCTTCCAGTCTATATTACCATAATTAAAGTCGCCCATAATGATAACTCGTTTCTTGTAAGCTAGGCCAATTTGCCTATACATTTCCTTCTCATTACCCTCCATATTACTAGGTCAATAGCAACACCCAACTAAATATATTACACCCTGTTTACTTCTACCTCACACCATATGGCCTCAAAACCGTGACGCACTATTTGCACCTTGCAATTCCACCTTAGATGGGCACAACTCATCTGCTACCATTAACAGTACTTGTAAGGACTTTTGTAATGAATGCTTGTGAATTCTCTTCAAAGTGTGCACTGGCGGCGAGGAGGCGCGGCTGACGTCATTTGTTTTTGAGGAGGTGACCGTCGGTGAAAAGAAAAGATATAAACAGAGAGTTTTTTCTGTAAGAAGTGTGCGGGCTCTGTAGTACGGCGACGTTTAGTTGTGAATGTATTTTCATTTTTTTTATCCATTTGTTCTGTGCTGCTATGTGTTTCATGTCAATAAAGGGTTAGCAGCTAATCTCAGCAAGCATTCATTCTGAGTAATGATTAGCACTTTCACCAGCTTTACCACTCACCACGAGTCCCGAGTTTTACTGGTGCAGTCAACAGGATCTACAAGGTGAGAGCAATTCGTTATGTAAATGCATGCTCCCATATTTTAAAGTTCTATTTTGATTGTTTGAGCAAAAATCTGTTTTAATACAAAAAAAAATGGTGTTCGGAGGTTGTTCCATCCTGGAACAGTAGTAGTTTTGATTTCTCGCCAGAGAAAGAATACATCAGTATTCAAGTTTTGTTCCATCCTGGAACAGTAGCACAATAGTTTGGATAAAAGAAAAACATGCCAGTGTTCAAGCTATATTTTTGTCCCAGATAATTCAGAATAGTTTTTTTTTCTCATTTTAAATTTATTTTGTTCTGTTTTGTATTTACCATTTTGTCCTGATTTACATGTTTATTCCATCTCGGAACAGTCAGTACTTTTGATTTCTCGCCAGAGAAAGAACACGACAGTGTTATCATAATTCATTTTTGCATACTGTTTTGATAGTTCTGTTTCGAGATTTAAGTTATTATATAGTAGTGGTGTAAAATCTAAACTGTTTTGTTTTGTTTTTGTTTATATATATATATATATATATATATATATATATTCATTTTTCTAAATTAACTGACTTAAAACCCAAGAATTATAACACAATGACATTTATTTGAAAAAACGCAACATGTTTCGTCAAGAATGACTTCATCAGGCGATAAGAACATAGAAAGATATTAAAAGACACGAAATTAACATTGACACAATCTAAAGCTATACAATTATAAAGCCATAATATTCGACTGTAAATTACAGTTATTATGAGCTTGAACTACAGTCCGAGTTAAAGTTCTATTGTTGTACACCTGTGCGTGTGTGGAATCACGCGATCTCCAGTATCTAATAGTAGAGTTGAAAGAGTCAGGCAAATTATAGCTAAGATTGGATTAAATTAAATGGATCTTTAAAAACAATGGCTACTCTCTAAAAAATATTAACAACCAATTATCCCACCGTCAACGTAGCAACGTAGAGACACAGGACGCCTCCAAAGGTCATATCGTCTTGCCATATAATTCTAAAGAATTCTCATAGAATTCTAAAGAAGTTTAACATAAAAACGTGCTTCTCGACTATACCAAAAATAAGATCACGCTTCAACAACTATAAACAACCTCACAACCTTCTACAATTCCCAGGTGTATACAAGGTCACTTGTGAATGTGGAAAGCCTTACTATGGGCAGACAGAAAAATCTATCTTACTACGTCTCGAAGAGCACCAGCGCGACAATGCTTATAAAAGAACCAGAGCAACTGCTCTGTCAAGCCATGTCCTGTTTTCAATAAACACGAACAACGAAAGCCATCAACATGAAATAAACTGGCCATCAACTTCAAACCTACACATCTGCCATGATGAAGTAGAGCGCAGCATTGTCGAGTCAAAAGAAATCACCTTGGACCCTTTTCACATGAATAACAATCTTAGCTATAATTTGCCTGACTCTTTCAACTCTACTATTAGATACTGGAGATCGCGTTGATTCCACACACGCACAGGTGTACAACAATAGAACTTTAACTCGGACTGTAGTTCAAGCTCATAATAACTGTAATTTACAGTCGAATATTATGGCTTTATAATTGTATAGCTTTAGAGTGTGTCAATGTTAATTTCGTGTCTTTTAATATCTCTCTATGTTCTTATCACCTGATGAAGTCATTCTTGACGAAACATGTTGCGTTTTTTTCAAATAAATGTCATTGTGTTATAATTCTCGTGTTTTAAGTCAGTTAATTTAGAAAAATGAACATATCCCAACCCTGAGTTAATAGTACTAACCATATATATATATATATATATATATATATATTTGTGTATTTGAAATCATAGTAAATTGTGTAGTTGAAGTTTTATCTCATAATATTGTAAGATTTATCTATGTTTAGAAATGATATGTTGAATTTAATTATGAGTCCCATAATCGCCAAATATATACATCTCTATTTGGGCATTTAAAAAATTAAAAAAAAAAAAAAAAAAATTTGCAATTGAATTTTTTTAAGGGTGATTTTTTTTTTATTATCAGTAAAGAGGGTTATTGTTAAACACCATGGCTTATTTAATCAAAGGTAGAAAGGAAGATTTATGTAAATTAACTGAAGAATTGGGAGAGAAGCCAACTGTTGAAATGAAAGTGATAGATCTTAAAATTATTATTACAGAAAGTAAATTTTATGAAGAAGAATTTGTTAAAGGGATGTTAGAGACGATTATTAGTACCAGACACGAGGAAGAATTGATGAAGAAAGAAGAATTATAAGCTCAATAGTGGAAAGAAGAACCAGAAGCCCAATGCCAGAAAGATGAATTGGGAGCCCAACAGAAAAGAGAACAAATGGAGTTCGAATTGAAGAAACTGGAAATTGAAGCACGTGTTCAACCAACCTCAACTCCAGTATCCAGTGACAATAAACCACATTGCCTTGAACTAATTAAGCTAATGCCTAGGTTTAAATTACAAGAGGATGACAATGTGATATACCTATCTCTGTTTGAAAGACAAGCTAAGAGAACCAAAATAGATGTTAAAGACTGGATATCATGTCTCTTGACTTTGTTACCATTTGAGATTGTCCAGTTAATTGGTAGAGAGTCAGAAGAAAATTGCGGATTATGAATATATTAAAAATTCTACTAAAGAGATTTAAACTGAATCCTGAAAGTTTCAGAAAAAAGTTTGTGATGCACCAAAAGGTTGCTGAAAAATCTTGGAGTGATTTCTGTTATGAAATAACTAATTATTTCAAAGAGTGGATTGGTGGCCTTGATATCAAAGATTTTGAAGGTTAAAAGATCTAATTATTACGGATCAACTGAAGAAGAAAGTACCACATGAAGTGAGAGAACATCTCTTAGACGACTGGGCAAAATTCGTTTCTCCAACCAAGTTAGCGGACAGACTGGACGAACACGAAAGTGTTCGTAGCACATCGAAGAAGCCCATCGGAGCTATTCCGAAAGACAAAGTTACTGAAAAGTTTAGACCTTATACTCCACCTCCTGAACGAACATTCAAGAATAAGTCATTATCTCCCTCTCAAAGTCCACCGAAATGGTACCAACCGTGGCAAAATGATGATTCATACAAGCCTCACTACAAACCAATTTGTTTTACTTGTAGAAAGGAGGGTCATATCGCCAAGTTTTTTATGAAAAATAGTCAATCAAAAGGTACTCCATCTACAGCATGCAGTAACCTAGTCCATATGTCTACCACTGGAGATGACGATAAACCAGGTGTGTTGATTGCCAAAATTTCCGTCCCAGTATCCAAATCAGTGGACATTGATTGAAACGTGGATGATTTCAATCAATGTCCACTGATTGATTGAAACGTAGATGATTTGAAGGTCGTCAAATCATTGATTGATTGAAATAGATGATTTGAAGGTCGTCAAAATCAAATGGGGAAGTAGGGTTTTAAATGGAATAATAGATACGGGAGCGCAAATATCGGTAGTGCGTGAAGATTTATTGGCAGATACCCCTCATGATGGAGAAAGTAAGATAGAAATATCTCCTGCTTTTGGAGAAAATGAAATGACACCCCTAAGGATTGTTGAAATGAAAATTGATGATAATTTACATGGTAATGTTCCAGTCATCTGTGCCGTCTCAAGAAGACTGGTTACCGATCTGCTACTGAGCTCCTCTGCCTATGAAATGCTGGTCGAAAGTGTCGAGCTACATGAGAGTAGTCACCATTGGGAGACACCGGTTTTGAAATCAAAAGATTTAAGTGATAAACGGTCAGAAGATGACGAAGACGAAGACATGCCTTCGGAAATAACCTGTACAGAATTGGCAGTAAGTACGATAGATCTCAACCAGGTGCAGAAAATGAGTGTATACCAGATAAAACAAAATTCGAATTCGGCAAACTTCAAAAGGATGATGAGATGCTTCGAAGGTGTTTTGAATGGGCAGAAAGGCAGGAAAATTCTTATGTGTTTGACAACGGGGTTCTGCTTCATAACGAACATATTTGTGGCGAGAATATTAGACAAGTAGTGCTACCGCGTGTGAAACGAGAAAATGTATTAAAGATGGCACATGAAATCCTGCTTGCTGGCCATCTCGGCAAAAAGAAAACCCCTTCAGCAAATCAAGTATGCATTCTTTTGGCCTACCATTAAACAAGATGTGAAAAAATACGAAAGTTGCAAAGAATGTCAAATGAGGACTGCTACATATAGAGATAGAATCCCCCATAAGACCTATCATCAGACCAGAAACTCCGTTTGAGGTATGGAGCGTGGATTGTATCGGACCATTAGAACCTCCATCGGGAAGAGGACATCGATTCATAATATGTGCTGTTCATTTATGCACTAGATGGGCCGAAGCCATACCTGTCAAGGAAATAAGTGCTAAAACTACATGTAACGTTCTGATGAGGATTTTTACTCAGACTGGATTTCCTAAAATGGTCTGTACCGACCAAGATACGAATTTTACATCTAAACTCACTCAAGCTTTTGAAGATCTGCTAGGCATAGTTCCACTTTTTTCCACTCCAGGACATCCTGAGACTATGGGAGCTGTTGAACGTTGGAACAGAACTTTAAAAGAGATGATGAATAAGAATATACAGGAACATGGAAGAAACTGGGATTTATATCTTCCCTATCTTCTATTCACATACCAAGAAGTACCACATAGCACTACTGGGTTATCACCTTTCCAGTTGGTATATGGAAGATTACTTCCAGGCCCCTTATCTTTGTTAAAGGAAATTTGGACTGGTGAACGAGGCATCCTAACCGCTGCCTCTCGCTCGATTGAAAATTATTTACAAGGGCTTCTTGAAAATCTAAGAAAAGCTCATGAAATTGCATCCAAGAATGCCAAAAGGTCTCAAGAACAATACTCCTCCAGATATAATCTTCGTTCCAAAGAAAAATCCTTCATTGTTGGTGAAAAGGTTTTAGTATTGTTACCTTCATCCTCTCATAAGCTTCTAAATACTTGGACAGGACCTGCTACAGTCGTCCAACTTACTAGACCACATTCTGCAAAGGTTGAGATGGAGGGTGGAAGTATCAGGGAGCGCCACATAAATAAGCTTCGACCATATATTCAAAGAATTAATCATGTCGGTCTAGTTTTCGAACTAGATGAAGATTTCAGAACACTCCACTATGCACCCGCTGACAAAATGAATAAATCAGTTGAAGATATTACGAAACATCTTAAGGGTATGAAAGCTCTCTTGACGGGAGAACAAAAACAAGAATTTTTTGACATCCTCCAGAAATATGTAGATGTTTTTAGTTCCAAACCTGGTCATGTCAAAGTTGACGGACACTCCATCAAAGTTACAGAGAACTGTTCCCCTAAAAGACTCAAACCCTATAGGGTGCCAATCACTCTACAAAAGGAAGTAGATCAACAAATCAAAGAACTGTTAGATATGGGTCTCATTGAGCCAAGTGTCAGTGAATGGGCTCATCCCGTGGTTTGTGTGGCTAAGAAAAATGGAAGTGTCAGACTATGCATTGACTTTAGATTGCTAAATAGTTTTACTATTCCAGATGCTTATCCAATGAAAATAGCTAGAGATTTATTATTTGAGGTAGGACAAGCAAGATTTATCACTGTAGTTGACCTCACCAAGAGATATTGTCAAATCCCTATGGAAAAGGAAGCAAAGCCCTTCACTGCATTCGTGACGCATTCTGGTCACTGTCAATGGAACGTATTGCCATTTGGAATGAAGAACGTTGGAAGCATATTCCAGAAATCATTAGATGAAACACTAGCTCCTCACAAGGCACACTGCTGATCTTATATCGACGATTTGGCTATATTTTCTAAAACATGGTTCTGAACATCTCATCCATATCGATGAAGTCTTCAAAACATTAAGAGAAGTGAGTTAACAGTAAACCTAGAAAAATGCGAATTCGGGAAAAATCAAGTGAAATTCTTAGGTCAGTTTATTGGATCCAGTCAACATTCCCCGGACCCAGAGGTTGAGGTTATAATAGGTCTAGCGAAACCAGCTACAAAGAAGTAAGTAAGAAGTCTACTTGGGCTTTCTAGCTACTACCGTGACTACATACCACGATTCTCCCAAATTGTATTACCGCTGACAAATCTGACCAAGAAAAGTGTCCCACACAATATTCCTTGGAGTACTGATGCTGATGAAGCGTTTACGAAACTCAAGGAAGAGCTTATAAAAATGCCTTCTTTGCATACTCCAGATCTCAACAAACCGTTCCAGTTGTATATGGATGCATCAGCAACAGCAATTGGCACATGACAACGAACAAGGGAAAGAATTGCCCATTGCTTTCTTCAGTAAGAAACTAAATTCCGGTCAAGTGAAACGGTCAACCATTGAAAGGGAAGCTTTTTTGGGAAGCTTCCGCTTGGAAGCGTTGAAAAGTTTGACACATGGGTTTGGTGCAGAAATACAGATAATTTCAGATCATAACCCTCTGACCTATCTAGCTAAAAGTGCCCCTAATGGTGCCAAGTTGTCCCGATGGGCTTTAGCCCTACAATGTTATAACATGACCATTACATATAGAAAAGGTAGTCGTCATGGTAACGCCGATGCCCTTTCCAGATTAAAAACTGACATAATTAATTAATGTTATTGACTTGTTTCTTAATAATCATTGTATATTTTCTTGATGTTTAGTTAATGATAATTATATAGTTTTTTTTGGGAGCTGCATCACACCATGAAGTTCTCATCTCATTTCTTGTATTTTAGAGTCAATTACTCGCCCTGAGTTTTATTTTAGATGCAACATCGACACTCCTGTGACGGATGTGCTTCCCCCAAAGGGAGTTGTAAGGACTTCTGTAACGAATGCTTGTGAATTCTCTTCAAAGTGTGCACTGGCGACGAGGAGGCGCGGCTGACGTCATTTGTTTTTTTGCGGAGGGTAGCGTCGGTGAAAAGAAAAGAAAAGATATAAACAGTTAGAGAGTTTTTTCTGTAAGAAGAGTGCGGAGTGTGCGGGCTCTGTAGTACGGCGACGTTTAGTTGTGAATGTATTTTCATTTTTTTTTTATCCATTTGTTCTGTGCTGCTATGTGTTTCATGTCAATAAAGGGTTAGCAGCTAATCTCAGCGAGCATTCATTCTGTGTAATGATTAGCACTTTCACCAGCTTTACCACTCACCAGTCCTGAGTTTTACTGTACTCCTCCCTTTCTTCCCTGTCTATCTTCACGAAAAATATCATATCCGTTCATCTCTATTCCTGTCAGGATGTCATCGTCATCAAACCACGTCTCACTTATACCAACAATTTTGGGGCGAACAGACTCGAGCAAAGCAACAATTTCGTTCCCCTTATTTCGAATACTTCTAGCATTAGTGAATAAACATAAGAAATCATTACTGCTTCTACAAGTCCTAAGAACATCGCTCCTGCGAAGTGACTCTTCAATACCTTCCCCTGTCACTTCCTATATATTACCACCAATTCTACAACTTTCTTCATACCTAACTCTTTCCACCCATCCCAGGCCATCTCAATCTGTGTTTGTCCGCTTAATATTCTTAAGAATGTTATGGATTAAACTGACCATATATTTAATCTCTGGATTAAACTGCTGAGTCAATCAATGGTTAGTCAATACAAGTCAAACATTTACTAAGAGTAAATTTTCAGAGAAGGAGATTGGAATTTAGTAATATTGATAAGAACAATAGACCAGGTAGTTCAGAAGCGAAAACCATCTGGGACAAAATGAAACTAGTTTATTTAATTAAAAAACACAAAAATACAACCAATTTATTAAATATATATTTATAGAATTCATAATTAAAAGAACTCTAATAATAATAATAATAATAATAATAATAGTAATAGATTTCTACAGATGTGTCTCATCTTGTTTTAGTATTATCAAAATTATCAAATTATCAAAGGCCTGTGTAGCTCAGTGGATGTGTTGTTTGCACACCACGGCGCTTGACCGCACGAAGGAAGACTTGGTTTCGAGTCTAGTTGGCGACTAAAGGAAATTTTTCTACGCCTTTTTTCGACCGGTTCCTGAGTTAGTCGATCTCTGGCATGGGCAAGCAGGTTTTTCCTCCCGGAAACTCGGGTTTTTCGTCCTGTAAACTCAAGAAAATCGACCGTAGAACCCACATTATTTTCAGACATTAAATATATTGTGTTAGGGTTAGGGACCACGCGATGGCGGCACATTTGAGCCGTCTCTCTTCACTGCGTACCGCTTAATTAGTGATAGCCTTGGGCCATCTATCCCTGATTGAGTACCAGTGGAGATTGAACTGCCCACTCAGTCTCCAAATGTTAGATTGGGCTAAATGGCCTCGCCTACTCTCGTATACGGGAATAAAAAGGCGTTAGCTGATTTTTTTTTAATTATCAAATTATTCTGAAGCATTATGAATTTTGCTGTTTTATTATTATGCCGCTAATATTTCTGCAAATGCGGCACTTTTTACAACAAAACTGGCTAAGTTATGTTGAATATATCTGTTCGCAAATATACTCAAAACCCCTTTGACCTAATAAAGATGTAGAATGCTGATTAAACTTCATCAGCATTCTATCTGTTAAAATGCAACTCCCCACCCCCTCCGTTAACGGATTTTTTTTTATGTGCACTGTATTACTTCGAATTTCTTGACTGTCTTACGATATTCGACCCTTTTTTTGCTGCACGATTTATTTATTGTGTCTCTTCCCAAATAAAAACGAATTTCACATCTGCGAAAATAAATAATCAAAAGGTTTGTTTACATTGGAAATATTATGTCAAATATTTATATTTTTTAAATAACATTTATTGAAATAAATATGACATTTTGCTTTCTTTCCTTTAAAATAAAACTATATGGGTCGCACATTTCAATTTTAGGAACGTTTTTTTTTTTTTTAATGAACAACAAATGATGTTAAACATTATTTGGGGGTTTCCGATTGTGAGTCTTTTTAATATCAAAAATTTATATCTAATGGTATTTTATCAGAGATTCTTCACCTTTGTCTTTTGCTTAAAACTGCAACAGTACAATTACTTTGGAAAAATAACGAATTCAAACAAAAAGAAAGTGCACATATGTTATCTAGTAGTATTTTTTTCGTGTGGGGGGGGTGATAATTTTGGGAGGGGGTTAGCCATTAAAGGCGAATTAATTCCGTTATGAAAATTTTGGAAATAAAATTTCATTTTAACGCATGCACCTACACATGTTTCGAAGGATAAAGTGTGGTCAAAATATCGCTACTTCAAAACTGCCGCATAATAACGAAAATATGTACATAACAGTTGACTTCATAACTGCCGTTTATTTCGATTTGTAGGGAGTGACTGAGGGAAACCAAGAAAGTTGAAATGCAAAAACCTACAGATTACGTTTATAAAAATTATGCGTTACATGATATGATTTAAGATTTACATATGATTCTCTATAAAGCAAAATTTAAAAGTGCAAACCTTCGCGCAATCTGTGAACTAACCTTCGAACTAAGATTATGAATAAAAAAAGAAAACTTAATTAGGAACAGATGGAGGAAGTATTCATTTTTAGATTCGGATTTTCATGAATTTATAAAATAATTGTTTGACAAAAATAATTATCTTCAATCAAGTTCTGGGAGAATTTTAAAATGTATTGGTGATTAAAATAATTAGCCAAAAAATCGATAGTGACATTGATCTTCCAAAGTGAAACAATATGAAGTGAAGAAAGTGTGAAAGCATTTCTTATGTTGAGCTGGCATTAAAAACTATAATTATACGATGAAAACAAGCAGCAAAATGAATATAACTCAGGTATTTAGTCTGATATAACTTAGATTCAGGTTACCGAGCAAACGGCAAGCAACTGCGTTTCTTGCAGTAAGCAACTGAACATAGCTACTACGTACGCCAAGTAATCTAGTTAAGTGCTATTTTCAGCGGAAAGGATTATCGCACCTTCTAATGGGCATGACTGTCAAACCACTTCTTATCCATGTTCTTTCAGTAGGTGGACAGAATATTATCCAGGTTTGCTGGACGTGTATGTAAGTCCAGTAAAGAAATGGCACACTTACATATATGAAATTTATGGAATACAAGAGTTCCTGTTAGTTTTATATAGTTTTATATGTGGCAAAATCTGGCACCCCGAAGTCTTGGCGCCCATAGGCGATTGTCGAGGTTCTCAGTCTCTGGTCAATTTTTGCACGAAACTTTTACAGTTTCTTTGAAATGATGTTGAATTTAATATCCACTTAATTTATGTGTTTTATTCGTTTTATAATTTTTTACCTATACCTTTCTTTAGCCAGTTCCCTATTTACTTGAACTTTAACATGGACAAGTAAGATTTGTTCCATTTTGGAAACTCAAGCTTTTAACCCTGTATCTAAAACATTGACCATACTATTAGAGATAAAAAGATGGGTGTTAGGGAATATTGCCACAAGAGAGCAGTAATTGTCTATCGTGAAAAACCTTGGTTAATTGACGGATTCAACCTGCTATTGGTGAAGAATGGAGACTGGCTGCCTGTGTATCTTCAAAAGTTAATTAGTGCTAAAGGAACTCACTTTCTTTAGGAAATAAAAGGCATTAAAGAATTTGTTTTAGAATACAACATTTACGAGGGTGGGCTGAAAAGTTCTTGGCCTCGACCATAAATGGCAACCCTCTCAGCAAGATTTTTTTAAGTTGGTACATCTGTCATAAGCATCCATATGAAATTGCAAGTCATTCTATCAAGTAGTTTGTTTTATACAGCTGTCTGAAGCAAAAATGTTGTCTGTATCCCTTGAAATCCATAAAATTGAGTATCGTGCGTTATAAAATTTTTTGTAAAAGAAGGTTTAACCCCGAACGAAATTCATTCGAAGTTCATAAAATTTTATGGGCACTCTTCTCCTTCGTTTACTACAATTAAGAAATGGGTTGCTGAGTTTAAATGTGACCGTACCAGCCTTGAAGATGATCCACGACTTCCAAAAAGTATAACAACACCACATATCATTGATCAAGTGCACGATATGGTATTGGATGACCGGCAAGTCAAAGTGCGTGAAATTGCTGAGACTATAGGCATTTCAAAAGAACGTGTAGGATATATTTTTCATGAAAAATTGCAAATGAAAAAGCTTTGCGGAAGATGAGCGCCACGCTTGCTCACAGCAGATCAATAATGCACTCTCATGAAAATCTCTGGACAGTGCTTAGAGTTTTAACAAAAATAAATCTGATTTTGTGCTTCGATTTATTACTATAGATGAGAGTTGGATTCACCATTACACACTAGAATCCAAACAGCAGTTAAAAAAGTGAACAGAAGCCGGCAAAGAAAGTTCATCGACAAAGAAGACAAAGTAGTATATGCACGTAAACACAAGAAAGATATTTAATTAACCAAATATTTCAGTCTGGAAATAGCAGACCATCTTCTGTGGTAAAAACTCGCCTCTTACATAGATCCCGTTATAAATTTGAACGTTTATTTAAAGAAAGTGTAGAGGCCTTACTCCATCGTCCTAACCTGAATCGGAATGACTGTATATATCAAAAATCTGGGAAAGTCCAATCAGGAGAACTCATTAATTCATATTAATTTTATGTTATTTAATATTATTAATTAATATCTTTATTTCAATCATGTCTCTGCTTAAAAATATTCCCTTTAATACTTAGTGATATAACATCACGCGGCTTGTTCTATTTTTAAATGATCTATTGTTAGTATTCCACCTTGTATTTTTTTAAAAACTGTTCTTGTAGTGCCACTGAAGAAGGTCTGCTATTTCCAGACTGAAATATTTGGTTAATTAAATATCTTTCTGGTGTTTACGTGCATATATTATTCAGTCTTTATGTCACAAGTATCCTTAAAACATCAAAGAAGACAAAGCCGGTTCCGTCAGCAGGAAATGTCACGGCATCGGTGTTTTGGGATGTTAAAGACATTTTGTTTATTAATTATCTTGAAAAGGATAAAACAATAACCAGGGAATATTATTCCGATGTTTTAAGCAGGCTTGACGAAAAAATTCGTGAGAAAAGACCTGGTTTACAGGGGAAAAAAATCATCTTTCATCAGGACAATGTACCTGCCCACAAAGGTGTTTTGGGAATGGGAAAATTAAGGGATTTGCAGTATGAATTCTTGGAACATCCACCCTATTCCCCAGATTTGGCTCCATCTGGTTTCTATCTCTTCTCAAAACTAAAACTCTTCCTCGCTGGTCAGCGTTTATCTTCGAATTTCACCTCTTGCACCAAATTATTTTTGGTGCAAGAGGTCATTGCAGCTACAGAGGGGTATTTTGTAGATCTTACTGAGAACAATTACAGGAACGTGATAATGGCGCTGGAGCATCGTTGGAATAAATGTATTAGTGTTAAGAGAGATTATGTTGAAAAATAAAAATAATTTTGAAATTATAAATTCGTTTTTTTATTGTTAGGTCGAGAACCTTTCAGACCACCCTCGTATGTCCATATAACAAGAATTATCATAAGAATCGAGACTAGCTCATGCCTGAAGAGAATCCATAAGAAGCAAATTCATTCTATGGCAAGTTATATTCAAAATTGAATAAGTTGGTATTACAGCAGTAACACAGTATAATAGCTGTAGGTCATAAACATATATTAACGGCTCCATTGTCATCTTCTTTAATAAGTTTCCTGCAAACAAAAATACTAAAGATTTGAAGTACTTTGCTGCCAAAGTAGCTTAACTCTATCACTCAACCACCATTATTTTTACAATTTGCTTAATTGTTTCAAGTTAGGATTAAAATGAATCATGTTTCTGAATTGGTATCCAGAATATCTTGTGGAACAAATCCAATGTCATACAACATATTAGGAAGAAAGCTTTAGTAGTAAAATAAATAAACCATAATGATCATTTTTATTTTATTTTTATCTTCAAAGTAAAAATAAAAACCGGTAAAATGTTATTACTATTATTATCATTATACAGGGCCGGATTTGGACTTGCTGAGGCCCTAGCTATACAAAACCCAGAGCCCCCCCCCCCATTGTTTTAAATTACATCAGCTGGTCTTTTTGTTTTTTTTATCTGTGGCCCCGGCAGATTGCGAGGCCCTAAGCTGCAGCTTTTTTAGCTTATACGTAAATCCGGCACTGTCATTACGTGACATTTCCATGGAGTCCAAGGACTCATCGTGGGAGAGCTTACTACTAACTACTATGTTTCCTGGTGTTTGTCCAGTGATTTCTTCAAGTACTCTGGCAAAGTGCGGAGGGGACATTCAAATGTCTCCCAATACTGTGAACAATTTGCAGTTCTTGGGAAGAGAGTACTTGTTTCAGTGCAGATAATTCAAACTGAAATTTTTGAAATAAGCACTTTTTACTAAGATCCAAGTGCTAAATTAAGAAATCTGCAAAGTTACACAATGCTATAAAATTCTCCTTGGGAAATCTGAATCTTGATAAAGAAAAGATATCCAAAGTTTCTGGCCACTTCTCAGTTTCAGTAAAATGTGAGAGGATGAAAGAATTTCATCTTTTTGTGAGAGTGTAGAGTAATTATTTACCATATACCATTTAGGTGGCTGTTTTATGTAGAAAAAAGGATTTCCCCCGAAAGCTTTAAGATCAGAATTATTTTTGGTGCACGGCAATGATATTCCCAAGCAAAGTTTTAATTCATTTGAATTTTAGATGAATTTCACTACTCGATGTGAAACCACCATACCACTTATTGGATGAAGTGGCTTGAAAAAAAAAAGTTCCATGCTTGGTCTCTTCAACAGGATCAAATCAGTTAAAAAGTGAATAAACATATAAAAAATAGCTGAAAAAAACTTTAGTTCATCCACAGTACCAATGAACTATTAAGTTCCCAGCCATTTGTGGAAGTTACAATATTTTTTTTTAAGTTAAGGGAATCTCATATTGTTTCTTAGCCGAATAAGAAACTCAAAGAGTTTCATGCCGAATATAGAAACTATATAAAGTTCAGCGATTCCAAGCGTAAGCAAATACCTGGATAGTGCAACACCTGACCCATTTGGAGTGCAAACTGAGGCAAGTCATAGTAAAGGTGGAGCAAGATCCGATCACTCTTCTCGGTATTTACTCATAATGTGAACTTAGCTCCTAGGAGCTGTATTACTGTTCTACATTATGAGATAAGGTCACTACCCATACCGGTTTCAACCTTTATTGAGGTCTCATCAGTGAGTAGCTAGATATTGTTTCATATTGTTTCTTAGCCGAATAAGAAACTCAAAGAGTTTCATGCCGAATATAGAAACGGGTCAGGTGTTGCACTATCCAGGTATTCGCTTGGAATCGCCTAACTTTATATATAGTTTCTATATTCGGCATGAAACTCTTTGAGTTTCTTATTCGGCTAAGCAACAATATGGGATGTAATATCCCTTAACTTAAATAAGTTCGTGTCGCCGAATTGAAGCTTTTGGCTCTTCATATAATTAGTAATTTATTAGGACACCTTCTTGGCAATTCTCATAGAAGGGGTGTATATTCTGTTCGCTACAAACTTGGTATTAACTAGGTCTAGCTACTCACTGATGAGACCTCAATAAAGGTTGAAACTGGTGTGGGGAGGATCTGGCTTTGAGAGGCTCCGCTTGAGATAGGTTTTTGCCTGTTTCTGAGTGGGGCCACCGCTGAGATTATGGCTCTGCTTGCTTGGTGGGGTGAGCCTGCCACTGGGTGGAGCCAATGCTGAGAAGTTCTTCTTGGTGATAGGGTGATCCTGCCACTGAGTGGAACAATGCTGAGTTGGGCGATCTTTTGGGATCGTCTTATTTTTAGAGCCTGCTTCACCTATACATAAAGGTTGAAACCGGTCTGGGTAGTGACCTTCTCTCATAATGTAGAACAGTAATACAGCTCCTAGGAGCTAAGTTCACATTATGGGTAAATACCAAGAATAGTGATCAGAGCTTGCTCCACCCTTACTATGAGTTGCCTCAGTTTGCACTACCAAATGGGTCTGGTGTTGCACTATCCAGGTGTTTGCTTATGCTTGGAATCGCCGAACTCTATATATAGTTTCTATATTCGGCATGAAACTCTTTGAGCTTCTTATTCGGCTAAGAAACAATATGGGATGTAATATCCCTTAACTTAAATAAGTTCATGTCACCGAATTGAAGCCTTTGGCTCTTCATATAATTACAATAATGAAACATCTGCTGCAGATTATTTTATTTATTATATTATATTATATTGACTAGTTTAAGAAATAAGTTTATCATCTTTTTTTTATCAGATTTGTCAGGCTGAGGTAGCCCTGTGGAAACAGAATTTGCATCATTTTGGGCTGCCTGAAGAAAGACCTTCTAAAGTTGATTCTAGCTACCAACTTGAACTTTTTCTAAACCTTAATCGACTGGCTCTTGTGTTAGTGTATCTCTGGCAAAATCAAAACAAAAATCAGCTAACGCCTTTTTATTCCCGTATAGGGAGTAGGTGAGGCCGTTTAGCCCTATCTAACTTCTGGAGACTGAGTGGGCAGTTTAATCTCCACTGGTAGCCAATCAGAGATAGTCGTCCCAAGGCTATCACTAATTAAGCAGCACGCAGTTAAGAGAGACGGCTCAACAAGTGCCGCCATCTCGTGGTCCCTGACCCTAACACAATATATTTAATGTCTGAAATTATGTGGGTTCTATGGTCGATTTTTTTGTGTTTACGGGACAAAACCCGAGTTTCCAGGAGGAAAAAACCCCTCTGCCCGTGACAGAGATCGACTAATTCGGGAACCAGTCGAAACAAGGCTTAGAAAAATTTCCTCTAGTAGACGACTAGATTCGAAACAAAGTCTTCCTTCGTGCAGTCAAGCGTCTTGGTGTGAAAATGCCACATCCACTGAGCTAGACAGGCATCAAGAAGTTTTTTTTTTTACCCTTTCCAGAAGCATGCTTGGATTTATGCATAAGCTGCACAAACTATAGCTTATGACCTTACAAAGTCCTTCAAAAATCCTATTAAACCTAAACTTTATTCAGTAGAGGCATCCAGTGGCAGATTAAGGATAGTTGGTCCCCTAGGCAAATTATATTTGGGGGCCTCCAAACAAATAATAAAAAAAATAAAAAATAAATAAACGTTAGGTGGCAAATAAATGAAATTTTGTACTTTTGAATTTTTAAACTTCGGGATTTTTCTGCCTGTTAAAGGGTTAAAGGATGATAACTGATAACCTGATTGTCTATCAGTTTTTTTTTTTTACAATTTTACAATTTTTTTTACTTGCACTGCACTCAAATAATGAAAACACGAAAAGTCACACAAATAAGTTATTTTTGAAACAAACACCTCACTCTTTCACGATTCAATAACAAATGAAGTTAAGGAGCAACCAGGCGAAACTTCCTATCTCAGCAATGCAATCAGCTTTCGTGACCTCGAAGCTGTCAACAGCGGCGTGTGCCGTCATTGGTAATGCAGTTTAATTTAAAGCGTAGATAGCACGCGCTGTTCAAAATACAAAATACGAAGCTTTTCAACTAGCGCCGAACATTGGTATTGCAGCATTATTTAAAGCGTAGATAGTGCGCACTGTTCAAAATATGTATTAAAACGTAATAATTGTTATGAAAACATTTTCGCTTAAAATTATCAAGATTTTTATGATGTCTACTGAAAACATTAATCTATTTTAGGAAAATGTCTTGGCTTGGGAATCTCCAAAGCCAGGCAAACCCCCTAGGCATGTGCCTCATTGCCTTAATGGGTAATCCGCCACTGGAGGCATCTCTTAAACGTTACAGTTTAGGGAAATAGCAACCCCAAATCCAATTCTTCCCTGAAACTTTGGTTATTAATCTAGTACCTCAAGAATAACCAACCATAGCACTCTCACTGTTTCAGAAAATATATATTGTCTGAGATATGTCTTGATTTGACTTCTATACATTGGTATATTGTTTCTGCTTGGTTTATTTTTATGACCCTGCTATTATTATTTCACAGGCAACTCAATGGAATCCTAAGATATTGTGGGACACCCAAACTATCAATACAATATCGTACCTCTCCTTGAAATCCTTTACAGATAGAACACTCACAGCTGACTCAGGTAACCTATTCCATTCATTCACCACACTCCAAACGAAAAATAGTCCTCACGCCATTACCCAACTTCAGGGATGACCTCTTGATCTGCCCCTTGAGCCATGTGCCATAACATTTTACCTGCATCATTCCTATAAAGTAACTTAAATCTTCAGTCTATCCTCATAGGAAGCCTTCCACAGATCACTCACCTCTGGATCCTCTTCACCACTTCCTCATCTCCAAGAAACCCAGGTGACTGGACCTGAGCACAATAATCCAGGTGTTGTCATATCAAGGCTTTATAAAGAGGAATCGTTCTCTTATTTCTGCCTGTGTGTTCTTCAATAATCAAGTAATCCTGTGAGCTACTTCAGTAATATGTCTTTTAAGTAGTCCACACTGAGGCAACTCGTAAATGCCAAGGAATGTATTCTACCAAGTTCTCTGGTCAACTTACGAAACTTTCCGTTTCTACATCCGGCTTTGAATTTATTATTATTATTATGAGAGGTCTGACCTCCAGGGAGTCAGGGACTCATCGAGGGAAACCATATACTACACGAACCAGCTATCATACTTATTCTTGAATTCATTCACAATGCTTGCACTCAAAACATCCAATGGTAATCCATTCCAATCACGCACCACCCTATGAGAGAAAAATCTGGCCCTCACCCCTTCTTAGCAGCATTCATTCTCAGCGTCCAAGGATGCCCTCTTGTCCTTTCCCCACCCTCCATAAATTGAAAAATTCCATCAGTTGTTGTTCTGCATACCCCTTTCATGTGAAATTACGGGAATTGAAAACAACACAAATATCTATCAGATATGATCTTAGAAATATACCAGCTGAATACAATATTAGTATACAGAACAGATTCAATACACTCAATTTGTGTGAAAGAGAATCAGATGAAATATGGGAAGAGATTAAAGATATAAATAAAACAGAAGCAAAGAAGAATATTCCAACAGTTTGTAAGAAGTCCAAATGGCTGTCAGAACATGCCATCAAAACTGCTCAGGAAAGGAGGAAAATGAAGGCCACATGAAATTTGCAGGAAGTGCTGCATTTGAATGCAGAGTTTCAACGACAAGCCAGAAAAGACAAGGAAAAATACTTTAACCAGGAATTCTAACAAATTGAAGACAAAAACAAGAATGGAAAAACAAGATATCTTTTCAAAAAGATCACAGAACTAACAGGGAAGTTTGGTGCCAAGGTGACAATATTGAAAGGTAAACACAAAGGATATCTTACATAAGCTGAAGACATCAAAGAAAAATCGAAAGAGTATACAAAAGCCCTTTACAGAAAGGACTCCATAATTACTGAGAAATTTGAAGAGCAGGATTATACACAGGAGCCAGTACCACTGGAGAGTGAAGTGAGGTGGGCACTCCAACAGCTATCCAGTAAGAGAGCACCAAGAGGAGATGGAATACCCATTGAGCTGCTCAAAGCCCTGGGAGAAGAGCAGTTAAAATTTTAACAGCTCTATGTCAGCGAATTTGGATCACAACTA
Organism: Typopeltis vanoorti; assembly: GCF_054136105.1. Lineage (NCBI taxonomy): Eukaryota > Metazoa > Arthropoda > Arachnida > Uropygi > Thelyphonidae > Typopeltis > Typopeltis vanoorti. The sequence continues at coordinate 93,024,380 of NC_143571.1, read as the reverse complement.
CATGGCCTAAGGAATGGAAAAAATCAGTTTGTATACCTTTATTGAAGAAAGGCGATGCAAAAGAGTGTGAAAATTACAGAACTATAGCACTGATTTCTCATGTAAGTAAAGTCTTACTTAAGATCATTCAGAAAAGACAGGAACCATTCATGAAGAGAGAAATGCCAGATGAACAGGCAGGATTTCGAAAAGGCAGAGAAACAAGACATCAAATCGCCAATGTGAGATGGATAATAAAAAGAGCGCAGAAATATCAAAAGAATATCTGCCTTTGTTTCCTTGACTATAGCAAGGCTTTTGACTCTGTAGATCATGTGAAACTGTGGAATGTGGTAAGAACAATGGGAGTACTAGAGCATTTCATTATCCTTCTGAGGAATCTTTATTATGAACAAGAAGCTACTGTCTGAACAGATCTTGGAGAAACTGAGTATTTCACAATAGGAAAAGGGGTGCGACAAGGATGTGCTTTATCTCCGTACCTGTTTAACTTGTACAGCGAATACATTTTAAGAATGGTAGGGCTGGAGGAGTCTCCAGTTGGAATTAAAATTGGTGGAAAAAATATTAATAATTTGAAGTATGCAGATGATACCACCTTGCTAGCAGAATACAAAGAAGATTTGAAGGAACGTATTATGAAAGTTAAAGAAGAAAGTGCTAAATATGATCTTAAACTTAACCTCAAAAAGACAAAAGTATGGCAACATGTGAACTTAATGATTTTGAAGTAGATGGGGAGAAAATGGAAGCAGTTAACAATTTTGTGTTCCTATGATCCCGAATTGATAAAGATAGTTATTGTACCAAAAAAGGTAGAAGAAGATTATTACTCGGAAAAAAAGCAATGACAAAAAATTAAAGATTTTAAAGATAAAGATATTAGCCACACTACATAAATCAGAATCGTGAAATCAATGGCATTCCCTGTGGTGCTGTATGGATGTGAAAGTTGGACCCTGAGAAAGAGTGAAAGAAGAAAGATAGATGCATTTGAATTATGGGTTTGGAGACGCTTACTAAGAATACCATGGACTGCAAGGCAAACCAATAAATCAGTGATAGACAGAATAAAGTCAGATTTCTCCCATGACGCTATGATCATCAAGCAAAAATTTTAATACTTCGGACATATTATGCGAGCAAATGACAGTCTGGAGAAGATGATGCTCTCTAAAGTTGATGGAAGCAGGAGAAGAGGAAGCCCAAGAATTAAATGTGTGGATGGAGTTAAAGAAGCAATTGGAGTGCGCTTGGTGGTTCTGAAAGACATGGTCAGGAAGAGATCGGAATGGAGAATGTATGTTCGTGGAGTCGCCAGGAGTTGGAAAAGACTCGATGGATCATAACAACAACAACAAAATACCCCTTTCAGAAGTTTGTAACTCTCAATCATATCATCCCTCTTTCTCCTGTTTGGTAGTGTCTACCATCTAAAAATTCTCAATCTGTCTTTATAATCAGTATTCCATAATCCTGATATCAATATGAACCCTCTCCTTTGCACTCTCTCCAATATATCAGAATCACAATGGAAACCAGACTTGCGCACAATAGTCCAAGTGTGGTCTTATCAAGGCATTGTAAAGAGGCAAAATGACATCCTTATCTTTACATGTGAACGTTTATTCAGCATTACAATTATGTTTTAGTTGTATTTGCAATGTTTGCTACATGGCCCCTGAACTTCAACTTCTTATAATGCTGGATCTAATATCCACTTTACTTATGTAAGTGATGAAAGCATGTTTCCCAGCTGCAAACCTCAAGGAGGTTAGTAAAGCTATTACTTTGCAGAAGGGAGAAGTGAAATAGTTGATTGATTTGGTAGACACAAATGAATTGAAAGGTGGGAAATATGCAACGAGAAAGGATATGAAATAGTCATTGAAAGAAGTGAAGATGAAGAGAGAGTAAAGACTGAATCTGCTTCCTCGGTTTGATAGAATAAAATTGAAAAGAAGGGACATGATTGCTAATGAGTCAACGGGAAAATTATGCAGGAAGATGGTGTGCAGTTTATAGATGTACAGAGTGAATTTGTTGGATGAAAGAACTTCTATATATGCTTCATGGACTGCATTTGAATGATTTTGAAGTTAGATGTTTGAAGAGAGTGTTGTTCAGTTTGAAAGTGCAAAATTGGAGAAAATAGTAGTACTATGCAGTCAAGTATGGATTCAGCCACTTCTGGGACAAATAAGACAGAGAGAGGGGGGGAGTGCATGTGTATATGTGGAGAAATGATTATGCAATGCCAAATACACTTTCGCAGGTTTTAAATCCGAATGGGTTAATAATGACATTATACAAGGGTAACAGTGAGTCCAGAAATTCATGTACATAATTAGGCCAGAAGTATCAGAAATAAAGGATTTTTTGGCTTTGTCAGTTTGTCTTGACCAAACATTACTGATAGCAGTGAGAGTTGGTTGACAGAAGATGATATAGTTACTGACAGAGAATGCAAAGGGTGCTGTATTTTCTGGAAAGGTAGAGAGAGAGAGAGAGAGAGAGAGAGAAGAGGATAGAAGGTGGAGTATTGCTAATGATACCTCAAGGACTTCAACCAACAAAAATAGAAATTAAGGATGACTTCATATCTGATATATATGGAATTCACAGTCAAATGAATGTATATGTGGAACTACAAAGCTGGCAATTAAAACAAACCTAGCAGGCAGCTAGAAGCTGCCTGTAAGGTTTAATGCCATAATGTAAAAAGCTACATGGAAAGAATATTAGTAGTGCATGCGACGCGGTCAAGGATTATTACAAGCAATATCTGAAGAAAACATTGGAGAAAACAATATAAAGAAAAAGGTGATCGGCATACTTATGAGCAATTCAATATGTAGGCAAGAAGAGTGATGAGTTGAGTACAGTAAGATAGGCTAAATTGCATTATAAGAGAGAGAAACTTAGCTATGGAGGCTAAAGCAAACTCCGTTTATTTTTGCTGCATAGGGAAGATGAGGAAGAAAGATTATTATTATCGTAAGCCCCTGTGGAGTCAAAGATTCATCTAGGAGGTCCCTTTGTCTAGTGACATACATACAGCTTATCATACCTTGCCTTAAACACATTCAAATTCTCTGCAGACACCACACTCTCAGATAAGGCATTCCAAACATTCACAACTTTGTATGCAGAGGAGTATCTGCGTCTCACTCCCTTGTTCACACTCTCCTTATACAGCTTCCACAGATGACTTTATGTTCTTCTCTGATCTCCCACCATTTTATGAAAAACCACTTCAACATTGATCCTATAATGATTCCATACCAACTTGTATCTCTATCATATCACCCCCCCCGCCTCCTATCCACTAGACCCTGTAAATTGCATCTTCTCAACCTTTCCTCATATTCAACATTCCAGAAATCAGAATCTACCTCAGTCAATCATCCCTGGATCCTTTTCAACATCTCTTCATTCTTTTGAAAACTTTATTATTCTTCAATATTATTCCTTAAACCCTTTCATCATCTGCATGTTCACTGTCCTGTTAAGTCATTCCACTGTCACTGCTATCCATTCAACATTCCAAAGATCAAAAGCTACCTTTGGCAATCGCCTCCGGATTCTTTCCAACATCTCTTCATCCTTTTGAAAACCAGATGACCAAATAAGTGCACAGTAGTCCAAATGTGGCTTAATCAAGGACTTACACAATGGAACAAGAATCTCCTTACTTCTACAAGTCAGTGTCCTCTGAATCATTCCCAGAATTTGTTGTTTTGTCCTGTAAATTTTAGATTCTTATCCACCATCACCCCAAGATCTCTTATTTCCTCCACTTCCAAAAATATATCCCTACCAAGCACAAATTCTACATCCCATCTTTGTTTCCCAAACTTTCAAACCTTACATTTCTCAACATTGAACGAGCATGCCTATTCACTCAATCTATTCAGGTCTTCTTGTAAGGCCACATCATCATCATCTGCCCTGCTCCTCATAGTTCGTCCCAACTTTGCATCATCCGCAAACAACTGAATATTCTCTTCAAATCTTCTACAGTATCATTAAGATACATGTTCAACAGCAATCGTTCTAAAACAGATCCCTGAGGCACACCACTAGTGACTTTCCTCTTCTGGGATATTGCTTCCCCATACACAATTTGCTAGTGGAGTCGGAAAAGTGGATGGTTACGCAGTGATACTGTTGAATTTTGCTAAGACTGGATACCCCATGGAATACTGTTACACAAATTAGAACAAATGGTGATGTGGATAAGAGAATGGCTCATGGACAGATACCAAAAAGTAGTGTATGGAGGATCAGAGTCCAGGATGAATGAAGCAGATGACCAGCAGTGTGCCACAAGGCTCTCTGCTTTTTTTTTTAAGTTGCGCCCATACACAGGAGGTTGATTGGTCAACCTATAGAACATTAGTACCGTGTATGGGTGGTGGGTTAGGAAAGGAGGATTTTGTTTACATTTGATTTGAATGACTTTACATTGTATTCGTTGGGAAATACAGCAAGTGGGAGACTGTTTCATAGTGCAGCAGTTGCAGGGATGAAGGAAGAGAAAAAGAAATCTGTTTTGTTTGTTTCTAGGTGTACTGTGAAGGGATGTTGTGCAGCAGCTGCACCTGTTCCAATGAGCTTAGTACTGAGCAGGAGAATTATTGATGTTATTTCGAATGAGCATTTCCCATGGAAATATTTGTAGAATATACTTACTACAAAGACCAAACGTCTGTGTGAAAGTGGGGGAGAGAGTTGGTAAGGGATGGATCATTGATAAGTCTAATTACCCTCCTCTGTATTGAGTCGAGCATTTTGAGAGAGTTTTTACTGGCTCCACCCCATATGTGGGAGCAGTATTCAATAGTTGGGCGGATTTGTGACTTGTATAATGTTAGTAGCTGTTCAGGGATGAAATAACGTCTTTGGGCGGAAGAGAAATCCTAGTTTTTTTTTTTTTAGGCTGAGGATGCAATGTTTGAGATATGTTTGTGCCAAGAGAGGTTTGATGTGAGAGTGATTCCGAGGAGCGAGATCTCAGGCTGTCTGGAAATTTGGGTATCTTCGAAAAGGATACTGGGAAAAAGTTGTTCTTTTTTATGGGAAATAGTACAGAACTGGGTTTTGTTGCCGTTGAAATTTATGAGGTTATCCGAACCTCATTGTAGGATGGCTTGGAGATCGGAATTGAGGGTGGTGGTGGTTGATGTTCTATAGGACGAGGTGAGTTGTGTAGGGTAAGGCTTATCAAATGCAAACGAGGAGTGTAGTGTGCTGTCATCTGAAAAACTGTGCATTGGGTTGGAGGTCAATTGCAGTAAGTCGTTGATGTACAGCAGGAACAAGGTTGGTGAGAGGACACAACCTTATGGGATCCCAGCATTAATTGAGTGGTGTGAGGATAGGGAGTCATCCACCATCACACCCAGAGTGCGTTCAGACAGAAAACTGGCAATCCACCTACACAAATCCTGGGTCAGACCGAATGATGGTAGTTTGCCTAGTAGGCCTTTGTGCCAGACCCGGTCAAAAGCTTTGGAGATATCTAGTGCAACCACTTGAGATTCGTCAAACCTCTCCCTAGCATTTGTCCAGAGATGGGTGACGTATGTGAGTAGATCTCCTGTTTATCGGCAGTGGCGGCATCCATACTGGCGGTCATTTATTTGGTGAGTATCTTCAAGATAGTGTAGAAGGTGGGAAGTGATGATATTTTCCATTACCTTTGACAGGACTGAGATGAGCGAGATAGGGAGATAATTGGATGGTAGTGAATTGTCACCCTTCTTGGGAATGGGCTGAATATTGGCCAATTTCCAGTTTGTGGGATAGATTCCAGTGGAGTAAGAGAGTATATATATATATATATATATATATAGTTTACATAGGATAGGGGTCAGTTCTGGAGCACAATTTTTCAGAACAATTGGGGAATGCCATCTGGGCCAGGAGACTATTTTTGTGTCTAATTGGGACAGTAATTTTCTGATTTCATCCTGGCAAAATGATATAGGGGAATTGTATGTTGGGTGTCTGAAATGGTTAGGGGACATTTACCATCGTCAGTCATGCATGCATTTGAAGAAAAGTATGAGGCCAGAAGATTGGCGTTTTCTGTATGCGATGAGGCAGTAGAGCCATCAGGGTGTGAGAGGAGTGGGAATAGTGTTGGACAGAAGTTTCGACCAATTGCTTTGGCAATAGACCAAAAAGCTCGGATGCCGTTTGGACAGGCTGCTAGTTTCTGCTTTTTGCTCTTTCGAACTGTTTTGGAAGCGTTGATTATTTTTTTGCATCTATTACGGGCTTCGGTGTAAGCTTTGAGGGAGGATGAGGTTCTTTATTTCAGCTAGTTGTGGTATGTCTGGTGTTTTATCTCTACAGTCTTGCACATCTCTTGGAGAACCAGGGTTTTGTTAGGGAATGGCATTTCAGAGTGTTGTGTGGAATGTACGTATTCATGCCGTGAGGATTACTTTGGTAATAAGCTCGGTGCATATGTTTGGGTTGGAAGGGGGAAGCAATAGTCCAACCATGGGAATGCAGCAGAAGTTGCATAGGCTGTCCCACTTGGCACTGTTATAGGGGATCACTACTTTCACTATGTATTTGGAGGGATCATTGGTGAGGAAGAGATCTAGGGTGTTTGGGGAGTGGTTTTGGTTATCTGGTATTCTGGTTGGCATCTGGAAAAGTTGTGTAAGGTCGTTGGTGATGGCAAATGTTTCTGCATCTCTGCCTGTAAGATCTGTACAACTGGAGGAGGAAAGCCAGGTAGTGTTGTTGACGTTAAAATCTCCTAGAAGGATGATTTCGCTGTTGTGAAAGTGGGATTTGAGAAAGTCGACTTTTAGGGAGAGGAAATTGAAGAGCTCAGGGTAGTTGGTTGCGTTCGGGGAGCGATAGAGGCAGCAGATGAACTGAACTGAGCGGTGGAGATTGGATATTTTCAACCAAAGAAGATCAAAGTTGGGTGATTCTATGTTAGGTGCTCTCTGGCAAGGTATGTCTGAGCGGATGTGTGCGCAGACACCACCCTTGGGGGCGAAAGTTGTTGAAGAGTGAGTAGTTTGGAAAGTTGAGATAAGTGGTGCTGGGGGGGTGAGATTTGGGTTTCTGCCAGGAAGAGTAGGTGGGGTTTGGTAGAATGTAGGTGGTAGTGTACACTATTCAGGTTGGAGTTTAGGCCACGGATGTTGGTGAAGTGAATGTCTAGGGTTTTGTGGGACATTTGTTGGGCTGCATGGGTCTTGCATCTTTCCTATGCGGTGCCTGCCTGCTGGTCTCCATGGTGGCTGCTAGTGGCATCACTTTGGTTTTTTCACCAGTTTATCTTGTCTGTAGTTGATGGTCCAACTGTTGTTACCATTTTGACGTTTATCTTCGAGTTTTCTTCGAAGCTGGCGTCTTCGTTCTCTTTGTGCAAATGATAAGTCTGGTTGTGCACGTATGTGCGATTGGGGGGAAGGAGTCTTTGAACTTGTTGATCGCTGTTATTAATTTTGATGTGCTTTGTCGGCGTGTCGCAAGTCACTTTTACTAGGCACGGAAAGTATGTATCGTCCTTTTTTTTATTTATAGGCCCGAAACGATGGCACCTGACGATATTCTCGGGATCGATGTTGCATTCTTCGGCTAGTTTCTTGATGCTCTCTTGTAATGATTTTCCGTTTTCTGTAGGGAAGTTCAGAATGATGGCATTGAGATTTTTGTGTTCAGCCTCCATCAAGTCGTTTACCATTGATGCGATTAGATCGCGAAGTTCTTTCACTGGCGGAGTGGAGCTTACGTTGCACGGGTTTCCGATTGGATCTAGCTTAGCTTCGACTGCACATATTTTTTCGGTAAAAATTTCATTTAAAGCATTGATGTGCTGTTCGAGATTTTCGACACGTTTGCCTATGTTCAGAAGTTGTTTTACCGAAGGAAGGCACAGTGAACAGAAGAACGGCTGGTTAAGTTCGACAAGTAACTTATGTGCAGCTTCGTCAATTTTCGCGCAGGAAGCGTGCACCAGTGGCAACAGACCTCGCAGAATATGCCCTTTTTTTTGTCTGTGACACCGGTTTTGCAGCTGCGGCACGTAATAGGATTGTCGGTGGCGGTCGACGGCACTGTGCCAGCAAGACACGTGGTGCTCTTTCGCCGTTGGCTTTTAGTGCCGCCATCTTTGCTGCGTATGGTAGGCATCGTGTGCGCTTACACGTGGCTGATTTTGAATTGGAAGGATAGCTGGTTTAATACACTAAAGAACTTACAGATTCCACTCAAGTATTCCGCTGCTCGGCACCCGCTGTTAGGTTTCCGTTTGATGGTCAATTTCAATGGGAAAACACTCACAATGACGGTAAATTAGGGAGCACAATCTTATAGTAGCTTGTTCGACCATTATTGTTTAATTTTTGCATAAATGATGCAGGAAATGACTTGAAGGGAGGTATTCAGTTGTTTACTGCTGATGATGATGAACGGTTGTGTATCACAATAATTAATCAAGCTGATGTAGAGAGTTTGCAGAATGTTTAAAATAAGCGGGTAATATGGGTGAAAGATAATGAATATCAATTCAATGTGGAAAAGTGTCAAGTTATGCATTTTGGTAGTAAAAGATCACAAGCTGTGTACTGCATTGATGGAACTGTACTTTAAGAGATTCATGAGGCTAGGGACTTGGGGGAATTAATGGATAGAGAGTTAAAGTTCAGAAGGCATATTGCTAAGTTGTCCAAGATAGCATTACTTGGTTATTGAAGAACACATTAACATGCAGAGATAAAATTATTATTCCTCTTTATAATGCGTTGATATATCCGCAACAGGATTACTGTGTTCAGGTCTGGTCGCCTGGATTACTTGGAGATGAATAAGTGGTAGAAAATATTCAAAAGCAAGTTGCCAAGTGAGTGAGTGGTGTAAGGAATGCGCCCTACACTGATAGACAGAGTTTGTGGATCGCAGAGATTGGTTAATAGGGAGAGAAGAGGGGATATACCAGAAAGATTTCAGTTACTAAAAGGATTTTGTAAGATTGATGCAGGGAAAATATTTCACCAGTAGGATAGAGGTGGAAGAACACATTAACATCGTTGGAAATTAAGTTAGAGTGTGGTTAACGAGGGTGTGAGGACTAGATTTTTCTTGGAGAGTGGCGAATGAATGGAATATGTTTTCTAACTCAGTTTTGAGTGCTTCGTCTGTCAATGAATTCAAGAAAGAGGTGTGAAAAGACTCATTGTGTGGATAGTTTGGGTCTCGTGCGATGAGTCTTCTGACTCCATGGAGGTGGCTGTATAATAATAATAATAATTTATCATGTGGTACTCTATCACAGCGCTTTCCAAACTGTGGACCGCGGCCGTCTTGGGGGTCGTAGATTTTATTGAAGGGGACCGTGAAATAATGAAAACAAATTTAAAATGTTTTAAGACTAAGTAGATATTTTTTTTAAATCTTAAAAGAAATGTATTTAATTTTTATTATTTATTATTTCTTTTTTGTTCTTTTTTATATTTTAATGGAAAAAATCACACATTGGTGTTGGTTCACAAAATTTCCTTCCTGCGTATTTTGGCAATTAATGAATATTAATAAATACGAGTATGCTTATTCATATAGGTTTAATTTCAAAAAAAAAAAAAAAAGATTATAAACGAAAAATCTTGAATACAATAAATATTATAATAATATAATAATATATGTCTATATTACGATTTTTTTTCGATGGGGCAGTGAAATATTTTAATTTTTCCAAGGGCCTTGGCATCCATAAGTTTGGGAAGCACTGCTCTATCAAAAGCCTTTGTAAAATCTAACTATTCAAATTAAGTGGATATTGAATCCCACATTATTTCTTATCAGAATAAGAAACTCAAAGATAGGAAATCTAATCTAAGAGTTTCATGCCGAATATAGAAAACTATAAAAGTTCGCGAATCTAAGCGTTAGCCAACAAGTGATACATGCTGAGGCAACTTGTAGTAAAGGTGGGGTAAGCGCCGATCACTGTCCTTAGTATTGTCCCATAATGTAAAACACAGCTCCTTGGAGATGTATTACTGATTAAGTATAATTTCTGGGAAATTCCGATGCTACTCCTCTTAAACATTATTAATATAATTAACGGCTATTTTAGCCTGTTTTTGTTTAGGAGTGTCCCTTATATTTAATACATTTAATATATTTAATACATTTCATATATTTAATATATATATATATATATATATATATATATATATATATATATATATATATATATATATATATATATATATATATATATATATATATATTTTAGGGCATTATGGGCGAGTATAGAAGGCAATTATGGCAGAATAAAAAATGTGGAAAGATTATATACATACCTTGATTTTGGTTTAAAGATGCCTTCTAAATCCAAGCTCTTGTTGAAGGGGGGGAAGAGAGGGAAAGAACATGGGGATGTACATGAGACACGGGAAATAAGTTTGGGAACCCGGGTTACTATTAATAATATATATATATAAATATATATATATAAATATATATATATATATTAATTTGTTTTGGGGAGAGGGGGGAAAGAAGGGGAAGGGTATCCTTATGTGGAAACTGGGACAAGGGTTTACGGGGTGTGGACCGTTTCGGTCATCGTCTGACCATCGTCGGAACTTTGTAGGAATGACTGTAGGGCTATGTCAAGGCTGCAAGATGTATCTGCCAAATTTGGGCATTTGTTGTCGCTAAATGGCCGGAGGCGTGGCTTAATTTGTAAGTTTTGGAACGTCCAACATTCGGAAATTAGGTAGGGGCGGTGGACGTTGATAGAATTACCATCGCATTTTATGGCAATAGTTTCGGATATTCTAAGCATCGTTTCGTTTTCTTGTTTGTCAATGATTATAGCTTTGTCAATTTGGGGGATGTGTTTTAGTTCAAGGGCGTGAGCTGCAATTTCAGTCTTCCCTGTATTTTGTGGTCTGTTTTTCTTTTTGATGTTGCGATGTTTTTTCGTGTTCAGATATTCTGGAATGGGAATATTGCAATCCCTGAAGTGCTCTTGTAGTCTAGTCCAAAACGACCTAATTGTAGAGCCCGTGTAGGTGACGTCACAGTCTTTTTGACAAGGAAATTTGTAGACTACGTTGTGGTGTTCGAATAATTCTTTATGAGTGAGAGATTTAGTAGATTTTAGGAGAGTTGCTAATTTATGGTTGGTGGTGAATACTAGCTTATAGTCCGTGTTTTTGAAAATATATTTGTAAGCCTTGTATGTGTTTTGGATGTATGGCAATTTGATGACCATACGTGTCGGGAAGTCTGCTTTTGTTGTATTATTGTTAAGACGGGATTTTGCCGTATAGTTCGCGTAATTTATGTATTATGTATTACTGTTCTACATTATGAAAGGTCACTACCCAGACCGGTTTCGACCTTTTTGTTTTTGAGGTCTCATCAGTGAGTAGGTAGACTCAGATGTAAAATACTGAAGTTGCAGTAGTGCAGGGCTTATTTCTTTACTGTACAAGTTGCCAAAAGGTGTACTAATACAATTACTAGGATAAGAGCAAACAGGTTTCACTTCAGCGAAGTTAAATTATTCAAATTAAGTGGATATTGAATCCCACATTATTTATTAGCCAAATAAGAAACTCAAAGATAGAAAATCTAATCTAAGAGTACTAATCTAATCTAAGTATGCTGCTGCATATCCATCTCCTTTGTTCAATGAAGCCATCACATTATTGCAGGGATTCTTGACCTAGTTGTGATCATGGGCACATTCCAGATTGTGAAGCCAGTGGGAAATTTTATGAAATTCTATGAAAATTTATACTTGCTTATCATATCAAATAACAATTAACAAATTAATTGTTATTTGATATGATAACATATCAAATATACCATAACCTACTTTCGTAGTTAATTTCGTAAATTAACTACGAAAGTAGGATAAATATACATGTATCATTTATTATACAACCAAATTAAACCACTGCACAATAAGCAAAACCATTTCTCTTAACTCTGGATAAAACAGAACCTATAAATTCTGGATGAATTTATAGGTTCGTTGTTTTGTATTTGGATTACTCATTTTGGGATAAAATTTTTAAACCCAAGAAAACAATGTATGATCAAAGCATGCTGACAATACTGGTGAAGTGATGACACATCCATCAAGAACACGGTTGCCAGTAGACTAAATACATAAAAGGTACGCACAAAATTGGCACTGGTTATACTCGTACTTAAAGACAGAAATGGCAAAATGTTCGTAATATAACTTCTTCTGCAGTTTATCCCGTTTAAGTGGGGTCGCTGTTAACAATGAGTCTCCTCCACATCCTCCTGTCTTGCGCTGTCACTACATCCAAGTTCTTCATCCTAAAGTCCTCTTCTATCATCTCCCTTCATCTATTCTTTGGTAACCCACACTTCCTCCTTCCTTGCACATCCATCTGCATGACCTTTTTCTCCACATATTCGCCCTCCCTCCTCATCATATGACCAAACCATCTCAACCTTGGCTCCTGTATCTTCGCTCCTAGGTTCATAAATTTCAATGTTCCCCTCACATAGTCACATTTCAGACGATTCTTTCTGGTCACACAGCATATCCACCTAAGCATTCTCATCTCTGCTACCTCCATCCTGCTGATGTTATTTTTCCTCAGGGCCACAGTTTTCATAGCATATGTGTCATAGCTGGCCTCACTATTGTCCTATAGATTTTGCCTTTCAGATCGATTGACACCCTCTTATCGCATAGCACTCCAGCCATCTCTCTCCAGTTCCTCCAACCTGCTTGTATCCTGCATCCCACTTCCTTCTCGGCCCCTCCATCCTCTTCCACTGTTGAACCTAAGTATCTAAAATCCCTCACCTTCCTGATGACATTTCCTTCCAGCTCCAGATCTGTCTCCTGGCCGCCGTCCACTTTGCAACATATATACTCTGTCTTACTTCTGCTCAGTCTCATACCTCTCTCTTCCAGTATTTTCCTCAATCTTTCCAGTTTAGCTGCCACTTCTCTTGAATCTGCACACAGCAAGGTGTCATCTGCATACAACATTGTCCAAGGCGCATCGTCTCTCACCTCCTCCGTCACCACCTCCATCACAATATTAAACAGAAACGGACTTAATAATGACCCTTGATGCAAGCCAACTGTTACTTGAAAACTTTCTGTCTATCCCAGACAGGTCCGAACTATTGTCTTCATTTCTGTATATCTCCTACACCAACCTGACATATTTCTCCAGTACCTTCTTCTCCCTCAGACACCTCCAGATTTCTTGCCTTGGAACTCTATCGTATGCTTTCTCCAGATCAATAAATGCCAGATGTAGCTCCCGTTGTTTCTCTCGAAATTTTTCCATCATGTCCCCTCGTTGATCTACCAGGCATGAAGCCAAATTGTTCCTTTGCAATCTCTACCTCTTTCCTCAATGTTCCATCATGAACCCTTTCTAGAATTTTCATTGTGTGGGACATCAACTTTATTCCTCTGTAATTCTTACTGTCTTGTGCATCCCCTTTACCCTTTAGATGGGTACAAGAGTACTTTCTCTCCATTCCTCGGGTATATTTTTCCTGTTGGCAAACTTTCATAAACAGGTCCCACAGCAGGTCAATTCCCTCTTCCCCAGTGCCTTCCATGCCTCCATAGGAATCCTCACGGGCCCACCGATTTTCAATTCTTCATCCTTTTCATGGCCTCCTTCACTTCCACTCTACTGATGTTCTGCACCATTCCCTCAGAAGGCTGACCATCTTCTTTGCGAGTCTTCGCATTTTCCTCATTCAAAAGTCCTCAAAGTATATTCTCCATCTGTTTCTTATATCCACATCCCTCCATAATACTCTTCCTTCAGTGTCTTTGATCTGCCTCACATGTAAGATGTCCTTTGCTGCTTTATTTCTACATTTTGCTAGTTGGTAATTTTTTCTCTGTCCTTCCTTTGTTTCTAATTGATCATACAGATCTTGATATGCCATGGCCTTCGTCAGCACCACAACTCTCTTAGCTTCTTGTTTTCTCTCTGTCCTCTTCAACTCTTGACTCATCCGACTTCTGCTTTGCATTCCTCTTAGCTATCACTGCTTCTTGTACATTATTATTCCACCACCAACCCTCCTTCTGTTCTCTAATCTTTCCAGATGTCTCAACAAGCACCTCGATTGCACAGCTCAGGATTACTTTTGAATTATGTTTCGACCAATCTTGTACACTTTCTGGTCCATCCGAAGTCCTCTCTAACAACCTCTCCCTATATCGATTCCTCACTCCCTCTTCTTTTAAGTGAAACCACTTAATTGTCTTCATTCCATGGCTTCCAGAGGTTCCTATCTTCGATCTTATTTTAAACTCTGCACACAGCAGTCAGTGTTGATGTGGCACTTGATCTGTTGGAATTACCTTACAATTTGTCACAACCTTAAGATGTTTTCTTCTGGTCAAAATGTAGTCAATTTGTAAACTGTTGTTACCACTTCTAAATGTTATCAAATGTTCTTCCCTCTTGTATAAAAACGTGTTCACAATTGCCAGAATAAACGCTACTGCAAAGTCCACAATCCTCTCTCCTTCTGAGTTCATCATGCCCCCTTTCAAGTCTCCTCCGACAATCACTATCTCGTTTTCTTCCAGTTTCCCTCATTTTTTCATCTAACTATAGAAAGCCTCTCTGCAGATAGGGGAAGAAGACAGTTCTAACGTCGAGAGTCTGGACAGGAGCAGGCGTGGGATCAGCCATTTAAATGATGGAACCACGACCCAGCCGTCCTTCACCCACGTGTGGAAATATGCCGTAGGGGTGTCAGGCGGCAGTCGGAGCCATGATCTCACGGCTAAACGGATAGCCCTGTGCATTCTGGACAGTACCGAAATATACGTCCTACCAAGCACCAACTTGTGGTAAAAGCGAGGTAGGAGATAGTGAGAAAGGAGAAACAGTCTTTGCTGAGGCTTGAGAGGAGCTTTCCTCGAAGCGATCGAGTGGGGAGGCTTTTAGGATAGAAGGGACAGAAGACCTTCGTTTTGGGGTGAACATGATACGGAGGTATCTCCACTGATGGTCAAAGCATGAAACGGCCTCCAGTGAACGAAAACTCTATAGTCTCGACCTTAAGTTTCTTGTCACGACCAGAGGGGGAAATAGCTAAAGAGCAGGACTTCTCTACAGAAAGGCCTCAAATAGACAAAAAGTCAACTATCCGGTCAAGAAGTTCCTGCAAGTCTAACTTAGTAGAGGCTACGAGAATAAGGTCGTCCGCAAAGGCCATAGCATTAAAGGAAGAAGTGCCTAGAGAGTAGCCTGTATGGCTAGGAAGAGAGTGTAGAAACTCATCTATGACGCAGTTAAAGAAAAGGGGAGATGGAGGAACATCCGCACTGCGGAGGTAGACGTCGGGGACCCTGTAGTGATAGTGATGGAGCTAACCAAGTATAGCTCCATAACATAGGAAAGAAAGGGTTCTGAACATCCAGCAATAGACAGCGCTCGAAGGAGAGAGCAGGAAGGGAGACGCTATCAAATGCCTTTTGGAGGTCCAGCCACGCCATATATAGGGGGCTTAAGGCGGCGGCGGGAATCAGAGAGAAGAGAACCTTGAACCTTGCAAATCCCCCGTATACTACTTTTGATATCTGTCAGTCAGCATTCCTCTTATCCATACTAATATTGTATAATCCAAACCCATATTCTCCAATTTATGCAACAGTCTCATGCTGTATTCTGTCAAAAGCATTAGCAAAATCCCAAAGTATCATGGTGTATCCATTTCCTTTTAGTTCGATGGTAACATTGTTATAGAACGTGAGCAAGTTTCTAAAACATGACCTTCCCTTAGTAAACCCAAGTTGTTCATTACAAAGTAGAGATTCACCGTCAACCCATTTCTGAATGCGAGCCTTAACCAATATTTCTAAAATCTTCACCACCAGTACTGAGATACTGATGAGATTCGTTATTTGGATACATCGGTCTTTGCACTACCCTGGTGCAATGGAATTACCATACTTTCCTTCCATTCCTGTGGAATCTTCCCTGTTCTGAGACTCATATTAAACAGCCTGGTAAAAGGAATGGCTAGCTCAGCCGAACACTCTTTATCAGCCGAACACGTGCTGATATTCTATCAGTCCCTATTGCTGAAGTCTTATTTAGTTTGTGCAATAGTTCTAATACGTCGTCCTCATACACTTGAGTTTCTTCATCCCGTGAAGAGGTAGCACTGAGCTCAATGTCGCGTACACCAGGTCGATAGCTTTTAAAAAACGGGCACGCATTAGTTGCACAACCGTTTCTGCAACTGTAATCCACACGCCATATTCATTCTCTCTTTTACTTGCAGCATATCGATAGAATTCTTGTGGGTTGTCTTTAGCAAGCAGAGCCAGTTCCTTTTCATACTTAGACTTTGCTTTCTGTAAAACATTTGTGACTATTCTAGCCTGCTGCTTATTATTTTCATAACACACATCATCCTTATGCACAAGGTATTCCTTCCACATCGTCCTTTTCTTACGAATCTCTTGCTTAATAAGCTTACACATCCATTTGGCGATCATATAATCAAAGGTCTCTCCTACCACATTTTTTTTCGAATTCTATTGGCACATTCTGATATCATTATGTCATTAAAGTACTGATTAAATGCATGTCATGCATTTTCGATATTCTTCGCATCCAGGAACCGATTCCATTCCACTGTACTCAGTGTTCTCCTCAATTGGTAATAATTTCTTACTTTGTAGTTCAGCATGTAATCTTTGCTGAATGGAACATTCATAAACTTAGTCACTTCCCAAGTGAGTACCGCATGATCACTATCGCCAACGGGAGGTAGAATAGTTACATTTTTAACTGAAACTCCCTCTGACGCTATAATCAAATATATCACTCTTTGACTTCCAGTTCCTTCTGTCTCATGCTGCTTGAGGAAGTTGTCCGGCAACAGATGAATAAATGCATTTTTATTCTTCTCATGAGATTCTACTTCCTCTCAATCAATATTTGGATAATTAAAGTCTCCCATTATGATTACTCTTTTCGCCCTCATCGTTTCTATTTGGTGATTCAGTTCTTCATTCCTCGCAACCAATTCACCAAGTTTGTAACAACATTCCACTATGTAACTGATCTTATTATATTTCATGTGGCAGTGAGTTTCAAGCCATCTGGTGTGAGGTGGAGCAGTACTACAATCATAGGTCTCAAAGCTAACTGGATTCAATCATCCGATATCATTAGCACGCTCCCTCCTCTATCTTTCCTAAAAATATGTACCCTTTAAACTCGATAATTAGTATTAGCAGTTAGTATGTCTGATTCTGATAGCCAAGTCTCACTAATGCCTACAACCTGAGGTCCTTTGTTTCTGATACTCCTAGCATTCGTGTACAGACATAATAATCTACCTGTATGTTCTTTTGTCTTGTCTTGTCTGCAGTCTGGATAAATTGCATATCTCTATTCTTCTCTAGTGCCTTATACAGGGTGTTCGGGATAAATTTGACATATTTATAATTAATTATATTTTTCCGTAAGTTACATGTATTAACACACACTTCTCTTCATTTAAAAGTTTGGACCCTTCTTCATTCATATACAAGATGTCAGAAAGGATGGATAGCTGGAACCCACCTGAATCATGGAAGAGAATAACTTGTATCATGATGATTCGTGCCCGCCATCAAAATAAGGATATTACGACTGCTGCCCAATGCTCCCTGAATACAGTAAAAACAATCAGGCATGAACTAGAGACTTGCAATGGTGACTACGAGGATGTAGCAAGAAGAAAGATCCCTAGCAGACGATCTGATTGCGTTCGTACAGCAGAATTCCTCGCAAATCTGCAGGAACAGGTGTTGAAGAACCCTGGCATTGGAATTCGGGCTTTGTTCGTGGAGTTGCTAACTGTAGTCAAGCCCTGGATAACAAGGGTAGCCAATGGTAGGCCGTATGTATGGCAGCAGGATTCGGCCCCTTGCCACACCTCTGGGAAAAGTCAAAAATGGTTGTCTGAAAATTTCTACGACTTCACCAGTCCAAATGTTTGGCCTCCAAACTCCCCAGACCTTAACCCCATGGATTATTTTGTATGGGGCGCAGTTGAAAAAGACACCAATCGCACTTCCAGTAATACAAAAGCCCAGTTAATGGATAAAATTAAAACCGTTTTTGCGGCCCTTCCCAGGGAGACTGTAGCATCAGCTTGTTCGAGGTTCCGAAGCAGAATTGAAGCTGTGATCGATGCTAATGGTGGTTATTTTGAGTAAATCTTGTTGATAGTATTGTAATTAACTCTGCCTGTAATGTTTTTTTGTCAATTCATTAAATTTAATAGATACAAAGAAGATTTTCTTTTTCCTTACGAAACTGTCAAATTTATCCCGAACACCCTGTATATTACATGAAGTAAGGCATGGTCCAGCATCGGGTACCTCGGTTTGCCACGCCCGTACTCACTAAAGTGAGCCCTTGAGGTAGTTCGTAATATAACATAAATGTTAATATTCTTTATGATTTCAATAAATATTTCGAGAAGGTATATTTTCCACTTTTTAATTTTATTTTTTCCTTATTTAATAATTGACAGAGGGTGAAAATGTACCCACAGGCAAAGGGTTGAAAACGGCTGCCTTATTGTAATAAGTAAGTAGATTACTTAAACATGAACTCTTTTTAGCAAATCCATGCTGTCCATCAAAGATAATACTACTGTTCTCAACCCAATTCTGGATCCTGGTTCTCACCATCCTCTTCAATACTTTAACCACAACAAACTACACAGAGATAGGCCTATAATTTGATACTATACCGTTCAGGAAACAAATGAAAATGTCCAAAAAATGACTGATTCAATAGACGGAAGAAAAATGGAAAATATTCTGACAGTCATCAGAAGATAGATGAAAATGGTTCGGACATGTGGAGAGGGCTAATGGCATTCCAAAACAAGCACTAGAAGGAATCGTTCCGGGTTAGGGGCCGATCTCGATTAAAATGGACCGATAACATTAAAAAAATGGACAAATTCCTCCCTTTCTCAACTGACATTAAGAACAAGAGATTGAGATGATTGGAGGAGGCTAACAAAAAATATCACCTGCCAGCCATGAGTGACCCAACGGTCACTATGCATAACAATAAATATGGTCAGATATTCCTCCAGTATCTTGCACAATCAACTGCTCTTTCTGTGCAGGATATAAGGTCCTCTTTTGTGCAAGGCGATGGAAGAAAGGGACAAGAAAGAAGGTGTTCCATGGACTGGGTTGTCCCACACACGCAATTATCTGGGCCAGTGGGGTAGCCCCATTTGATGAGGTTTTGTTTGCAGCGTCTTGTCGTTCGAAGTCTGTTGAAAGTTTTCCAAGTGGGCACCACGTAGATGTTTGGCTGTTGGAATACCAGTAATAAGCCATCGTGGAAGTCAGTCTCTGGGTGGTTTCATGTGTTTCAGCAGTTGCCAGGAAGCTATGTTGGGATCTTAGTCTTTGGGGCACTGCAGTCTGGCCGCTTAGTGGGTAGCGTTCATCACTCATCTGCTTCTTTCGTCAGCTGAGAATGCAGATCTACGATTTGAAGGGGTGCAATACCAGCCAAAGTATACAGGGTCTTTTAGTGGTTGGTTTCAGGCATCCTGTAATTAAGCAGCAGTAGCTTTCATTCAATGATGGATCAAGTTTTTCAGCATGGCAGGATTTTGACCATAGTTGGGCAGGCATATTCGGCAGAAGAATAGCAAAGGGCCAAAGCAGAAGATCTCAGTGTACTAGGGTCTGCACCCCATTTGGAGGAGGTAAGCTTTCTTAGTATATTGTTTCTTGCATTCACTTTTCTCTTTGTTTTTTCTATGTGTGTTTTATATGAGAGGTGCGGTCGAGAGACACACTGAGGTAGACTGGGTTTCAGGATGTTCAAAAACAGAACCTGCCCAAGAAATCTGCAGCTTCCTTATTGTTAAGGTGGAAAAGGCCAGTCTGGATTTTCAAGGGGTTTGGTTTTAATTGATTGCTGCTATAATATGTGGTTAGACTATTTAAGGTAAGTGACAGAGTAGTTTCAATGGACTTGAAATGTTTTGATGAGCAGCTATGGGATGATCATCAGCATAGATAAAATATCTAGTTAAATATCTAGTAAAATATTAATATTAAAATATTAATATTAATATTAAAATACTAGATAAAATATCTAGTAAAATATCCTGGAAAGATGGGGAGATCATTGACGGAGATGTTGAAAAGTAATGGTGATAACACACTTCCCTGGGGGAGGCCATTTTTTTTGAGGCACCAGCGGCTCTTTCTATCCGCCCCCCAAGTCAATGTAAAACCGTGATTTTCAAGAGTGATTGGATCAGGAGGACACGGCGATAGTCTCTAGTTATTCAGTATATTTTATTTCTGAGTGTGAGATGGTTTATGGTATCATGTTTATGCTGCAGTTAGGTCTACAAAGAGTGGTCCTGCGGCTAGTTTTTGCTCATAACCACTTTCTATATATTGAGTGAGGTTGAGAATTTGTGATGTGCAGGATTTGCCTGGTTTAAAGCCAGCCTGCTCAACAATAAGATGGGGTTCGATTAAGGGTTGTAGCCTATTCAAAATTAATTGTTCATAGAGTTTAAAGAGGCTGCTGAGTAGTGATATAGGTCTGTAATTTTTAGCTTTGGTTGGAGTTTTCCCTGTTTTCAGAAAGGCCACTACTTTGGCATGCCTCTAGATAGTTGGTATCCTTAGGGTTTTCAGCCAAGTATTGTAGAGGTTTAATAACCACTCTTTAGTCCTGGTTTCATAATGTTTAATCTGTTCATTAGATATCATCAAGGCCTGCAGATTTTCTAGGTTTTAATAAGTTTATGGCAGCGTTGAGTTCAGTGATGGTGAAATCTGAGTTAATCACATTTTGTTCCTCACTTCAGATTCTAAGTATCTCATTTTTTGGTTTGCTTTTTAGGGAATTTTCCATTTAGCACCAGCTTGTGAGCAATTTAATTAGCTGTCACCTGTGGATGCTTATACGGCTTAGTGAAATCCTTCCTAATTCTGTTGATAAAGTTCCATGCCTTTCTGCTACTATCAGAAATATCAAGGGCTTCTATTTCTTTTTTTCCATGAGGAACATCTTTCCTCTGCCATCTTGGAGCATAAATTTTCTGCTTGGATAGTCTCTTCTGAGAAAGGGTTGGTGTTGTAAAGTTGTAAGTAATCAGCATACTGGGCTTGTATGCCACTGGAAAGGCCTTGAATGTAGTTTGTGGTATCCTTGGGGGTGTGTTTGGTGGATATTTTCCTCAGTATTTTTATGAATTCAGAATGCTCTTGAGGATTTGGAGGGACTTCTTCTATGGAGCGGTCCATATCTCCATGAAACCCTTCCAATTAGCTTATTGGAAATTAAATCGTCAGTAAGGGACTGTGTTAGGCATAATGGCTGGGTTGAATTGAAGCATTATAGATCTATGTTGTGTAGGTGATTGGGATTTGAAACCTTTTTAACACAAATGTTGGTTATTTTTGAGCTAACAAATATGCGGTCAGGGTTATAGCCTCACTTCCCCTGCCAAGGATGAAAGATACTCACATATATCACAAAGATACCCACATATATAATGGGTAGACAGACAAGCTATATTCTGCAAGGAACAGCATGAGTTGACTAAAGGGAGGTCATATTTTAGATATTTTGTTCATACTCTATAACATTGTTATGGCCAGTTTTGATAAAGGAATTGATATATTATTATATCCATTGGGTTTACTAAGGCATTTGATAGTTATCTCTATTGGGTTTTACTAAGGAATTTGATAGGATACCACACATGAAAGACTATTGCATAAACCGGAGAATATGGCTTTGGAATATATCCTCTTTACTTGGATAAGTGGATGGTTGACAGACAGGTATCAAAAAGTGGTACACAGTGAGTATGAATCGGCAGGATTTATGGTCACCAGTGGTGACCTGAGTTTCAGTCCTTGGACTGAATCCTGGGGTACAACCTGGAATTGTTTAATCTATACATCAATGACATTACGAAGGATTTCACAGAAGTTATTCAATTGTTTGCTGAAAATGCCAAGATAGACAGGCCATCAGGGTTGCTACTGATATCCAGCACTTATAGAATGATTTGAATGCTTTAAATTTGAACATATGAAAAGAGCTTTCATTTCAATGTTAGTAAGTGTAAAGTTATGCACTTTGGTGTAATGTGATTTCCAACAGCATATTAAATTAGTGGGATTATACTACTAGAAACTAATGGAGCTTGGTGTAAAACAATTTGAAGTTTGAAGGTCACATTAGCAAAAATTGCAAACAAAACTCAGAATAATTATGATGCCAAAGCAAACCTTGACCAGTAAGGATAAGAAAGTGATTTTGTCTCTTTACATGGTATTGATAAAACCACACGTGGAATGCTGTGCACAGATTGTCTCCTGCGTTCCATGTGGACCTAGAAGACAGAATTTCACCCTTTCTACAGCCTCCAAATAGCTGTTGGGATTACAGAATTTAGATTATATGGATGGATTGAGAGTATGTGGACTACAAACTCTGGTTAACAGGAAGAGGGGGTGATATGATACAGGTCTATAAACTTCTCAATGGGTGTTATAGAATTTCATATGATGAAATTTTTCATTATATGGAAGATGGAGAGAGAACAGGAAGGCATCCATTGAAGTTAAGTTTGTTTGCTGTTAAGAAAGGGGTAAGAACTCGATTTTTCTCTCATAGAGCAGCAGCGAGTAAATGAGTAGAATAGTTTGCTTGTTGAACTAGTGAGTGTATCTAGTGCAAATGCGTTTAGGAGAAGGTATGATGGCTGGTCTGGATGATGTATAGCCTCCCGCAATGAATTCTTGAACTCCTGGAGGTCTCAAATAATAATAATATGCTAAAGGAATATAAGAGAAAACTGCAACTTTTTTTGCCAGATTGACCTACAAGTTTCTTTCTATCCAGTTTGTACACTAAGCAGCCTTCCTTCCTAGCCTCTTCAAATGACAAATATCCTCCCATTCCCCCCCCCCCCTCTCTCTCTCATCCTGGAGTTTATAGGATCATGCCTGTTCATGCAGCCTTTGTTATTATGGATCATTCTGGTCAGATTCCTCTAGAACAGTTCCGCGACGATGGGATAGGTGGTCTGCAGGCAGACTTAAATTAATTAAATATATATTTTTTAATTATTTAAACAAATTAAAATTGAATAAGTAAAAATTATTAAAATAAAATGGAGACTTTAAAAAAAAAATATCGCCAGAATGTTCAAAGGCGGAAGCAATAAAACTATTGTTCTTCACTTCACCCTTTTTTTTTTATTCGTCATTCTGCCGCTAAATTTGTAGCGGTAGAATGACAATAATAAAAGAGGGGTGAAGTGAACAATAAAATAGATTTATGGCTTCTGCCTTCCCTTGCTGTTTTGTCAGATTTGAAGTGAACATGTGTTATCCATATTTCAACCAATGGCTTGCTGTTTATTGATTTTTATTATTGAAGGTTTTCCTCCTTCAACCAACGCTCAGTATATCTTGAGAAGTGCTAAGTGATAGTTGGACAAAGTGTGTCCTGAGTTTATCCCAGTATTATATATTTATATACTACTTTTCGGAAACGTTTTTTAATAATGGAAAAGTGGCTTAGAACTAGGACTTTGAAAAGAAGGGCAAATGAAACTGGTGATGCTAACCCTAATTGTTACAAGTGTTGTAACGGCGAATAAATATAATACTATTAAAGAAGAAGAAACAAGCAGTTCAAAGAAAAAATACAGTAGGAAATATAGCAGTTCATATTTGGAATTCGGGTTTACTTGGTGTGGAGATGAAATTGAACAGCAACTTCAATGTGTTTTGTGTTATGAAGTGTTGTCGAACGAGTGCATGAAACCTGCGAAACTCTAAAATTTAGAAAGTAAACATTGTGATGTGAAAAGTAAGCCAAGTGAATTTTTTCAGCAACGCTGAGGGACTTTAAATCATGGCAAAGATATAGTTTCGGTCATGGATTCCATTAATAGCAAGGCATTGGAAGCATCCTATCTCTTAAGTTTGCGCATAGAGAAAACAGTATACCTCATTTTATGAGGTATACCTGTTTTCGCTATGCGCAAACAGGTGTACCTCATAATTTGCTACTTCCAGCTATAAAAGATGTGGTAAAAACGATGTTTAGCAAGTTACTAAAGGATGTTGATTTGATTCCTCTTTCAAATGACACTGTCGGTCGAAGAATTAATGATATGGCAGGTGACATAGAATCTCAGTTAATCGAGAGTTAAGAGCCCTTATTATGCGTTAATGAATAAGGGTGATTTCACTCTCAGTAATTACATAATTCACAAAGGGATCCAATGGTAAAAATGTATAGGCTTCTGTTCAGATGGAGCACGCACCTTTACAGATAGGTATAGTGGGGTTGTTTCTATGGTCAGGGAAGTAGCTCCGGATATGAATTGGGTATATCGTTTCATAGATAGGGAAGCGTTAGCCTCCAAAGGAATGCCACCAGAATTTAAAACTGTACTATATAACGCTGTAAAGCTAGTTAATTTTTATTAAAGCTCGAACGTTAAATAACAGGTTATTTTCAGTACTCTGCGATGAAATGGGGAGTGAATATATACAACTTTTGCTTCATTCTGAAATTCGCTGGCTTTCCAGGGGCAAAGTACTAACAAGGTTATTTTAATTAAGGCACGGAGTTTTATTTGTAAATGAATGTTATTCTGATTTTGCATCACTCCTTGTTGACGAAGCATTGTTATCAACACTATCCTATCTTTCAGATATTTTTTCGAAATTAAATGAACTAAATCTCCCCCTTTAGGGAAATTCTTGTACTGTTCCTGATGCCTACGACAAAATAAAAGCATTCCAGAAAAAACTGGTTTTATGGATTAATTATGTAAAAGACAGATAATTTGCACCTATTCCAACATTGGAATCCTTTTTAGTGGAAAATGATATTTTGGTTGCTTCTGAGTTTCTGGAAAGGGTTTTTGACCACCTCAAAAATCTGAAACAGAATTTTAAAACATATTTTTCGAATAACTTTTATATAAGAAATTTCTGTGAGTTCGCGATCCATTTCAGGCTTGCCGTCACGAGAACGACTTTTTTATCGAAAAAAGAACAGTTAATTGAGCTTTCAAGTGACAGTGGACTTAAAATGCAATTCCGTGATCTTGGTTTGCCTCGATTTTGGATCTCACCTTCAGTGAGAAGTGAATTTCCCGAATTATCTGAAGCAGAATTGAAAATCGTCATGCAGTTCTCTACAACTTATCTTTGTGAGAAAGGATTTTCAATCGCTCCTTCAAAGAAAAACAAAATACAGAAATAGTCTTCGTGTGTGTGCCCATCTTCGACTGAATTTGATCAATATTGAGCCAGATATCCACCTACTCTGCAAGGGCCGAGAAGCTCAACCATCTCATTAAAAGTAAGCAGTAACATAATTATATCATCTTATTTGTTTAATAAAAATTATAATTTGTTCAATGATGATACACTTTTAATCGTTTACTTCCAATTTAATTATGTTTCAATATGTATTCAAAACATGCTTTTAGATTTATTATGTTATAAATGACACAGTTTTTCCGAGATGTTGGTAATTCCAACTTAGGATTTTAAAAAAATTACGAAAAGTCAAAATGACGTATAGGGAAATAAATTAAAATCTGTTTATTTTTGAAGTAAAACTAGTTCCAATCCCACATATAGCGATCAGAGCTTTACCACGTTTGCTGCGTGTTGCCCGAGTCTGTACTACGTACTAGGACTACTTGCATTAGCTCACGCTAGTGATCGCCGATACTTTTATAGTTATTAATACTATATTCGGCATGAAATCTCTGATTCCGATCTTTGAGTTTCTTATTCGGTTTTAAAACAATGTGGGATTTAATATCCCCTTAATTTAAATAATGTTTATATCGCCGAAATGAAGCCTGTTGGCTCTTTATATTTAAGTACTTTAATTCCAACATTCTAAAATGTTATTTTCTTGCTTTTCTGTTCGCAAAATCGTCGATGACCTTGTCGAAGTCTATTTCATCACTCAGTTGCTGTTTTATAGACAGTAAGGCAAGATTTCTTAAACGCCAAAAAAAGTGCCGCCCGGGGTGGATTTCACCCTCACCCCCTCTGCAACTTAGTGGTCTGTAGAATTGTTTTCAGCATTTTACTGGTCCTTGGCATTAGAAAGGTTGAAAAATGCTGCTCTAGAAGAACATCAACAGTATAATTTACTTCAAGAATTTAATGTCTGGTTTAGCTAGTATCCACTAGGCATAGAATCCTTTGGAACAGGTCTATAAACTTTTGAATTAAACTTCTTTAAAGTCATACACAAAAGTTACTTTCTTCTTGAAAGATTATATAAAGAAATTTGTGAAGCTTACATTCACAGTTTGAATCTGAAATAAAAACAATTGGCCTAGTCATTACTAATGCCCTGTTAGTATGGACTAGGCCATACCCGAGACAATAATTAAGAAAATCCCTATTACTGATAGGGATATTTTTCATGTTCAGGATACACCAGTGTAGAGAGGATTCAAAACTAGAAGTGACCATCACTTAGTTTTAAGTAGTATAAAAATGAATATCACAATGAACAAAAAACACTATGTAAGAAAGTTTTCAAAGAATTAAACTTGAGCAGCTTTTACAGGTAAATTGTAGATACAACTATACAAACATTATTGAAGAAAAAAAAAACTGAAAACAGGTACCAAATCTTGGAGTCTCAGTGGGAAATCCCGAAGTTAAAGAAGCAGTCTTGGTAAAGAAAAATGCATACCGAAAGTTCTTAGCAAACAAGTCGACAGATGCCCTACAATTACAAAGAAAAAAATAACAGGCTAAGCTGTAAAAGCAGCTAAACAAAAGTCATGGGAAGACTTCTGTAAGAATAAAGAAGATAAATATCAGGAAGGTGGCAAAATATTGTAGGCTATTAAAAAAAGCTTACAAATAGAGGAAAGGGTACTATAGAAGGAATCAATGATGATAAAGACAACAGAAAATCTGAAGAGGATATCCTAGATGTCTGGAGGAATTACTTAATACAATTAAACAAAACAAGCAGTGACAGAGTAGTAGTAGAAAATTTTCAATAGGAATGCAAACTAGAGTATTTGAAATACAAAAGGCCGACGAAAACCTGAAATGTAAACAGGCAGCCGAAACAGATGATATTTAACCAGAAATGCACAAATGTAGAGGTAAACGTTTTGCTATAGCTACACTGCATGATTCAGAGGGCTCAGTCAGGTCATATTCCAGATGATTGGAGCAAAACTCTAATAGTTCCACTATAAAATGGGAATAAAACTGAATATGAGTTTTATTACCATATTACAGAGAAATTTCTCTACTTAGTGTTTCAAGTAAAATTCACGCAAGCATACTTGAAAAGAGTCTGAGAAAAGTAGCAGAAGAAAAACTTGGTGAGGAACAAGGTTCAGTCCAAATAGTTTTTTTTAAAAAAATAATTTTCACTTTACAACTAGTTGAGAAATCATGAGAATATAGTAAGAATCTGTACTTGAGTTTGGTGGATCGAAAAGATCTGCATATGAAAAAGTGCCCAGAGAAACGTTTTTCAAAACACCACAATTATATGGAGCAAATGAAACATTTTACAGTGCAACATATAGTATATTTAAGTTATAAGCCAGCAGTTACAACTGATCGAGATATAGGAAGTTTGATGTAAAATCACGTGAAAGACGAAAGACAGGGATGCACATTATCTTCAGTCTTATGCATCATCTATGTGGATTGTATTATAAAAGAAAGTGGCATCATACTTGATATTAGAATCTGAGATATCAAACTCAGCTCTCTGCTTTATGCAGATGATGTACTCCTAAACACAATTTACGTCTCTCAGATTCTCGAAACAAATAGAATACCATCTATGGAGGTGTCACATACTATTACTACTACTAATAATAAATCACTATCTCTAGCATGAAAATCTGCAATAAAAAGATGAAACTGTGAAAGTAGGGAGGAACATAGAAAACTTCAGTTGAATACATTTATATGGAATAAGAGAGAAATTAGCTAAAACGCTAATCTAACAGTGTACAAACCAGTTTTAAGCTATGGATCTGAAAGTTAGGTTAGAAATAATGCACTTGATCAAAGATCAGAGACAATAACCAGCATAGTTTGCCAAATGGATAGTATACCTGCTCTCCATCTAACAGAATGCGAGTTCGAATTCCATTTGCATCGATGTTTGCAAAAGCTTGCTCTAAACAAGCTTGTATTACTTTTTGAGTTTATAGGGCTTTGAAAAAAATACCAGACGCGAGTTCTGAGAACAGATAACACCAATGGCAGATCATATTAAAAATGAAGACATTAGGAACTTTAGCATTCAACAATGTATGTGAGCAGAGCTAATCTAATGTGGCATAGTCACCTGACCAAAACGGGAGGTTAAAAGAAAAATAGGTGTTTGATTCCAAGATGGTAGGAAAAAGACCCTGAAGATCAAGGTCTAGGTGGATTTATTCAGTAAAAAGTGCCTTAGAAGATCAAAATGTTCAATATGATAATACTGGTTTGCTGAATGTAATAGACTAATATGGAGGGAAATTGTTGATAGGAGATTAATAATTGTATTGTCCAAGCTACAGATGTAATAAATAGTTTCAATACAGGTAGTGATCACAGATTAGTGACATCAAACATTGTCATCAACAAAAGATGGGAAAGACAGAAACTTATCAAAAGTAAAAGACTCCCTATTAATTTACAAAATCTTAAAGAGCGAGGGAGAGAAGAAAAGTTTCATAATATGAATAAACACTTGGATAAAAACTATCCAGTAATAAACAAGCCCCTACTAAATAATGCCAGAGAGATTGGTGGAATCAACCAACAGAAGGAAGAAAGAAAATTGTCTGAAGAAACCCTAAACCTTCTCAGAAAGAGAAGAAAAATGAGATCCAGACAAGATAAGTACAATAGAATTCTCAGAGCTATGTACAACAATAAGGAAAAGGATGACACAAGAAATTAGAAACTTCAGAACAAGGAAAATCAGAATTACAATAGAAAACAATATGATTTTGAAAGGAGAAAAAAAAGAGTATTCCATAGGACAAAGTAAATTAACTCTGAAAGATGAAAATGAAGTACTAATTAAAAACAAAGAACAGATCATAAGAATAGAAATTGTTCAATACTAAATTATGATTACTAAGATTTACACTAATATTATTATTCAGGCCTCCATGGAGTCATAAGACTAATCGCAGGAGGTCCCTACTAGGAAACACAAAGTCTATCATACCACTCCTTGAACTCAATGACCGTTCTTGCTCTCACCACTCTATCAGGCAATACATTCCATGGTTCACCTACCCTCTATGCTAAGAAACCACACATCACCCTCTTGCTCACAGCTTCCTTTCGTACTTCCAGGGATGGCCCCTTGTCATCACTCCTTCCTGCTGTTCAACCAAGCGAAAGAACTCCCCAGTGTCAACCCTGTAACCACCTCCGAACAGTTTAAAAGTCTCAATCATATCAACTCTCTTCTTCTACCTACCAAACTCTGGTCCACATTTCTTAGCCAATCCTCATAACTAACATTGTACACTTCTGAAACCATCTTTGTTATCTGCATTTGTACCCTTTCCACAGTTAATTTATCTCCTTCAAATCCTGCGGTCCAAATTTGAGAACAATGGTCTAAGTGTGGTCTGATCAGGGTGTTATACAACGAAATGATAACTCTTATCTCTGCAGGTCAGTGTCCTCAGTATTGCAGCAATCCTCTGTGTTACCTTCACCACCTTTGCAATGTCCCCTGAATTTCAGGTTTCTATCAATCAACCCCAGATCTCTCATCTCCCCTACTTCCTCCAGTACAACTCCTTTAATAGAATATGAAGTGTCCTATCGATGTGTTCCAAGCCTCAAGACCTTACATTTTGCTGCATTAAACCGACACCCTCATCTGTCTAGTTTATTCATATCCTCTTGCAGGGCTACCACATCTGCACTATTACTAATAACCTTTCCCAGCTTCACATCATCCACAAACAACTGAATATCCCCCTGCACTCCACTAAGCAATATCATTGATATAAAATATAAGTTAAACAACATAAGTCACAGTGGGATCCCCACTTGTAATCTTCTGCCTCCTTGAAACTGCCTCACTATGCACAACTCTCTGATACCTATCGGACAGCCAATCCTAATCAAGTTGACCAACCTGACATCCAAACTCATGTGCTGTAACTTAAATATCAGCTTCTAATGTAGCACCTTGTCAAATGCCTTTGCTAAATCTAAGAAAATGGCAATATGTGCCTTTCCCTCATCAACTGCAATTGTAACTTTATTATAAAAGGCTAGCATATTACTAAAACAAGAGAGCCCCTTCACAAATCCATGTTGACTCTCACAGATAACATTACCCTCATATACCGAATGCTGTATATAGTCCCTTACTAATTTCTCCAAGATCTTAACTACTAACGACACACAAACTGGCCTATAATTAGACACTTCCAGTCTGCTACCGCCCTTATGCAATGGCACTATCTTACCTTCCTTCCATTCCCTGGAATGGAAGGAAGGTAAGAAGGCACCTTTCCCATAGCCAGACTTTCATTGAAAACCCAGGTCAAAGGAGCTGTTAGTTCTTTAGCACATTCTCTCAAAACTCTTGGTGAAATACCATCCAGTTCCACAGCTTTACTGACATCCATAGTACAAAGTATTTGGAAAAGATTCTGCTCCTGCACCTCTAAACCTCGAACCTGCCCTATCCCTCCAGTATTAAAATTTACTCCACCAGGATGAAATACTCCAATAAAGTGTTCATTGAACAACTCCACTATGTCCTCTGCATCAGTCACTCTATTCCCGTTTTTATTCCACAATTATTTCTTCTCCTACTGGCCACATAGCTAAAAAATTCCCTAGGATTTTCTTTGCATCTTAGGGCCAGTCTCTTCTCATAGTCGTTTCCCTTACCATACTGGTCACTCTCCTGGCCTGTGCCTTATATTCTTCATGCATCTGCTCTTCACATGTCTCCTTATATCTCTTCCATAGCCCCTTTTTCACATGCAGTTCCTGTTTAATATTGTCATCCACTTTACACCAAATTGTGCCCTCTTCTTCACTTGTGGAATACAGCTTACTATTGCTGCAAATATTCCTTCACAATTTTCCAAGCACTAATGATATCTGGCCATCCAATTCTTCCCTCCATGAAACTTCTGCAAGTTGATAGCTAAGACTCTTCTTTCACTACGCGTTATTCCCGCTTCCTATGCAGGGTCTGTGTGTTACTTAGATGCGACTTCTTGTTAGTACCACTCCCAACCAACCTGTCGCTGGGTGGGATATATTCTTGACTGCAGAAGTGTATGTTCATGGGGCCGGACTGCCTACTCGAGGGATGAAAAACGCCACAAACTGGCAGAAAAACCCTACTGCATGCGCCCAAGACCAGCTAACTTGGCAATGCCTGAGGAATATCCTCAAGTTCCTCACGTCTTTGACGGGAATCGAACCTGGGACACTCCTTCCCGAGGCATATGGTTGCGAAGCGCAAAGCCACTAGGCTAACCGTGTGGACTAAGTTGATATCTAAGACTATTATATAATAATCACCTGCCTTATAATTCCATATATGTTCCCGTCTCTTTGATACTCTTGCATGTCTATTCATCTTCCAAGTCAAAACCACATGGTCACTCTCTCCAACTGGTGGGAGAGATGTCATCTCATTTATCAACTCTTCTGATGATATGACCAAATCCAAAACTCTTGAACCTCTTGTTCCCTAAGACATTTGTTCCTCAAGAATTCTAGAAATTCCAATCCCTTATTGCTACATGCATCTTCCTCTCCCCAATTTATACTGCTGTAGTTAAAATCTCCCATAACAATCATTCTTCTTGTATTTGCCAAGCTCAACTGTTTAAAAATCTCCTGGTCTTCACCCTCTGTGCTCCTTGATTTGTAGCAACACCCCACTAAATATCCTATCTTGTCCACCTCTACCTCACACCATATGCTTTCAAAATCATTAGTGTCACTGCCTTCCAAAGACTCTACTCTTAGAGGACATAAGTCATCACTTATCATAAGCAGTACTCCACCCAAGCTTTCCCTTCCTATCCTGCCAAAAAATGCTGTACCCTGCTATTTCTATTCCTGTTATGATATCCTCTTCTGTCAACCACATCTTAGTGATCCCAATAATCTTTGGCTAGGCTGATGTCTTTTACCAGAAGTCAAGCCATCTAGTGCTAATTTAGGTAAGCTATTTGACCCAGCCACTGGAACTGTTTGCAATATATTTTAGTGATGTTTTCTTGCATTCTAGCAATGGAGTGGATTTTCCTTTCTAACCTTGTCATTTGTTATGTATGCTGCATATGGTATGTTCAAAAGTTTTCTGTAGCAAAAATTATTGGCCTTCATCTCAAGGCCAATAATCTTTTCTCATCTTCTTTTAGCACTGTCCAACTCTCACGTCTGTATAGCAAGACAGAATTAACAAGGGTATTGATGAAGTTGAGTCTTGTAGCCAGCTGTATTTTATGGTCCTTCCAAAGGCTGTAATCTCTGAAGAGCAACAGTTGCTTTAGCAGTGCATGTTTTAATGTCATTTCATGTCTGAACATTGTTCAGACATGAAATGTTCAATTAATGTTCAGACCAGCCATTTGGGTTGTACACTTCCCAAATAGGTGAATCTTTCTGCTTCTTCCAATTTTATGTCATTAACTGAAATTTTCCTAGAGCTATTGCCTGAAGACACTGTTTTTGATTTATATGAATGCAGAGCTTTGATTCATAATCACTAAGTGACTTAACTCTGTAGTTGCTAAGTCACTTAATTATTGTAACTGATGTCCATTCTCTGCTATTAGGTCAATGCTACAAGATTTCATAATTTCCAGTCAAAAGCTTGCCATGTTAACCAATTGACCAATTTGTGTTAGTGAAGGTTTTGTTAATCTCCTTATACTGCAAGAAGTAACACTCAAAAATGGACAAAGTTGATATCAGAAACAGTGTCCTAGAGATGGAAAGAGAGATATCAAAGAGATGGTGGGGGGGGGTGAGATTAAAGAGATGGCAAGAACTCAGTGACACAGAAAGGCTCAAGATAGGAATGACTGGAGGACTTTTGGAGAGGCCTTCATCCAGCAGTGGAAAAAATGGCTGATGATAATGAGTCATGTAAACTCAATTATGTTATGCTGTCAGTAGCCTGTACACCCCTTGAGGGTGCATTCAAGAAATTGATGATAATTATGATAGTAATTTTCCATTTACTGCAATATATTACAGTCACCAATTACAATACCAACTAGTCTGTCGACATGAATTCAAAGCACTCTCAAGATCACTAATTTTTTTTTTAAAACAGTTAAGTATTCTTTACAAGGAAAACAGCAAGTTCTGTAACTTCTGATAAAGCAAAGTTTTATTTAAACATAACTAAATGTTAGTAACTTGTTTTTACAAAAAGGAGAAAAAATATATATAGTGAGCAGTTGTACATTAAATATACATAAATCACACAGAGAAAAAAAAAGTCTCTCCAAAGTTTCCAGATTTAATAAATCTTATCTACTACAAATGATAAAATTCAGAACTAAGATAATTTTTATATGAAAGATTTATATGGCATGCATAAAGTTGTGATTGACATTACAGTTGACTCTCAATTATAGCAAACTCTTAAGGACCACAGCAATAGTTTATTATAATGGACATTTTTACTAGAGAATTTCTTTTTGCATAGCATCATACCTATGGGGCTCTGATATGGACTTTTCAATAGTTTGGTATGGTGGTGTGTGTTTGTTATAGCGAGTCAACTGTATAACAGAGAAAATGAATATGTTTGCATATGATATAATGAAACAGCTTTTTTTTTCTTGCCTAGCATGATGAAGAAAATTGGAATTGCATTACAAAAAAAAAGAAAACAGTGCAAGTAATTCCAAACTACAAGGATTTTTAAAAAAAAAAATTAAAATGGATAGTCTGAACTAAGAAGACCAAATGCTTCTCAGTGTGTGTGTGTGTCACCAGGATTTGAAAGTACATACACACACACAAACTGAATGTATATGCAGCTTCGACAAACTTGCTAAGGACACCTAGAATTTTTTATTATTATTATGAAATTTTTTCAAGATAAACTGGAGTGTTTCCCAGTTATTTAAAAGTGAATTCAATTTAAAGTATTTAATAATCAGTGCATAAATACATAAGAAGTACATACATACATTTATGTACTTCTGAGATAAGAACTAAGATATACGATGATCTTATACTGGGGGCAGAATTCACAGTCAATTTGTATAGTGATATTTCATGAACGCAACAAACAAATGCAGATTAATTTAAGGAAAAGAAAATGTGTATTGCTTTTGTTAGACAATACATATTTATCTAAATATACAAATAATTATACAATTCATTCAATTTCTTAATATTCACCTATATTTTCACTCTTACATAAAACAAGCTGAACTCTAAACATATTTTTTTAAGCTGAACCTACCATAATACCTCTCTAACATGAAGTAAAATCATACTTTGGCAACATTTTATTTATTATAGTTTTCAACAGAAAACTTTGGTCCAGTTTATTGGTTCAGTCTTTAAATCTCTTAAGGTACAAATACCTCAGTTTTCAAGGAAATATTTGCATTTAATTTTCTTTCAGAAATATTTTAAGACAGTTTAGATTAATCAAACAGAGTCATTTAAAAATTAAAACAGATTTCATGTTATTCAAAACATGAAACAACCAAGGAACATGCTAGCATTCTTAAGTAACATTAAAATCACATTTGTAAACCCTATCGACTTACTCTATAAAACAGAAAATTATAATTTATCTCTCTCATTAATTGGAATGGGATAAGATCACTTAATACCAACAAAATATTCTTACAGAGAGTGAGAGAGAAGTTGAGCTACAGTATAATTTCATGAAGATGCACATATACTAAAATAATATTTTTAATTTACTTAAGTGCAGAAACTTGAAAAAAAAAAGTATACATCAATTTTATGAAATTTAAACAGCTAAATCTCATTATGCAAATCACAGGGATCTGAAAAATAATTCATTTTAATAGTTTGTTTTGTTGTAACAAATTTTCTCTAAAATCACATTGGTGCCAAGCTTGAGAATTGTCTGTAGTTTTGTTAAGGTGGGTTATCCTTATAATGGCATTTGCTATGATAAGTTGACCAGATTCAGAAATATCTACCTACCTGGAGCACAGCTATGGTCGGTGATATACAATTCAAAAAAATACATAAATATATATTCAAATCAAAATCAAAGGAACTGGCGTGCTTGCTAATATGTTTTGGCAGTCATTCAAAAATAAACAGCTTATTTTATTGCTTACTTTTACAATAACAGCAAAATCTGCTTTAGCTTTAAATATAAATAATTCAGTCAATTTAGTTGTAATATAAACAACCAGCATAGTTTGAACTTTATTTTCCCAGGATCAACGATACATGAATTCTTATTTCTGTAGTCAATCGTAAATACTATTTCCTCTCTCTCTCTATGGGATAATTTTATATGTACTTACATACAGTATCTACAGAGATTGTTCCATATAATAATATTCAAAAAATGTATGGTATGTTACTAATAAATAGGATTACTTTGTTAATAAATTTCTTTTTGTAGAGTAAGTTCTCCAACCCCTGTTTTTGTTTGTATACGTGTGTTCATATGCAATTCTTCTAATTTTGAAGTATAGTTCGAATATAAAAATTCAATTACAATAATTGTAAAATTGCTTTTTTATTTTTTATTAATTAACAACGCACTCATTCACCACCACCTAAAGGTGGCATGAATCTTTCTTATGTGAAACCACTAAATAAATAATTTTTTAAAAATGCATCTTTATAATCAATTCAGTATCCAAACTATCCACAATATTACTTCAAAATATTTAAGGAATCAACAAATGTCAGCCTATACATACAAGAAGTACAACAGTTTACATCTTTTCTAATTTCATTAGCATAACTTCTTTAATGCAAAGAAAAGATTTAAATCTGGCAAATGGCACCTCAGCAATGAAGGAAATATCTCGTAAAATTGCATATGTAAATATACAAGGTATCAACAATATAAAAACAAACTATTTTCTGAATTTTATATAAACTTGAATATCCAAAGCCTATGTTGATTCATTTTGCTTCCGAGCTTCAGCAAGAATTGCAGCAGCTCCATCTTCTAACAATCTCAAAGCTAAATTTGTTCCCAGTTGTTCTGCAGCTTGAAGCATAGCTTCTGGAAGATGAGGAACAACAATGCCAGTATATGATTTCCAATTTAGAACAGTATCACCCTATTGATATTTAAGGGAGAAAAAAAGGGGAGAGGGTAATATTAGTGACTAAACTCACTTTCGAGTATCTTAAAGCTAATATATGTCAAAGAAAACTTTACAATCATTCTACCATAAATAACTGAGATATATATAAACAGGATAAACAAAAATTGGCATTTTTATCTATTGAGAGTTAATTATACTCACCCCAGCATGAACACTATCAGTGTCATCTGAAAATACACACTCCATGATATTTTGTATGCATTTTGATCCATCTAAGTTAAATACTCCTCCACGTAACTGCAGCTAGAAAATGCAACCAAAAAATATTAAAACATAATATACCATAATATCATGGACAATTATATAAATACTGTATACTATAGTGGGGAAATAAATGAATGAATGAATGAATAAATAAATATATATATATATAAAGAGAGAGAGAACCCTTGTGGCTCAGTCAATATAGACGAACCCATTTGGTCAGAAAGACCTGAGCTCTATTCCCATCCATGACATGAGAAACCTTTATCTGGTCTCTTTCGACTAAAGGTGAGTTTAGCTGGTCTGATACAGAAGTAGAGGGTTTTTTTTTTTCACTCAGAAACTCAAATTTTATGTCCCTTAGAACAGGCAAACCAGCCCCATGGATTTACAGCCCGGTCAGGCCTGATTCGTCAACTATATGTCAGTCCCAAGTCCAGAAAAAATGGACGTTGGGGAAAGCAATAGAGAACTACCCTGTAAAAATCTCACCAGAAACACTTTGTGGCAAAATCATACACATCTTTTTTTAAATAGAAATAGGGGATATTCAAGATTCAACCTTATTCCAAATACATGTAGAAATTTTGACCAGAGAACTGATGAAAATATAATCCTCAGGATTGGAGTTGCATTCACTTGCACTACTTAAAACATAAGCACTGCCCAGACATATTCATCTTTTATTAATGTTTTTTGATAAAGGTCTTACTGGCCTGGCAACTGTTTCAAACTTGTGGTTTCTCTTCAGAGACTGGGCAGAAACCTTAAGCTGGAATAAGGTTGGATCTTCAATATCTCCTATTTCTATTTATTTTACATTGCCAACTTAAAGCGTATGGCTTTTTCTTTGAAAATACATACCATATTTACACATATGTCATACCCTTTTCAAAATGTGTCTACTGTGAACTGTTATGTGCCTACTGAAGAGAACTTGGAAGAAGCTAAAGATTGTTTCTACGAAGTGCTTGGGCGTACTTGTGCTAATCTACCGTCCTATGACGTCAAGCTAGTAGTGGGAGATTTCAACACGAAGCAGGGGAGAGCGTGTGTGGTGCCCTTTCGTGGGTAGTGAGAGCCTACATGAGGAGCGCAATGATAATGGGATCCGACGTGCGAGTTTTGCCGCCGCTACGGGATGCTTTGTAAAGAGCACTATGTTAGCGCATAAAGACATCCACAAGCAGACCTGGAGATTGCCAGATGGTAGAACAGCTAACCAAATAGACCATGTACTAGTGTATCGACGTCACCACAGCTCCATCTCGGATGTGAGAAGTTTCAGAGGAGCAGATGGAGATAGAGACCACTATCTGGTAGCCTACGATTTCAGGCATAGAATTGCAGTTCAGAAGCCCGCGTGTCCTACCATAAGATCAGCATAC
Source organism: Typopeltis vanoorti (assembly GCF_054136105.1). NCBI lineage: Eukaryota > Metazoa > Arthropoda > Arachnida > Uropygi > Thelyphonidae > Typopeltis > Typopeltis vanoorti. The sequence continues at coordinate 92,986,347 of NC_143571.1, read as the reverse complement.
ACATGTCTTTTAAACACATATGTTCTTTATAACATATGATTATAAAGATGCATTTTTAAAACTTTAAACTTGTCCAGCATACACCTGGACAAGTTTAAAACGGCGGAAGGAAAGTGGATTTTCCAGTTAGAGTTGCAGAATCGTTTTGAGGCGTTACAGGAGGAAGAGGATGATCCAGATGGGATGTGGAACACCATCAAAAATACGGTCGCGTTAGCTGTCTCGAGAACTGTGAGAAAGAGAAAGAGGAGAAAAGCATGGTTTGATACAGAGTGTGAAGAAGCTGTAGCGAAATGAAGGGAAGCACTATTGAACTACCTAGTGGATAGCAGGAAGAAAGCTGCATATGAGAGGGTGAGAACAGTGGTGAATACATGTCTACGCAGGGAAAAGCGGAAGTACCTTAATGAGAGAGTGGCTAGTATAGACAGAAATAAGGTGACGAATAATGGAAAGGAGATGTACCGGACGATCAAAGCCATGCGAGGTGCCCAGACACAAGCGGCAAACATAAGAGATGAGAGTGGAAATCTATTAAACTCAAAAGATGCTCTCGCTCGGTGGTGTAGATATTTCGCGAACTTGCTGAATGTCAATGCTGGAACGTCAATATCAAAGGATTATACTCCTTATCCAACTGCTGAACCATTTATTGAAGAGCCGACATTTAGTGAGATTACTCGTGCTATCAGCATGCTGAAAAATAACAAGGCTCCAGGAGTGGACTGCACACTGGCCGAGCTCCTGAAGAATGGTGGGGACGTCCTGCTGGAGCAGCTGCACAAGTGGAAGGAGTTGCTGATCACCCCAGTATATAAGAAAGGAGATAAGGCTCAATGCGACAACTATAGGGGCATCACACTACTGTCAACTGGCTACAAGGTGCTGTCTAACATCATGCTAATGTGCCTCACACCATATGCAGAAGAGTGACTACCAGACGGGCTTCAGGAGGAACCATTCTACAATAGATCAACTCTTCACGCTGTGCCAGTTTTTGAAAAGTGCTGGGAATATAACCAGGAAGTTCATAATATTTTCATGGACTTTTCTAAAGCCTATGACTCAATAATACGCCCAAAAATATGGCAGGTGTTAGAAGAGCTGGGAATTCCTCGAAAACTCCGAAAAATGGTGTGGGTGTGCGTAGCTGGTTCGAGAGCAAGAGTGAGAGCAGAAGGTGGCCTGTCGGACCCGTTTCAAGTACAGACTGGTGTGAAGCAGGGTGATGGGCTTTCTATGATTCTCTTCAATCTAGTGTTGGAAAAAGTAATTAGAAACACACAGCAAGTGGCAGGTGGAGTCGACATTGAAGTGCAAGTTAGGATTCTTGGCTAAGCAGACGACTTGAACGTCACTGCGCATCAACGGGACGATGCAGTGGCTTTGGTTACTGCTATTGAAGAAGCTGCAGAAGAAGTTGGCCTGAAGGTAAACGCTGAGAAGACAAAATACCTTTTTATGAGTCGCCATGCTGCTCAAGATCCAGAGGGAGTTGCACAGTTTGAGAGGGTGAAGGTATTTAGGTACTTGGGTTCTTTCGTGACTGAAGACAACAAAGTTGAGGTTGATGTCTAGAGTCAGGTAAATGCTGCGAATATGGCCTATTATCAGGTGCATCCCCTTTTCGCCGTGTGCTTGCCATCTTGGATTACAAAGGTGCGACTATACAAGACTTTGATGAGGCCTATTCTCCTCTACGGTGCTGAAGTGTGAACTCTCGCAGCGAGACAAGCCAATCACCTGAGAGTATTCGAGAACAAGATGCTACGACGTATCTATGGAGGGATCATGGCAGACAGAGTCTAGAGGAGGCAGTTGTTTAATTTGAGTCTTGGGTCTGGTTTAGTCCTGAAGGTGTGGAAAGGGGGGGAAATAGTTTCACGGCATAAAGGAGGATCCAAGACTAGGGTTGTAAATTACCGACCGATCAGCATATATCGTTGTCAAGGTCTTGGAGAAAGTAATCAAGGGAAAAATACAGGAATGGATTGATGAAAATGAGATACTGTACAGGGGAAAGCATGGCTTTGTGAAGGGTAGATCATGCCTCAGTAACTTGCTCAAGTTTTATAACAAGGTGATGGCTGAACTGGATAAGGGTAATGGGTTTACAGTGATACTGCTGGACCTGGCAAAGGCGTTTGACAGGATACCACATGGAGTTCTAATCCGTAAACTACAACATATGGGAATGGATATAGGGTTGGTGAGATGGATAGGGGTGGTTGATGGAGAGATATCAAAGAGTAGTTTATTCAGGAGTAGAGTCCAAAAGACGGCCTGTGACTAGTGGTGCGGTAAAGGGGTCTGTTCTTGGACCACTGCTGTTTAATCTGTTCATTAACGATATAGGGAAGGATCTAAGAGGTACAGTTCATTTGTTCGCTGATGATGCAAAGTTGGGGAGGGCAATAGTGAATGCAGAAGATGTCAAAATCTTGCAGGATGACTTCGATAGATTGGAGTTCTGGGCTAAGGAAAATGGATGTCAATTTAATGTGACAAAATGTAAGGTTATGCATTTTGGGGTGAAAAGATTAGCAGCAGTATACCACATTGGTGGAACTGTACTCCAGGAGATTGATGAGGCCAGGGACTTGGGAGTGTTGGTGGATAGGGAGATGAGGTTTAGGGGGCACATTGCAAAAGTAGCTAAATCAGCTCATCAACTCACTTGGTTGTTGAAAAATACCTTAACGAGCAGAGACAAGCAAGTTATTGTACCTCTGTACCGAGCCTTGATAAGACATCTCGACTACTGTACCCAGATCTGGTCACCTCGGTTCCTTCTTGATGGGGAGGAGGTTGAGAGGATCCAGAGACGAGTGACTAAGATGATAGTGGGTCTGTGGAATGAACCATATGAGAATAGATTGAGGATTTGTGGGTTGCAGAAACTGGTTGATAGGCAGAAGAGGGGAGATATGATTGAGACATTCAAATTGCTGAAGGGTTTCTATAGGATTAATTCAGAGGATATTTTTGAGATCAGGACTGGTGGTGGGAGAACTAGGGGGACACCTATGGAATCTGGGCAAGAGTGTGGTTAGCAGGGGTGTTAGAGCTAGGTTCTTTTGTCTCGCAGTTCCGTCAAGACGTCTGCCGAGTTGTATTATTATTATTACTACAGGCGACTCCAGGGAGTCCTTAGACTCATCGAGGGAGGCCCTAAACACAATGTCCACACAACTATACGACATTTTCACAGTATCTATCATACCTTGCCTTGAACTCACTCACCGAACCCGAAAGGACTGTGAGACAAGTGTGGGAGGCCCGACCCTGGGCCTCCCACACTTGTCTCACTTCAGGAGAAGGAAGACCTGCAGGCTGTGGGCTGGAGACCAGAACGTGGCAGACAGTCAAAGAGGACCGTGCCCAGTGGCAACATGTGGTGCTTGAGGCCAAAAGTCCCCCCTGGCTGATAGCGTCTGGCTAATGTAATGTAATGTCATACCCTTGATTTTATTTTACGAAAAAATTAATTAAAAAGTTTCATATACACCTCAACACACAAAAAAAAGTTTAAAAATTTAAGAAATGGATAGCGAATGTTATTATGAAAGTTTCAGATATTTTGGAATTTGACTGAAGAGAATCAGCATTTCAACTCACCAATCATCAGCTTGCCTTTGTCATTGAGTCACACAATCTTTTGTTAATACCTTTGTTAATATGCACGTTTTCATAGCTGTGCTATCTCTACCAGCCTACTATAGCTGCCTATTTCATGCTCTGCTTTCACTTCTCATGTCATTAGTGAAGGACTGTTTGTAACGAATCTCAAGCCTTGTAAATTACTGGTAATTTTTGTTTGACATATGGAGAAACGTTCAAGTTACAGCGCTGGTTATAAACTCGAAGTTATTGATTTTTCAGAAAAACATGGTAATTGAGTAGCAGTGCATGAGTTTACAGTAACTGAGTTTAATGTGAGATATTGGCATAAATAGAAATTTGCATTACAAAACATCAATAAGTCAAGAAAAGCATTCCAAGGACCTAAAAGTTTCAAGTTTCCTGCATTGGAGGATGGGTTATTTGAATATGTGTTAGGTTTGCATAAAGATAGTTGCTGTTTCACATGAAAGGTTACATTTCAAAGCGTTTGAGTTAGCTACAAAATGAGGCATCAATCGCCAGATCTGGAAGTGAGCTGATGTTGGATCATAAGCTTGATGAAGAGGAAAAATCTTTCCCTTCATTGAAGGACATACCTTTGCCAAAGAATGCTGAAAGATTTCGAACATAATTTTCATCACTATGTGATTCAACTTAGGAAGAGTAATAACTATATGTTATGAAAAATAGCCACTGGCTATTTTTCATAACAACAATAACAGAAGATGGTGAAAAAAGTGTGATAATGTACAGCTTGAAGTGAAAAACAGTGATGCACAACCATGCTTGCAATTAGTGCAGATGGAAGAAAGTTCCCTCCTTACTTAATATTCAAAATGAAAACAATGCCGAAGGGGAAATTTCTCCCTGGAATTCATGTAAGAGTTCAAGAAAAAGGTGAATGGACAGACACTACAATGGTTCAAGAGCAGATTAGAACAGTATGGGACATATGACCAGAGGCCTTATCCCACATGAAGAGGCCAGAACTCGCTTCATGCAGGATAGTTTCCTCAGACACTTAGGACCTAAAATAGCAAAACATCTTTTGGATGTGAAGACCAATGCGACCATTATTCCTGGTGATCTTACATCTTGTCTAGAATCAGTCAACAAACCATTTAAGGACTACATACAAAAATTCTACATGCAGTGGATGGCAGCCGGTGGCTACCACCTGACTTTGACAGGGAAGATTAGGAGACCATGATTAGAACTGTTGTGCAACTGGATTTTGAGAGCTTGGACTATGATTTTGCTAGAAATTGCCAAGAGTTTTTTTTTTTAAATGTGCATCTCTAATGCCCTGGACAGAAGATGATGACACTACTATTTTGGTAGATGGCCTTGACAGTGCACACGAGGAAACTGCTCTTGAGACTGGAAATAGCGATAACAGAATAGGAGATTCTTGGAAAGTCATACCCATTTTCAGTTTTTTTAAAATCATGGTGATCTTATGATTCCAAAATGATAAAAGGACAAGCAATAATGAAACTGATTGTTTTAATTTTATTACAGAAGCATTGTCGCTAAAGATTCAAACATATTACATGATGAAGGTGAACGGCCAGTCACGTAAATAACATTGATAATTAAAAATCAAATGCATTTATTTTATAACGTGAGCAATTATAAATTATAATGAATACTAAGGATTTAATTATAAACATCAATTTAGTTTTTTTAATATCCCCTTAATTTAAATAATGTTTATATCGCCGAAATGAAGCCTACTGTCTCTTTATATTTTAAGTAAAATGATATATATTATTTTTCCCCACTATAATATGTATATATATAAAATATATTATTATTATTATTATTTTCGGGCTACTCCAGGGAGTCCTTAGACTCATCGAGGGAGGCCCCCTAAACATCATGTCCACACAACTATACGACATTCTCACAGTATCTATCATACCTTGCCTTGAACTTGCTCACTGTCATAGCACCCACAACAGACTCTGGCAACTTATTCCACTCATTTACCACTCTAAAAGTAAAGAACCCAGCTCTAACACCCCTGCTAACCACACTCTTGCCCAGCTTCCATAGGTGTCCCCTAGTTCTCCCACCACCAGTCCTGATCTCAAAAATATCCTCTGAATTAATCTTATAGAATCCTTTTAGCAATTTGAATGTCTGAATCATATCTCCCCTTTTCCGCCTATCAACCAGTTTCTGCAACCCACAAATCTTCAACCTGTTCTCATATGGTTCATTCCATAGACCTGCTATCATCTTAGTCACTCGCCTCTGGATCCTCTCCACCTCCTCCTCCCCATCAAGAAGGAACCGAGGTGACCATATCTGGGCACAGTAGTCAAGATGAGGTCTTATCGAGGCTCGGTACAGAGGTACAATAACTTGCTTGTCTCTGCTCGTTAAGGTATTTTTCAACAACCAAGTGAGTTGATGAGCTGATTTAGCTACTTTTGCAATGTGCCCCCTAAACTTCATCTCCCTATCCACCAACACTCCCAAGTCCGAATAGTAAAGACCTTAACAACAACGCCTCATCAATCTCTTGCAGTACAGTTCCATCCATGTGGTATACTGCTGCTAATCTTTTCACCCCAAAATGCATAACCTTACATTTTGTCACATTAAATTGACATCCATTCTCCTTAGCCCAGAACTCCAATCTATCTAAGTCATCCTGCAAGACTTTGACATCTTCTGCATTCACTATTGCCCTCCCCAACCTTGCATCATCAGCGAACAAATGAACTGTTCCACTTAGATCCTTCCCTATATCGTTAAGTTCCTATATCAGTGGTTCAAGAACAGAACCCTGCGGCACCCCACTAGTCACAGGCTGTCTTTTGGACTCCACTCCTGAATAAACCACTCTTTGATATCTCCCCATCAATCAACCCACCTATCCATCTCACCAACCCTATATCCATTCCCATATGTTGTAGTTTATGGATTAGAATTCCATGTGGTATCCTGTCAAATGCCTTTGCCAGGTCGAGCAGTATCACTGCAAACCCATTTCCCTTATCCAGTTCAGCCGTCACCTTGTTATAAAACTTGAGCAAGTTACTCAGGCATGATCTACCCTTTACAAAGCCATGCTGTCCCATGTACAGTATCTCATTTTCATCAATCCATTCCTGTATTTTTCTCTTGACTACTTTCTCCAAGACCTTAACAACAATAGTCTTGGATCCTCCTTTATGCAGTGAAACTATTTTCCCCTCTTTCCACGCCTTCGGGACTAAACCAGACCCGAGACTCAGATTAAACAACATGGTCAGAGCACTGATAATTCCTTAGCCGCTTCACGCAAGACCCCTGCCGGTATACCATCCAATCCCACAGATGTATTCACATTAAGGTTCTGTAATAGACTATTCACCTCCACTTCATTCATCACAATTCAAGTATAAACTAATGGCTCCTTCATTTTTTCAATGTCACCACCTGGATGATATACTTTTGCAAAGTGCGCGCTCAGTAACTCCACTATATCGACTGGTTCAGTGACCTCCTTACCATCGTCATTCCTTAAAATCATTTTGCCATGTACAGTTTTTTTTCTTGCTTGCAGCATATTGAAAGAACTGTTTGGGATTCTCTTTTGCTTGCATAGCTAGTTTCCTTTCATAATCGGCTTTTGCTGTTTTTACCACACTCGTTACCCTTCTGGCCTGCACTTTATACCATTCGTGTGCCTGCAGGTCACCCCTTTCTTTAAATTCCCTCCACAGTTGTTTCTTTTTTTGTATTCACTATCGTCCTCCCCAACCTTGCATCATCAGCAAACAAATGAACTGTTCCACTTAGATCCTTCCCTATATCGTTAATGAACAGATTAAACAGCAGTGGTTCAAGAACAGAACCCTGCGGCACCCCACTAGTCACAGGCTGTCTTTTGGACTCCACTCCTGAATAAACCACTCTTTGATATCTCAATGAATGAATAACACCATTAAGCTCAAGCTTAATGGTGTTATTCATCCATTTAACCCCTACTTGTTTTACTATTTGGACCCTAGGTATACAATCAGCTATAACCTCCTGTAAATGCTCCTTGACCACTTCCCATGCTCTATCGACGTCCAGCCCTTGCAGTTGTACATGCCATGGCACTGATCCAAGCAATCTCCTAAGCTTGTCATACTTGCCAGCACGGTAATTCCACATATACCCTGTCTTAATCAAAAATTCCACACCTTTAGCCACCTCCCAGGTCAAGACCTTATGATCACTCTCACCAATAGGTGGCAACATGGTCATATTCATTACAGTCAAATTGTGAGATGCTATTACCAGGTCAAGCACTCTCACACCCCTAGTATTTTCAATTACATGCTGTCTCAGATAGTTATCCCTTAATAATTGAAAAAAAAAAAAAAAAAAAAAAAAAAAAAAAAAAAAAAAAATATATATATATATATATATATATATATATATATATATATAAAAGAGTTATACAAAAGTACTAAAGGGGGACAGGGATCCCATAATTGCTTCCAGGGATTTCATCTACAGAAAAAATACTTCAAAGTTGAAATCTAGTCAACAAGATTTGAACTTGTAACTAGACCTTTTCTGCAGTATTCACATCACGTCATGTGTCAATGCACAAAACACATTAACTTTTGTACTGTCCAATGAATGTTCAACATCAATGTATGTGGATTTTCAGAACCAATATACAGATCTTATGTCTGTTCACTTTTCCTGATACATGAAGTGTGGCTTCATCACTAAAACATACTGCTGACAAGAAAGCAGGTCATCAAGTTTGTGCAAAATGCATAGCAGGTGCCATGATATTATTGTATAAACAACTGAAACATGATCAAATTATTAATATTATTATTTGCTACAGCTAATTTTGTGCTGTGTAAAATTTGTGAGGTGTAGTTATCATGAAAGTTGAAAGATTTTTGAAAGAGAGGAGGGAAATTGGTGAGAGAGTGTGTAATAAATGCTTTGAAAGGGAATGCAGAGAGAGAGAGAACAAATTATGTGAGAGTAGAGAACACTGATATAAGACCAGAAAATACAAATATCAGTACTAATACTAAAAGTGCAGTGGAAGAAGTTCAGGAAAACACAGAAGACCTGAATAAAGAAACTGAAAGGCTGCAGAATCAGGCAAGAGATCAGTCGAACTGAAAACAGAAAAAACAAGAGACCTGATGCCTAAAAAAAAAAGAGTAACAATAATCAAGAGAATGAGCATAAGCAAATAATTATTTACAAAGATTTTATGATAAGAGAAGTTCTTCACAAAAGTGCTACAAAATCTTGTTTCTGTGGTGCAAACATTACTAATATTAGTAATGCTAATATTATTAGCATTACACAGAAAGGTAAGGTGAAAGAATCAGTTGCTTTTGGCTGGAACTACTGATCTGAGAGGTAAGGAGTATTGTATGAGGGAGTATGTGTAGAGTTGTTGGAAGAGGCAAACACCACATCTGGATTACTCTGCTCAGCTCTGGTCACCTGGGTTTCTTGGGGAGAGGATCCAGAGGAGGGTGACCAAAATGGTGAGTGGTCTGTGGAATGCTACCTATGAGAATAGATTGAGGATTTGTAGACTGCAAAAGTTGGTTGATAGGCAAAAAAGGAGGATATGATAGAAACATTTAAGTTACTTACAGGATTTTATAGGATTGATGCAGGGGAAAAATGTTTTGACACTTGGCCAGAGGGAGCAGAACAAAAGGTCATCCCTGGAAATTGGTAAGAGTGTGGGTAGCAAGGGCACAAGGAAAAGATTTTTCGCTTAGAGAGTGGTTGTACGTGATTTCTCTCTATTAATCATTTCAAGGAGAAGTATGATAGATATTGTGTTGATAGTTTGGGTCTCTTGTGTAATAGAGTTCATTTGTGGCATCCAGTCAAGTACCTTTGCAAAATCCAGCAGTCTCGTCGTATAGTCGTTCCCATTATCCAACTCAGCTGTCATTTTATTATAAAAAGTTAGTAACGAAAGTTCCTAGCAAATAAGTCGGCAGATGCCCTAAAATAGCTAAACAAAAGTCATGGGAAGACTTTGTTAAGAATGAAGAAATCATATATCAGGAAGGTGGCAAATGTTCTGGAGGCTTCTGAAAAAGCTTAGAAATGGAAGAAAGAGTACTGTAAAAGGAAATGATGATAAAGGTGACATGAAAACTGAAGATAAGGATATTCTATGGCCAGAGTAATTACTTTGCAAGACTGTTAAATGGAACAAGCAGTGACAGAACCATACTGGAAAATTTTCAAAAGGAATACAAAGAGGAGTATATATCAATATGTGAGGTAGAAAAACCCATCAAAACCTTAAAATGTGGAAAGGCAGCTTGAACAGAAATGCTTAAATATGGAGGTATAAGTTTCGCAGCGACTATGCTGCATAATTCAGAGGGCCTGCTCAGAATTTCAGATTCCAGATGATTGGAGCAGAGCTCTAATAGTTCCCATCTATAAAAAAGGGAATAAAGTTGAATGTGAGAATTACAGAGAAATTTTTCTCCAGGTAAGACTTATGCAAACATTATTATTATTATTACGGCACTACACGGAGTCAAAAGACTCATCGTGATAGACCCACTCTATCCATTAACACAATATCTATCATACATCTCCTTAAATCTATTCACCGGTGGGGCACTCGCAACCACCTCTGGCAATCCATTCCACTCATTCACTACTCTCTAAGTAAAGAACTTAGTCTGTACACCTTTACTAACTACACTCGTAGAGACAACTTCCAAATGTGATCCCTTGTTTTCCCCCTACTCCCCATGCATTGAAAAATTTCTTCTGTATCAATCTTATAGAATCCCTTTAGTAACATAACTTTTTATCATATACCCTCTCCTCCACCTGTCAGCTAAACTCTGCAACCCACATATCCTCAATCTCTCCTCATAGGGAACATTCCACAGACCTATCACCAGCTTGGTCACTTATCTCTAAATCCACTCCACCTCCTGATCCCAAAGAAATGCTGGTGATCAAATCTGTGCACAATAATCAACATGTGGCTAAAAGATTGCCTTATAAAAAGGAATAATAACATCTCTATCTTTACTTGTCAATATGTTCTTCAGCATCCAAGTAATCTTCTGAGCTATTTTGCCAACTCTTGCAATAAGCCCTCTGAATTTCAATTCTCCATCCAACATCATACCCAGATCCCTAGCCTCATCAATTTCCTGTAAACTACTACCATCAATATGATACGAAGTGTATAATCTTTTCATTCCGAAGTGCATTACCTTACATTTTACAACACTGAATTGACAACCACTGTCCTTTGCCCACACTGACAATTTATTGAAATCATCCTGTAAGATATTTACATCACTTTTATCAATGCACTCTGTAGTTTTGCATCATCAGCAAATAACTGAATATCCTCCTTCAAATCTACTGCTATATCATTAATGTACAAATTAAAGAATAGTGGTCCTAATACAGAGCCCTGGGAGTCCCACTAGTCATACCTTTTGCCTTGATTTGACTCCACTATCCCTTTATATTTGATGTCTGTTTATTCTGTTTATGAGCCACCCCATATCCATTCCCATTTACTCCAACTTATTTAATAGTTTTCCATGTGTATTCCATCATATACCTTTGTAAAGTGTCCAGCAGTATCATGATGTAGCCATTTCCTTTATCCAATTCTTTGTCACCTCATAAAATGTGAATGAATTACTGACACAGGACCGACCTACCTTTTACAAAACCATGCTTTCCCCTATAGAGTATCATATACCTATCCATCCATTTCTGAATTTTTACCTTTAACCAACTTTTCCACACTTTAACTACCACTCCAGAGATATTAATTGGTCTGTAATTTGCTACTTCCGTCTTAGAGCCACCACAAAAGAGTAATGGAACCTTTAGGTAATGGAACTATCTTTTCCTCTTGTTGTTTATATTCCTTCCATAATACTTTCTCTTTTGCAGCTACTCCTTTGCATTGTTAGTCATCCACTTCTTAATCCCTACTCAGATTATCCTTCTGATCCTTGGTATGCACTCTGATACTGCATTGCTCAAACAATTCTTGATCACTTCCCACACACTAATGACATTCGTTTCATGTAGTTTCTCATGCCATGGCACTGCTCCAAGCTGCCTACTAAGTTTGTCATAATCACCAGCTCTGTAGTTCCACAAAAACTCTTTCTGGATTGAAATTTCCACATGTTGAGCAACCTCTCAGAACAAGACTGCATGGGCAATTTCCTAGATCAGAGATAGCATTGCTAATGCAGTTATAGATAGATCTAATGCTATTACCAGATCCAATACTCTCAAACCTTGGTTCCTTCCATTCAATGCTGTTTCAGGTAATTATCCCTTAGTAACTGCATAAATTCCATTCCCATTTTGAACATGTGCCCTTTTCTCCTTCCAATCTATATCACTATAGCTGAAGTTTCCCCATGATAATTGTTCGGCCTGCACTCATTGTGCTAATATGCTGATTCATGTCACCCACACCTTCTTCTGGACCCTAGGTTTACAGGAGCAACCAAAATTATATTTTGTCCTAGTGGCCAAAATAGTTTCACACCAAACAGCCTCAAATGAACCATTTCCATCAGATCTGCTATTTTCCTTAACTTTTATTTTTGGTGGTTGAAGTTAGCTTTGGCTCTCATTAATAAATAACCCTCCTCCTCCTCCTATCTTCTCTGAAAATACAATATTCAATACATTCTATCCCTGTAACTAAATAATTCTCTAACAACCAGGCCTCACTGATGCCAATGATTTTTGGTCAAGTTGTGACCAATGCTAAAAACTGTTCTCCTTTATTTCTGATACTTCATGCATTTCAACATTCCCTTGGGCCCACAGTCACCCACATAAAACCCTCATGTCATTACCTGCCCATTCAGATTCAAAACCTGGGAAACTGCACCCAATTCACAATCATTCCAGCACTCAAACTTATCTATTCCAGGGGTTGCTATTTCCACACAGTCATACCTGCTCGCTCTCTCTCTCTCTCACACACACACTTGATTGCTTCCCTCCTAATATCTCCAGTTTTTCCTGGAGATATTAGGAGGGAAGCGATCGAGAGTGGCCCCAGTTAGGAAGGAAGCCTGGTTTTGCACTTCCAACCTCTCACCAAACAACACTTTCTCCATGCATCTAACCCCAAAACCATTTAAGTGCAGCCCATCAGGCATATACAGGTCCTTACATCCATCAAAATCACTCCACACTACACACCATTCCTGCAGCACAATCTTCTTATTGACAATAATGGCCCTTCTCAATTTTGTCCTATCATACTGAGGCAGCAGATTCACAATCTTTAGTTTCTTACCCTTCAGTATTGCTTCTTCTAACAACTTTTTTATATCTTCTCTCATTGCATATTTCTCACCTTTCAAATCATTTGTGCCTGCCAAAACAATTAACTCATTTGCTTCTTTCTTCTCCAAACTTAAAAAGCTTCACTAACAACCTTTATCTTTGCGCCTGGAAAACATGCTTTCATCACTTTCTCATTAAGTATACCTTTTATAATCAAATCCCCATACAGTATTATCTCTTTTCTCCCATTTTTTTGCATTTTTATGCTTTTCCCATTCACTCTTTCATTGTCTGTCCTTCTGTACCCATACCAATTGTTTCTCCAGTCACTTGAGCTCACATTTTGTCCTGTGAATGAGTCCACGTATGCATGCAATTTCTTTCCATGCTGCTGGCATCTCATTCATCATCCCCATTATTACTTTGAACCACTTCCTTCAAACTCTCATTCGTATTTCGTGTACTATCATTCACTACTTTCACAATATTCTCCACAACACTTGGACAATTCTGCCTTATATCCACAATATCAGTAACTTCATTCTTCTGCTCCCGACATGACTTGCATTTCTAATACTCGCTTACAAAACATTTCTGACAAATATTCTCTCCATTCTTGTTTTCATACCATAAAACATTCACGCTCTGCAATGAGAACATTAAACACACACACTACATCATATGTAGCATGTGTTTAACATACTTGAAAGGAGGTTTGAGAAAGATCACTGAAAACAGACTTAGAGAAGAACATGCTGAGTTCAGGCAAAATATAATATTCCATCATCTAAATGTAATATCATACAGAGCGATACATAGTCTATATTTAAGTTGTAAGTCAGCAGTTAGAATTGAAGGAAATACAGGAAGATGGCTTGATGTAAAATCAGGGCTAAGACAAGGATGCACATTATCTCCACTCTTATTCATCATCTATATGAATCACATTATGAAAGAAAGTGGCATTAGGCCTGATATTAGAATTGGAGATGTCAAACTTAGTTCTTTGCTTTATGCACATAATGTACTCCTAAACATATCTAGTGCAAATCTCCAAAATTCATTAACTAAACTGAATAACAGCTATAACAAATTTGGCATGAAAATCAGCAATAAAAAGCCCAAAACTGCAAAAATAGGGAGAAATATAGAAAACTTCAGTTGTATTCTGAATGGAGATCCTATAGAACAAGTAAAATATTTCAGCTATTTAGACACAGTTTTTAGTGAAGATGGCAAGTTAAATCTGGAAATAGACAACAGAATAATCAAAGCTGTTATGTTTGGGACCCAGGTGAATAAATTAACATGGAATAAGAGAGGAATTAGCCCAAATACCAAACTAGCTGTATACAAAATGTGTTCAAACCAGTTTTACGTTATGGATTTGAGAGTTAGGTTAGCAATAAAGCACTCAATAAAAGACTAGAAACCACAGATATGAAGGTTCTGAGAAGAATTAGAGGAGTGAACAGATGACATCAATGGCAGAATTATATTAAAAGTGAAAATATTAGAAAGTAACTTCACACTGTTGGCATTCACCCCATAAAACACCCCTTGAGAGCCCATATCAGGAAATTGATGATGATGATGATGACAAAATTTGCATTAAAAAAATCCAAGTTATATGAGTGCTGTTCACAGTTTAATTTCCTAAATGAAAAGTTACTTGTTAGTGTTTTTGAACATCCAAGTAATACTTAAGCTATTTTTCCAACTTTTGTATTATGATCTCTGAAATTCAAATCTCTATCCACCATTACCTACAAATCTCATCTACAGTCTTATCAAATTCCTGCAATCCAGTACCATCTATGTGATACACAGTATGCAATCTTTCAATCTCAAAATACATAATCTTACATTTTGTAACATTAAACTGACAACTATTATCCTTTGATTACAATGCCAATTTATTTAAATCACCCTGCAGGATATTGTAAACCACCTGTCAACTATTGCCTTCCTCAGTTTTGCATCATCATCACCAGCAAACAAATGAATATCTCCACTTAAATCATTACCTATATCATTAATGGACAAACTAAAGTGGCCCCAGTATAGAGCATTGAAACATTCCATCAGTCACTCTCACTTTACTAGATTTCACTCCATCATCTACTATTGTCTGGTATCTGTCGGTCAGCCAGCCCTATCCATGCTGCCAGCTTCATATCCATTCCCACTATAATAGTTTTCTGTGCTATATCCTATAAAATATCTTTACAAAATCCAGAAATAGTGCAATGTGACACAATGGCCACAGACCACCTATGTATACCAAGTCAAATAGAATATATTTGTAACTTTAGTTCTGCTTTTTAATTATACATTTAAATCTTATTCTAATTACTTAACACTAAGTACAAAATTCTGTAATAACTACAGTACTGCATGTAGTGCTAAGTGTTATTTCTTCTGAGTGCTTTTGTGCTTTGTGGATGCTGACTTGAATCTAGTGAAATATTTGCAGCTTTATAAATTCACAGTTAATTTTTGTCCTAATATTTATCATGTAATCATATACAGAATTTTGCAGACCCACCATACAGTTTAGTGCTTAGGTGAACTAAGGGTAAAACAGGAACTCTGCTCTAGAACCAATCATCATTTTGCAAGCCACTTCATACCTACAATATGTCTATGATCTAGTGGCTTTGATAAACATCGATATCATAAAGGGATTTGAATGCACAGCACAATGGCCTAAAATGCAGATATGTGATCCACTTAGCAAACTAGACCAGTTTATGATGATGCAAGTTAATACTATTAAAACAATAATAAAAAAAATAGCATTAAAAAGGTCTCAGTTAAGAATGTGACTGCTTTGCTACTAGCTGGTGACAATGGTCATGCCATACTGTTCTAAGAAGTAGCCTAATGGATGTTCCAGTTAGGACCAATGCAAGCTGAACAACTCTGCCTTGCAGGGGGGGGGGGGGAAATCTTTCTTCATGCAGTTCCCAAGCCTGGATAAAGGAGGAAGGCTGGGCACAGGGCTAAACACCCTTCCTTGTAAAAATTCCCTGAATATGGAAATTGAGAGCCCAAGAAAACCAATATACCAGGTGTCAGGTTTGCGTTGACCTGCAGGATAATGCATGGATAAAGTTTCAAGGGCAAAGCTTACATGAACCCTTGAAACAGATAAGGTCACCACTTTTCACCTAAACAGAAAACATTAAATGCAACATGGAATAACAGAACTATGTTTCAAATTGGAAAGACACAGGAAGTTATAAAGGAAATGGGAAAGTATGGAATAGATATTTTAGGAAGTGAGTTGAGATGGATTGGCTTTGGAATGGTGATAACTGTAGATGGGTATCAAATACTGTATTCAGGATCAGATGCAAATCATTAAAGAAGTGTGGCACCTATATTTAATGCAGATACAAGTAAAAACTTGATAAATTGGAAGCCCATAAGTGAGTGGATAATAATGGCTAGATTATTATTATTCTTTGGTAATCTCCATGGAGTCAACATACTTGTAGTGGGAGGCCCACTCAACCAGCAACATGTCTATCATAATGAGCTTTTAAGTTATTTACACTACCTGCACTCACAACAAACTAAGGCAATGCATTCCACTCGCTAACAACTCTCCACATATAAAAAATCTACTCCTCACACCCTTCTTCATCATATCTTTATACAACTTCCAGGGTTGATCTCTCATTCTTCCCATTTTAACATATCTTCTGTTAGGAAGATATGTTAAGATGAGAAGAACACCACAACTCTCCATGTAAAAAATCTACTCCTCATACCTTTCTTCACCACATCTTTATACAACTTCCAGGGATGACCTCTCATTGTTCCCATCTTAACATATAATCTGATAGAATCTCTTAACTAACTTGAAGGTCTTTATCATATCTCCTCTTTTCTTCCTATCTACCAACCTCTGTAATCCACATTCTCTCAAATAATCTTCATAATCAACACTTCAGAGTCCTGATATCACTTTGGTTACTCATTTTTGGACCCTCTCTAGTGTTTCCAAATCACAATGAATACTAGGTGACCAAATCTGAGCATAATAGTCCATATATGGTCTGACAAATGCCTTATATAGATGCACCACCTCGTCATTCCTACATGTCAATGTACTTTTTTTTTTTTATCATAGCAGGAATACGATGTGCAGTCTTTGCAACATGTGTGATATGCCCTTGGAACTTCAGTCCACCATCACTCCAAGATCCCAAATCTCATCCACTTCCTGAAGTACAGCTCCACCTATACAGTATATAGCCTTATATCTCTGTATTCTAAAGTGTAACACCTTGCATTTATTAACATTAAAACTGCAGCCCACTCATCTGTCCAAGCTAAATATGTCTATTCAAATCTTCCTGTAGAGAATTAACATCAGCACTACTCCTGATAATTCCACCTAACTTTTCATCATTGGCAAACATTTGAAGATTCCCAGTTAATCTGAATGAAATATCATTAACAAACAAGATAAACAGTAGGGGGCCCAAGAACAGAACCCTGAAACATACAACTAGTCATCTTCCTTTTCTGAGACACAGCTTCATTATACACAACTTGCTGGCAATGTTCAGAGAGAGACAATCTCTGAACCAATCAACTAACCAATCTAACCAATATACTATCCATTCCTATCCTCTGCAGCTTGTGTACATCAACTTATGAGGTAATTTATCAAAAGCTTTTGTCAAGTCCAAGAATATCACTGTATATGATTCACACATTTGTCACCTCATCATAAAACATAAGCAAATTGCTAAAACAAGACCTACCCTTCACAAACCCATGCTGACCATCATAGAGAATTCTATGTTCGTCAACCCAATCCTGTATTCTATTTCTAAACCAATTTTTCCAACACTTTGATCAGAACTGCAGGTATACAGACTGGTCCATAATTGGAAACTTCTGTTCTCGAACCAAGCTTGTGGAGAGGTATTATTTTGCCTTCTTTCCACACCTTAGGAAACCTTAATCACTGCAAGACTCTCATTAAATAACCAGGACAAGGGAATGGCTAACTCTTTTGCACATTCTTTAAAAATACATGGTGATATGTCATCCATTCCCACAGCCTTATTAGCATCTAATCTGAGCAACACTTGATACACTGTTATGTCGGAAGACATAACATTATTAATATTTAAGTATAATTTTGTAATATAGTATTGTGAAATTTCAGTGTACAAAATATAAAATAGTTACTTAGTCGGAAATTTTGTATGTGAACATCTAATCAACTTTGTTAGAAAAGAAATCAAGATAATATACCAAATGTGTACGGCCAACTTCAGTAAGTCTGTTGTGAAGAACTGTGCTTTCCCCCTTCATCTCAATGGAAAGTTACGAGAGTTTAGTTAGGTTACCGCGAGTGGCGCCATGTGCTGGGAGAGACGCAAGGAGAGTATCACGCATGCGCGTTCAACGACAGCGGGAAACAAAGGTAGTTTAAAAGCGAGTACATCGCTACGTTCAAGGCCTTTTTCTCGGAGACGTTTTCCTGCTTCTGCTTGATCCATTTTATTGTTGTCGAAGCGCAAGCGGTACTAGGGTATTTTGTTATTTTGTTGAAGTTTACTAATTCTTGTTTTTACTAACTTGTTATTTTGCATTTCATTTTACTAATGTTTAACTGCTGGTAGCATTCATTTGAAATGCTATGGGATTATTCAGAGTCGCAAGACTCTTAATTTTTTCTTTTTCATTTAGATGCAGAGTTCATGAGCAGAGTGATCCCCCAGCAAGTGATCCCACGACCTTGGGAGCCTTGGAGTGAGATTCCATGGTTGGAGGACCCCAGAATATTATCTAAAGTCCTTAAGGAGCTAGTGAGAGCTCAGAATATCTTCTTCACACTCTTACGGAGGTGGTAGATTTCTGATGGTAGTAAAGAATGTGACAACGAAAGAAACTGTTAGAGGGCTTCCAAGTCCAGGGGAAGCAAGGTGACCCCCACCATGGTTGGGTACCAAGTGCGCCAGTTGAGAATCAGCCGCTTCCCCATGGAATACATCGAAGCCGGAGATGACGTGCTCATACAAACATTTTAATAAGTGGGGGGAAGTGAGCAACATTAAGAAGAGCGTCTCCCAGGAAGACCCTGCCTGGACCTCTTCGGAGAACCAGGCGGGGTCTTCCTGGGAGACGCTCTTCAGCCGAAAGTGTGCAAGCACAGAACACGCCATAACATCATGCTCTCTGCGCACATTTGCAGAGAGGGCAGGGGCGCCGATAGAACCCTTGAATCCGCAGCCTGCAAAAGACGCCGGTGAATTTCCGGTATTACCCACCACCATCACAGGGGAGAAAACATTTTCCCAGACCATCTTAGGGAAAATAAAGAAGCGTCCCACTGCAACAATATCAGCAGAAGAGACTGTTCCCCCCCCACCCAGCTACAACATCTGCTGAAGAATCAGCCCCCCCCCCACCCACCACTTCCAACATTCTGTTACCACCGTCGGAAGTAGAACGACACACAGCCACGCTATGGATAGCACAACAACAACAACAGCTATCCCCCCTTCAACAACATCGGAGGAAGCGTCGCCTGTGGATGCTTCACAAGTCCCCCCCTGCAGTAGAGTTGACCACAGAAAAGGGGGATCAACATCTTCTACCCCCACAAGACCTCCCTAAGAAAAGAAAAGAGGCGACTTCTAAATTAGAGAAGAAACATCGCAGAAGTCGCCCTAAGGGAGGTTTGGACTCTACAACATCAGAGTCCGAGATGGAGGTAGAAACCTCCTCTTCCTGCACGGAGAGTGTCAACTCTAGGATTCAGAAACTTACTGGCTCTCAGTTCAATTTGTACAGCTACAAAATAAAGGACAACAAAATTATCAGTTTTAAGATCTCTAACACCCAGCACGAGTTCGAGGTCCTATCGAACTCGCGTACAAAAACTGTAAGCCAGTCTGCAGGAAGCGGGATATGCCACCTCCCCCCCACCTACAGATCGATGACCTCATCAAATACATCCAAATACGTAAGGGGGTTACGTATTAAAGACTTAGGCCGGGTGTAAATTACTTAAAACATCGTAATGTCGCCATCCCTCTTCTGTGTTGCCTCCTGCAATATCAGAGGGCTCCATTCACCACTTAAACAGCAGGAGGTATGGAACATCATGCTAGCATTTAACATCCGGCTCTTGTTTCTGCAAGAAACACATTTCTACCATTTCAAAGATATGCAGGAACTGAGCCATAAGTACCCCGTACAATCGTACTGGAGCTTCGGCACAAATTACCACCGCCGGAGTCGGGGTACTTAAGCTAGCCCCTCCTCCTCAGAGCCTTCCATAACATCCAGAGGGATACAGAAGGGAGAGTCCTTGCCATCGACTGGAAGTACCGGGGCTGTACCACAAGGTACATTAACATCAACGCCCCAGCAAATGCAACATCAAGACCTGCATTCTTCCAGTCACTACACAATTACTTATATGGCACCCATCATGTCATCTTGATGGGGGACTTCAACTGTCTGGCAGACCCGGCTATGACAAAGAAGGGGGAAATCCCAACACAGGTACTGCTGGCTACCAGGACTTGGAAATTCACCTTAGGAATCACCAGTTGACAGATATCTGAAGGGCTCACAACCCCTACTTTCGGGATTACACTTGAACTGGCCAAGGCATCGGCACACGGCTCGACCGTTTCTACTCGTCACCATCCCTTGTCTCCAGAGCCAAAGCAATAAGGCAGGTTCCAGTTAACTATTCCATCTCGGACCACAAATTAGTCGTGCTCAGGTACCATCCTTTAGAAGCTGTAGATGTTGGTCCGGACCCCTGGAAGTTACCACCAGACTTCCCGTCCCTGTTCTCGGCCAAGTTTAATCAACTGTGCTCCACCTGGAGCACTGCTGGCTGGGAACTGGGACGCCTGGGCATGACTCAAGAATAATAATATCAAAGAAAACATGAAAAAATGGGGCCAGGAACGTGCCTGTCTCAGAAGAGCTTGGCTCCGTGATCTCTACAAGGAGAGGAGCTGGTTCGTGGCCAGCCAACGCCAAGGCTTTCCATGTCATAAAGGCATCCGTGACATTAATCTCGACATTGAACTGGAGAAACAAAAGCAGATGGAAGAAAAGAACATTAAGATCCGTCTCCACCTCTGCTCGATGACAGGCAATCGGCCGCTTTCTACAACAGGCGATACGTCAACTTCGGGCAGGAGCGAACCATTACTACCATTAGTGAAGGTGAGTGTGACCACACCACAACACCTAACATCATGAACGCCTTCTGGGGGGTACTACAGTCAACTTTACCAAGACAACAGTACCCCCAGGATTACTCCTGTTGGAATGTCGACCCTTCCCTGCGCACATCCAAGCAGGGTTGGATGCGCCATTTACAATGGCCAAAATAACATCAGCCTTCAAACAGTGCCATACAAAGAAAGCGCCTGGGCCAGACGGCTTAAGCACAGAACTCTACCGAGAGGCCTGGGACCACATCTTCCCCATTCTCGTGGCAATTTTCAACACCTTCCTTACCACTGGGAACATGCCACGAGAATTTCTGGAATGCCATACTGTCTTCATCCTGAAGACCAACAGGGACCCTTCCATCATCAAAAACTGGCGCCCCATCAGTCTGTCGAACACGGATTACAAGATCCTCACCCGTGTTCTCAACAACAGACTGAAAATCAGGATGAGGTACATCATCAAAAGTACAGAAGTGTATGGTGTTCCTGGTCGATCGATGGAGTTCAATCTCATCTTCATCAGAGAACTGCTACGTCTGGTTAACATCAAGAACTATTCTATGGCATTGCTGACTATTGATTTCAACCGAGCGTTCGACAGTGTCCGGCATTCCTTTCTCTTTAACATCCTGGAGAAAGTCAGGGTCAGCAGTGGACTCCTTAACATCATCAGAGGAAGCTACAACAACAGTTCTACTCGCCTCCTCATCAACGGACCCCTATCTGACCCCATTACTATCCAGAAAGGGATCAAACAAGTCTGTCTGCTGCTTTTTGCTCTAGCCCTTGAACCATTCCTGCAGGCTGTCAACAACTCTCATGCGGTTAGAGAAATTCCACTTCCTCTCACCACGGATGATTCCAAAGTAATCGCCTATGCGGATGACGTGGTGAGCACTCTTAGGGACAATGACTCCGTACTTAACTTCAACATCCTAAAGAAGTTTAAAGTGTCGGGGCTAACAGCCTACCCCGACATAACTAAGATCAAGTTGTACAGAGTCTGGGACCTGCACAACATCCCTGCAGGCTTCGTCCCTACTGCCGACCCCCTCACCATCCTGGGGGTACCGTTTGAAGAACAGCCCGTGCTCAACATCGAACATCTCGATGACAACACCATCGAGAAAACTCAAGGACTGGAAAAATGGACAGCTGTCACTCTCCTCCAGGGCCACTGTCATCAAAACCATCGTATGCCCTGTGCTTCAGCACGTCCTGAACATTACTAACATCAGCGAGGATCAGGAAATCCAGCTTCACAGGAAGCCCCTGAAGTTCTTCTGGGGACAAATCTACGCCAGGAAGTTGGTCTCAACAGCCTTCAACTTCCGGAGAAGCGGGGGGGGGGGGGGGCGCTTCGGCCTCCCCTCTTTTAACATCGGATACCTAAGTAATACCGCTTTCCATCTAAACAGGGTACTGCAGACTACACATCCCTGCAGCTATCCTCTGCGGTATTTCTTGGGTCACAAGCTTCCCCTTTTTGGGATCCCAGTCCACCAGGGTCCCAAGGTGGACATTGTTCCAGAAGACTACAACAGACTGTGCCAGCTAATGCAACAACTCCGCTCGTCGGGTGTGAACATCGCCGCGATCCGGAACAGTTATACATGGTACGACCATTTCTTCAACATCCTTCGTACCAATGTTCCGGATCTGGGGATCAATAACAACGAGATCCTCTTCGGTCACCTCTCCAAACATCGAGGGCTACCCATCGAGAAAGGACCTGGCATGGAGGATTGCGTATGGTCACCCGGAACCCCATGTGTGACTTCTGCAGGAGCCTGGACACCGTGGAGCACGCCTTCTACTGGTGTCCCATTTCCATCTATATCTGGAGGAGGCTAAGCGTCGCACTCTGCATCCCCCTCCTACTGCAGGAGCAAGTCATCTTCCTGCAGTTCGTTCCCCCAGCCAACAACAAGCAGAAGTTAGTGGTATTCATTATTATGAGCTCAAATACCACATCTGGAAGGTAAGAAAGAAATTTCTAATCCTACTAATCCTCCCCATCTGTTGGATCTCTCCCGGATTGTTCTTTACAAGTTCTACGGTTCCTTAAGGAGATTCTTACATCTTGAAAGAGAGGCTATGGGTGACACCACATTTAAGATCAAGTGGTGTTTCACCTCCAATCCTGTGTAATATCAGACACAACAACATCAAGTTCTGCCTGCTGCTGCTTTAAGATCTCCATCTGCAGCAGCTCCACTCCAAGTCATTTCCTTGGTCTCTGCGTTCCCCCTGAGGTCTGTTTTGTTCCCTGGTCTCCCACAGGGGTAGTTCGGAGGAAAAACCCAGGCAGCGTAGGCCTACTCGAGGCGGGCTGCCCTGAAAGGGCGGGTCACCTGGGCACCGGCTACCTCCGTGGTCTTTTCAATCTTGTGAGCCAGGCGGCAAGGTGGGGTGAAAGAGTATCATCTGATAGCGTGGAGCTAGAAAGATGTGAGATATGAGCTGAGGTATACACTTCCTTTTTCCTACTCCCCACCTCCCCACCCATCCTTTTCCCTCTCCTCTCCTTTTCCCCTTTCCCATCCCCCTCATTTCCCCACCTCAACCTCACTGTCACTTCCCTTCTTTCTCTTTTCTACTGGGGCACTCTGACCCCACTTCTTTTCAGTAGGCCAAAGATGAGATTCCCCTCACTTTCACCTCACCTGTGCGATGGATCGTCCGACTGGTAGGAAGCTTCCACTGTGGTCCCCTTCATTAGTGGAAAGTATAATCATATGACAAAGGAAACTACCAGTCGGAGACAAAGAAAGCCCAGCAGACCTAATGGTGGAAAACAAGAATGAGGAGTTCCAGTCGAAATATCAGAGGGGAAGTCAAAGTATTAGTCCGATGAAATAATTCTGAAGTGGCCCAGAGAATTAATGCAGTGAATCGGTAAGGTGAACTTTGTATTTCCTATTTAGTGAATTTTATAGTGAGGATCTGAAGTGTGTGTGAGAAAGACAATCCTAGAACTGTGGCCGAGTATAAAGTAAAAGAATATGACATTTTTTTGTGTTATGTATGTGTAAGAGAATTATTTATGTTACTCAGATCTTGGAAAAGAGATAGAAATGTTAAATTGGATAGGACTATTAAGGAAAGTTTTGATTGAGTTCTAGCATATTTAAGAGAGAGAGAGAGAGAAAACTAAGTAACTGATCTTTAACCTTGGTATTCAGTGATATGAACTTTAAAGTATTGTATTTCTGTGATATATAATTTAGAATTGGTATTCTTAATCATGATTTTCAAGTGTTTTATTTAAATATGTGTACAAGAGTGAGATAATATGTATATGTATTCTGATTGAAAGATTGACTAAGTTTACATAAATGACTTGTATGATTTATTCAGTGAAATTAAACTGTTCTGTTATTACTATGAAGTTAGTTTTCCTTATGTCTAGAGCTACTGCACTTGTTCATAAAAGTTAAACGAACCTAGCAAAGGCGAGGAACATTTGAGGATCAGTTCACGATTGCAAAGTACAAAAATTTTATTGAGAAGAGTGAATGCTGACTGGTTTCTAACTCCCTGGTTTTAATTTCAATTTATCCAAGGACCCAAAGTGGCACAGCTCGAACAAATAAATTTCTTTGAGTTTAAAAAGGGAAGATAGAACCAGAGCTGAGACAAAGAAGTTGACGTCCGCCATTAGCAATTCTTTGTCTCACAAGACCTCAGCTTCATTCTTGTCAAAGGTACGGCCATAAAGACTAGTGAGAATTAAAAATAGGTAATTTTAAGGGAAAGTCGACACGACAACACCTTTGATTCTTCTAATTCTTGCCTCCTTTTTACATGTTGCACAGCATCATTCACACCAGTATGATATACACTGTTGAATTGTTCATTAAATAATTCCACTACATCATTTGCTATGGTTACTCTGCTACCATAGCTATCCACCAGCATCAACCTACCATAATTATTTTTCCTCTTGCTTGCCACTTAGCAAAAAAATTCTCTTAGTTAGCTCTGACCTGACTGGCCAATTTCCTCTCATATTTTACTTTTTCTTTTTTAACCATGCTTTTCAGTTTTCTAGCCTGCACTTTATATTCTTCATGCATCCATTCATTGCAAACTCTTGTAAGACTTCCTCCATAACTTCTTTTGTAACACTGCTTGCTTGATTTCACCATTCATCCATCTCACCCCAAACTCTATTTAGTCACTTAACTATTGGTATGCAGTTATGCACTGCTTGTGTTAAATACTATCTTTTCATTTCCCATACACTATCAACATCTTTTTTACATAACTCATCAATCCAATGCATTGCGTTGATGAATTGTGTAGTTGATGCTAGTTGACTACCGAGCTTCTGATAAACACCCACCTTATAGTTCTGCATATAGACCTTATTGATAACTACTTTTTCTTGTTTGACTACCTTCCAAACCAATACTTCATGATCCCTTTCACCAACAGATAGCAGTGCTGATATTTCATTCACAACCACATCCTGTGAGGATATAACCAAATCTAATACTGATAAAACCTCGTGTTGTTTCCATCACATGCTGCTTTAGATAGTTATTCCACAGAAACTCAACAAATTCACCCTCCTTGTTACTATACACTACTTACATATACTTCTTTCCAATCCACATTCCTATAATTAAAATCTCCCATTACGATCATCTTCCTTTTACTTGCCCAAGTAATTTGTCTAAACATTTCACAACCAATACTCTCCACATTCCCTGGCCTATAACAGCATCCTATTAGATATACTATTCTACTGATCTCAACCTCACTAAACAGCTTCAAAATCTTCACACGTACTACTATTTTCTACTTCAACTTTTGAAGGACACAATTCCTCTACTACCATTAACAATACTCTCCTCTCTTTATCTTCCTATATAATAAAAATTCTATATCTTTTGTAAAATTCTATATCCTACCATTTCAAGTCCTGACAGTATATCATCCTCAATCAACAAAGTTACACTGATGCCAATTACCTTTGGGCATACTCATTCAATCAATGCTACAAACTCAGTCCCTTTATTTCTGACACTCCGTACATTAGTATACAAGTATAACAATTCTCCACTCTTTGAGGACATCCCATCAACAATATTCAAGATGTATTAAATTAACCATAATACAAGCAAATGCACCAACAAATGAGAAGGATCTTGAAGAGAAGAATTTTTATGATAAGTTACAAAAATGTATAGAACAAGTACCAAAACATGACTTAACATGGTTATTCTTATGGTTAACACGAATGCTACAGTTGGTAAAAGAAATAAAAAAGATGAGAGAACAGTATACAATGAAGCATGTGTTCTTGAAATGAGAATGGTAACTTATTGGTGGCATTTTGTGAAATGAATAACTTCGTGATAGGAGGAAGCTTATTTAAACATAAAGACATACATAAAATACCTCAATTACAAAATATAAATCCTTGCATACTTTCTTCATTTAAATATTGCATTACAATGTTTAATACTTTTGTGCTAATTTTGTCTAATCGCTTACTCGATAGAACATTTTCATCGTTTTCGAAAAAAATAAATTCACGATAATTATTTGAAATATTATTAAAAAAAAAAAAAAACTGGCTGCCAACGTTCTTCATTATGCTATCTTTGTTCAAAATCATATTTCAAAGAATAATTCACAGATTTCCTTCTGTGAATTATTCTTCGATGACTTTGCTTTGTAAAGAATAATATGCAATTCTTTAATCATATCACCATGTTTTTTCAAAATATCGTAATCTACTGTTCTTTGCACTTTCACCTTGTTGGTTTCCCTGCATAATCGGTCTTTACAAAATGAAATAAATGGTTATTATTTAAATTGATATGTATATATTTTCTGCTAGTTTATATATTTTGCTCCAATTTTAAAGTAAGCGATACTTTTGCGTATATTCTCTGATACAAAATATGTATATGTATCAAATGTGAAATTTCATATTTTCACAATAGAATTGAACTTTATTTCGACTTTGATAGTTTTACACACACACCCCTCCCGCTGCAACACTACCACACACCCAAAAACTGTTATGAAACATAGGTACAGTTTTTATTTAATTTGTTATTTTTCCATAGTAATTGTTCCACATAACGTTTAATTTTTTGACACAAAAACGAGGTTTTGATTATTATAAATTAGCAAATTATAAATAAGAAAATATACATATTATTTCCTCATTATCAGGAAGTTATGTGATATTGGGTAATAGGGGAAATTAATATTTAAAAACACTGTCATCCAAAAATGCAATATCAGAATAATATGTTTCGAATGTCTGCTAATCAATCAGAAAGATGTAAAACAAAACATACTGTTAGGGTGTTCCATACTGTAAAATATTCAGTTATTGCACGAGGCACTTTAGTGTGCTGACTGCTGGGCATGTTTTTTTGATCTGGTTCCCAGTAGGGGGGTCAGTAATCTCCGTTAGCTTACAGCTTATTACTGGGCAGAAAGGAATATTAGAAAGTATACCCAATACACAATTCATTTATGAGATGGCAAGCAAGAGCAGCAGCAGTAGCAGTAACATTCAGGGTAAGAAAAGTTCATGAGATGAAGAAAGTTGGAGCTTTTGTCTTTCAAGCAGCTCTTGTTCTACCGATGAGGAGAGAAATCTTTCTAGCTCTGGAGGTAGTGATTCTGCCTGTAGTTTAGATATGTCTTCGTGCAGAAAATGGGTGACTGCCACTGAATGTACACCAGCTTGTCCACGGTTTCCATTCATAGGGAAGCCAGGAATTACTGACGACTTTGACTCCAGCAACATTTTAGGCTCTTCCGTATATTTTTAGATGATGATATTCTTTCTTTCATAGTGGAACAGACCAACCTTTATGCTTGCCAACAACATCAGCAAGTTGAATACAGTCGGCATTCTCGCAGTAAACTTTGAAGTCCATTTATAGCACTCTTGCTTGTGCAAGGCATCGTGAAAAAGCCCACTCTCGAAATGTGTTGGTCTACAGACTGGATTCTGAACATGACAATGTTTCGCGATGTTCTGACTGAAAAACAATTCAATCTCGTCATGAAGTATTAACATCTTCAGAATAATGAGGAATATGATCAGGCAACACATCCTTGCCCAGTCCTCAATAAAATTTATCTGACGGATTTTCTGATAAAAATCCGTCAGAAATGTAGATCACTATACAATCCTGAGAGAGACTTGAGTATCGATGAAAGTCTTATGTCATTCAAAGGTAGACTGAAATAAGCAGTATATTCCCCAAAAGAAAGCACAGTATGGGGCAAATTTTTTTATGCTTTGTGAATCCGAAAGTGGATATCTTTGGGATTTCAAACCTTATATGGCAAAGCAGACTGTAATAGAGCATGATAAATATTCAGATCTCCCCTTGTCGATGCGTGCAGTAATGCAGTTACTAACCCTTTACTGGATAAAGGTTATTGCATTACAATGGATAATTACTACGTGTCCTAAATAATTACAATGGACAATTACTCGCTGATTTGCTTTTAGCATTGTACAAATAGTTATGGTACTGTAAATGCAAAAAGGCGAGATATGCCTCCAGATCTGGCATCAGAAAAACTATCGAAGGGAGAAATCCGAGCTTATCAGTGAGGAAAAGTCTTTGCGCTACGTTGGAAAGACAAAAAAGATGTTTTTCTGCTGTCTTCCCTGCACAATCCATCAATGGAATCCATGGAGAAGCATGGTTTTACGAAAGAAAAACCCATTGCTGTGTGTGCATATGACAACACTGTGGGTGAAGTTGACAGGTGCGATTAACAACAGATATATATTGGATTTTGTTATTTGGAACAGTTTCCTCCTGCACAAAAAGAAATGTCTGTTTACCATAACATATCTAGATTACAGAATAGAAATCGAGAAAGCATTGCTACATGCATATGCACCTTCTTCAGCAAGCAGGAAAGCAAGCAATCCTTCGAGACTTCTGAGGTTGAACGCTACTAACTCCAACCATTATCCCGAGAATCTATCAGCTATGGCTAATAAAAAAACCTCAACGCAAATGCTATGTATGCAAAAAAAAAAACAATATCAGAAGGGAGACAATAATCTGAAGTATAATCTGAATAATGAATCTTACAGTAATGTGCATCCTATAATGGATGCACATTACTGTAATATCCAGCAATAAAAAAATTAAAAAAAAAATCTGTTGCAATTTTAAGAAAAAGAAGAAGGAAAAGAGTCTCTGATAAAATACCATTGGATCTAAATTTTTGATACTAAAAAAGACACAATCAGAAATCGAGTTATGCAGTTTATAATCATTTGTTGTTCATAAAAAAAAAAAAAAAAAAAAAAAAAAAAAAAAAAAAATCATTCCTAAAATTGAAATGTGACGATCCATATAAAGGTACTTTGCAAAGAAAGAAAGCAAAATGTCACATTTATTTCACTAAATGTCATTTAAAAATATAAATATTTGACAAAATATGATAAATGCAAACGAACATTTGGAAATTTGCAAAAAAAATCTATATTGTCAGTAAAGTGAAGGAAATTTACTATTACTAAAATATATTCATTGCAAAGGCTAATCTGTGGTCATTTCAGGATTGATTATTTATTTTTGCAGATGTGAAACTCGTTTTTATTTTTGGAAACAGACACAATATATAAATTGTGCAGCAAAAAAAAAGACCAATATCCTAATACAGTAAAGGAAATTCCAAGTAACACAGTACATGCAAAGTGATGTGACACAAAAGTTGCTCCACCACAGTTAATCCACTAATTGGTCTAAAATTGCTGTTAAGGGATTAATGGTGGCGGAGGGTAAATACTTCATAAAAGGTAGATTGCCGATGAAGTTTTGATCCATGAAAAATGCTGGGGGTGGTCTGGCTATTTCATCCACCTTGGCCGGTAGGAGGGTTAAACTGTAATGAAAAAAAATTTTAAATGGTACATAATGAGATTGCAACAGACTGTTTGGGTGCTAAGAAGGGAAAGAACAACAACATTTGGTTATCAGACAACACCTGGAGGTTCAAATGATGTTTGAAAGAGCTAAATCCCAGAGAGCTAAAGAAATTCACTTCAGCAATTATATAGAGAAATATAAGTTAATTAAAAATCTGCAACAGAGGATAAAAGGAATTATGTGGGCAGTTTGGTAGAAGAAGCGAAAAAGGCTACAAGAGAAGGCCTGAATAGAGAGACAAATTCCAGATGATTGGAGTAGAGCTCTCTCATAGTATCCATATATAAAAAGGGGAATAAAACTGAATGTGAGAATTACAGAGGTATTTCTCTACTGAGTGTTCCTGGTAGGATTTATGCAAGTATACTAGAGAAATGGTTCAGAAAGATTGTGGAAAAGAAGCATTGGTGAAGAACAAGCTGGATTCAGGCCAAATAGAGGCTGTCAAGATCAGATTTTCACTTTATGAAAAATAACTGAAAAATCATGGGAATATAACAAAGATCTGTATTTAAGTTTTGTAGATCTGGAAAAGGCATATGACAAAGTGCCAAGAGAAAAGCTATTAAAAATGTTACGTTTGTATGGTGTCAATGGGGAATTATATCGAGCAATACTCAATCGTTGAGTTGTAAGTCAGCAGTTAGAATTGAAGGAAGTATAAGAAGATTGTGTGATATTAAATCTGGTGTCAGACAAGGATGTACATTATTCCCTCTGTTATTCAATATCTATATGGATCACATTATGAAGAAAAGTGGTATTAAACCTGATATCAAAATTGGAGATCTTAATCTCAGCTCTTTACTTTATGTGGATGTGTTATACTTCTAAATAAATCTGATACAGGTCTGCAAGATTCCCTGACTAAATTGAATAACTGTTGTAATAAATTTCCTATGAAAATCAGCAATAACAAGACAAAGACAATGAAAATAGGCAGAAACACTAAAAATATCAAATGCATCGTGAATGGCGAACCTATAGAACAAGTAAAGCATTTCAGCTACTTAGGCACAATTTTTAGTGAAGATGGTAAATTAAATATGGAAATAGACAACAGACTCAACAAAGCTGGTATGGTAAGAAGTCAACTGAATAAATTTATATAGAATAAGAGAGAAATTAGTCAAAACACTAAATTAGCAGTATATAAGACAGTGCTCAAACCAATTTTAACTTATGGATCTGAGAGCTGGGTTAGAAATAAAACACTTGACAAGAATAGAGACCACAGATATGAGAGTCCTGAGAAAGATTAAGGGCATGAACAGATGGCATCAATGGCAATATCATATTAAAAACGAGGATATCAGGAAAGAACCTGACATTGTCTTGTCGGCATCTTGGAATGAGTTAGTAGAGCTAATCTCAAGTGGTATGGTCACCTAAACAGAATGAAAGAGGAATAAACTAAATTTAATGTGAAAGAGGAAAGATTAGCAAAACAAGTGTTCTCTGCCAGCTGGCAGGAAAATGACCCAGAGGAAGACCAAGATATAGGTGGATTGATACGGTAAAAAGTGCCTTACACAATAGAAATAAAAGATCTGATAATGTTCAAGTCTTGATAAGTAACAGACTGATTTGGAGGAAAATTGTATCTAGGAAGTTAGTAATGATGTAAATTTTTCATGTAGTACTATCATATCACCCCTTGAGACATGGCAGGAATTTGATGATGATATATTAAAATAAAGTCTCTTGATGATGTTACTGTTTAGTAATAAATAAAACAAAACAAACGAATTTTTAATTTTTATGAAAGATATAACTACCAATATACAATTATTCACCATTGTTCCAACCACTTGAGAAATGACCGACACTGGTGCACTACAACCTCCTTCTAGCTTCTTCATAAAAGCTCGTTCAGCTATGCAGCACAGAACTGTATCCCTGTCAGTAAGCTGTGATATCATCTGTATTGTCTCTATATCATTTTTTCGACATTCCACAGCAAGGGCACCCTGTCCAACAGCATGCATACAATCTCCTGGTGGCAAAACCTATCAATTAAAGTTAATGAATGTAATTTTTTAATTTCAAAGTAACAAATAAATCTTAATATACAACAATATATTCCTAATTGATAATTATGCTATGGAATATAACTGTAAAACACTGTGTAATGTTTGGCATCATAAATCACAAATATTTCATAATGGTATCCATGATCATTCTTAAAGCAATAATGATACTGAAATCCTTTGTCATAATGCATTTGAAGCATTAGATGAATTTTAATAATACAAGTATCGAATGGGCTACTAGTGGACAGGTGAAGTTCAAGATATAACCTCTCTCTCCAAATCAATTTCCAACCCTGCATTTTTATATGGTGTGGCCCATTTCTGAAAAAGGCTCCAGTGAAAACAGTAAGTATTGCAACACAAAAAGGATAGGTTGTTTAACTGTTAACATTTTCCAGCTAAAAACACTATATTATTATTTTATAGGACTCTATGGAGGCCAAATATATATAGACTAGAATACCTATTGTACCCTGCCTTGAAAACATTCAGCATTCACCACCCACTCTGGCAATGCATTCCATTTATTTGTCACTGCCATGTAAAAAATCTCCTTTTCATTTCTTTATTATATGACCTTCGTACGATTTCCAGGAATGACCTTTCATTCTCTTACTATCTATTACCACGTGCAATAAATCTTCTTTATCTGATTAGGCTGCTCTCATGAAGTTGCATGTTTCAATCATATCACCTCTTTCTCCTTCAATCTATCAAGTTTTGCAAACTATATTTCCATAATCTCTCTTCATACTCAACATCCCAGGGTGATGACAAAGGGGAGAGGATATGATTAAGATATTTAACGTGTTGAGAGGTTACCAGACTAAGGAGATTTTTGAACAGAAAGTCTATCATATCACTCCTTAAAATCATCCACAGTCTGCACATTCACCACGTCAGACAATGTATTCCACTATGATAGATGGCAGCAATCAACAACATATTCTGAACTATCTCCCTCAAACCAAAAATTCTCCTTAACTTCTAATACATAAAAACTTCTATCCCTTATTTCCGATGTTTCTAGCACTTGTGTACATTGAGTAATGTAATTAGCCTTGTGAAATATATTTACTAACCCATTCAAATTTGAAAGCTGGGAAACTGTATCCAGTAGTTCATGATCATTTTTCATTTTTGCCCTCACACTCATTTGTGCGAGGGGTGGCTAGACTCATGCCTGACTGTATCCCCTAATATCTCTAGTTTCCCTGATTTTGAAATTCCAAATTTTCCTGAACAACACTTTCTCCAAACCACTCATTATGCAATCTGTTAGGCATATACAAATCCTCTCATTCATCAAATTCACTCCATACATCTATAAACCACACACACACCAATCCTTCTGCACAAGCATTTCATTAGAAATGGAAGCAGACATCGGCAGAACTTCAGCAGGAGTTCATGAAAATGAAAAGTGACCTTCATCTTCTGCAAGAGGAAATTGGAAGTGCTCAGTAAGGAGGTTATGGAAATTAAAACTGAGTTAAATGTGTTGAATACAGAAATTAGGACTATGGAGATTACTTTAGCTGAAGTAACTAGAACAGGAAGTATGG
Organism: Typopeltis vanoorti; assembly: GCF_054136105.1. Taxonomy (NCBI): domain Eukaryota; kingdom Metazoa; phylum Arthropoda; class Arachnida; order Uropygi; family Thelyphonidae; genus Typopeltis; species Typopeltis vanoorti. Next base: position 92,952,649 of record NC_143571.1, on the reverse strand, counting down.
GAGAGTCTTTGGTGATTGATGAAGTAATCAATAGTATGGGAGTGATTGGGAGTCAACAGAATGAAAGCACAAGAGGTCTAGAAGAAACGAGATGTCGTGAGAGTGAAGGAGTAAGTAAAGGAGTGTTGAGGGAAAGTAATGAAACTGGGAGAGTCATGCTGAATAGCATAGAAAATAAGGCCATGAGCGACGGCTGTTTGGACTTGAATGAAGTTATGAGTGGTACAGTATATGATGATTCTATGATTAAGGGTATGGAGAGCGGTATGCCCGAGGAGTGCTTGGCTGTTGGAACGATAGAGAGAGTGGCTTTAGCAATAAAGAGAGGGCATGATGCAGAAAGATGATAGTTATGGTGAGTACAAATGACCTGAGTGGTAGTACAAATCAGGTAGCAAAAGATTTAAGAACACTGTTAGATATCGTGAAGAAGAAAGTGTCAAAGGGAGGATAGTGTTTGTGCTGCCTCGTTTTGACAATTATGAGTTAAGTAGACAAGCAATTATATGATAAGATTTCAAGAATGTGCAAAAAAAAAAAAAAAAAAAAAAGGTCTGGAATTTGTTGATGTCTGGAGTGTGTTTGAAGGAAAAAGATAGCTGTATGCAAGAGATAGGATGCATCTGAACATGGAAGGTCATAAGCGATTGAAGAAGTTACTTACTGGTGTACGGAGACTTGAAAAGGTGTTGTTGAATGAAGTGGAAGTGGATATGCAGAATCAGGAAAACTAGAGTTATTAAGTTGGGGGGGGGGGGAGTAGATATGCAGACTTTAGGGAGACAATTGAGTGTGTTGAAGTTGAGGGTGTGTAATATGCCCTATCATCATCATCAAATTCCTGCCATGTACCCTCAAGGGGTGTACAGGATATGATAGTACTACATGAAAAAAAATTACATCATTATTAATTTCCTATCTACAATTTTCCTCCAAATCAGTCTGTTACTTGTCAAGACTCCAACATTATCAGATCTTATATTTCTATCGTCTAAGGCACTTTGAACCGTATCAATCCACCTATATCTTGGTCTTCCTCTGGGTCGTTTTGCTGCCAACCTGGAAGAGAACACTTGTTTTGCTAATCTACTTCGCCCATTCTGTTTAAGTGACCATAGCACCTGAGATTAGCTCTGCTAACGCATTCCTGGATGCTGACAATGTCAAGTTCTTTCCTAATATCCTCATTTTTAATATGATATTGCCACTGATGCCATCTGTTCACGCTATAATCTTTCTCAGGACTCTCATATCTGTGGTCCCTAGTCTTTGGTCAAGTGTTTTACTTCTGACCCAGCTCTCAGATCCATAAGTTAAAACTGGTTTGAACACCGTCTTGTATACAGCTAATTTAGTGTTCCGACTAATTTCTCTCTTATTCCATATGAATTTATTCAATTGCCTTCCCACCATACCAGCTTTGCTGATTCTGTTGCCTATTTCTATATTTAATTTACCATCTTCAGTAAAAATCGTGCCTAAATAACTGAAATGTTTTACTTGTTCCACAGGTTCTCCATTCACAACACAGTTGATATTTTCAATGATTCTGCCTATTGTCATTGTCTTTTTATTGCTGACATTCATACCATATCTATTACAACAGTTATTCAATTTTAGTCAGAGAATCTTGCAGACTTGTAGCAGATTTATTTAGAAGTATAACATCATCTGCATAAAGCAAAGTGCTGACATTAACATCTCCAATTTTGATATCATGTTTAATACCACTTTCCTTCATAATGTGATCCATATACAGGGTGTTCGGGATAAATTTGACAGTTTCGTAAGGAAAAAGAAAATCTTCTTTGTATCTATTAAATTTAATGAATTGACAAAAAAACATTACAGGCAGAGTTAATTACAATACTATCAACAAGATTTACTCAAAATAACCACCATTAGCATCGATCACAGCTTCAATTCTGCTTCGGAACCTCGAACAAGCTGATGCTACAGTCTCCCTGGGAAGGGCTGCAAAAACTGTTTTAATTTTATCCATTAACTGGGCTTTTGTATTACTGGAAGTGCGATTGGTGTCTTTTTCAACTGCACCCCATACAAAATAATCCATTGGGTTAAGGTCTGGGGAGTTTGGAGGCCAAACATTTGGACTGGTGAAGTCGTAGAAATTTTCAGACAACCATTTTTGACTTTTCCCAGAGGTGTGGCAAGGGGCCGAATCCTGCTGCCATACATACGGCCTACCATTGGCTACCCTTGTTATCCAGGGCTTGACTACAGTTAGCAACTCCACGAACAAAGCCCGAATTCCAATGCCAGGGTTCTTCAACACCTGTTCCTGCAGATTTGCGAGGAATTCTGCTGTACGAACGCAATCAGATCGTCTGCTAGGGATCTTTCTTCTTGCTACATCCTCGTAGTCACCATTGCAAGTCTCTAGTTCATGCCTGATTGTTTTTACTGTATTCAGGGAGCATTGGGCAGCAGTCGTAATATCCTTATTTTGATGGTGGGCACGAATCATCATGATACAAGTTATTCTCTTCCATGATTCAGGTGGGTTCCAGCTATCCATCCTTTCTGACATCTTGTATATGAATGAAGAAGGGTCCAAACTTTTAAATGAAGAGAAGTGTGTGTTAATACATGTAACTTACGGAAAAATATAATTAATTATAAATATGTCAAATTTATCCCGAACACCCTGTATTATATCGATCTGGTACTTATCTAATTCCTCAGCTAGCTCCATTTCTTTGGCATTCAGGTTCTTACGTTGATAGTACCGATCTTTAACTCTGGTGATGTTGAGTTGGGGTTTGTTTTCAGATTTGTTCCAGTAGCTGAATTTTCACTGTTCGCCCTGGTTCCCTGGCGAAAACAACGGGAGCCTTGTTTAACCAGGCAATGCCCCAGCCGGCATGAAATTTTGTCATGTTGTACCATCATTTTTTATTTTGGTTTAACCAATAAGAATACAATTTGGTCGGCTAAATCCCAAATTGCCAGCCCATCCTCGTTCGTTCAGTATCCAAGTAGATACCCAACAGGGTGCACCATGAGAAGGTGAGGATTGGACATTAGGTCAGAAGCCCTGGTCGGTTCTCCGCATTCCTTTAAAGGCTATGTGGAGGTCTCCTCTCAGTTATACAGCTTTGACCCTTAAGCACCCCGTAATATGCCCTAGAAGTTACTTATTAGTGTACGGAGACTTGAAAAGGTGTTGTTGACAATGAATTGGATGTGCAGAATCAGGGAAACTAGAGATATTAAGGGGGGGAGGGAAATAGATATGCAGACTTTAGGGAGACAGTTGAGTGTATGAATGTGTGTAATATGCCTGAGCAAGTAAGAAGGACAACAAATCAGAATGGGATAGTTAGTATAAAACATCAAAATAGGGATGGGACAAATGAGTTTTGCAATTCATCTATACTAATGCCAGAAGTATTAGGAACAAGAAGGAAGAATTTTTGGCCTTGGTTGGCACTTCCAGGTCACAGGTTATTGGCATTAGTGAAACATTGCTAACAGAAGATGATATAGCTAGTGGAATTGAATGTGTGGGGTATGGTGTGTTCAGGAATGACAAGGAGAATATAATGGGGGAGGGTGTTAATGATGACAGGTGATGACTGCAGCCAAGGAGAATAGAAGTGGAACTGCAGGATAGAGAAAAGAGCACATCTGAGCCTATTTCGTGTGAGATTGAGACTAGCAGAACAAAATATGCAGTTGGGTACTGCTATAGACCAGGTGATGGAATAGATGGTGGAGATAGTATGCATAAGCAAATAGAAGAAATGAGTGGAAGGAGGGTAATTATTATGGGAGATTTCAACTATGGTAACATTGATTGGAAGGAGGAGAGGACACATGGGAAGAAGGAATTGGATTTTATGCAGTTATTAAGGGATAACTATCTGCAACAGCATGTAATGGAAAATACTAGGGGTCAGAGAGTGCTTGACCTAGTAATTGCATCTGAGAATTTGGCTGTAACGAATATGATCACGTTCTCACCTATTGGTGAGATTGATCATAGGGTCTTGACTTGGGAGGTGGTTAAAGGTGTGGAATTTACAATTAAGACAGGGAACATGTGGAATTATCGGGCTGGTAAGTATGACAAGCTCAGGAGTTTGATTGGTTCAATGCCATGGCATGTAAAACTGCAAGGGATGTTCATAGTGCATGGGAGGCGGTTAAGATGTGTTTGCAGGAGGCAATGGCTGACTGTATACCTAGAGTCTGAATAATAAATCTAGTAGGGGATAAATGAATGAATAACACCATTAAGTTTAAGCTGCAAAAAAAAAAGAAACAATTGTGGATGGAACAGGCCCATGAACGGTATAAAGCGCAGGCCAGAAGGGTAACAAGTGTGGTAAGAAAAGCAAAAGTGGATTATGAAAGCACATTAGCCATTCAGGCTAAAGAGAATCCCAAACAGTTTTTTCGATATGGAAAAAATGCAAGTAAAAGAAAAAATGTATATGGCAGAATGATTTTAAAGAATGCCAATGGTAGGGAGGTAACCGAATAAGTTGATATAGTGGAATTATTGAGCAAGCACTTTGCAAGAGTATATCATCCAGGTGGTGACATTGCAGGAATAAATGAACCAATAGCTTATAGGGGAATTGTGTGAATGAAGAAGAGGTGAATAGTCTATTACAAAACCTCAATGTCAATACATCTGTGGGATTGGAGGATATACCAGCTCGTGTCGTACATGAAGTGGCTAAAGAATTGTCAGTGCCTTTGACCATTTTGTTTAATTTGAGTCTCAGGTCTGGGTTAGTCCCGAGGGGGGGGGTGAAAAGAGGGGAAAATAGTTCCCCAGCATAAAGGAGGTTCAAAGACAGCTGTTGTAAATTATCGACCGATCAGCATATCAGGAATTATTGTCAAGGTCTTGGACAAACTAGTCAAGAGGAAAATACAGGATTGGATAGATGAAAATGGGAAACTGTATGGGGGACAGCATGGTTTTGTAAAGGGTAAATCATGCCTCAGTAACTTGCTCACGTTTTATAACACTGTGAGACGGCCGAACTGGATAAGGGTAATGGGTTTACTGTGATTTTACTGGATCTTGCTAAGGCCTTTGACAGGATACCACATAGAATTGTAATCAGTAAACTGCAGCATATGGGTATGGATATAGGGTTGGTGAAATGGATAGGAATGTGGTTGATGGAGAGATATCAGAGAGTGGTTTATTCAGGAGTAGAGTCCAAAAGACGGTCTATGACTAGTGGTGTGCCGCAGGGTTCTCTTCTTGGACCACTACTGTTCGATTTGTTCATTAATGATATAGGAAAGCATCTGAGAGGAAGTGTTCATTTGTTTGCTGATGATGCAAAGTTAGGTAGAGCAATAGTGAGTGCACAGGATGTCAAAATTTTGCAGGATGATTTGGACAGTTTGGAGGACTGGGCTAAGGAGAATGGATGTCGATTTAATGTGGCAAAGTGTAAGGTTATGCATTTTGGGGTGAAAAGATTAGCAGCAGTATATCACACTGGTGGGACCATACTCCAGGAGATTGACAAGGCCAGGGATTTGGGAGTGTTGGTGGATAGGGAGTTGAAGTTTAGTGGGCACATCGCAAAAGTGGCTAAATCAGCTCATCAAATCACTTGGTTGGTGAAAAATACTTCAACAAGCAGAGACAAACAGGTTATTGTTCCTCTGTATCGAGCCTCGATAAGACCCCATCTAGACTACTGTGCCCAGATATGGACGACAGGGTTTCTTCTTGATGGAGAGGAGGTGGAGAGGATCCAGAGACGAGTGACCAAGATGATAGCAGGTCTATGGAATGAACCTTATGAGAACAGGTTAAAGATTTGTGGGTTGCAGAAATTGGTTGATAGGCAGAAAAGGGGTGATATGATTGAGACATTCAAATTACTGAAGGGTTTCTATAAGATTAATTCAGAAGAGATTTTTGAAAATAGGACTGGTGGTGGGAGGAGAGGACTAGGGGCCATACATGGAAGCTGGGCAAGAGTGCAGTTAGCAAGGGTGTTAGAACTAGATTTTTTTTTTACTTGCAGAGTGGTGAATGAGTGGAATAAGCTGCCAGAGTCTGTTGTGGGTGCCATGACTGTGAATGAGTTCAAGGCGAGGAATGATAGATACTGTGTGAATGTCAAATAGTTGTTTTTGACATGATGTTAGGGCCTTCCTCGATGAGTCTATCGACTCCTTGGAGTTGCCCATAATAAAAATAATAATTTCTGGACAATTTGAAGAAATTGGGCAGGGAAACTAAAATTGAAAAGGTTGAGTGTAAGAGGGAGAAAATTATGCTGTGATTGTATATTTGTTGATCCTCATTCACGGAATAAATTGCAGAATAGAGTGGATAAAAATCAACACGGGACTACTGAAATTAGTGACATGTATGTCAGTTCTAAAGCTGGTACAAAAACTAAAGGGAATCTGCAATTTTTGTATACTAATGCAAGAGGTATTCGAAAGAAGAGGGAAGAATTTGTGGCATTAGTCAGTGCAATCTCACCAAAAGTTGTAGGCATTAGTGAAACTTGGTATTCAATTTCATTAACCACATCTTCTGCTGACCACCAAGTTTCACTAATGCCTATTGGGTACAGTATTTTCAGGGAGGATAGAGAAGATAGAACGGGAGGGGGGGGGGAGAAGTACTGTTAATGATAGCCGATGAGTTGCAGCCAAAGAAAGTAGTATATCAAGAGGATAGACATGTGAATGATGGTTTATTTGAAGTGGTCTGGTGTGAAATAGTGACCAATGCAACCAAATATACAGTTGCTTGCTGCTATAGGCCAGGGGGGTACAGGGTTAGTGATTATTATGAGGGATTTTAATTTTGGTGATATTAATTGGAAGGAGGAAATATGTGGCAAAAAGGAAATGGAATTCATACATCTCCTAAGAGATAATTACTTGAAACAGCACATAACTGAAAGGACACGTGGTGTTAGAGTGTTGGACCAGGTCATTGGTTCAAAGGACATATGCATAAGTAACTACAGATTAGGCAATTATAAGAAGCATTGGGGTGAGCTTACAGCCATTCCATGGAGAACAGAGGAAAGATATTAGCAGTGCATTGGATAAAATCAGCAGGTATCTGAGGAAGGCAATATCAAAATGTATTTTGTGAACGTGCCCATGGTAAGGAAGACAAACAAGGTAGGTGTTTGATGGATGAGTAGTAGTATCAGGTTTGATCTGCAAAAAAATGAAAATGTTATGGAGAATTTACAAGGAGAAAGGCAATCAGCACACCCATGAGTAGTACAAGGCTCAAGCTAGTAAGATTACCAGCATAGTAAGAAAAGCTAAATCAGATTATGAGAAGACCTTAGCCAAGGAGATCAAGGGTAATAACAAAGAGTTCTTCTGCTATGTGGCAAGTAAAAGGAAAAATGACAATTCAGATGTAATAGTAGAGTTACTGAATGATCACTTTTCAAAAGTCTATCACCGAAGTGAGGATATCTCTGTACCTGTAGCAATAGCTAATGCGAGTATTGAAGTTAAGAAATTAGAGGTACTTAGTATATTGCAAAATTTAAATGCAAACACTGCTGTAAGTTTAGATGGAATATCAGCTTGGGTGTTTCGTGAATGTGCAAAGGAATTGTCAACACCTCTTACTTGGTTATTTAGCTTAAGTTTGAACTCTGGTATGGTCCCTAGGTAGTGGAAGGAAGGCAAAGTAGTTCTTTGCATAAAGGTGGCTCTAAAACTGTGGTAGTTAATTACAGACCAATCACCATCTCAGGAGTGGTGGTAAAACTATTGGAAAAGTTGGTTAAAGACAAAATTCAAGAATGGGTGGATCAGAATATGAAACTCTATAGAGCACCAACTTGGTTTTGTTAAAGGTCGATCCTGCCTTAGCAATTTATTAACTTTTTATAATAGAATGACATCTGATTTGGACAACGGCTCTCTGATTGGACCGTTATTGTTTAATTTGTACAAAAATGATATAGGATATGGCTTAAAGGGAGATATTCCGTTGTTTGCTGATGATGCAAAGTTGGGTAGCGCAATAAAAAATCAAGCTGATGTTAAGAGTTTGCAGGATGATTTAAATAAGTTGGCAAAATGGGCAAAAGGTAATGGATGTCAATTCAATGTGAAAAAATGTAAAGTTATGCATTTTGGGATTAAAAGATTGCCAGCTGTGTACTACATTGATGGAATGGTACTCCAAGAGATTGATGAGACTAGGGACTTGGGGGGGGGGGGATAAGGAGATGAAGTTCAGGTAACACACTGCTAAAGTGTCCAAGATTGCACATAGGATTACTTGGATGTTGAGGAACATACTGACATCCAGAGATAAAGAGGTTATTATTCACCTTTATAAGGTGTTGATACTTCCACATTTGGATTACTGTGCTCAAGTCTGGTCACCTGGATTCCTTGGAGATGAGGAGGTTGTGGAGAGGATTCAGAAAAGAGTGACTAAGTTGGTGAGTGATGTAAAAAATGCTCTCTACATTGATGAGTGAGAGCTTGTGGATTGCAGAGGTTGGTTGATAGGCAGAGAAGAGGGGATATGATAGAAACATTTAAATTACTAAAAGGTTTTTATAAGATTGATGCAGGGGAAATGTTTCAGCTGTGTGATAGTGATGGAAGAACAAGAGATCATCCCCGGAAATTAAGGAAAAGTGTGGTTAACAAGGGAGTGAGAACGAGGTTTTTTGCCTGGGGGGGGGGAGAGTGAATGAGTGGAATTCATTGCCTGACTTAGTTGTGAGCTCTTCGTCTGTAAATGAATTCAAGAAGAGATATGATAGATATTGTTTGATAGTTTGGGTCTCCCGCAATGAGTCTATTGACTCCATGGAGATACCCATAATAATAATAATAATTAACTCATTAGCAATCATGGCACTTCTTCACAATTAAGTCCTAACTTACTGAAGCAGAACACTCATGATCTTTACTTCCTCACTCCGTAGCTCAGTTGGAATAGACAAAGCCCTTTGGTCGGAAAGACCTGGGCTCGATTCCCATCCATGATGATGTGAGGAACTTTATCTCTTTCGATTAAAGTGAGTTAGCTAGTCTCATACAGAGGTAAGAGTTTTTTTTTTCACCCAGAAATTCGAGTTTTTTGTCCCACAGAACAGGAAAACCTGCACCGTGAACACACACACACACAGATTTATAGCCATGAATACTTACAACAATATGTGGAAGAGATGGGGTCCTCACCACATGTCATAAAGCCCATAGTTAACCATGAGTTAAATCATGGTAATCAACCTCCTAGACAGGAGATGGCACCTGAATGGGATGGGATTCTTTTTCATATCTTTCAGCAAACTCTTACATATCGTCTCTCATTACATATTTCTTGCCTTTCAAATCACTGATCCCTGCCAAACAATGAATAGTCTTTCACCTCTCCTTTCGGCAAACTAACAACTTCACTCATGTTCTTGATCTTCACTTGGGAAACGTGATTTTTTCACAGTTTCCCAAGTGTGAATATCATTGGAACTTCCAGAAGACAAATTGGGAGAAATACAAGGATGAAGTAAGTAAAATGCTGAAAGATCACACATACCATGATGACTTAGAGAAAGACTATATAACTTGGAAGAATACTATCCCAAAGGGCTACAGGAGAAAAGTTATTTCAAACTACACAAAGGTTCACCAGGAACTTGTCAGTAAAATAACTAAACGAAATGAATTATTTAATATCTTAAAAATTGAAAGCTCTCCAGAAACCAGGATTGAGTACAAGATAAATGCTGAAATTAAGCAAAAATATAATATATTACAAAGAACTATGTGGCAAGAATTTTGTCATAACTTAAATCCAAACACTTCAGATTCCAAACTTTGGAAACTGACTGCTAATTTACAAAGAGACCTACCAAAGGCAAGTGAGACTAACACGCTAAAAGATCCAGATGGAAATATCAAAATTGGAGATAGGGAGATCTCAAATACCTCGGCCTTTCATTTTTAAAATATAAGCAAACTAGAGATGAATACTAGGAAAGACCATCAAATATCAAAACAGGCTCGACAGCAGAAAAATGCTGCAAACTCCCCAAAATATCAAAACAAACTATTCTGGGATCCATTTACAATCTCTGAATTGGGAGATGCCTTGGAGAGACTAGATATAAATAAATCATGTGGACCAGATAACATACAAGGAATTAAGATCAAACATCTTCCTTCCTTAGCCCTAGACTGGCTACTTCGCCTATACAACAATAGCCTAAAAGAAGGAAAAGTTCCGAAAGACTGGAAGACAGCCACAATCATACCAATCTTAAAGCCAAACAAACCGCAAAACCAACCAGGAAGTTATAAACCAATTTCACTTGACTTCAATTCCAGGCAAATTAATGGAAAAAATGATACTCCAACGTTTGAATTACTATCTAAACAAAAATAGTATACTACCACATTTTCAGGCTGCCTTTAGAAGAAATCACTCAACAACTGATCAACTTTTCCACTTAACCAAGACAATTCAAAATAACTTCCAGACCAAACCTACCACTGCAGCTTTTATAGATTTTAGCAATGCCTTTGAGAAGGTGTGGAGGCAGAAAATCTTTTCCAAACTTTGTCATATTGGAATAGAAGGGAAAGTTCTTAACTGGATCTATGACTTTCTAAGAAATAGAACAACTCAAGTTAGAATAAATAATACCTTTTCCAAGAAAGTGAAAATAAGACAGGGACTCCTTCAAGGTAGCATTCTGAGCCCACTCCTTTTTTCCATCTACTTGAATGACTTAGATAAAAATATAAATAAAAAAACAAAGATAGCTATGTTTGCTGATGATTTGGTCCTATTCTCAGCTCACAACAACCTAGAAACAGCAGAAGGTCACTTAAACAAAGACATTGAAAATTTAGCTACACACTGTGAAAACCAAAAAATCAAAATTAGCCCTACTAAATCAGAAATCGGTGTTTTCACTATTAATAACCACCTCAGAAAGTGGAGACCAAAGATTAAGCTAAACAGTCAACTAATTACATTTAATGAAAACCCCAAATACCTAGGAGTTACTCTGGATCCATCGTTAAGCTTCAATAAACATATCAGCGATGTTGCAGTCAGAGCAAAAAGAAGACTAAATATCATGAAAAGTATCTCAGGTAAAGAGCGGGGAGCCGATGCTAAAACCTTAAAAGTCACATATACCTCTATTATCTGTCCCATAATGGAATATGCTTTGCCAATCTGGATGCAAACATCACAAACCAGTTTAGACAAGCTTATAAAAATTCAGAAAAATGCAGCTAAAATCATATGTGGACTAAGGAATACAACTCCTGGAAAAATAGCAGAATCTGAATCCAACCTCGTTCCTTTAAAAATTAGGTGGCAAGAAATTCTTACCAAATTTGTAGAAAAAAGAGCCAACTTTTTAAAAACTGGAAACCAACAAACAGAATAAAGAAAAAATCAACAATGCATGATATCATAGAAAATAAAATTCCCTTGAATTGTCCAAATAAAATAGCCGACTACCCAGCATTTCCTCCAAATCAAGACAGGAAAAATATAGTTATCAACTCTGAAATAGGGAAACATGAGAAAAAAAGCCTAGAAAACCCTGATATCTTGAGATCATTAGCCCTTTCAAAAATAATGGAATATGGACCTGACTCAATAAAGATCTATACAGATGGCTCCAAAAATCCAAATGGCAATTCTGGGACTTATCTATGTCTCTCATAATATAGAACTAAAAACAACTAACAGTATCGGATGCAACTCATACCATGCAGAATTAACAGTCGTTAACACAGCACTGCAATATTTGGACAAACAAAACCCAAAGGAGTTTATATTTTTCACAGATTCCTTAAGCAGCCCTTCAAGCTATTAAGAACTGCTACACTAGCCATCAAGAAATACTTAGAGACATAGCAAAAAACAAACTACATAAGGATTCCGAAATAATCTTCCAATGGATCCCATCCCATGTGGGATTAAAGGGAAATGAAACTACAGATGAAGTAGCAAAAATGGCTGCAACATCAAGTGATATCACAGATTTCGATCTTTTTAAAACCATCCAAAAAGAAAACATAAAAAGAACAATTCTTCAGGACATGACTCACCACTGGTACTCAGCAGAAAATCCAGGAGCTACCATCAACTCCAAGTTTAATTGCAGTGCCACTACCATGATCTCTTGCTTCAAGACCGGCCACACAAGACCAATCAAGTTTAGCAATGGCATAAAAGTCTTCCCCACCTGCAAAATCTGTAACATCAATGAAGCATCACCAATTTATTTGCTAAACTGTATGAATATTTCCAAATGTGAACTCTATAACAACCCAGAAAAGGCACTGTATAAACTACATAAACTTGACCTCTATGATCTGGTGTAATAATACCATGGGATAAAAAAATAAATAAAAACTTTTTTTTTTCATTCTTCCTTCTGCTGCACACCAAATGTTTCTCAAGTTTCTCAAGCACTTTTTCCTGTGAAGAAAACTTGTAATCATGCTATTTCTTTCTTCACTGCCACATCATCTACCTTACCACTTCTTTCATACTCTTGTTCATATTTCATCCACCATCACTTATTGCTTATGTCTAGCCAATTCTTGCAAGTCAGAGTGGAAAGCATGTTATTTTCAAGCATATCATTAAAGCAAAAAAGTTTTTGGAACTTTTTGATTTGATGATATGCTTATGATACCATGGTCACACTTTTGCTGTCAAAATCTTTTTGACAGCAAAAAGTGTTATTCCAGTAGCAACAAAAGCCAAGTTATTAGGACTCATCTTTCACAGAAAGGTTACATTCTAAACACACATTCATCAACTAAGGGAAAAAGTGCAAGAGAGCTTTTCTTCTTCACACTCTATCCTCTACTGAATGGGGTACAGATCAATCTTCATTGTTTCACCTATATGAGATATAGGTGAAACACTTACTGGATTATGGACCCGAAGCCCGTGATTTATATGAAACAGTAGCCTATGACAGTTGGATTCTATCCATCATCAGGGAATAAGGATAGCTACCTGTGATTTTAGCGCAATACCCATTCAAAGATTTTAACTATGTCCTAAAAATAAAGTCTCTTCCAGAGCATCCTATATGAACTAATATCTATTTTCTGTGTTGGGAGGCTCAATATCACACAATGATGATACATCCCTTTAGTATGCCCCATACATCTATACATATATAAGAGATTATGCAGGCTACTAGTATGAATGTTGACATTACCACACTGAACACAACAGCATTCCTCCACAGGCAGTTTGCACTCCATCGTGCAACCTCTCATTGAGCCAACTAGAAAGTTTCACACTCCATCATCCATCATCCATCTACATATAATTATTTAATGCACACAGAGCAGAACATTCTGATTTCCTTCCCATCTATACTGATGATTCAAGATGGTGGTTATGTTGCTATATTTACTGACTATCATATCTAATCAGATCCCACTCAACTGCAGCAATTATACATATGAGTTGCACACAGTTCAGTCTGCACCTGTGAATATAAAAGAAAACTACTATTAAAAGTGTTTGGTTTATAGAGATTCACTGAGTTCTTTACATCTCCTCTCCAGTATTACAAGTCCACATCCAGTGCTTTGTGAAGTTCTACAACTATTGTACAAATTGAAGGCCCTTACTTTTAATATTAAGCTGAACTGGATTCCAAGCCATATTTGGATTTAAGGAAAACAAGACTGAAGCTACTAGATCAGCTCATACATTTCACAGGTACTGTTTGTCAGTCCCGAATTCAAATATTTGCAATACCTACTTACTCCAATTTCACTGGAGTAAGTAGGTATTGCATTATGATTTTTCCCCTTGAGATGCACAGAGTGAAAGCGTACTGGAAATATTTTTTTCATCCTTAAAAAATAGTGAAATTATCATTAATAAGTACCCTAATTTGGTCATTCACCATGTTTGCCAATCTGATGAAGTTAAGACTGTCTTTTTTTAGAGCACATATTTTCAAGGGTTAATATTTTATGGATATCATTGTTGAAGAAACAAACTGGTCTGGGTAGTGGACCTTCCCATAATGCATAGTATTATACTTGTCTGTAAGGATATGTACATTGCATTATGGGATACTTAGGCAATTTATGTGAAGTCATTAGCCTCTATATACAAGTGGCCCAGTCTTAAGTTACTTCATGCACAAACTTTGTTTGCTTACACTTGGATAAGGGATGAAACTGTTACACCTGATATCTTAAGAATGTAGACTTCTCAGCTATCATGGTGTAACAAGAAGAATAAATAAATTAAAAACCCTGCATAAAAGATAATAGATGAATTAATTAAAAGAAAAAGAAATATTCTTGCATCCAATAAAATATATAAAATATAAAGGTGTTTGTTGAACTAACTAACAAAAAAAAAAGAAAGAATATATTAATGTTGTGATATGATATGAGAGAAAATTTAACTAAATAAGACAGAAAAGAATTAGTCATAAGAGATGGTAGGTGAGAGGCTAGAGATTAAAATATTAAGTAAGTTCATAGAGAAATTTTGGAAAGGGGATTAAGTTAGAGGCTAGCAAAAGAAAAACAACAGACTATCGCTCAGGGCCGATTCCCGGATTAAGACATCGTTACGGGCTCGCCGACCAAAGGACGATTGGCAGAAAAACGCCACCCTAATTGGTCGGTAAAGTAAAATCAAGTAGGGGGCAGAGAAAAGAAGTTATAGAAGGTGCCGTTAGGAGAGCAAGTATAAAAAGGTTGGAGCCCCCCTCAGGAGGCTTTTTAGACATTTTAAGCTTTTGGGTTTTGGTTCTGTTCCAGGAGAGTTCTTTGCGAGCTCCTTCGTATGGGTTTCACGGTGTTTTTCTGAGTGGCGAGATTGGAGTTATATCTCCGTCGTCACAACACGGAAACAAAAGTGAGCGGAATTTTGGTTCCGTATTTCCTAAGAAGCGAAGAATGCCATATAGTCGAGGAAAAGAAAGCATATTCTTTGTGTTTCAACTTCAGTGACAACCACGAGAAAGGGAAAGCTGCAAAGATATCGATATCCACGTCGCGAGTTGTACAGCCGTTATATAGATGCTTCAAAGTGTGTCCTGAATTACGAAAGGTTAAGACCGCGTAAGCATAGTTCAATTCAAAAAGGAACATAGGAGAAGCAGATTATCAGAGAGGTTATACCAAGATACTTCAATCAGAAAAAGATAGAGGCCCATATGGAAAACTCAGGAAAGAAATGTACTGTAAATTATATCTCGTGTTAACTACGATTCGCCTGTATTAGTTATCATTATTCTAATACTGAACTGTTGAAGTGACCAAGAAAACAATACTAGGACTTTAGTATCTGACAGAATATAATGAAAGTAAGCTGGCTAGTGTTAATATTATATAAGTAATTACGTGTCCTGAGAATACTGCATGTTTAGGAAAGTTAAATGTCATAGTTATGTATTAGTGCAGTAAATGGTTTAGTTAAGCTACTTAAGTTTGGATAATTAATCAGTGTGCATTAATCTTATATGTCCATGTCATATGAAGTTATGTGTTGAATGTGTATGGTGGCATGATCGTAATACCCATTATAGGATCATAGCTTATATACTTATGATAAGCAAATCTCAGTTTGTAAATATTTAGTATAGCATTGAATCGAGTAATAACTAAAATTTGAATTGTACCATGTTAAGGAATTTAATAAACCTTTTGTTCAATGATAAAAGAGTTGTCTGAAATTGCTATCCAATGCACCACTTGAAAAATATGAACCTAATCACGCGGGATATTAATGTGTTAAGAAACGAGATAAAGTGTCACAACTGCAACATAGTTTCACTTTCAGACATATTTTAGTTATTTCTCTTTGTTTTTGTATATAATATATTAAACTAAATGTTCCAAAAGGCGCAGCATAATACAAATATTAGGGATACTAAGGGGAGAAATAACTTAAGTATTAGTAAAATTTTTGGATATATCTCGAGCATAGATAATAGTAGAACATAGATAAGAGGAAATTACTAGTTAGAATAAAAATCATAAATTGGGACACAACAAAACGAAGAATATAATTTCTTGGCATCATTAATTTATACAGATCAGTTTATACGATAAAAGCTAATAACCCAATGGCCAATCATCATAGCAAGAAGCACTGGCAAATAAACTTCTTGAGATTAAGCCTGAAATTAAGCACTGAGAGTCAAATCAACATAGAAACAGAAGAGAGGATGTTTTTCTTGCAAGGTTCTGCATAGGTCACAGTCAAATTACACATTCTTTTTTTACTGAGGACTGATGATCCACCTATGTGTGAACAATGATTTAACAACATGCATTTCACCATCTGTCACATTCTGGTGGCGTGCCAGCACTGCACTTAAGAAAGGAATAAATTTTCTTCTATTTGAACTGAGTCATATACCATCAGGCAGATCTTAAAAGACTCCTACAAACTGCATGAAGTTTACAACTTTTTAAAAGCAATGAATTTATGCAAACACATTTGATTATAAATTCCATTTATACATAGCAACTGCTTTGCTTAACTAAGTTTTTAAAAATTTTTTTCTGCAGTTCTACAGAAGTCTTAATAAAGTATGGAAGTCGAGAGCCTTATCTCAAAGGAGACGAAGATTCGTCTTTACAAGTGTACCAGCCAGTCTATTTTTCTGTACGGCTCCCAGACCTGGAACATCTCAACAAAAGCAGCGACCGATATTATAAATAGCTTTGGAACTACTTGTCTAAGAAATACCCTGGATTACTCCTGGGAAGACCACATTCCCAACTCTACTATATTAGATGAAACACAGCAAGATCCTCTAGTCAGCACTGTTCAAAGAAACCAAATAAAATGGCTTGGCCACCAACTCAGACATCCACCCTCTGTACCCTGTGATGCTCTGGTCCTCTACGCCCATACAGATGGAAAAAGAAAAAGAGGCAGACCCCGAACTCCATATTGGAAATACATCAGCAATATTCTCTCCATTTCCCCCCAACTCTCTGCATCCGAGATCCATTAATTAGCATATTACAGAGAAGCTTGGTTTTCCTTCACATCATAACAACCTCCAAGTCCTATCTTAGTGTATACAGACTTATTTGTTTTGACTGATTTCCCTATTTATAATTGTAAAATTATAAATAAATGATGTAATGTTATTTGCTAATTAATCTCTTTATTGCCATTTATTATTACATTAAGTACTGCTATAACCTTTAGTTTGGTGCAGTATGGCCTTTGCTATCCTTGCATCGATAAACCTTTAATCAATCAACCAACCAACTTACTCCTTCCACCATATTCTTGACAAAACTTTCAATATCACACCTTACAACATTAGCCTTAATGACTTCATTCTCCAGCCTTCAATAAATCTCACATTTGTTGCACTTGCTCATGAAACATTTCTAACACATCTTCTCTCCACTCTTACTTGTGTGCTATAAGCCATTCATCCTTGGTGGTGAGTACAGTTAGCACACACACTAAACACCCTCGTATTAAACCAGATAATAAGGGAAGCCTTAGCCACCATTTTGTGTCTGCAGCCTACAAATTCTCAATCCATCTTCATAATCAGCATGCCACAATCTTAATATCATTTTTAACACTCTCTTGCACATTCTCCACTGTATCAGAATCACAACAGAAACCAAGACTAAGATCCCGATATAGCTTCCTGACAACTGTTGAACCACCTAAAAACCTCCCAGAGACAAGACTTCATCAATGGCTTGCACTATATTCTGAAAATAATACTGGTATTCCAACAGCCGAACATCTTCCACGTGGTGCCCACTTGGACTGGAATACTTGGAAAAGCCTAAACAGACTCCGGACAACAGGACGCTGTAAACAAAACCTCATCAAATGGGGCTACCTCACTGGCCCAGAAAATTGTGAGTGTGAGACAACCCAGTCCATGGAACACCTTCTTTCTTCCATCGCCTTGTGCAAAAGAGGATCTTATATCCTGCACAGAAAGAGCAGTTTCATTTTTTTCATATTTAATTATTATTCCCTGTATAATTCGCCTACCAAATCTAAGCTGATCTCATTGTAATGTATCCTAATTTGTTGTAAATCATGTTGTACCACTTACTTTACTGTACTACTTGTGTTTGGATACGAAATAAAAAAAAAACAGAAACCAAATGAGCAGACAATTCCAAGTGAGATCTTATAAAGGCTTTGTAAAGAGACAAAATGACCTACTTATCTTTACATGTCAAGGTTCGTTTCATCATTGCCATTATCCTCTGAGTTGTATTTGCAATCTTTGTTATATGGTCCTTCAACTTCTAATCTACTGAAACTCCAAAATCCTTAGTCTGATCAGTTTCTTCTAGCATAATCCTGCTAATATAATATGATATTGGATATCTCATCACACCAAACTGCATCATTTTACATGTTATTGTTGTTATTATTATTATTGACAGAGACCTCCAGGGAATCAATGACTCATTGAGGGAGGACACATACCACACGCACCAACTATTATATTATTCTTGAATTCATTCGCACTGCTTGCATTCACAACATCCAATGGCAATCCATTCCGATCATGCACCACCCTATGAGAGAAAAATCTAGCCATCACCCCCTTCTTAATGGCATTCATTCTCAGTTTCCAAGGATGCTTTCTCGTCCTTTCCCCACCATCCATAAATTGAAAAATTTCATCAACTGAAATACTGTATGACCCTTTCAGAAGTTTCTAGGTCTCAGTCATCATTCTCCTGTTTGCTAGCATCTGCAGTCTATAAATTCTCAATCTGTCTTCATAATCAGTATTCCACAATCCTGATATCATTTTTAACACTCTCCTTTGCACTCTCTCTCTCTCTCTCTCTCTCTCTCTCTCTCCACTATCAGAATCACAACAGAAACCAGAAGACCAGACCTGTCACAATAGTCCAAGTGAGGTCTAATCAAGGCCTTGTAAAGAGGCAAAGTAACTTATATTTATATGTCAAGATTCCTCTTATCTATGATAATATTCTATAATCCAAACCCATATTCTCCAATTTATGCAAGTCTACCATGCTGTATTCTGTCAAAAGCCTTAGCAAAATCCAAAAGTGCCATGATGTATCCATTCCCCTTGTCTAGTTCAATGGTAACATTGTTATAGAATGTGAGCAAGTTACTAAAGCATTGCCTTCCCTTAGGAAACCCATGTTGCTCATTGCAAAGTAGAGATTCACTGTCAATCCATTTCTGAATGAGGGTCCTAACCAATTTTTCAAAAATCTTCACCACCACCACTCCTGAAATATTAATTAGTGGAGAGTTGGATACATCGGTCTTTGCGCTACCCAAGTGCAATGGAATTACAATATATTCTTTCCATTCCTTCAAAATCTTCCCTGTTCTGAGACTCATCTTAAACAGCCTGGTCAAAGGAATAGCCAGTTCAGCCGAACACTCTTTTAGCACACGTGCTGATATCCCACACCCATAAGAACAAGTCCCTAATGCTGAATGCTTATTCAGTTTGTGCAACAGCTCTAATACCTCATCCTCATACACAAGTTTCTTCATCCGGGGAAGAGGCAGCAGTGAGCTCAGTGTTACGTAGACCAGGTTGATAGCTTTTAACAAAACAGGCATTCATTAGTTGAACAACCTCCTCTGCATCTATTACCCTCACACCATCTGCATTTAGAAGAATTATCCTTTCATAATCATTCTTTCTTTTACTTGCAGTATATTGATAGAATTTTTGTGGCTTGTCTTTAGAATGCAGAGCCAGTTTCTTTTCATTCTCATACTTTGCTTTCCGTACAACACTTGCGACTATTCTAGCCTGTTGCTTATAATTTGCATAATGGACATCATCCTTATGTGCAGCTTTCCTTCCACAATATCCTTTTTTTTCCCCGAATCGTTTTAATTTTTTACAAATCTCTTGCTTAATAAGATTATACATCCATTTGACTCCTACCACATTTTTTCTTCGAATTCTAGGGACACATTCTATATCATTTAAGTACTGCTTAAATGCTTCCCATGCACTGTCATTATACTTCCCATTCAGCAACCGATCCCATTCCACTGAACTAAGTATACTCCTCAGTTGGTTACAATTTCCTGCTTTGTAGTTCAGCATGTAACCTTTCCTGAATGGAACATTTATAAACTTAGTCACTTCCCAAGTGAGTACTGCATGATCACTGTCAGCAACTGGAAGAAGAATAGTTAATAAGCCTTTCACTGAACGCCCTCTGACATTATAACCAAACCTAACACTCTTTGAACTTGAGTTCCTTCCGTCTCATGCTGCTTGAGGAAGTTGTACTGCAACAACTCAATAACTTCCTTTTTCATTCTTCTCATGAGATTCTACTGCTACTCAATTAATATTTGGATAATTAAAGTCTCCCATTATGATTACTCTTTTTTTGCACTCATCTTTTCTATTTGGTACCGCATTTCTTCATCACTAGTAACCAGTGGTGAGCTATGGAAATTTTAACAAAGGGCTCGCATCGTCGAGCAAAAAAAAAAAAAAAAAAAAAAAAAGCCGTATTTCAAACCAAAACTTTTATTAATACAGCTTGTGTACAAATTCCAATCAAAAAATATGAGAGGCCAATCAACCTCTAAAGGCTATCATTTTTAAACAAATATTTCATGATCTAAACATGAACTATTTGCACACAATCAACTGTGTTAATTTATCTTACATAAGAAAAACATTTTTTAACTATCAAAATATAATAAGAATGAAATAATTATTATTATTATTATTATTTCGGGCAACTCCAAGGAGTCGACAGACTCATCGAGGGAGGCCCTAACATCATGTCAAGAACAACTATTCGACATTCGCACAGTATCTATCATACCTTGCCTTGAACTCATTCACGGTCGTAGCACCCACAACAGACTCTGGAGGCTTATTCCACTCATTCACTACTCTCCAAGTAAAAAACCTAGCTCTAACACCCTTGTCAAATACGCTCTTGCCCAGCTTCCATTCATGGCCCCTAGTCCTCCCACCACCAGTCATATTTTCAAAAATATCTTCTGGATCAATCTTATATCAAACCCTTCAGTAATTTGAATGTCTCAATCATATCAGCCCTCCTTCGCCTATCAACCAATTTCTGCAACCCACAAATCTTCAACCTATTCTCATAAGGTTCATTCCACAGACCTGCTATCATCTTGGTCACTCGTCTCTGGATCCTCTCCACTTCCTCCCCATCACGAAGAAACCCTGATGCCCATAACCAGACACAGTAGTCCAGATGGGGTCTTATCGAGGCTCGATACAGAGGAACAATAACTTCCTTGTCTCTGCTTGTTAAAGTATTTTTCAGCAACCAAGTGATTTGATGAGCTGATTTAGCCACTTTTGCGATGAGCCCCCTAAACTTCAACTCCCTATCCACCAACACTCCCAAATCCCTGGCCTCATCAATCTCATGGAGTACGGTTCCACCAATGTAATATACTGCTGCTAATCTTTTCACCCCAAAATGCATAATCTTACACTTTGCCACATTAAATCGACATCCATTTTCCTTAGCACAGTCCTCCAAACTATCCAAATCATCTTGCAAAATTTTGACTTCCTGTGCACTCACTATTGCTCTCCCCAACTTTGCATCATCAGCAAACAAGTGAACACTTCCTCTATCTTTTAAAAGAACAAATCTTTTATAATATTTTATAAAACATTTGATTGGCTACTGGTTTTACCATACGATTGGCTACCAGAAGGCAGAAGGGTAAAGATAGCGCATCCGCTTATTTTATTTTCAAACTTGGGCGCATTTGTTATAGAGGAGTTGGAACAATAATTCCAAATAATCTATACACTGCTGAATGGACTAATTTTTGTTAGGTTACCGTATGAGTTTGTCGCTTAATATGTTTCAAACAAAATTTTTTTTTTTTTGGAAAAAATAAAAAAGTCAACAAGAAGAATAAAGGGCTCGCAAATTTGAGAAAAACTTAACAAAGGGCCTCGCGCGAGCCCCTTATAGCTCAACCACTGCTAGTAACCAATCCACCAGGTCAGTAACAACATCCCACACCAGATGGCTTCAAACTCACTGCCACATGAAATACTGTTAGTAGTAGTACTACAATCATAGGTCTCAACTCTAACTGGATTCAATTCATCCAATATCATTAGCAAAACACATCCTCCTCTCTTATCCTGTCTATCCTTTCTAAAAATACTGTACCCTTTACACTCGATACCAGTTAGTATGTCTGATTCTGATAGCCAGGTCTCACTAATGCCTACAACCTGAGGTCCCAACATATTGACCAAGGCAACAAACTCTCCCTTTGAGTAGGAGAGTTTGTTGCCTTGGTCAACACTCCTAACATTTGTGTATATACATAATAATATACCTGCATGTTCTTTTGTATATTCTTGTCTGCAGTCTGCATGCCACAGATAGACAACTTGCAGATCTCTAGTGCCTTATACATGTAGACATCTTTGCACATTTGATTGGTCTGAACCTGACAAACACAAAGTCAAAATCATTCTCTCCTCGTCAACATTTCCATAACAAAGCCCATTCCCATCATTAACACAGTTATATACCACTGTCACTCTTATACTCACATTCTCACCATTCCTCCCTTTATAATTTAGTTTCCCTGACTCTCATACCAGTTATTAGTTTTTCTAGGATCATGATTCCAAATGCATTCAGACGTAAGCTGTTCCTCTTATACAAATCCAATTTTCCCTCAGACTGAACTTATCGCTGGTTAAGTCATTAGTACCTACAACAATTACAATCTCATTTACTTTTCTTTCCTGTTTTTGAATTGCTTCCTTTATATTCTTAATTTTCGCTCCAGGAAAACTCGAAGTTATAACTCACTCATCAACAGCATGTTTTATTATAGTCACCAAACCAAACAACATCCTTCTTTTTACAAACAATGTCATTTACCTGATTTCCGTTACTTACCAAGTTACCTGTTTCCATGCTTGGTTGTTTCTTATTTTGCTGCTTAATTTTCTTTTCCTCCCAATGTTCTTTTAAACACCTCGACTTTTTGTAATTTTTGCATCATCTCTCTGATGATCTGCTTTAATTTTGCTATTTTGGAGGTAAATTCCATTTTCAATAACATCCTCCATATCTCCAACAACATTTTAGTAGGACTAGCCTTCTTGTTCTTGACTGCACAGATGCACAAGAAAAGTAATGCTTAGCATTACGTTTCTTGTGCATTTTTGGCACCACTTTAAACTTATACTTATTATTGAAATATCTTAATAAAAAGATGGTTTAAAACACTAAAATCTACACTAATATACTATAAAACACTAATTTTCAAAGCGAAAAACAACATAACAGACAAAAATCACCAATTTTACATGAGCACTAAATTCACTGACCAGTCACAATGTATCCTGAAACCAAACCCATTTACCATCAAACCAATCCAATTTACTAACATTGAACTGATAGCCATTTTCACATGCCCACAATTCCAGCATATTCAAATCATTCTGTAAGTATTGCATAACAGCTGCACAGCTGAGCACTTTGCATCATCAGCAAATAACAGTATGTTAGATGTCAAATCCTTCTCAATGTCATTAATACATGAATGTAGATTGAATAACAATGGACCGAGTAGCAATCTTTGTGACACACCACTGGTCACCTTAAATCCGGCACACACACACACATATCCTTTCACATACCACTTTTTGATACCTGTCAGTCAGCCATCCTGTTATCCATGCCAATATTATTTAATCTAATCCCATATTCTCTAATTTATGCAACAGTCTTCCATGCTGTATTTTGTCAAAATCCTTAGCAAAATCCAAGAGAAGCATGGTATATCTATTCCCCCTTGTCTAGCTCAATTAACAGCATTATTAGATAATGTGAGCAAGTTGTTCAAATATGACCTTTCCTTAGTAAACCCATTCTGTTCTTTTCGAAATAAAGTTTCTTTGCCAACCCATCCTCTCCTGTTCTGAGACTTAAATTATATAGCTTGATCAGTTTCTTCTAGCATAATCCTACCAATATAATATGACATTGGATATCGATCACCATAATCGAGTATGCGGCCTCTCATCGAGGCCACATACTCGATTGGAGGAGCTGTACTGGAGAAAGTAGGGGGGCACAAGAGATCTGGGGGGAGCGTGATGATTGAGAGAAAACTGAAATTCAGGGAACATATTGCAAAAGTGGTGAAGGTAACCCAGAGGATTGCTGCAATGCTGAGAAGGATACTGACCTGCAGAGATAAAAGACTTATTATTCCATTGTATAAGATCCTGATTAGGCCACACTTAAACTATTCTTCTCGAATTTGGTCCCCAGGATTTGAAAAGGATAAATTACCTGTGGAAAGGGTATAGACACAGATAACAAGGATGGTTTCAGGACAGTACAATGTTAGTTATGAGGATTGGCTGAGGGAATGTGGACTGAAGAGTTTGGTACATAGAAGAAGGAGAGGTGATATGATTGAGAGTTTGAAACTGTTGATAGGTAGTTACAGGGTTGACACTGGGAGATTCTTTTGCTTGGTGGAACAGCGGGAAGGAGCGATGACAAGGGGACATCGCTGGAAATTGCAAAAGGAAACTGTCTGCAAGAGGGTGAGGACTCATGTCTTTGCATGTGGATGAACCGTGGAATGCATTACCTGATAGTGGTGAGAGCAAAAACGGTCAATGAGTTCCATGCGTGGTATGATAGACTTTTGTGTTTCCTAGGAAGGACCTCCCACGATGAGTCTTTTGACTCCATGGAGGCCTGAATAATAATAATAATAATAAGATTTTGCTCTCTAAAACCACTCTGTGATTTTGTTAACAATAAATTTAAATTATAGGCACAGAATTAAACTTCTATTCACAACTTTATGTAGCTCAGTCTAATAACTGGAATGTCACCACATTTGGTAGGAAGTGTTACACCCTGATAACTTAAGAATGTGAAAATTTCAGTTATCAGGATGTAACAAGAGAAGAATTAAAAACCCTGTATAGATAACTAAGTAAGTAAGCTTGTTCCTAAGCAGATATCGTTCAGAGCCTTTGAAAGTAATGAATACAAAAAATTAAAAGAAAGAAAAATATGCTTGCATCCAAGTGAAAAATATAGCTGAAATTGTTTGTTGAACTAAATAAAAAAAAGAAGGGTATTTTATTACAGTTGTGATATGATAAAATAAGGTTAAGTAAAGCAAAGAAGATTAGGATTTTGAGAGGCTAGTTTTTACACTTGAAATAAGAGATTAAAGATTCGAGTTAATTCTTAGAAAATTTTGGAAAGGGGATTAATTTAGTATAGATGACATAGAGGTTAGCTTAAACAAAAACCAAAGTTCAAAGTCATAATTCCCAAATTGAGACTTCATCACGTGTCAGTCGCATGCACACGGACCGAATGATGTTTTGGCAGAAAAACGCCACTCTAATTGGTCAGTGAAATCAACTCCAGTAAGGTGGGAAGAAAAGAAATTGAAGAAGGTGCCAGGAGGGGTCATCGTATAAAAGGGTTAGAACTCCCCCCACGAGGCTTTTTTCCTCAGAGTTTTCTTCACGAGTCTTCGTATAGGTCTCACGTGGTATTCCTGAGTGACGAGTTAGGAGTTTTCTCCGTCAGACACAATAAGGTGGGCGGGATTTCGATTCTGTGTTCCTATTGTAAGAAATAAGGGACGCCATTTAGTTAAAAAGAGAGAAGATAATGTCAGCGTGTTTCATCATCCAGTGATCGTAATGAGAGAAAGAAAATTCTATAAAGAAGTCAGTGCCCACGTGGTGAATTTCACAGCCATAGAATAGATGATCCTATGTATGTCCTTGATTGAAGAATGTAAGGTAGGTAAAGATTGTGAAAGCCCATCTTAGTGCCAAAAGAATTTAGGAGTGATAAGTTATAGAAGAGTTCATCCTAGGAAGGTAAAATATCGGAAAAAGGTAGAGACCAGTGTAGAAGACCCAAGTCAAAAGGTACTGTAAAATCTCGTGTCAATTCAAATCATATGTAACTGTAGTCATTGTTCAATTACTGAACAGTTGAAAGGATTAATGAGAATTATACCAGGACTTTAGTACATGTCAAACTAGAATAAAAATGAGTTTGTTACTATTAATTAATACGTATTCATGTGCCTAGAGATTTATGCATGTACATTGTATTTTAATTAAGAGAGTTTTAAAGGTCAAAAGTGCGTATTAGCTCAGCGAAAGGATAATTTTAATCCATATTGTCTTAGTGAGAAAATTAGAGTAACTGATTATATATGTCCTAGAAAATACAGAATTATAGCATGATCGAACCAGTAAGGGGTTAGACAAAGGATCAACTAGTTCTAGGATTATACGTTTGTATGTATAGAATCTGTTATGGCGATATGATCACAATTCTCATGTAGGATCTTAACCTAATACTTGTGTTTAGCTAGTGAAAATTTATATTATATATTCTTAGTATTGAATTGAGTTTCATTTGATAAAGAATTAATTGTATCATGTTTAAGAGTTCAATAAACTTTTGTTCCTTGAAAATACAGTTGTCTGAGATTGCCGCTCAATGCACCACTTGTAACAACGTATGAACCTAATCACGGGGGGGGGGGGGGGGATTTTGTTGAGTTACGAGATAAAGGTCAAGATTGCATATTAGTTTCACACTCAGACATATTTTGGTAATTGCTCCTTGTTTTTGAATTTTATATTTTAAACTAAATGTCCTGAAAGGTGCAGTATAAAATAAATATTTAGGAACACTAAGGGGAGAAGAAGCTTGAATATTTGTATTTGGGCTCGTATATAGATAAGATTTGGATAAAGACAAGTATAGTTTCACATGTAAGGATAGTTGAAAGCCTAATAATCGTAAATTGGGACACAAAGAAGACTAATCCAGACATGGGAAGGATTCCATAAAAAAAATTCAAAAAGTCATCAACAGGGGGAATATGGTGCTGTTATAGCCCAGGGAGGGAAAAATTTGCATGAAATGAAGTTGAACATCTGTTTTGCTGGCATGATAAGAGCTATAAAGTAAGGGAAAAGCTTCACAAATGGATACCTATTGATAGTCATGTTCAACATGTGCTTCACTTTACATCACGTTACTAGTAAAGTTATTTTACCTTAATGAGTGCAACGCAGCAGCTGCCACCAGAACTTGAATAAAGGTCCTCTGTCAGCTAACACAGATGATCAATGATTTAGAAGTTTGTAGTAAGAAACAGAATCTTGGGAAGTTCGACTCCTGGCAGTGCCACCATGGGGAATCAAAGAAGTTGCCACCAAGAATGTTGACAGATCACATGAAAATGTTGCTGATATAAGATGTTGGAAGTTTTTATTTATTATTGTTGCTGATATAAATTAAAGCTGCCAAGAATATCTCGGTTTCATCCTATATACAAGTGTAAGCAAATAAAGTTTGCACGTGAAGTAACTTCACGACTGGGCTACTTGTATATAGAGACTAATGACCTCGCATCAATTGCCTTAGTATCCCATAATGCAACACATTTCCTTATGGACATGTATAATGTGAAGCATTATGGGAAAAGCCACTATTCAAAAAAAAAAAAAAAAAGGTTTCAACCTTTATTGAGGTCTCATTAGTGTGAGCCAGACCCATAAGTGATACCAAGGTTGAAGTAATACAGAAGACATATTTCCATATACAGGTGTCACACCTTAATTACTAAAATACTCTGGATTAGAGATAGATGTTGAAAGTTTTTTTCACTTAGTTATACTATAAATTAAAGATGTCAAGACATTATATTCTTGATTTCATCCTTTATACAAGTGTAAGCAAACAAACTTTGTGTGTGAAATGTTGCTGGTAGTAGCAGTACCAGTGGAGCAGTGCAACAATTAGATATGCCTTATTCCATGGTATGGAAAGTCTTGCAGAAAATTATTACATTTTATCATACAAGATCAACCACATCTAGCAGCTACTACACGATGATTATGATAAGCAACTCACTTTTGTTCTGATGTTTCTGGTCAGATTGGAAGTTTGTAGATGCTTAGCCTTGGAAAATTCTGTGAGGAGATGAACTGCATTTTTATCCAAAATTGTCAAATTTGGGCTTCTGAATCACCCCACATGTTCTAGGAACTCCCATTACATTCACTGAAAATTACCATTTGGTGTCGCTTTACAGATTTTATAATAGGGCCATTCTTTTTTTTAAGGGCATCACTCCCGCAGGACCAGTAAGTTGTTCCATTAAGTTGTTCCATTACTGCAGTAATGGAACAACTGCATCACTCCCGCAGGACCAGTAAGTTGTTCCATTACTGCAGTAATGGAACAACTTACCAGTAAGTTGTTCCATTAAGTTGTTCCATTACTGCAGTAATGGAACAACTTACTGGTCCTGCGGGAGTGATGCCCTTAAAAAAAAGAATGGCCCTATTATAAAATCTGTAAAGCGACACCAAATGGTAATTTTCAGTGAATGTAATGGGAGTTCCTAGAACATGTGGGGTGATTCAGAAGCCCAAATTTGACAATTTTGGATAAAAATGCAGTTCATCTCCTCACAGAATTTTCCAAGGCTAAGCATCTACAAACTTCCAATCTGACCAGAAACATCAGAACAAAAGTGAGTTGCTTATCATAATTATCATGTAGTAGCTGCTAGATGTGGTTGATCTTGTATGATAAAATGTAATAATTTTCTGCAAGACTTTCCATACCATGGAATAAGGCATATCTAATTGTTGCACTGCTACTACCAGCAACATTTCACACACAAAGTAAGTTGTTTTACAGATTTTATAATAGGGCCATTCTTTTTTTTAAGGGCATCACTCCCGCAGGACCAGTAAGTTGTTCCATTACTGCAGACATGCCAAACAGTTTCATCATTCTGCAACTTCAGGAATGATGTCTGGACGAGACCATTTTTATGCAAGATGGAGCACTTTTCCACATTGCAAGACCAGTATAGCAGCTTCTATAGCATCGCTTCACAGAAGAAAGAGCAATTAGTCACTTCTTTCCAGTTGCATGTTTCGACACTACCTACACTAACAATGAGTCGATAAACGGTGCCTGTAAATTAAAGATGCTAAGATATTATATTCTTAGTTTAATACTTTATCTAAGTGTAAGCAAACAAAGTTATTATTATTATATATAAGGTGCCTCCATGGAGTCAAAGGACTCATCATGGGAGACCCAACTTTGACATACTAACCGTTATTCATACAATACCACTCATACTTCCCCTTAACCTTATTCACAAATGAAGCATTCACAACCACCTCTGGCAACACATTCCACCCATTTACAACCCTCCAAGCAAAAAATCTAGTCCTAACACCCTTGTTAACCACACTCTTACACAATCTCCAGGGATGACCCCCTCGCTCTTTCCCTTCCTGCAATGGTCTTAAAAAAAGTTATCAGTATCAATCCTGTAAAACCATTTTAATAATTTATATGTCTCTATCGTATCTCCTCTCCTACATCTATCAAACTAGTTTTTGAAGCCCACAGACCTTCAATCTATCCTCGTAGGAGACATCACACAGGCCTGCAACAATTTTTGTAACTTGCTTCTGAATCCTCTCCCCCATTTCTACATCACCAAGAAATCCAGGTAACCAGATCTGTGCACAATAGCCCAAATGAGGTTTTATTAATGCCTTATAAAGTGGGACAATCACTTCCTTATCCCTGCTTGTCAGTGTGTAAAGTTTTGGCAACCTTTGGCAAAATCATCAACTTCTTGCAGTTCAGTTCCATTAATATGATAAACGGCATGTGATCTCATCCTCCCAAAGTGCATCACCTTACACTTGCCACATTAAACTGGCAGTCGTTTAGTTTAGCCCAAACAGTCAGCCTATTTAAGTCATCCTGCAAGATATCCACATCATCTGAATTAACTATTGCTCTTACCAGTTTTGCATCATCAGCAAACAAGTGGATATCTCCTTTCAAAGTATTCCCAATATTATTGATGTACAAATTAAATAATAGAGGTCCAAGCACTGAGCCCTTTGCACTTTTATCCAAAAATGAATGAACTCATTCATTTTTGGATAAAAATGACCATAACATTGAAAAGAAAAATGTGTACCAAAGATCTGAAATGAACTTAAGTTGAGCAATTCTCAGATATGAAATTTAGATACAACTATGTAAATATTATTGGACAAAAGTAATGGATACTGAAAGCAATAATCTAACTCTAAATCTTATTATATCCCATTGAAGCAGAGCAATGAAATCTGACAACCCCCTCCAGTCTGCCAACATGCTATCTCTTCTTAACATATTCTCTTCCAAATAATAAATTTAGTTTAATCCTTTATCCAAGTGTAAGCAAACAAAGTTTGCACCCGAAGTATCTTCAGGACTGAGGCAACTTGTGGACCAAGCTCTCATCACTCCTTGTCTTAGTATCTCCCATAATGCAAAGCACATCTCCCTGCGGGCATGTATAATGCTATGCATTAAGGGAAGGGCCACTACCCAGGCCAGTTTCAACCTTTATTGAGGTCTCATCAGTGGTAGCCAGACCCAGCGGTGGTGATATTAAGATGGAAGCAATGGAGAAAAACCTTGATTACACCTTGGTATCACCACCTCTGGGTATGGCTCCCACTTATGAGACCTCAATAAAAGTCAAAACCGGTCTGGATAGTGGCCCTTCCCTTAATACATAGCATTATACATGTCAGCAAGGAGATGTGCTTTGCATTATGAAAGATACTAAGACAAGTGACGAGAGCTTGGTCCACCTTTACCACGAGTTCCCTCAGTCCTGAAGATACTTCAGGCACAAACTTTGTTTGCTTACACTTGGATAAAGGATTAAACTAAATTTATTATAGTCTAACCAAGTGTGTGTGTGGGGGGGAAACAATGCTTTGCACTGTTTTATATATAACGTTGTGCAGCTCTCACTGTTTTAAAATTGTCAATTGTTCTAGATCTACCTTGTAATCTATTACCTAATGCCAATGATAATGAGGATGATCTATATCCAAAGATGAAGCTGCATCTGAAATCTGAAGAAACTTTAATAACATGAACACAAACAAGGCACCTGGTACCTCACCTATTATGTTATAAACTTGTGTCTCAACACTAATACCTATCCTGATTTTCCTCTGCAATCTCTGTTATTCCATCTCTATTATTGGCATTTACCCTATGGCATGGAAAAAGGCCCACATTCAATCCATTTCAAAGAAAAGGAACAAAAGTCAGCCAATAAACTACCGTCCAATTGCTCTCACTTCTGTTCTAAAACTCTCGAGACAGTCATCAACAGCCATTTCTGCACCATTTGAAGATTCACCAACTAATTAGTGACCAACAATATGGATTCCACCACTCTCGTCCACGGCAAAGTTTCTAGCCTTCACCAGCTACCTCTGAATTGGGTTTGAACCCAAGAAAAATTCAGAGAAACTGACACAGTCAATCTCAACATTTCAGAAGCATTTGCTAGGTTTGGCACAGGGGCCTACTTACCAGCTTGCCATTCTATGGTCTACCTTCAATCTTCTATAACTGGCTTTCCAACTTTCACACTGGTTGTTCACTCTGGTTTCCTCTCCCCAGAAATCGGAGGAGAGGAAACCACAGAGAAAATCCTGTGGTACCCCAATGCTGGGGAACAAAAGGGTTCTGTATTCTCACCCACTCTCTTCCCCCTATATATAAATGATTTGTATATATACAGGCTTCAAATCCTATCCATAGCTTCCTTCCTGGATGAGAGTACAACTCCATTCCTCCTTTTCATTTGACAAACTGTGTATAGTGCCCAACTGTTAGAACCCTCAAGATGTGCCATGACCACTGTCCTGAACTCCTATCTCCAAGTTATATTTCAATGCCACCAAAAATCTGTCTTTTGTGATCTCTTGCAAGAAGGAGCTCACCCCTCCCCCACAACTTTCAATAACATCCAGATATCCAAACACAACAGACATCCATCATTGGACTGACCTACACCTCCAACCTTTCCTAGCAAACATATCTCAACCATAGTTCCTGCAGCTGCCAAAAAAAATCAGTGTAATTTTCTATTCCAGATACTATTTAACACCTTTACAGCTGTTCACTCTGTACAACTCCTCTCCACCACAATCCTTCTCCAACAGACAATCAGTTTCTGCCTTATGCCTGTTCTACAGATAATTCCAAAGAGAGTGCTCTGCTATACTGGCCACTATTATTCTTCCACTTTACTCCAAAATCATAAGAACAAGACCTGCTGGTAGCCAACACCCATTTACAGTCGTACTTGAAACTTGAAAATCCAAATTCTCTGCCTACTCTTTCATTCCATCTGCTTCTGTTCTGTGGAACAGCCTCCCACCCAAGGAATACAACCTTTAGCAAAAGAACAGGGTCCCTTGACCTAGAATCGGCAGGACATACTTGAACCAGGAGCCAGAACAGAAACTGGGCGAAAACAAACTTATTCAGCGACGACCACTCCTCCTAAGCGATCTTCTAGCTAACTTGATTCACCTCCTCCGAAACGAACCCTCTTCATTAAGATTGACCTTCCTTGAATAAACTTCCTGTGTTCCCCCTTTTATGCTGCTCAATCGACCTTGGGTCTTGCTATCATTTTATTCCCCTGGGTATTCACAGAGGTCTTTCCCCCCACCTTTTAGGTCGCTGCGTTAAGACGGGGAAACCACGTACATTCTTGACCTTCGTGTGTGCAATGGCCTCAGGTCTTATTCTTAATCCCATCATGGATATTTCTTTGTCTTAACAATTTATTGTTACAATTAATTTAGACAATTTTTTTTTTGTCTTTTGTTGTTGTACAGCAAATCAATAGTTAAATATCAACCAAAATTACAAGTATGTTAAATTAATTTGAATTCCTAAGTAAAATCGGTATAGAAAAAAATCTAATCTAAAAATTCTGTCTATACAAGATTTTACAGTACTCTCCACTCATTCAACAAACCATGAAGTATTCAGACAACCCAGGCTACAAGATCATCTACAAAAAGTGTCCTAAATGTTAACCTTCATAAATATCCTTCAATTTTCTCCTGCAAAAGGGATCTCAGTAACACACAAATCACCAGACAAGATCAGATTTCTCTTGGACTAACATTCACCTCTTCTCTCCTGTCATAAACATATCACAACAATAGCCTCCTCAGCATCCAACAAAGTAGGCATTCTCTTTCGTTCAAAAGGAAAAGGATATTTTACACCCAACCAATTTCTATGTACAAATCTGCTCATGCTTAGAATACTGCTCACATGTTTAGGGTGGTGCACCTAAAACTTCCCCTAAAATTCTTGATGCTGTCCTGAGGCAAGTTATTGGCTCATTGATGATCCCTCTCTCTCTCTCTTAGAGATTTACTTCAACATCTATCTCACCAGTACAGTGTTTCAGCGGTATGTCTGTTCTACACATAATTCCTTCACTTTCAGTTGTACATGAACAGTAGCTACCCAGCATCACTTTACTGTGCAATTGCACACCCAATGAACCTATTTCTTCTCTTCCTCTTTTATTCCATACGCCTCGGTCCTCTGGAAGACCATTCCTCGTGAAGTATTCCCAAACAATACAACTTGGAGCTAGTCACACTATATACTTATACGGAAAAAAAAAAAAAAAAACATCTCAGATCATCGGCACCCTACACATGGCACTGATGTGCTTATGGATCTCTCGACTTCTCATGTATGGGATCCATATTGGGGTAAAAAAAAATAGAACAGAGTGCAAAACCAATAGCACATCAGTGGAGATGTGATGAAGTATAAAAGAGGATGATGATGATGAGAGAAGGTAGTTCATTATGTTTGGAGCTGGAAAGTAAATGGATACTAACAAGCAGCTTCTCATATGCTTATGGGTTTGAGGGAAGGTGGAGGAATAGGTTCAGACAGTTAAGTGGGATAGCACCCATGAAAATACCCGAGAGACACAAAATGGACTGCAAAGATGTGATTGAAATGGTATGATCAGGTAGTGACTGAAGTAGTCTGCAAGAGAAGGGTCACCAATTAACTGAATTATTATTACGGGTATCTCCATGGAGTCAGTAGACTCATCGCAGGAGACCCAAACTAGCAAAACAATATCTGTCATATCTCTTCTTGAATTCATTTATAGATGAAGAGCTCACAACTAAGTCAGGCAATGAATTCCACTCATTCACCACCCTCCAGGCAAAAAACCTTATTTTCACACCCTTGTTGACCACACTCTTTCTTTAATTTCCAGGGATGACCTCTTGTTCTTCCATCACTATCACACAGCTGAAACATTTCCCCTGCATCAATCCTACAAAAACCTTTCAGTAATTTAAATGTTTCTATCATATCCCCTCTTCTCTGCCTATCAACCAACCTCTGCAATCCACAAGCTCTCAATCTATCAATGTAGGGAGCATTTTTTTTTTACATCACTCACCAACTTAGTCACTCTTCTCTGAATCCTCTCCACAGCCTCCTCATCTCCAAGGAATCCAGGTGAGCAGACCTGAGCACAGTAATCCAAATGTGGAAGTATCAACACTTTATAAAGGGGAATAATAACCTCTTTATCTCTGGATGTCAGTATGTTCCTCAACATCCAAGTAATCCTATGTGCAATCTTGGATACCTTAGCAATGTATCCCCTGAACTTCATCTCCCTATCTACCAAACCCCTAAGTCCCTAGCCTCATCAATCTCTTGGAGTACTGTTCCATCAATGTAGTACACAGCTGGTAATCTTTTAATCCCAAATGCATGACTTTCCACTTTGAACTGACACCCATTACCTTTT
Organism: Typopeltis vanoorti; assembly: GCF_054136105.1. Classification (NCBI taxonomy): domain Eukaryota; kingdom Metazoa; phylum Arthropoda; class Arachnida; order Uropygi; family Thelyphonidae; genus Typopeltis; species Typopeltis vanoorti. The sequence continues at coordinate 92,917,872 of NC_143571.1, read as the reverse complement.
GCCCATTCTACCAGCTTATTTAAATCATCCTGCAAACTTTCAACATCAGCTTGATGTTGAAAGTTTGCAGGATGATTGGTTTGCAGGATGAAGTCGGGAAAGGTAGCCATGGGCACCGTGAAGCTATTGAAGGAGCAAGAAAGATGGACCAGCATGTCTTGCTAGTGAGAGAGCCTACAACGTCCATTGGACACCTTCGGCTGACTCAGAAATGTCGATAAAATGTGCTTCGAGCCCTGGGAGTCATCTACGTGAGACGGCGGTAAAAGACAGACGTAACCACAGTAATAATCTCTATATAGAAGTTAAAGCCTAAGACGGATAGGCAACCAACGGAACCAGCATAGGAACCGGGAACTGCTATGTTGTGTGTTAACAAAGATCCGTGAGTACAATTTGTTGTGTTTATCTATGATATGGAAAACTGACTCAAAAGTCCGTGGGACATTTTTTTTGTTTAAATATAGTTCATTGTTCCAGACTGAAAAGTAAAGGTAAAGATTAATTGTTCAAAAAAAATAATATAGGAGATATTTTGCATAGAATTTATAGATCATGATAATCTTAGTATTGAGAAGGATTGACAGTTTTCTTTATGTGTTATAATATTGAATGACCTGGTGTATACTCAAATGTTGAAATGTCACAATTATAGTTTTAGAATAGAGCTAAGAGGGAATACTTTTAAAAGTGTATGATCTTGTATATTTGCCTTTTAATTTGAAATAAACATGCTCGATTTGTTCAAGAATCGTACTGCCTGATCTTTATGCAATGCACTGTTCCCAAAAAACAGTTCAATGGACCTGTGAATGAAAGTATTAAAGATTAGCCACAACCGATAATTAAGCTTTTGAATAATCTCAGAGTAAACTCTATAAGAAGTTTTGAATATATCTATTGGTGGCGTAGTCGTTAACTCTAAATAAATTTTCCAGAGTTTTCCCAGTAACAGAAATAGCTAACGTGTAGAGAAGAGAAAGAAAAATAAATACATTCAGGAAATAGTCCTAATTATCATAGGACAACTTTAGTACAGTTAATTCAAACAATACTAGGAATTACATTAAAAAAAAAAAAAAAATCTTATTACTGTGGTTGCATGTGCATGTTTAGTCATGAATGCTCCACAAGTTTCATTACACAACAAAAAACTATAGCATTTTGAATAGCTTTTCTCTTGGCACCTTGTCATATGCCTTTTCCAGATCTACAAAACTTAAATACAGATCTTTGTTATATTCCCATGCTTTCTCAACTATTTGTCATAAAGTGAAAATCTGATTCTGACAGCCTCTATTTGGCCTGAATCCATCTTGTTATTCACCAAGCTTTTCTTCCACAATCCCTCTCAACCGTCTCTCGAGTATACTTGCATAAATCTTACCATGAACACAGTAGAAAAATACCTCTGTAATTCTCACATTCAGTTTTATTTTCTTTTTTGTACTATGGGAGATCTATTTCAAATCATCTGGAATTCATCCCTGCATCCAGGCCTTCTGACCTATGCAGTGCAGCCATTTCAAGACTTTTATAGCTTCATACTTGAGCATTTCTGGTCGCCTGTTGCCTTTCCACATTTCAGGCTTTTGATGGCTTTTGCTACTTCAATCCCTGATTGCATGCCTGATGGGTGTTTTTTACCACTATACTGTCACTGCTTGTTTCGTTTTGCAATTTTTCGAAGTAATTACTCCATGCATCAAGGATATCTTTTTCTCCAGTTTTTATGTCACCTTTGTCATCTCTAATTCCTTTAACAGCACTCATTCCCTTAATTTCTGATCTTTTTAAAGTCTCCAGAATATTTTGCTATCTTCCTAATATTTATTTTCAAAGTTCTTACCAAAGTCTATCATGACTTTTGTTTAGCTAGTTTTACACAATATTCAGCTTTCTTACATTTGTCTCTGTATTCTCTAAAAGCCGAAGTTGACTTATTCACCAGGAACTTTCAATGTGCTGTCTCCTTTTCCTTCATTGTCTCTTAACTTACTGTGTACACCATGGAGTTCTGATTTTTCTATCCTTGCAGACAACCTCAACACATACCTCCCTGGCTGAATCAATCAATATTTTCTTCAAGGCTTGTTTCCTATTCTCAACTCTTTCATTTTTTTTCTTGAATAATGTTTGTGTATTTTAGTCTACAGTTCACATCTGAGAGCAGCTAAACTCTTGAAACCCTTGCTTTCTTGCATGTTCTTCTTTTCAATATGAAATTCAAATTTATCCTGCTCAAGACTAAATGGTGATCACTTCAAATTTCAAATCCTGTGTACACTCTTGTGTCCTGCACTAGTGAGAAAACATCACTATCAACAATAACATAGTCAATGAGACTTTCCTTATTTGTTGCCTTTTCTCTCCATGTGAATTTGTGCAAATTTTATGTTGGAACATTGCGTTAGTAATAACTAATCCATGTCCTGAGCAGAAATCTAATAGGTATTTGCCATTATTATTAGCTCTGCTCTTTTCTCCAAATTTTCCCAAAATATTTCCATATGTCTTATGATCATTTCCTACTCTTCTATTTAGATCCTCAACAAGGACCAACTTTTCCTTTTTTCATTGTGTCAGTTGCTTTCTCTAAAGCCTCAAAAAATTCCTCCACTTCTACCTTAGAACCTTATCTGGTAGTATATGCACAAATAAGTCTCATTGTGTAGTTCCCCATTGTGATATTTGATCACATCACTCTACTTGAGACCGTCTGCAATTTCAAGATTAGCCTCGTATTTAGTGTTGAATACTATAGCTACTGCTTCTTATCCCTGATTATTATTGCCTGAATATATCATTTTGTATTTATTGTTTAGAAAGAGCTCACAGTTTTTTTTGTTTGTTTGTTTCAGTCACCCCTATTATGTTGATCTGGTACTTATCCAATTCTTTTGCTAGTTTCATTTCTTTGCATTCAGGCTTCTTATGTTGATAAAACCAATTGAACTTTGATGATGTTGAGTTGGGATATGTTTCAAGATTTGTACTTTTTACTGCTTGCCCTGGTTTCCTGGTGAAAGTAACGCTCCCCCCCCCTTCCCCTGTTTAACTGGGCCATGCCCCAACCAGCATGAAATTCTGTTATGTTGTACCGTCATTTTATATTGTGGTTAAAGCCAATAAGAATGCAATTTGGTCAACTAAATCCCAAATTCCAGCCTATCCTTGTTTGTTCAGTCTACGGATTGATATCTAATAGGGTGCACAATGAGAAGGTGAAGATTGGACATTAGGTCAGAAGCCTTAGTTGGTTTTCTGCATTCCTTTAAAGGCTATCTGGAGATCTCCTCTCAGTTATACAGCTTTGATCCTTAAGCACTCCCAAGAATCTCAAAGGTATAAAGAGTTAATTTAAATTCTATTATGTATATGGAATGGAAGATGATAGTGTAGCAAAAGAAGATTTGTGCCAAAATTGGCATTCCTTTAAAGGCTATCTGGAGGTCTCCTCTCAGTTATACAGCTTTGACCCTTAAGCACCCCCAAGAATCTCAAAGGTATAAAGAGTTAATTTAAATTCTATTATGTATATGGAATGGAAGATGATAGTGTAGCAAAAGAAGATTTGTGCCAAAATTGGCATTCCTTTAAAGGCTATCTGGAGGTCTCCTCTCAGTTATACAGCTTTGACCCTTAAGCACCCCCAAGAATCTCAAAGGTATAAAGACTTAGTTCATTTAAATTCTATTATGTATATGGAATGGAAGATGATAGTGTAGCAAAAGAAGATATGTGCCAAAATTGGCATGAAATGTATTGAGAAAAAATAAATATATATACAGTAAAACCACATTTTTATGTTCCAGCAATTTACGTCATTTTGCCGTTGGTCTCGTCTTAAGGCCTATTCTTACAATATATTGTTTTCCCGCCATTAACAACTTGATGTGGGCGTTATTTCCCGTGATTTGCGTTTTCTTCTTGGGTGGAAATACTGATTTTCGAATCGATTTCTGCGGAAATCTGCGCATTTCTGTTGCTTCTGGCTGTAGTTTCGTTTCCACCATCATAGTGACCTGCATGCTTGCAGCAGTAATGTAGTGATGAGCAATACCGTGATTTTTCAATCACAGTATGAATTGATATTGCAGAATTTCTGCTACATAATTTAGTGTGTGAAAGTTGCTTCCAAGTTGCAGTGGTGGATTATCCATGTTAGTAACATGGAGAAAAAAGACAGAAAATGTATTTTGGTAGAAGAAAAGATGGTAATTCTGAACGTGTAGATTGGAATGCCAGATTACGCATGCATTTAGCAAAAGATTTTGGACTCTCCGTGTCCACTTTGAACACGATAGTAAAAAACAAATCAAGCATTGAACTCAATGCAAATCAATCTGGCACTATTCAAAAAAAAAAAAATCAATTAAAGATTTTTTAAAATAGATAAATGTAAGTAATTGTAAATTCATTTATTTTCAGTTATTAAATTTTGTAATCGAGTATATAGACTCACATACTAGCAGTAAGTCATCTTTTAGCCTTTTTTAATTTTTTTTTTTACATTTCCTGCTATTTACACTTTTTTCCATCAGTCCCCTGAAAAGTGTAAAAAAGGGGTTTTACGGTGTATATATATATATATGTGTGTGTGTGTGTGTGTGTGTGTGGTTAATATAGTTGCAACTGTTTTAGGATCAAAATGTAATAGCTGATCAAATCGGAGACCAGATAAATGATACTGACTTAATAAAATCTGCTGATCGATATGTGGTACGCTACTTGAGGGTAGATGCCATAAAACGATAAATAATAAATGTCTTTATTTAACAGTTTAATGTGACTTGATCAGGACATTATGCTCTAGAGAATTCTGCTTGTGGTCTGACATCAATGATATATGATCTCTGCTTTCTTTCTTTCAGTAAACTTAATGCTAATGCTGAACTAAATTCTTCTTCGAGGTGGCAAAGTGAAAGAATGTTTCCTCCTTAGCCTACAAGGAATCATTCTGAATCTCACTATAGTATGGATTTTGTGAAAGTATGTAGATGGAAAGTGATTTTCATCACCTAGTGTGGAAATACCTTGTTTACTAGAAGTCTGAGTATGATTTGAAATGGTACCACGTTTGGTCTCTAGAGTAGAATTCTTAAAGCACAATGTTTAGCCCACTCATGATATGAATATTCTATAAGATAAAAGTTAAAATGAATTTAACCATAGAACAATGCTCTCCTTCCCTAAAAAAAAAAAAGTCTCTTCAGATTTACTAATATTTTCCTAATTTAGCCACAATGTCTAGAATATGAGTCTGCATGTTTCCTTGCTATATAAATTTATTAAAACATGATCAATGAAAGTTAATTACTGCAAATGTTAATCCAACTTACATTTGAAATGCGATGACTCAAACCCATTCTTTTTAAACCTGCTGCAGCAAGAATTAAACCATCATAAGTGTTATCTTCATCTAATTTTCTTAGTCTGGTATTCAGATTGCCTCTCTGATCAAGAATAAAGGACTTATCACTAGTGACTTTATAAATAAATAATATAACTGCATATTTTCTATGAGAAATATTGCCTAATGTTTTGAAGATCTCTCTTAGCAATGACAGTATCCCCAGATGACAATGTCATTTGATATAATACTCTCCATATAATAACATGAAATAGTTTTACTGTTTTATCAATCTACGTGACCAATCACTTAGTTATCATGAGGTCAAAGAAATACTTATTCGTTTTATTATTATTATTGATTCAGGCCTCCATGGAGTCAAAAGACTCATCATGAGAGGCCCATCCTAGAAAACACAAAGTCTATCATACTACGCATGGAACTCATTGACTGTTCGTGCTCTCAGCACTCTATCAGGCAATGCATTCCATGGTTCAACCACCCTCCATGCAAAGAAATCACTCCTCACACTCTTGCTCACAGTTTCCTTTTGTAACTTCCAGGAATGGCCCCTTGTATTCACTCCTTTCCTCTGTTCCACCAAGTTAAAGAACTTCCCAGTGTCAACCCTGTAACCACTTCTTAATAGTTTAAAAGCAATCATATCACCTCTCCTTCAATCTATGAAACTTTTCAGTCCACATTCCCTCAGCCTGTCTTTATAACTAACATTGTACAGTAATGATACCATATTTGTTATCCACCTCTGAATCCTTTCCACAGCTAATTTATCCCCTTCAAATCCTGGGGACCAAATTTGATATAGCCCCCCACTCCCTCCAACCAACAGAATATGCAGCCTTCCATTGATGAATCCCAAATTTCAAAACTTTACATTTTCTGCATTAAATTGACACCTCCCCTATTCATTTGCCCATCTGTCCAGTTTATTCAAATCCTATCCAAATTCAACTGAATATCTCCCTGCAATCCACTGACAATGTCATTTATATAAACGATTAAGCAATACAGGTCCCAGTGCTGAGCCTTCTGCCTCCTTGATATGCCCCCCCCCCCCTCCATATTCAACTAACTGATAGCTATCAGATAGCCAATCTTGAATCCGGTTCACTAACCTCGCATCGAAACCCATGTGTTACAACTTATATATCAGCTTATCATGTGGTATCCTGTCAAATGCCTTTGTAAAATAAAATAAAATAAAATAAAATAAAATTGCAGAATATGCCTTTCCCTCATCAACCACTCTTGTCACTTTATTACAAAAAGGCAATCATAATACTAAAACAAGAGCACCAATTAATAAATCGATGTTGACTCTAACAAATACCATTACCATAATCTACCCAACGCTGTATATGGTCCTCACTAATTTCTCCAAGATCTTAACTACTGATGAAACACAAACTGGCCTATAATTTGACACTTCCAGTCTGTTACAACCCTTGTGCAATGGATATCTTACCCTCCTTCCACTCCTTGGGTACATTTCCCTTGGCCAGACTTTCATTGAAAAGTCAGATCATGGAGCTGCCATTTCTTCAGCATATTCTCTCAAAATCCATGGTGAAATTCCATCCAGTTCCACTGTTTTATTGACCCAGAGTACTAAGTACTCTGGGTGTCAATAAAACTTCGAACCTGCCCTATCCCTCTAGTATTAAAACTTACTTCTCCAGAATGAAATACCTCAAAGAAGCGTTCATCGAACAACTCCACTATGTCCTTTGCATCAGTCACTCTATTCCCATTTTTATCCAACAATGTCATTCTTCTAAAATCATTTCTCCCCCTCCTCCTGGCCACATAGCTATAAAAGGTTCCTTAGGATTTTCTCTGGATCTCAGGGCCAATCACTTCTCATATTCCAGTTTTGCCTTCCTTACCATAATAGTCACTCTCCTGGCTTGAGTCTTATATTCTTCATGCATCTGCTCTCCACCTGTCTCCTTATATCTCTTCCATAACCTCTTTTTAACCTGCAGTTCCTGATTGATATTGTTTGTCATCCACTTTACATCAAACTGTGTCCTCTTCTTCACTTGTGGTATACCACTTACTACTGACACTAATAAATATTTCTTCACAATTTCCAAAGCACTAATGATATCTCAACATTTCCAATTCCTCTCTCTCAATGGAACTGCCACAAGCTGATATCTAAGACTATTATAATCACTTGCCTTATAATTCCAAATACATTCTTTCTCTTTGCTACTCCTGCAAACTGAGATGGCATCTGACTCCCAAGTTGGAGAGAGTGACCATGTGGTTCATCTTCCAAATCAAAACCACATGGTCACTCTCTCCAACTTGGGAGTGAGATGCCATCTCGGTTATAATCAGCTCTTCTGATGCTATGACCAAATCCAAAACTCTTGAACCTTGTGTTCCTTCTACTACATGTTGCCCAAGACATCTGTTACTCAAGAATCCTAGAAATTTCATTCCCTTATTACTACATGCAGTTTCCTCTTCCCAATTTATACATCTCCTAGTCCCCACCCTCTGTGCTCCTTGGTTTGTAGCAACATCCCACAAAATATCCTGTCTTGCCCACCTCTACCTCACACCATTACTGCCAATGACCTCCAAATTCTTCACTTTGAGGGGACCTAAGTCATCACTTATCATAAGCAGTACTCCACCACCGTGTTTTCCCTTCCTATCCTATCAAAAAATGCTGTACCCTGCTAATTCTATTCCTGTTAGTATATTGTCTTCCGTCAACCACATCTCAGAGATTCCAATAATCTTTGGACCAGCCGATAATATCAGCACCACCAATTCATCTCCTTTATTCCGGATCCCCCTGGCATTAGTATAAAGAATAAAAATGTCACTGTTTCTATATCTATTATTATCCCCTTCAGACTCCACTGGGTCTAACATTACCCGATGTATTCCCCCCTTCTCATAAGTACAATGTATTCCCACAAGAGACCAAACCCTGATAATTCTAGTTTCCCTGCATTGATATACTGACTCATTCAAAAATCAACATCTCTCCAGATGCCTACGTCGTTCCTCATTCAAATGCAAGCAGTCTCTTGCATAGAGTTCCTTTCTGTGATCAAATGCCATCCAAGCATCCACATACTCCATGCCTCACTTTTGACACATTCTGGCTATCATACCATTCATTATTAATGCTCTTCTCCTCAGCTGTTCATTACATTACCTGGGCAACACACACTATCTTCCCTCTCTGAGTCTTCTTCCATACAATCTAAAGCATGAACCTCAGATCTCTTGCCACCTGATTCACATTGCCTCTCAAGTCATTTGTGTCCACCATCATAATCATCTCATCCATCCTTTCACCCCACTTAGTTACCATAACCACACTTTCTTTCATTCTTCCAGGCAAACACTCCTCAGGCATTCTATCTTGCACACCATGGATCATCGAGTCTCCATACATCATACCTCTTACCACTCTGTTCCTTCCTTGCTCACCTGCATTCCTCACTCTCTCACCTCTGACTCTTTCTTTCTTTATTCCCCTACTTACCTGCTCTCCTGGCATCTCTATCCCTGATTCCAGCACTCCCTTGCATTTTTCTCATTCCCTCTCTTCAGCTGTTTCTATTCTCTCCTCTTCTATCATTCCCATAACTCTTTCTCTCACTTTGATTCACTTTGCATTTATTGCTTTCCTTCACTTAATTTAATCTCTTCTTTCATGCTTCTCAACTCATTCCCGAGACATTTCACCTCCTCTTTCAGCACATCTACCTCTCTCTGTAAGCTATCCACTCTTGCTCACCATTCATCCTCCCAACTAAGACCATCTCTAAAATCTTCACAATGATTCAAATTTTCCACGCTCCCCACTTTTATTTTTTCATTTACATTCTGCTCTTTATCCTCACTCTATATCTTACTACTCTCTCTAGATCGATATTCTCCTGCCTCTGATGTGACGCAGCTGAGGTTTGTTATACTAATCTCCAATTCACAAAGTTCCACCCATTTCCAACATTTTCCACATATATTATTATTATTACATAACACCTCCAGGGAGTCCAAACAAAGACTCATCGAGGAAAGCTACCTACTCTACAGCTCTCCGACTCCACCAACCACAACTACCTTCATTGTCTACACCATTTCCCAAACTGTGTTCCGTGGAAGATGAATAAGTGTTCCGCAAGAAGTTCTCCTGCAATTTGTCATTTTAGTTTTCTAAGCATTTTTCATGAATAAATATTTTATAATGGAACTATTCTGAGGAGAATAATGTTTGTGAATATGTCAAAAAGCTCAGACCCAGAACGCCTAATAACATCTGTGTAGCAAATGTTAGTGACAAAGCGGCATATTTTTAAACATGGAAATATTCATGAATTATCGTTAATTTTCACACATCGAAATCTTTCAACAATCAGGAAAGAGAATACCACTGTTTCTGACAGGTCATAAAAATTGTGTGCAAGTAGATTATAACAATGGGCGCCGTATACTCTGTTCTCCAAACTGAAGGAAATGACATCTGTGTAGCAAATGTCAGTGACCAAACGGCATATTTTTAAACATGGAAATATTCATGAATTTATGTTAATTTTCACACATCGAAATCTTTCAATAATCAGGAAAGAATATCACTGTTTATGACTGATCATAAAAATTGTCTGCAAGCCGATTACAACAATGGGCGGTGTATCCTCTGTTCTCAAAACTGAAAGAAATAACATCTGTATTGCAAATGTTAGTGACCAATCAGCAAGGAAGTATAAAGAAAATTTTTCCACTAAAATTGAAGATCAAGGTAGTCTGTATCCGGTTCTCAAATCTAGCAATACCGAATACTTTCTTCGCAGTTCATATTGTACGGTGAAAGTTTCAAAACCGTAGTGCTGTGATTTTTTAAAAGTAATAGGACTGCAGATTTAAATTTTAATATGGGACAAGGGACTTTGTTTATTTTTGGTATTAAGAAATCTCTTATTGAAGGTGTTTGTGATGGAACAGATAGTGAATCATCTACCACCAGCCTACAAAGCTATCTCCAGGATGCATAAAAGGAGGGAAAAACTACCAGCACACAGGAGAAAAAGTCTGCATTCACTTGTAAGTAATTATAATAATATTATAAATTTTTGGTGATCAGAATGGGATTTGTCAATGAAAATCAGCACAAATTAATTTAATGATGTTTATGTTTAATTGAGTATAAATTAATAATTAATGATCAATTATTAATTAATAATAAAAATCAGCTAAATTAACAATTATTAATTAATACATGACGAAATAACGAAGGTGTTCCGTAAAAATTTCAGGATTTGCGAAGTGTTCTGTCGTAGGAAAAGTTTGGGAAACGCTGGTCTACACCAATGCCATCTACCACCCACCATCACCACTAGTATTTTCACAGACAATCACAAACATCCATGCCTATATGGGATTCAAACCCACAGCCTTTTGGCTGGAGAACAGATACGCTAACCACTTGGCCAACTCTTGTGCATGTCAAAAGTGGAAAGATGAAAAAGAAATACAAAAAATGAAAACAGAGCAAAACATAACTTATCAGGAGGCAAAAAGAAAGCTAGCCACCATCACACCTGCTCTGAGATCCTCTTATGTTGAGAATATAACAATTAAGAAAGTACCAACAACAACTCAAACTTGTTTGTCTGTTCCACCATCTAATAATTTCACCATACCTGCACCTTATGATTGCAAGTGTTTCTCTGTTGAGCGAATCAATAACATGACCTATGACTTTACTCCAGAGACAACTCCAAAAATGGCCCCACTCAATGAAAACTGACTTATCAAAAAAATCACGGCAAAGATATCACTCAAGCCACAGACACTCCCACAGAAAAATTTATACTTCAGTACCCACTGAAACTAAACTTATCAACTGACCCCAACGTAAATTTTTACAATGGAACTGTCGTGGATTTTGCCAGAATACCAATGATATCAAGATTTTGTTGCAGAAACACAAATCTTTCTGTTTCTGTCTACAGGAAATGTACTTAAGACCCAATGAGGATCCTACCTTTAGGAATTTCACTGTTGTATGCAAGGACAAATCCTGCTCATGGAGGAGTCACATTTCTTTCCATCATGTCCAACTTAATACTGCTCTGGAAGCAGTAGCAATTCGCCTCTCCGTGGGATTTCTTATTACAATAAGTTCAATTTATTTACCACCGAGTGCCGAGTTAAATGAAATTGATCTTGATAACCTTATGTGCAACTGCCTGAACTCATATTTTTGATGGGTGATTTTAATGGCAACAATACTCTGTGGGGAGTGCCAACACTAATAGACGAGGTCAAATCATTGAAAGAATCCTTGATAATAATAATGTCTCCATTTAAATAATAAACTAATACTTTCTTCCATATACCTATCCATTCATATTCTGTAATGGATCTTACAATCTGCTCCCCCTCCATTCTTCCACTGCTCACGTGAGACGTTGAAGAGAACATATATGGAAGCGATTGCTTTCCTGTTCTTTGCACAATGTCTTCACAGGAACCATGTTCACCCACAAAGATACCTATATGGAAAATGGACCAGGATGACTGGAATATTTTTTCTCATTTTGCAAAATCTAAAACTAATACCGTCAGTCAAACACCGAAGCGGTAAAGTACATAACAGGGTGCAATGTCCAGGCAACAACTGCCTCCATCAGAAAAACATCATCTCAGTTTCCACTCTATCCAAAGCCTTAATTGAACCCAGAATGTCAGACAGCCAAAAAAGATTAACACATGGGGGTTTGCTTTGTAGATACCCCGCCACCTTTATAGTTTTCAAGCATGTTATTATTATCTGAGACTTCCAGGGAGTCAAGGACTCATCGATGGAGGCTGTAAATTACCCAACCCAGCTATCATACCTTACCTTAAATTCATTTACACTAGATGCACTCACTACCCCTAAGGGTAAATTATTCCACTCACTCACTGCTCTCTGGGAGAAAAACCTAGCTCTTACCCCTTCCTTGACTGAGAACAACCTTAACTTCCATGGATGCCCCCCCCCCCACCTTCCATATAACAAAAAATTTCATCATTTGAAATGTTATAATGCCCATTCAAAAGTTTATAGACCTCTATCATATCACCCCTCTTTCTCCTGTTAACCAGAGTCTGCAATCCACATACTTGCAATCTGTCCTCATAATCTAAATCCCATAATCCGGATATAATCTTAGTAACTCTTCTTTGCACCCTTTCCACAGCTCCTTTATCCCCTTGGAACCCGGGAGACCAAATCTGCACACAGTAATCCAGGTGTGGTCTTATCAAAGCCTTATAAAGAGACAAAATCACTTCCTTATCCTTACATGTCAAGGTTCGCTTCAACATAGCAATTATCCTCTGGGTTGTATTTGCAACTTTTGCTATGTGACCTTTGAACTTTAAATTCTTATCCACCAATACAAAAAGGTCCCTTGCCTCTTCAGTTTCTTGTAGCATAACCCCACTAATATAATATGCCACTGGAACTCTAATCATGCCAAAGTGCATAACTTTACACTTACTAACATTAAACTGACAGCCATTTTTGTTTGCTCAGATTTCCAGTCTATTCAAATCATTTTGTAATATTTGAATATCAGTAGCATCCCTGCCTATCTTTTGCATCATCAGAAAACAATTACAAATCTGTAATTGTTTTCTTCAAGCAGGGTTTGATGTCATTAATGTACAGATTGAACAATAATGGCCCAAGGCCTGAATCCTGAGGTACACCACTGGTTACCTTAAATCTTTCATTTTTGAAAATTATGGAGACAACTACCGTGTTTGAATAAAAACTTTAGTTTAATATAACTAAAATCTACAATTCGACGTTTCGACCTTTATGTCAAGGTCATCTTCTGGAGCGTACAAATATACACAAGAAACAAGCTATACTACAATCAAACTGGTTCGTTAAAGACACTGACCAACCGCTACCACAATTGTTGGCCTGACCTCTGGTGGAAAAAAAAAAAAAAAATTAAAAATAAAAATTATACATCAACGCTAGAGTCCTATTATTTGTGTTGTCTTCTATATACATATATTAACATCATTCCAGCCAGTTGGAGTGGAATGGTTTCTAATACTAGCGGATTGGCTAGAGTCCTGACTTATGTTGAATCTTTCATATTAGGTTGGCTGAATGTGTGCCATCCAGATCCTTGGAATTTTCATACCATCTTTGTTATTGATATTTGGGTGATTTATCAGGATTTCGCAGGATTCCTTAAATTTTCTTTCGTACCAGGTTTTTGTGCAGTGTAAGGAGCAGGTGCTTTTCCAGTTGATTTGGTGTAAGGTGTTAAGTGCATGGTCTGAGAGGCCTGCTTCACCATAATGGTTATATTTGATGTGTCTAATGTGTTCTTTCTTGCGTATAGGGATTGTCCGTCCTGTTTCTCCAATGTACGGTAAGTTACAGGTGCAGCGGATGCAATAGACTCCAGGATGTGCTAATGGGAGGAGGGGATCCTTAGAGGAGCTGAATATGGTTTTAAGTTTAGTGGGTGGTTTAAAGGTGGTATTGAGGTTATAATGTTGTAGGATTCTGTTGATTTTTTCCGATAGCCCTTTAATGTATGGGATGGCTATGGTTTTACTGTAATCGAGATTCGTTTTTGTTGTGGTTTTATAGAGTATTTTATTGACAGTGTTTTTGTTATAGCCATTATTTATGAATGTGTTACTAATGATTTTTAGTTCTTGTTTCAGGGCTTGCTGGTTAGAGCAAATAGTTGTGGCTCTGTTTTTAAGGGTGTTAATGATTCCATATTTTTGTGCTGGGTGGTGGTATGAATTCGCATGTATGTATTGGCCCGTGTGTGTCGGTTTTCGGTAGATCGTGAAGGATAGACTGCCCGAAGGAAGACATGTAACTAGTTTGTCTAGAAACGGGAGCGAATTTTGGTTTTCGATTTCGATGGTAAATTGTATACGTTCGTGTTGTTTGTTTAGGTGGCTGAGGAATGTGTTTAGCGTTTGTCGCCCATGCGGCCAGATCGCGAACACGTCGTCGACGTATCTGAGCCAGACTGTCGGTCGTAGCGTGGCGGAATCAAGAGCCCTTTGCTCAAAGGTTTCCATGTAGAAGTTAGCGAATGGGGGGGATAATGGTGAGCCCATGGCTGTACCTTCCTTTTGTAGGTAGAATTTGTTTTGCCACACGAAGTAACCGGACTTTAGTACATGGGCAAAGAGGGCCGTAATGTCGGGCGGAAATTTGTTCTGTAGTAGGAGAATTGTATCATTGAAACTTATTAGTCAAAACTGACTAATAAGTCGTCTTTGTCGAGTGTTATGTTTTTGATTTTGTTTATATGTTGTGTGTTTTTTTTTATGTAGGAGGGGGAATGACCTACCAACTCCTTGAGTGTTGCCACTAATTTCTTGGCTAGGTGGTAATTGGGACTGTCTATTCCTTCCACGATTGGTCGAAGGGGCACATTTTGTTTGTGTATTTACGGAACCCCATATATTCTGGGGGGTCGGGCGTAGTGGGGTTTGAGTTTTTTAACCGTGTCTGGTGGCCAAGAAGTGACGGACTTTAGTAGTTTTTCTGTTTTATCCTTTATTCTTTTTGTTGGGTTATAATTTACCATTTTATATGTGTTGTTATCGGCTACTAGTTGGTTCATTTGCAGTATGTATGTTGACCTGTCAAGGACAACAGTGGCACTGCCTTTATCTGCTTTCGTTATTATTATGTTTTGTTTGGCTTTTAATGATTTAATTGCTGTTAATTCTGTTTTAGTCAGGTTGTTCTGTATAGTTTTCTTGGTTCTAAGACATCCATGAAATACGGCCAACTCTTACTATAAACCACCACAGAAAAGTTTCAACCAAAGCCAGCCACACCCTGAACCCTGAATAATTATCAACCCATTGCTCTGATCAGTTGTCTTTGTAAGATATTAGAGAAAATGGTTAATGCCAGACTTTTCTGGTATTTAGAAAGCAACAATCTTCTCTCCAATGCACCGTGTGGGTTCCATAGACATCATTCAACTTTAGACGATTCGGTTCATTTAGAAACTTGTATAAAAGATGAATTTCTGAATCAAGAATACCTTGTCTCAGTTTTCTTTGAAATGGAAAAAAGCTTACGACACAGCCTGGAGATATGGCATATTAAGAAACATGCCAAACCTCAACAAATTTGGTTGCATGAGACTGCCCCAAATTTGGGAGACTTACATCAGGAGACCTTCAGCCCAACGGCCAAGAATACTTACATAGCCTGCGAGGGGGGTAGCATCAGGACTTTTAGGAGAAACAATAGTTTCCTCGCTTCGTCCTCATTTACTGTGTGCAGTGCCTGCATGCACGTCTTTATTTTAAGTTCCTTTGAAGATGACACCATGATGTTTCCGAAATATTGGAAATATATATTAAAGTTTAATTTAATTTATATTCTAGTGTACTTTGTGAATTCCTTAAGTTAATTAATAATAATAATAATACGGCATATTAAAAGACCCTCTATAACCTGGGTATCAAAGGACACCTTCCTGTATTCATTAAAAACTTTCTGTCCAGGCGAACTTTCCAAGTCAGAGTGCGAACTACACTATCTTGACCATATCATCAAGAACAGGGTGTAACCCAAGACTCAGTAATCCCACCCTTATTAAATTATTTTTATTTAATAAGGTTAAAACACCTTATGGTAATTGGTTCTGGTAAAATACTTATAAGATATGTATTACTAAAATCTTGGTATTTCTAGCCTGGCTCCCACTGATGAGACCTCAATAAAGGTCGAAACCGGTCTAGGTAGTGGCCCCCCCTGCCTTTAATACAAAACATCATACATCCCCTTCTTGGAGATGTGTTTTGGCATTAAGGGTAAATATTAAGATTAGTGATCAGAGCTTATGCCACCTTTGCCACAAGTTGCCTTGGTCTTGCACTACCTGTAGGATCAGCTAGACTTGCATCACTTGCAGTGTTTGCTTACTTGGGAAATGGAGTAAAACCAGGTTTAAAATTGCTTGGTATTTTTGACATTTATTATACCCAAGGTAAAATACTTTCTACATAAACCCAAGACTCTGTCTTAAGTGTGACACTTTTTGCTATTAAAATTAACTCAATCACTGAACAGCATCCTCCCACTGTAGACAATGCTCTATATGTTGATGACTTCACAATTTACTGTCACTCTCATAACATGAAGGTAACTGAAAGACACTTCAGCAAGCATTTGATCATGTTTCTCTGTGGGCTCTTAGTAATGGGTTTAGGTTTTCAACAGGAAAAAGCATCTGTGTACACTTCTGTTGAAAATACACTCTTCACCAAGATCCTGAATTAAGAAAATACACTCGTCACCAAGATCCTGAATTATTCATCTTTGTAGCTACTGGAATAACATTGTTATTCCAGTAGCTACAAAGATGAATCCCAAATTCTTGGGACTCATCTATGACAAAAAAACTTACATTTCTAGCACACATTCATCAACTAAGAGAAATGTGTAAGAGAGCTTTGAACCTCCTTCGCACTCTATCCTCTACTGAGTGAAGTGCTGATCAAGTTTCATTGCTCCATCTTTATCAT
Organism: Typopeltis vanoorti; assembly: GCF_054136105.1. Taxonomy (NCBI): domain Eukaryota; kingdom Metazoa; phylum Arthropoda; class Arachnida; order Uropygi; family Thelyphonidae; genus Typopeltis; species Typopeltis vanoorti. Next base: position 92,900,936 of record NC_143571.1, on the reverse strand, counting down.
GCATAAAGATGGAGCAATATCGTTCAAAGCTGGATTATGGGTCTCAAGTCTATGGTTCTGAAAGACAGAGTAACCTGTAATGGTTGGATTCCATCCATCATCAGGGTAGATGGATAGCTACTGGTGTCTTTCACACATCACCCACTCAGAGTCTTTATGTTGAAGCAAATGAATCGGCTCTATCACTTCAACGGAAACAATTGTCTCTTAATTATGCCCTGAAGATAAAGTCTCTCCCAGATCAACCTACATGGACTAGTGTATTTTCTCTGCATTGGGAAGCTCAATATCACACACTTCAAACTGCTATATGTCTTTTTGGTATGCGTGTTAAAGAGACTGTGCAAGCCGTTGGTATGAATGTTGACAACATTGCCTGCACTAAACATAACAGCATCCTTCCATGGCAGGTTTGCACTCCATCCTGCAACCTCTCACTTTGTCAGCTATAGACGTCTCATACTCCATCATCTGTCGACCTGCAATTGTTTAATGAATACAGAGCAGCACACTCTGATGCCCATCTATACTGATGGTTCAAGAACTAATACCACCTAATTGTAGCAATTACACAGCAGAGTTACATGTCATTCAGCTTGCACTTGTGCATATAAAAGAAAAATGCTACCAAAAGTATATAATTTATACAGACTATATCCTCTCTTGTATATAATTCACATCCAGTACTTTATGAGGTCTTACATGTTTTACAAAATGAAAATCCTTAATTTTGATGTTCAGTTGTGCTGGATTCCCAGCCACAATGGAATTAAGAGAAATGAGGCTACAGACAGTTTATAAGATCAAAGCTAATTGCTGAATGGAAGTCATCATGAAAATTGAAAATTTTCATGATGACTTCCATTTGGCATTCTAGTCAACGTATAAAGAGAAGAGAGGAAGTTGTTCTTGCTAGGCTCTGCATAGGTCACAGTCATCTTGCACATTCTTATTTACTGAGGGCTGATGACTCTCCCATGTGTGAAAAATGCAATACACATCTCAACTATTTGACATATTTTGGTGGAGTGCCAGCACTTTACACAAGAGAGGAATGAAATTTTTACCTATCTAGCCAAGCCATATACACTTAGGCAGATTGCATGATGTTTAATTTTTTACAAAGAATTAATTTGTACAAACACATTTGACTATAATTTTGTTTATATGTAAATACTGTATTGCTTAACTTAACTTTTGTATATATATTCTTCATTAGTTTAATTTTTGATCAATTATGTATTGCTGTAGCCTTCGATCTTGTATAATTGTGTAACCTTGTAATTTTAGTAATATCTAAATACCACATTACTGAACTTAATTTTTATGCATACATATTGTATAATAATTCTGTTTTGCCTCTACACTAGTGGCCAAAATTGTGGAAATCTTTTGGAAAAAGTATTTTTGAGGTTTGATGGCTCATAACACCACTTTTTTTTTGGTGTAATACCATAAAATTATATTGCAATGGAAAGATAATTTAATCAAGAATGTAATGCAACAAAGTTTGTTCAATTATCTGTATTCTATGAAAAGTTATAGCCAAATAACCAGAAAAAAGAAGCACAACTTGCTTAGGTTGATATGAAGTAGCTTTCCTTCATTTGAATGTAGCCAATGAGCATGAGTGTTTAGAGAGCCAATCAGGTGTCATCTTGTTTTGGAGTTGAGAGGAGGACATTTGTCAGTGTGTTATGTGATTGCTATCAAGTTGGTTGGTTTTTTTGCTTTCTTTCATTTAGTGAGCATGTAAGACGAAGTAAAATTAAAGAAATGGCTGGTCACCCAGAAAGCGATGTAAAATAGTACTATTGAGTGAACAAGGCTACAGTTATGAAGAAATTAGAAGAAAAATTGGTAGAAACTTATTGGTGGAAAATTTAGAAATGAAAATTGAAGAGGTATAAGGAGACTCAGTCACTACAAAACCAGATCGGTCAAGGCAGGAAAAGGTGCACAACAGCAAGTAATAATAGAAGAATTGAGAGGCTGTGCCTGCGTGACAGAAGAAAATCATCTGGGTGTATACAAGATAAAATGGTGCAATACAATGTGAAGTTGAGTGCAAGGACTGTTCAGTGCAGATTGCAGGAATTTGGTCTAAATGCTAGAATTCCACGAAAAAAGCCATTTTTATCTCTCAAACAAAGGTTGAAAAGATTAAACTGGGCTAAAACCCATGTTAACTGGACAGCTGAACAATGGGACAGTGTTATTTGGAGTAATGAGACCAAAATCTCCCTGTTTGGTAATGATAGCATAAAATAAATAAGGAAAAGAATCGGAGAAGATTTGCATCCTGATTGCATTACACCTACCGTGAAACACCCACTTAGTGTTATGATCTGGGTTGTATGACATCAAAAGGTGTAGGCAGAGTTTGCGTGATTAATACTTAATAAATGTCCCAAAATACATAAATGAAATACTTGAGCACAAACTGAAGCCTTCTGCACGTGATCTTTTCCATTTATATTTCAACAGGATTCAGCTCCATGTCATGTTGCTGCTGTGTGCAAAAAGTGGTTTCAAGATAATCATATTCCACTGCTGGATGGCATGGGAATAGCCCAGACCTTAACCCAATCAAAAATCTATGGAGCCAACTAAAGAAACTTGTTAGTCAGAAGCAACCCACCAATAAAACCCTATTAATAGAAGCAATAATTCAATCTTGGTTTCACATTATAACAGCTGCAGAACTAAAAAACTTGTTTCACTCCATGGGAAGGCATAAGGCAGTAATTAACACTAAAGGTTACCCAACTAAGTATTAACTCACATTGTGAGAATTTTTGCATATCTCATTTTTTCTGTGTTTCACTTTTCTTCTTTATAACTGCTGTTCTAATAAAAAATCCTTCATAAAATTTATTGCATTACATTCTTGATTAAATTATCTTTCCATTGATATATAATTTTATGGTATTACTCAAAAAAAAAGTGGTGTTATGAGCCATCAAACCTCAGAAATACACTTTTTCCAAAAGGTTTCAACAATTTTGGCCACTAGTGTATGTATTACTGTAATAACATTTCCTGTAATCTTATCTATATGTCGATACTGTATTCCTTGGCTTGGTTTTGTACATGCATTTTGTTTATTATCTTGTACTGTTGTCTATTTATGTACTGCTGTAACCTATGCAGTAATTTTGTTTATATGTATTAATAGATACTGCATTGCTTAACTTAACATTTGTGCATATATATTATTTACTAGTTTATTTTTTTGGCTAATTATGTATTGCTGTAGGACACCTTGTATATTTATGTAACCTTCTTGTAATTTTGTTTATATGAAAGATACCACATTGCTAAATTTAATTTTCATATATGCATATTGTATAATAATTTCTTTTTGCCTATTTTTTTTACTGCTGTAAAAACATTTGTTATAATTTTATCTATATGTAGATACTGCATTCCTTGGTTTGGTGTTGTGTACATGCATTTTGTGCTTAAGGGTCAAAGCTGTATAACTGAGAGGAGACCTCCATATAGCCTTTAAAGGAATGCGGAGAACCGACCAGGGCTTCTGACCTAATGTCCAATCCTCACTTTCTCGTGGTGCACCCTGTTGGGTATCTACTTTGATACTGAACGAACGAGGATGGGCTGGCAATTTGGGATTTAGCCGACCAAATTGTATTCTTATTGGTTAAACCAAAATAAAAAATGGCGGTACAACATGACAAAATTTCATGCCGGCTGGGGCGTCGCCCGGTTAAACAAGGCCCCCATTGTTTTCGCCAGGGAACCAGGGCGAACAGCGAAAAGTCAGCTACTGGAACAAATCTGAAAACAAACCCCAACTCAACATCACCAGAGTTAAAGATCGGTACTATCAACGTAAGAAGCCTGAATGGCAAAGAAATGGAGCTAGCTGAGGAATTAGATAAGTACCAGATCGACATAATAGGGGTGACTGAAACAAAAAAGACCAAAACTGGTGAGATCTTTCTGAGCAATAAATACAAAATGTTATATTCAGGCAATGACAATCAAGGAAAAGAAGGAGTAGCCATAGTATTCAACACAAAATACGAGGCTAATCTTCTTGAATGGCAGTCAGTCTCAAGTAGAGTAATGTGGGCAAATATGAGAATGGGGAACTGGACAATGAGACTTATTTGTGCCTATGGTCCCACAGAAGGTTCTACTAAGGTAGAAGTGGAGGAATTTTTTGAGGCTTTAGAAAAACCAAGTGACACAATGAAAAAGGAAAAGTTGGTCCTTGTTGGGGATCTAAATAGTAGAGTAGGAAATGATTGTGAGACATACAAAAATATTTTGGGAAAATTTGGAGAAAAGAGCAAAGCACAAATTCACATGGAGAGAAGAGGCTAGGAATAAGAAAAGTCTCATTGACTATGTTATTGTTGATAGTGATGTTTTCTCCCTGGTGCAGGACACCAGAGTGTACAGAGGATTTGAAATTGGAAGTGATCACTATTTAGTCTTGAGCAGGATAAAATTGAATTTCATATTGAAAAGAATAACATGTAAGAAAGTTTTAAAGCGAATAAAAGTTGAGCAGCTCTCAGATGTGAACTGTAGACTAAAATACAGAAATATTATTGAAAAGAAAATGAAAGTGTTTGAGAACAGGAATCAAACCTTGGAGATTCAGTGGCAAACTCTGAAGGAAACATTGATTGATTCTGCCAGAGAGGCATGTGGTGAGGTTGTGTGCAAGGATAAAAAAATCAGAACTCCCTGGTGGACACAGGAAGTTAAAGAGGCAGTGAAGGAAAAGAAGAAAGCATATCAAAAGTTCCTGGCAAATAAGTCAGCTTTTACTCTTACAGAATACAGAGACAAATGTAAGAAAGCTAAACAGTGTGTAAAACTAGCTAAACAAAAGTCATGGGAGGACTTTGGCAAGAATATAGAAAATAAATATCAAGGTGGCAAAATATTCTGGAGGTTGTTGAAGAAGCTTAGGAATGGAGGAAAGAGTGCTGTAAAAGGAATTAGAGATGATAAAGGTGAAATGAAAACAGGAGAAAAAGATATCCTTGAAGTATGGAGTAATTACTTTGAAAAACTGCTAAATGAAACAAGCAGTGATGACAGCACAATGATAAAAAACACTGACCAGGCATGCAGTCAGGAATACATATCCATACTTGAAGTAGAAAAAGCCATCAAAGGCTTGAAATGTGGAAAGGCAGCAGGAGTAGATGATATTCGACCAGAAATGCTGAAGTATGGTGGTATAAGAGTCTTACAGTGGCTGCACTGCATAGTTCAGAAAGCCTGGACAGAGGGACGAATTCCCGACGATTGGAGTAGAGCTCTCATAGTACCCATGTATAAAAAGGGAAATAAAACTGAATGTGAGAATTACAGAGGTATTTCCCTACTGAGTGTTCCTGGCAAGATCTATGCAAGTATACTTGAGAAACGGTTGAGAAGAATTGTGGAAGAAAAGCTTGGTGAAGAACAAGCTGGATTCAGGCCAAATAGAGGCTGTCAGGATCAGATCTTCACTTTACAACAAATAGTCGAGAAAGCATGGGAATATAACAAAGATCTGTATTTAAGTTTTGTCGATTTGGAAAAGGCATATGACAAGGTGCCAAGAGAGAAGCTATTCAATACGCTGCAGTTATATGGTGTCAATGGGGCATTATATCAAGCAATACTTAGTCTTTATTTGAGTTGTGAGTCAGCAGTTAGAATTGAAGGAAGTACAGGAAGATGGTTTAATGTTAAATCTGGTGTGAGACAAGGATGTACATTATCCCCTCTGTTATTCATTATCTATATGGATCACATTATGAAGGAATGTGGTATTAAACCTGATATCAAAATTGGAGATGTTAATGTCAGCTCTTTGCTTTATGCGGATGATGTTATACTTCTAAATAAATCCGCTACAAGTCTGCAAGATTCTCTGACTAAATTGAATAGCTGTTGTAATAGATACGGTATGAAGGTCAGCAGTAAAAAGACAAAGACAATGAAAATAGGCAGAATCATTGAAAATGTCAACTGTGTTGTGAATGGAGAACCTGTGGAACAAGTAAAACATTTCAGCTACTTAGGCACAATTTTTACTGAAGATGGTAAACTAAATATAGAAATAGACAACAGAATCAGCAAAGCTGGTATGGTGGGAAGTCAACTGAATAAATTCATATGGAATAAGAAAGAAATTAGTCGGAACACTAAATTAGCTGTATACAAGACTGTGTTCAAACCAATTTTAACTTATGGATCTGAGAGCTGGGTCAGAAGTAAAACACTTGACCAAAGACTAGAGACCGCAGATATGAGAGTCCTGAGAAAGATTAGAGGCGTGAACAGATGGCATCAATGGCAATATCATATTAAAAATGAGGATATTAGGAAAGAACTTGACATTGTCAGCATCCAGGAATGCGTTAGCAGAGCTAATCTCAGATGGTATGGTGACTTAAATAGAATGGGAGAGGAAAGATTAGCAAAACAAGTGTTCTCTGCCAGGTTGGCAGGAAAACGACCCAGAGGAAGACCAAGATATAGGTGGATTGATACGGTACAATGTGCCTTAGACGATAGAAATATAAGATCTGATAATGTTGGAGTCTTGACAAGTAACAGACTGATTTGGAGGAAAATTGTAGATAGGAAGTTAGTAATGATGTAATTTTTTCATGTAGTACTGTCATATCCTGTACACCCCTTGAGGGTACATGGCAGGAATTTGCTGATGATGATGATGATTGTTGACTATTTCTATACTACTGTAACCTCTGACTTTGTTTGTGCCCTCTGCAGCAATTTTGTTTATCCGTAGATGCTGCTTTATGGAACTTAATTTTTGTACAGGCATACTGTTTACAATTTTCTTTAACTGCTTATGTATAGCTGTAACCTTTGGTATGACACAGTATGATCTTTGTTGTTTTTGTGCCAAATAAATTATAAACCAAAGCAAGCCATCATATGGCATCATTTACTATTCATAGCAGCCATTCTCTCTAGATTCATCTTTGTCTGTGGTCTTTCACTTTTCTGGTCTTCTGTTTTTAAGTTCCTATTATATTATTTTCTTTTATTCTGAAAGCTGTTGCTATCTTATTTCTTAATGTTTAACAATAAGAATCAAGAAAACAATAATATATAATATAATATAATTTTAAATTTCACATTAAAAATGTGTTCACACAGGAAGGCCTGTGAAGCCCCTATGGAGGTTGCATTTGAATCCATAGTCCTAGGTTTCCCAAAGAAAGCCATTCTCAATTTGATAAATAACGAAACCTGTGGTGAGATCATAATTAAAAGAAACACACGTATTAACCACAGTGAAAATTATTTAATTGTATTTTTCCTGTCTGGTTTGATGTGTGGAGAAGTGACTGATGATTTTTTGAGTTGTTTTAGGATTATATCCATTTAGGATGGCTGTATTTTTGATTACTTCTAATTCCAGATACAATTGTATTCTAATACAATTAAATAATTTTCACAGTGGTTAATACATGTGTTTCTTTTAATTATTCTATATTTGAATTTAATTGCTGAACTAAAGGAACTTTTTAATCCTTTCATTAATTGATTCCTGAGTCATTCAATCCCTGGCATAAGCAAGTAGGTTTTTTTCTCCAGGAAAGCAATGTTTTTATGTTGAAAAACATTGCTTTCCTGGAGAAAAAGGTGTGTGACCACAAAATGGCAGCACCTGTCTGCCATCTCTTCACTAGATGCCATTCAGATTTATTTATCTATTATTTATGGCCACTCTGGCCAGAGTGGTCAAGTGGTTAGCATATCTGCTCTCCAACCAACAACCAACCCACTATCCAACTAATCCCACTACTGACATGGATGTTTGTGATTGTGTTTAGGTTGGAGATGAATTTCATCACCTGGTATGTCACCACCTTGCTCATAGGCTAGAAGCTTGAAAAAGTTCCATGTTTGGTGTGCAGGGCAGGGTTTCTAAACTATGTAAAAAAAAAATAAAATTATAAAAAATTAAATTAATAAAAATGTAGAAAAACAAAATCTCCAGCCAACAGTATGAATGTACTATAGGTTTACAAAAAAAATCCTTATATTGGCAGGAGCCACATTAAAAAACAAAATAAACACAATTTATTTCTGTATTGTTGGTTTCTGATGGAAAGACAACTATATCTAGCAGACATTATATTTACTATGACCTAATTATTCTTGTAGAGAGGTTTATACATTGGTTAAACATGATAACTAATAATTAAGGAATTGACAGCGTACACTAGAAATACAAATTAAATAAACTTTAATATACACTTTCCGATATTTCGGCAAACGTCACTTTGCCATCTTCTTGGGAACTTAATACAAAGACATGTGCACACAAGTACTACATAACAGCAAATGAGAACCGAAGTAGGAAGCTAACGTTTTCCTAAAGTCTTGATGGTGCCCCCTGCCAGGCTATATTGGTAGTTCTTGGCCTTTGGGCTGAAGTTCTTCTGATAAATGTTTCCCAAATTTGGGGCAGTCTCATGCATCCAAATTGAGGTTTGGCATGTTCCTAAGGGCTGAGGCTGATTCCATGAATAGTCTTTCATATTTGAACTTGCTGCGGTGTATTACTGTGGCTTTTTTCCATCTTATTCTGTGACGAGTATCCAGAGCGTGGTCTGCAAGCCTAGAGTGGCTGAACTGGTGAAATCGGATGTAATCCTTGTGTTCTGAGATTCTGATATTTGCTGTTCTGCCTGTTTGGCCAAAGTAGGACAATTTACAGCTGCAAGGGACCTGGTATACACCAGGTAGGTCTTTAGTGGAGCGGATAAGGGATGCCAATTTTCTGTGTGGTCTGTAACAAGTGGTCAAGTCATGTTTTTTTAAGATTTTGTTGATTTTTTCCGAGGTGCCTCGGATGTAGGGAATGGTGATGGATTTAGAGTAATCTTTTTTGTGAAGGGGGGGGGGGAGGTGGGTTGTGGATAACTGGTTTAAGTATTTTTTGGATTCTTTTGGGGGATAGCCATTGGCTGAGAAAGTGTCATGGATGTGATTTAGTTCAGTGGTTAGGGCTTAATCATTTGAACAGATTATTTTTGCCCTGTTGAATAGTGTCTTAATAACTCCATATTGTTTTGAGGGGGGGGGGGTGATGGGATTGTTGGTGAATGTATCTGCCTGTATGGGTGGGTTTTCTATAAACTGGGAAAAACAAGGTTCCATCAGGTTGGCAGGTGACTAGTGTGTCTAGGAAGGGGAGGTTATTGTTTCCCTCTTTTCCAGGGTGAACTTGATTCTAGGGTGTTGGTTGTTTAAATGTGTTAGGAAGGAGAGGAGTGAATCCGGGCCATGTAGCCAAAGAGCGAACACATCATCAATGTAGCGAAGCCATATGGTAGGTTTTTGTGGGGCTGAGTTTAAGGCTTTCTCTTCAAAAGTCTCCATAAAGAAGTTGGCCAAGGGTGGGGAAAGTGGTGAACCCATGGCTGTCCCCTATATCTGTTTATAGAATTTTTCCTGCCAAACGAAATAGCCTGAGTTCATTGTAAACTGAAATAGGGCTGAGATATCGGGAGGAAATTTAGCTTGAATTAGCTCTAAGGTTTCTTTGAGGGGGACATTCACGAATGTCCCCCTCAAAGAAAATGAGGGGGACATGCACGTCCCCCCTTCAATGAGAAAGAAATAGTGATCACCAAAGCGGATAAGGGGAAAGCCACTGTGGTACTCAATCTTAATGACTACACAGGTAAGCTCAAGACTTTACTATTAGATCGTTCCACTTACCTCCCTATTGAATACAATCCCACCAACTCTCAAATTAGAAAACTCCATAGGCTCCTTAAGAAGGTCATTTCTTGGCCTGTGGAGATTACCAATAGACTGAAACCATATAACTGTAGACCCCCCCCACATATATGGGCTCCCAAAAATACATAAAGAAAATGTGCTATTACGTCCCATAGTGGATGGCATTAATTCCCCCCACTGACAAACTAGCCAAGCATTTAGCCAAAGCGCTCTCACACTATACTGGCAACACACCATCACACACAAAAAACTCAGCCCACTTCAAAGCCAGTATTGAAAACCTTATACTCCAACATAATGACGTAATGGTCAGTTTTGACATCTCCTCCTTATTCACGAATGTCCCCCTCAAAGAAACTTTAGAGCTAATCCAAGCTAAATTTCCTCCCGATATCTCAGCCCTATTTCAGTTTACAATGAACTCAGGCTATTTCGTTTGGCAGGAAAAATTCTATAAACAGATAGAGGGGACAGCCATGGGTTCACCACTTTCCCCACCCTTGGCCAACTTCTTTATGGAGACTTTTGAAGAGAAAGCCTTAAACTCAGCCCCACAAAAACCTACCATATGGCTTCGCTACCTTGTTGATGTGTTCGCCATTTGGCCACATGGCCCGGATTCACTCCTCTCCTTCCTAATGCATTTAAACATTAAATGCGTTAGGAATCAAGTTAAGGGCCAAGAACTACCAATATAGCCTGCCAGGGGGCACCATCAGGTAAACGTTAGCTTCCTAGCTTCGGTTCTCATTTGCTGTTATGTAGTACTTGTGTACACGTGTCTTTGTATTAAGTTCCCAAGAAGATGGCAACGTGACGTTTGCCAAAATATCGGAAAGTATATATTAAAGTTTATTTAATTTATATTTCTAGTGTATGCTGTCAATTCCTTAATTATTAGTTATTATGACCTAATTAATAACTTAATTGTTAAATTGAAGTAAATGATAATTTTTAGATAATTCAAATGATTATATAATAACACATAATGTTATTTTAATGTATGAAATTCTGGGTGATAAATTAAAATTTATTCATTAAGTAATAATAATCAAGCACTGCAAACTTGGAAAAGGATACAATATTTTCAAATTTCAAATGTGGATACCTACGACTAAGCTGTGCAATTCTTCTTAATGAACTTGTGCCTATAATACTATAAAAGTTAAATTGTGGAATCAGCAAAAATGGAAAAACATTTCATCATATTCAAATACAACTTAAGAATACAATAAGATCTTAAGTGATCTGCTGTTAAAAAATTTAATTTTACGAATATGAAAAAAAAAAATCTTTTGAAACCTTATCAAATCTTTCAGCTATAAATGTGCTGCATCAACTGAAAATCATGAATTATTAGGATCATTAATTAATGACTAGTGACAAATAACATAAGGTCCCTACCAGCCAAGCCAACTATACCTTTCCCATTTCCACAACATGGCTCTAGTGAATCTAGAAAGTTTTCCACCACAGATACATGAAATCATATATATATATATATATATATATTTTTTTTTCACTTATGGTTTCTCACCAAAATGAAGAGATCATATCGACTTCTCATGGCCACTATATCTTAACACTATATATTATTGTCTGAAATTGATCTAGTTGATTTCCTTAAGTAGTAATAGGGTTAGAGTGTATCCAGATATTATTATTATTATTATTATTTGACACCTCCAGGGAGTCCCAAGACTCAGAGGGAGAGTGTGCCAACAGCATCGAATGATTGGTCCCCTTCCAACTACTAACCGCGCTCAAACTTACTTAACTGAGCCATTAGTAGCAGAGGCTCTATATTTGCAAAAATTCTGTTTTGTAGATTAATACTAGAATAAAAATAAAAAACGATTTAATACTGTGAGAGATTTGCAATAAAATATTTTGACAGCATAAATTTCTCTAAAGAGAAATAATAAACATGAAAGAATTTAATTTTTGTGATGACAACTGGTTTTGTCTATGTATCTTGAAAAATGTTTAAGTATGAAAGTTAAATGACAAGTAAGCAGTTGTATTACAAGAAAACAATGGAACTATAAAATTCTCTGTTTTTAATTAATTTTTCTTTGTTTAGTAACTGAATCATTCTTTTTCTGCAGAGATAAATGTTATACAATAATCATAGCCAGACATCTTATTTACAAAAACAACAAATCTGATTGTTCATCAGGAGTAATGTGACTAAATAGAAGAAAAAAAAAAGATGAGAAGGATATCAGTGTTATGGTTGGCAGGAAATCAACAAGGTGAAGGAGAGAAAGATATACCGTTAAGAGGAAAACTAAAAGTCAAATGAAAAAACTCAAAGTAAATTTTCCTTAAGAAACTACCAATATAGCAAATACTGGTAGATGAATTAAGAAGAAAATCTTTTCTTTCTGATATATCCTAAACAGGAAGTATTCAGTGTAGGTTAGAATCACTACTGTTATCACCTGGATAGTTAATACTATTTATTAACTTAAAAGCTAATATTTCGCTGGTATTATATCCAGCATCTTCAGAGCACACAAACAAAGTTTGTTACAAATGAGAGACAACCACAATTCGGTGTAACAGTGGGGCTAGTATAAGTAATTGCAGCATGCAACACAAGACTAAAGTCCTAATACGGTGCCATCTAAGTTATATATATAAAAAAAAAAAATTTAAAAAAATAAAAAAAAAAACAGTAGCCCAAAGTTTTGAAAAAAAAAATAAATAAAAATAAATAAATATGAATTAGGTCTTAGGATGACTGTCTCCCAAATCTTTGGTAGATTTATACAGCCATACTTGTTAAGGTTTGGAGTATGTTTCAAGTCTTCTGTTGATTCCAGGAACAACCTCCGACTTGTAGAAACTTCTGTGCAGTACTTTTGTTTTTTTCCAATTGATCCTGTGTGCACTTTTGCTATGGCAAGTAGAGTCTGGCAGACCATGCTTTGGATACCCCAGCATACAGGATCAATTGGAAAAAACAAAAATACTGCACAGAAGCTTCTACAAGTCAGAGAGGTTGTTCCTGGAATCAACAGAAGCCTTAAAACATACTCCAAACCTTAGCAAGTATGGCTGTATAAATCTACCAAAGATTTGGGAGACAGTCATCCTAAGACCTAATTAATATTTATTTATTTTTATTTTTTTTCAAAACTTTCAATGACTACTATAGTTTATTCAAAACTTTGGACTATTTTTTTTTTTTTAAACTTAGATACCGCCATATTAGGACTTTAGTCTTGTGTTGCACACTGCAATTACTTATACTAGCCCCACTATTACACCGAATTGTGGTTGTCTCTCATTTGTAACAAACTTTGTTTGTGTGCTCTGAAGATGCTGGATATAATACCAGCAAAATATTAGCTTTTAAGCTAATAAATAGTTATTTTCTTATCAATCTGTGTTTGCATCAATACTGTTTAAATCCAATTCAACTACTGTTATCAAATATTTCATGGATTCAAGTAATCAGTGTGGGAGACCAGCAAAATATTCACACTAGATGTACTGAAACACTTCAACAGGCCAACTGTTGCTCTGATATAACACAGATATAATCTTCATGGATTTCTCCCTTGTCATCTTCCACTTAAGCAGAAAATTCCATCAATTAGTATCCTATAACAACCTTTCAGAAGTTCATAAGCCTCAGTCATAATATTTCTCTTTCTCCTGTTTACCAGTTTATTCTGCAGTCAATAAACAAACTGTCCTCACAATCCCAATATCAGCACCATAAATATTTGCAACCTGTCCTCATAACCTACGTTACACAATCCCAATATCATAATCATAAATATTCCTTGCACTCACTTCACAGCCTCTTCATCCCCTTTGAACCTGAGGAGACCCAATCTGTGCACAGTACAGGTGCAATAAATCAAGGTCCTATAAATTGGCAAGATGACTTTCTTATCATTACATGTCAGAATTTATTTCAGCATTGCAATTATTCTCTGAATTGCATTTGCAATTTTTTTTCTATGTGACCTTTGAACTTTAATTCCTATTCAACCATAACTTCAATCCCTAAACTCAGATGCTCCAAGCATAATTCCACCAATATAATATACCACCAGAAATATCATATTGGTGAAATTATGCTTGGAGCATCTGAGTTTAAGAATGTGTAATATGACTGTGACTATTCGCTATTCATCATCATCATGTGTATCAAGGATTTAGGCCTTGCATGGCCTGTTCCGGCCTTAGAAGTCATCGTGGAATCGTTTAAGAGGACGTCCTGGTTTTCTTTTTCCTAATGGCTTGTACTTTAAGGCTTGTTTTGGTAATCTTTCTGTTTATATTTTTTAATTTTTTCTATTACTGTTCTTGGTTTAATTCTTTCATAATTTCTTCATTTCTTTTGTGATCAAATATGGTATATTTTGCAGTTTTTCTCATAAACTTCATTTCTGCTGTTATTAATCTTTGTTTGTCTTTTTGTTTTATTGTCCAGATTTCGCTTCCATAAGACTGGTAGGGTTAATGTATTGTATACTTTTAGTCTTGTTTGTTTTTGAACTAGGTTTGGTTTAAATATAGAGTTAATTACAGCTGTTATTTTTAAATATTTTGCAATTTTTACGTTTATATCTTTTTCATTTTCATATGTGATCATACATCCTAGGTAGTTAAATGAATTCACCTGTTCTAAGATCTTGTTATCTATTACCATTTTAGTTCTTGCTGGATCTTGTCCTTTAAAGGCCATAGTTTTTGATTTTTCTGTTGATATTACAAGGTCTCTTGGGGGGACCCTGTAACCCCTAGAGAATGCGTCCCCTCGGTGGCAGATAGGGGAGCCCACCATATGTGTGTGTGTGTGTGTGGTGGGGGTGGTCCGAATATACTGAATAAGGACTCGTGGACCAACAGGGCCATAAGGGGCAATCATCTTGATTGTAAGGGAAGTAGCACTCCCATGGACCCCTAGCTGGATCTATCCTCTTCTTCTTCTACTTTGAGGAAGATCCACTTACTTTAATCTTTCCTATAAGGCATTATCAGCTAACTCTTCTTATTTTATGACCCTTATGCTATTAGAGTACTCGAGGGCCATGGGGTCTTTCATTTCTGGCCTTACAACTATGTCCTCTCTATAAACCTTACTATTCACTATTACTAACATTAAATTGCAGTCATTATCATCTGCTCACTGTTCCAGCCTATTCAAGTCATTCTGTGCATGCTGAATATCAGGCATCCCTGACCGAACTGCCTATCTTTGCATCATGATCAAACACAATTGAACACTTTCTATCAGGTCCTTCCTAATATCAATAATATTAGAAGAGATCAAACAAGACCACTGATCACCTTACATCTGACCATATATCACTTTGACACATAACCATCAGCTATCCACTTATCATTGTTCGATAATTTATATTCCAATCATATATCCTCCAATTTATTCAACAGTCTTTCATGTGATATCCTGTCAAAGTGCCTTAGCAAAGTTCAACAGAATCATACTATAGCCATTCACTTTATCATACTCAGCTGCAACATCAAATATGAACAAACTGCTCAGACTAGAGTTTGGGAAGACTTGGTGTTTAGAGATTTTGCGAGTCAGTGGACTCGAGCCAAGATGTCAAGTCTGAGTCTAAAAAATTATCAAATAAAATAATTAGTGTAAATAATGTAAATAAATTTTAATTGATGAAAATTTAATTTGTACTGTATTTAATTATAGTCTATTTTACTTAATCACACTATTTTTTTAGTGCACCCCATTTAAAAAAAAAAATGTTTATTATTACGTGGCACCTCCAGGGAGTCCAAGGACTCATCAAGGGAGGGAACACACTCTACAACTCTTCTCCAGCACTCAATCCAACAACTAGAACTAACTGCAACTACACCAACGCTATTTGCCACCAACCACCAGTATTTCCACAGACAATCACAAACACCCATGCCCTTGGTGGGATTTGAACCCATAGCCTTTTGGCTGGCGAGCGGATAAATAACCACTCAACCAACCAGGCCAGCATAATTCCAGCAATATACCACCAGAAATATCATCAAGACAGATTGCATAACTTCACATAACATTCATATAACATATAACTTTCATATATTCATATAACACACTCATATAACATATAATATCTCATATAACTTCACAAAAAGATATTCATTATAAATAAAGACCTTATTTTACTTAAATGCTACTCAAAAATTTAGAACAAAGACCAGGTGTTTCCTAGGTGATTACATGAGTATCTAGATTATATCAATTATTCATGTTGGCATCAATACATTTTATGGAGTTTACATGAGTAATATGGAATGTTTTTTATATTTCATTCAGTAAAAAGAGTATAAAAAAGGGCCAACCATTTCTAATAACATTTCAATTTTTGCTTATAATCACTGCATTTGTACTCAAAGCATAAAATGTAAGCAAAATCAAATGTGATCAAATATGCATCTGACAATTTTGAACAAACTTGTGTGCAAAAATTTTTGTTGCAAATGATCTTTCAGAAATTGTTGGCATCCCAGGGTAGATGGTAGCAGGGGTGGCCTCTTGTGGGAATAGGTGCATGGGGGGAAAGGGGACAACATCAGGTAACACTGAGCCTAGGGGGATCGAGAGGGGACAATGATAGGTATAGAAGCAATGACATTTTTATGCTCTATACTAATGTCAAGAGTATCTGAAATAAAGGAGATGAATTGGTGGCGCCGATAGCATCAACTTGGCCAAAGATTATCAGGATCTCTGAGACGTGGTTGACAGAGGATGACATAATAACCAGAATTGAAGTGGCAGGGTACAGCATTTTTCGGCAGGATAGGAAAGGAAAACGTGGTGATTATTATTATTATTATTATTATTATTACTTAACACCTCCAGGGAGTCCAAAGATTCATCAAGGGAGGGCACCTACTTTACATCTCTCTGTCTCCACCACTTCATCAACTGCAACTTCCTTCATCATCTACAGCCGACCATCAGCACTAGTATTTTCACAATCACAAACATCCACGCCCAGGGCAGGATTCGAACTCGCAGCCTTTTGGCTGGAGAGCGGATACGCTAACCACTCAGCCAACCAGAAAAAACCCTGCTGTCCATGCTCAAGACCGACTAACTTGGCTATGGCTGAGGAAGATCCTTCAGCTCCTCACGTCGTTGACAGGAATCGAACCTAGGACACTCCTTCCCCAAGCATATGGTTGCGATGCGCACAGCCACTAGGCTAACAGCGCAGACTACTGATGGAGTACTGCTTATGTCCTGTAAGAGTGGAGGCTTTGGAAAGCAGTGACACAAATGCTTTTGAAAGCATATGGTATGAGGTAGAAGTGGCCAAGACAGGATATTTAGTGGGGTGTTTCTATAAACCAGGGAGTACAGAGGGTGGAGAGAAGGAGATGTTTAGGCAGTTGAGCTTGGCAAGTGCAAGAAGAATGATTGTTATGGGAGATTTTAACTACAGCTGTATAAGCTGGGAAGAGGAAAATTCAAGTAGTAAGAAGGGGATAGAATTTCTGGAATTCTTGAGGGACAAATGTCTTTGACAGCATGTAATAGAGGGAACAAGAGGTTCAAGAGTTTTGGATTGGGTCACAGTATCAGCAGAGCTGATAATAAATGAGAAGGCATTTCTCCCACCAGTTGGAGAGAGAGTGACCATGTGGTTTTCACTTGGAAGATGAACAGACATGCAGGTGTATCAAAGAAAAGGGAACGTATGTGGAATTATAAAGCAGGAGATTATAATAGTCTTAGGTATCAACTAGGGGCAGTTCCATAGAGGGCAGAATTGGAAGACCAGAATATCATTAGTGCTTGGGAAATTGTGAAAGGTTATTTGTTAGCAGCAATAGTAAGCTGTATTCCACAGGTGAAGAAGCAGACACAATTTGATGTAAAGTGGATGACAAACGATATCAATCAGCAACTGCAGCTGAAAAAGAGATTATGGAAGAGATATAAGAAAGGGGTGGAGGACAGATACACGAAGAATATAAGATGCAGGCCAGGAGAGTGACCAGAATGGTGAGGAAGGCAAAATTGGAATATGAGAAGAGATTGGCACTAAGATCTAAAGAAAATCCAAGGGATTTTCTTTAGATCTTTTCTAAAGAAAATCTTTAGATCTACTGGCCACATTTTAGCTATGTGGCCAGTAGGAGGAGAAACAATTGGGAAGAATGACATTGCAGGATAAAAATGGGAATAGAGTGACTGATGCAGAGGACATAGTGGAGTTGTTCAATGAGCACTTTATTGGAATATTTCATCCTGGAGGAGGTTTTCATACTAGAGGGACAGGGCAGGTTCAGGGTTTAGAGGTGCAAGAGAAGAGTGTGTTGTTCCAAATACTGAGTACACTGGATACCAGTACAGCTATGTTGACCTGGCTTTTCAATAAATGTCTGGCTGCAGAAAGGTACCCAGGGAATGGACGGGAGTAAGATAGTTCCATTGCATAGGAGCGGTAGCAGACTGGAAGTGTCTTATAGGCCTGTTTGTGTGTCATCAGTAGTTGTTAAGGTCTTGGAGAAATTAGTGAGGGACTATATACAGCTTTGGGCAGATGAGGGTAATGTTATCTGTGAGAATCAACATGGATTCATTAAGGGGCACTCTTGCTTTAGTAATATGGTTGCCTTTTATAATAAAGTGACAAGAGCAGTTGATGAGGAAAGGCATATAAACTGCCATTTTTTTTTGGATTTTGCAAAGGCGTTTGACAGGGTGCCGCATGATAAGCTGATATTTAAGTTGCAGGACATGGGTTTGAATGTTGGGTTAGTCAAATGGATTCAGGATTGGCTGACTGATAAGTATCAGAGAGTTGTGTATGGGCAATATCAAGGAAGCAAAAGGTTACAAGTTGGGTTCCACAAGGCTCAGTACTGGGACCTATTGTTCAACCTTTATATCAATGATATTGTCAGCGGATTGCAAGGGAACATTCAGTTGTTTGCAGATGATGTGAACCTGGGAAGGGTTATCAATAATAGTGCAGACGTGGCAGCCCTGCAATAGGATTTGAATAAACTAGACAGATGGGCAAATGAATGGGGCTGTCGGTTCAATGCAGCAAAATGTAAAGTCTTGAGGTTTGGGATCCATCAATGGGAGGATGCATACTCGATTGAAGGTGCTATACTGCAGGAGAGACAAGAGCCAAATATCATCTAATCCTGCTGCCTTTCCACATTTCAGGCCTTTGATGGCTTTTTCTACTTCAAGTATGGATATGTATTCCTGACTGTATGCCTGTTGAGTGTTTTTTACCAATGTGCTATCACTGCTTGTTTCATTTAGCATTTTTTCAAAGTAATCAAACTCCTCTGATGACTTTTGTTTAGCTAGTTTCACAGTGTTTAGCTTTCTTACATTTGTCTCTGTATTCTCTAAGAACACAAGCTGACTTATTTGCCAGGAACTTTTGTTATGCTTTCTTCTTTTCCTTCGCTGCCTCTTTAACTTCCTGTGTCCAACATGGAGTTCTGATTTTTCTATCCTTGCAGATAACCTTACCACATGTCTCTCTGGCTGAATCAATCACAGTTTTCTTCAAGGTTTGCCACTGAATCTCCAAGGTTTGGTTGCTGTTCTCAAATTCTTTCATTTTTTCTTCAATAAGTTTTGTGTATTTTAGTCTACAGTTCACATCTGAGAGTTGTTCAACTTTTATTCGCTTTAAAACTTTCTTACATGTTATTCTTTTCAATATGAAATTCAATTTTATCCTGCTCAAGACTAAATAGTGATCACTTCCAATTTCAAATCCTCTGTACACTCCGGTGTCCTGTACCAGGGAGAAAACATTACGATCAACAATAACATAGTGAATGAGACTTTTCTTATTTCTTGCCTCTTTTCTCCATGTGAATTTGTGCACATTTTTATGTTGGAACATGGGGTTAGTAATAGCCAATCCATGTCCTGAGCAGAAATCCAACAGGTATCTGCCATTATTATTAGCTTTGCTCTTTTCTCCAAATTTTCCCAAAATATTTTTGTATGTCTGACAATCATTTCCTACTCTGCTATTTAGATCCCCAACAAGGACCAACTTTTCCTTTTTCACTGTGTCAGTTGCTTTTTCTAAAGCATCAAAAAATTCCTCCACTTCTACCTTAGTAGAACCTTCTGTGGGACCACAAGCACAAATAAGTCTCATTGTCCAGTTCCCCATTCTCATATTTGCCCACATTACTCTACTTGAGACTGACTGCCATTCAAGAAGATTAGCCTCATATTTTGTGTTGAATACTATGGCCACTCCTTCTTTTCCTTGATTGTCATTGCCTGAATATAAAATTTTGTATTTGTTGCTCAGAAAGCTCTCACCAGTTTTGGTCTTTTTTGTTTCAGTCACTCCTATTATGTCGATCTGGTACTTATCTCATTCCTCAGCTAGCTCCATTTCTTTGCCATTCAGGCTTCTTACATTGATAGTACCGATCTTTAACTCTGGTGATGTTGAGTTGAGGTTTGTTTTCAGATTTGTTCCAGTAGCTGACTCTTTGCTGTTCGCCCTGGTTCCCTGGAGAAAACAACAGGGGCCTTGTTTAACCGGGCGATGCCCCAGCCGGCATGAAATTTTGTCATGTTGTACCATCATTTTTTTATTTTAGTTTAACCAATAAGAATACAATTTGGTAGGCTAAATCCCAAATTGGCAGCCCATCCTCGTTCGTTCAGTATCCAAGTAGATACCCAACAGGGTGCACCACGAGAAGGTGAGGATTAGACATTAGGTCAGAAGCCCTGGTCGGTTCTCCACATTCCTTTAAAGGCTATGTGGAGGTCTCCTCTCAGTTATATAGCTTTGACCCTTAAGTCCCCTCTTTTGCACCTATCAATTAAACTTTGTAACCCACAAACCTTCAACCAATCCTCATAAGAAGTATTCCAGAGATTTGGTCACCTGGGTTTCTAGGCGACAGGAAGTGGTAGAGAGGATTCAGAGATGAGTGCCCAAGATGATGATGATGGTCACTCATCTCTGAATCCTCTCTACCACTTCCTGGTTGCCTAGAAACCCAGGCGACCAAATCTGTGTGCATTAATCAAGATGTGGCCGAATCATAGCCTTAAGAAGAGGGATAATAACTTTCATATCTTTACTTGTTAGTGTGTTTTTCACTATCCAAGTAATTCGTTGAGCTATTTTACGAACATTTGCAATATGCCCTCTGAACTTCAACTCTTTGTCCACCATTATCTCCAAGTCCTAACCTCATCAATTTTCTGCAAACCAATACCATCAATATGAGAGACATCGCATGCAACTTTTTCAACATGAAGTGCGTAACCTTACATTTTGTAATTAAATTGGCAATCATTATCCTCTGCCCACCATGCCAATTTAATTAAACAATACTGCATCCTTTATCAACTATTGCTCTCCACAGTTTTGCATCATCAGCAAACAACTGCATAACGCCCTTTTAAATATTTCCCTATGTCACTAATATACAAATTAAAGAGCAGTG
This sequence comes from Typopeltis vanoorti, assembly GCF_054136105.1. Lineage (NCBI taxonomy): Eukaryota > Metazoa > Arthropoda > Arachnida > Uropygi > Thelyphonidae > Typopeltis > Typopeltis vanoorti. The sequence goes on along the minus strand of NC_143571.1, from coordinate 92,879,699 downwards.
GCCCTAGTGAACCCACTCCACTAGTCACCATCATTCTCCTAAACTCCACTGTACAGCACTCTCTGGTGTCTGTCCGTCAGCCATCCCCCTACCCATACTACTAGCCTCATATCCATTCCCATCCTCTCCAGTTTTTGTAATAGTTTTCCATGTGGTATTTCTGTCAAATGCCTTGGTAAAGTCGAGCAGTATCATGGTATAGCCATTACCTTTATCCAATTTTGCTGATTATAAAATGTGAGTAAGTTACTAAGACAGGACCTACCCTTCACAAAGCCATGCTACCCACTATAGAGTATCGTATCCCTATCCACCTATTTAACCTTTCACCAACATTTCCAACACTTTAACAACCACTCCCGATATATTAATTGGTCTGCAGTTTCCTACCTCTGTCATGGAGCTACCTTTATGTAATGGTACTATCTTACCTTCTTTCCACTCCATTGAACTCTGCAAGAGCTGAGACTTAGATTGAACAACTTCGTTGGAGGCAATGCCAATTCTCTTGCACATTCATGTAGTACACAGGCTGACATGCCATACAGTCCCACTGCCGTGTTCACATTCATATTTTTTAATATGCTGAACACCTCCTGTTCATCTACCTCAATGCTGATATGCATCTCTGTAACATCTATAACATCAGCTACTGTAAAATTATCATCTGGATGATACACTTTTGCAAAATGATCACTCAGCAACTCAACTATTTCTTTTGGTTCAGTCGTATTTCTACCATGAGCAATGTTTAAAGTCATGTCATTCTACCATAGTCATTTTTCCTCTTACTTGCTACATAACAAAAAACTCTTTTGGGTTTACTTTGTCCTGTTTGGCTAATTCTCTCTCATACTCTGATTTGGCCTTCCTTACCATGCTAGTCACCCTTCTTGCTTGAACTTTGTACTACTCATGAGTATGGTGATCACTTTATTCTTTATATTTCCTCCAAAATGTTTCCTTTTTTTATTTTTACAGCTCTTGCTTTATATCCGTACTCATCTATTTAATTCCAACTTGGTTTATCCTCCTGACGTAGGGTATGCAGTTTGACGCTGCTACTCTCAAGCAATCTCTAATCACTGGACATGCACTACTGACAATCTTTCCTTGTAGCTTTTCAAGATGACTCCTGAGTCTCTCATAATCATAATCTCACAATTAACTCAAGAAGAAGTTAACTGTACATAAACTCCTTCTTGACAGAGAACTCCACATGTTTGGCAACTTCTCAGAACAAGACCACATGGTCACTCTCCTCAATCGGAGGCAGAGTGTCTACATTGATTATTGATATATCTTCTGATGATACTATCAGATCCAACACTCTTAAACCCATTGTCTCCCTCTATAACATGTAGTTTCATGTAATTATCCATTAGAAACTGTATAAATCCCACTTCTATCTTGCCATGCCACCTTCCTCCCTCCAATCAATGTTCCCACAGTTAAAGTCTCCCACCCATAATAATTGTTCGGCCTGCACTCGTTGTGCTGATTCATGGCATTTACATTGTCCTGTGGACTTCCCTGGTCTATAGCAGCACCCGACCACGTATTTTGTCCTATTTGCTTCTATCTCACACACCAGATAGCCTTAAATGAACCATCGCCCTCAGATCTAATATCATCTTTAACTTCTAATTTTGTTGGCTGTAATTCTACAGTTATCATCAGCTATATATACCCCACCCTCCCATCCTGTTCCTTCTATCCTCCCTGAAAATACAATACCCTTTACATTTATCCCTGTAACTATATCATTTTCAGTCAACCAGGTCTCACTGGTGTCTGTGCTTGTAATTTTTGGCCAAGTTCAGTATACCAATGCCAAAAACTCCTCACCCTTATTCCTGATACTTCTTGCATTTGTGTACGTGCATTTCAACATTCCTTTGTATCCAATAGTTACCATTGGTAATGTCATTACCAACCCATTTAAATTGGAGACCTGTGAAATCTTGTTTGGCATTGCAGAATCATTACACAATCATTGCAGAATCAATGGTTAACTGATTAATCATTATGGGTGACTTAAATTATCTGAACATTGACTGCATAGCAGAGAAAATTTGTGATTTATCCCCTTTCTTTGAAATGGACTGGATGTGGGGGCTATAGTATGATGCTAGTTGAATAAGATAGACTGAAGAGGCTATAAAGGATAGGTGTTAGTTCTGAAGCACAAGGTTTTAACACAATAGGTGGGATACCATCAGAATAAAAAGCCTTGTGTTCAGGTTATCATGGATTCTTCAAATTTTTTTCTGGCAGAAGACTGGATGTGAAGATCATGGATTGAGCAGTACTTGATAAGGTGGAACACAATTTGACTTGGTCATGCAGGAATTGAATGAGAAGAGTTGTGCCAGTAAATCTGCCATGTCTTTTGGTGAGGTAAATATGGTACAATCTGAATGTTAGAGTTTTATTTATTTATTCTTATGGCAAAAGCAGCTACAGGTCAATGTCCACACCAGAAAGTCAATGAAATTGGCACCCAGAGCAGTCATTCACATTATGAGTAATTGTCTGGGCCACAGAGGAACGGTCACAATAAGGGTGGTCTGACAGTCTCCATTTATGCAGTAAGTAGCCACATCTGCTCTGGTTAGTTCTGATCCTGTTGACAGATAACCAAATCTTACCATCAGATGTTGATGGTAAGGCAGCTGAAGAGAGTTCGTCCATGGACCAGAAAGGGTGTCTTGATTTTAGGGGAAGGCTAGGTGGATTTACAAGAGTCTGGTGCAAGGGCAGGAGGGGGTTGCTCACCCCTTGAGGGTACATGGCAGGAATTTGATGATGATGATCAAGGCTTGTCTTCCCCATATATTTGGTGGAACAATGTTAGATAGGACAGGCAGCCAGGGAAGAGGGGGTTTCTCAGTGTCCCACTAATTGTGCATATGGTAGAGTTTAGCTGGGTGTAAGTGTGAGCACTTCTTTCCCAGACAGGGGTACAGTATTCTGCTGCAGAGAATGCGGGGGCTAGTGCAGATGACCTTAACATATCAGCACCACAACCCCAGGTTGTTCCAGCAAGCCATGAAATGATATTATTTCTCATTTTAATTTTGTCCAGGCTCACTCCAAGGTATTTCAGGTGAGGTTCATGTTCAACCATTTTGCCACAGAAAGAGGTTGAGGTTTCGATTCGCCTCTGCATTGTTCACGTGGAATGCTGTGGATACAGTTTTTGTTGGATTTGGCTTCAGGTACCACTACTTGAAGTACCAAGATGTTCAGGTTTGTGTTCAAGGTTGTTTCCAGGTTGACAAAGGAGGTAGATTGGTGTAGGATTGCGAGATCATCGACGTGTATATATTTGCTTGAGCTGGTATGTGGTAAGTCAGACATGCAGATGTTAAAGAGTAAAGGGGATAACACAGAGCCCTGTGGAAGACCACTGTGGAGGAATCTGGGCTTGCTCTTTTTTTTTCCCCACCAATATTGACCCAGATCCTTCAGTTGCAGAGAATGGATTCAAAACGCTGGAAAGTTGTTTTGCACCTTATGATATTGCTTAGCTTTAGGAGGAGGCCCCTGATTCAGACTGTGTCATAAGTTGATGTTAGGTCAATGAAAGTGACTCTGGAAGCCTGCTTCAATCTGTATTGCCAGGACCTGGTCACAGCAACTTCTTCCCAGCCTGAAGCTAGCTTGTGCAATCAGGAGTGCTCTTTTGATGAGTGGTGAAATTCTTTTAAATTTCACCACTCATCAAAATTCGTTCAAAGTTTTTCAAATTCGTTCAAATTCTTTTAAATTTCACCACTCATCAGGAGAATTCATTCAAAGAGCTTAAAGGTGGAGCAAAGCAAGGAGATAGATCATAGATTTCTGACATTATTTGGATCTTTTCCTGGTTTGGACACAGCAATTATTTTGGCTTCCTGCCATAGTTTAGGTAGTTTTCCATTTGTTTGAGAAAAGGGAGGCAAGCCATGTTTGACCTCATTGGCCGAGATGTTTTAGAAACTTGGGGAAGATACCATATACCATCCACTCCTGCAACCTTACCATTCTTGGTGAGTTATAAGAGCTCTTAGCAAAAGTTGGGTCTTCAGATTTTTTTATATTTGGCTAAAAGTTTCTCGGTATCCCTACTCCAGCATGGGATGTAAGGTTTTCTGTAGCCACTATTCCTAGAGGCTTTGGCTGCAGTTTTGATTAGTTTGACAAATCTGGGACAGCAATTAGGGGTGAATGATATTGCTGTAATAATTTGCTTAATTTGGATCTGCAAAGGTTTCATCTAGCGATTGGTGTTCTACTGATGATTGGGATTGATGTGCCTGTCTCTATCAGTGTAGGACAATGCTGGCTGTTAGGGGATCTGTTGAGGATGGTTCTGGTTGTTGGCAGAAGGTGGTCTTCAGAGTCTTTAGAGACTATGCACAGACTGGGGGTGTAGATTCTGTTCCATCTGGCTGAGTGAAGAGTGCCTTCTTGCTTGGCATCATAGATCAAATACAGGTTATATGTATCCATCCAGTTAACTAGATTATCACCTTCTTGGTTGTTAAAGGAATAGCCCCACATGGTGTGATGAGAGCTGAAGTCACCAACATAGATAGCAGGGTGAAGTGGCAGCTGGTCCATCTGGTCAGACCAGGATTGCAATGGTGGTTTGTAGACATTGTAGATGGTGGTATTTTGAATTTTAATACCTATGGAGTATTCTGCTTTAGGCACACGTTGGGTTATGTCCTTGAGACCGGGTCAGATGTAAGTTGCCAGGCCATGCTTTTGATGGTGGTTATAAGACACAAGAATTAGACCTGGGATCTTTAGTCTATTGAGGACTGTGTCAGGCAGGTGGGTTTCCTGGGAGAGCCAGGATGTCAATTGTTTTATCTTTGGCTATTTTTCCAATGATTTCGGCTTTGGATTCCAATAGTCCTATGTTTAAGGAACAAATCTTGAGAGGGTGTTCTTTAGGGGACTGTAACTTATTTTTTGAAGCTTTCCTCCTCCCAAAGAAGAAACACGATCCTTGGGCGATGATCGAGCTGACATGGAGTTTCTTTGAGCTGTGTGTTTATCATCGTTGCTGCAAGTGGTCCAGGAGGTTTACAGTGAAACATGGGTAGACAAAAGTTGCACCCAATGGCCTTGGCAAGGGACTACAAGGCTCAACTGCCATTTGAACAGAATGCCACTTTGCAGAATCTGGCCCTTTCAAAATTTAATTTGGATCTGTTGAACATTCTTTTGCAGCTTTGGTGGCACTTGCTCTGTGACAGAAGCAGAGCAAGCATCTAGCGTTTTGGTCTTCAGCCACTCATGGTATGCTAGGTTTTTTCTCCTGACTGCGTTGGCACACTTTTTTGAGATCCAAGTCTTGGATAGTAGCTGGAGATTGCAAGTGGATAAGGGATGAAAGCCTGCATTCTTGTCAGAATGATTTCTGCTATTCAATCTAAGGCAAGTGTTTAGATCTGGACAACTGAAGCAGTAGTCACAGAGATCATCTTTGTCATCCTTGTAGTGCCAAAGGACACTAGACTGGGAACTGTTGGGTGAAAATTGTTCCATAGCAAAGGAGACTCTTATGAAGGTGTGGTGTTAGTTACCAAGAGAACTGACATCCACAGTATATTCAGAAGGGGAGCTTGTTAAGAAGTGAGTATGTTCGCAGACAGAAGTCAAGTATTCTAGTAGGGAGATTGATAACCCATGATAATTCATTCCTAATAACAAATATCTCAGCATCCCTGCTTCCCTGGTCAGTAAAACTGGAGAAGAGATGGCAGTTTCAGTTGTGGATATTGAAATCCCAAAAAGAAGGATGACCTCACTATTAGGGTATTTCAACTGCAGAAAATCAAACTTTTGAGAGATATCAGTGAAGAGGTCAGAGTGGTTACTGGAATTTGGGAAGCAATAAAAACAGAAGATAAAAGTGACAGTTTGATAAAAAATGTGTATGTGTGTATGTAGTTTGGTCAGTTGAGGTTATCAGCTGGGGTTCTGTAAGTAATAATAATTGCTAACATTTGTTTTTTTCATTGCAGTTTTGTTTGTTCAGTTTTTTTTTTTTTTTGGTAGGATTTTGGTAATTTTTTATGATTTTTTAAAACTGTTTTTATGGGAGAAATTTTATTATGATCTGCAGTAAAGTCTTGTTCTTTTGAATTGTAATCTGTTGTAAAGGAAGAGATAATAAGGAATAGGGACATGCAACAGAGTTGACAGACTTGCAAAAACATATTACCCAAACAGATGGAATGCAGTCTCCTGTCTACAAGTGGCTTTGACAGTTCCTCTGCAGCCATCATACTTGGTCTCCCTTCAATCATGAATTGGCAAAGTAAGTGACACTAGGATTTGGCGCTAGCTGATCGGGAAGCCTCCAGATCATTACTAAATAGTTCAGTAACATGCACTAACCAGCAGCAGCTGGCCCAAAGAACCTGCTGTATGCTCAGCAGTGTGGGTGGTTAAGCATATTACAAGACATACTTTATAATCACAAGCAAACACAAAAAAATCAAATGTAATGTGTGTGTCTCACATAGGTGTTTGTATTTCAGTTGATTTCTCTTTCATCTGCATTTCTATTTGAGATATTCTTGTTTCAGTAAATAGAGCAAAATTCATCATATTATTTTCATTAAATACAGAATATAATGATTCTAAAAAACACATACCTTGCAGGAGGAAGAGAAGCTAAGTTTTTGTGTTCATGTTTTGGATGGAGTACAACAGCATCATATGGATTTTCTCTTCTATAATAAATAAGTCAAATAAAATATGAGGTTTTTTTTTTTAATATAATGAACTTTTGGAACTTGTAATTATAACATTTTAATGCATAAATCAAATATGCAATAGATTTTTTTAATATATTGGTCAATTCTAATTTTCAACTATTCACTTCCTGTAGAAGTATTTGAATAGATCCTGGCAGATCAATATGAATATCAGTTCAACATTGCAAAATGTAGTTTAATACTGAAATTTGAATATGCCAAACTCACACATTTACTCATCTACAGTTATTCTCAAAGCAAATTTTTCTTCTGCACTTGATCTATTTTATGAATGCAGAAATTAATTTGAAAATAGGAAGCACTTTCCCATAAACACAACAAGGTTAGGTTTCCCATCAGCATAGACCAGCGGTCGGCAACCAGTGGCCCGTGGGCCACATGCAGCCCAAACATGCCATGCATTTTTGGTGGCTCATAAAAGGTTGACCATACTTAAATGACATGTGGCCTGTATGCTGAATTTTTTAAATAATACATTTTATAATATGAATAATAAATTAAATAATAAAAAAATAATAAATTAGCCCAGTGGAGTCTAGAGGGGATAATGCTGGGTATAAAAACAATGGCATTTTTATGCTTTATACTAATCCCGGGAGTATCTGGAATAAATGAGAGAAATTGGTGGCACTGATAGCATCAGCCTGGCCAAAGAGTAGTGGGATCACTGAGATGTGGTTGACAGAAGAGGATATAATAATAGGAATAGAAGTAGCAGGGTACAGCATTTTTCGGCAGGATAAGAAGGAAAAGCGTGGTGGTGGAGTATTGCTTATGATAAGTGACGACTTATGTCCTCTAAGAGTGAAGGCTTTGGAAGGCAGTAACACTAATGATTTTGAAAGCATATGGTGTAAGGTAGAGATGGGCAAGACAGGATATTTAGTGGGGTGTTGCTACAAACCAAGGAGCACAGAGGGTGGGAACCAGGAGATGTTTAGACAGTTGAGCATGGCAAGTGCAAGAAGAATGATTGTTATGGGAGATTTTAACTACAGCAGTATAAATTGGGGAGAGGAAGATGCATGTAGCAATAAGGGAATGGAATTTCTAGAATTCTTGAGGGACAAATGTCTTAGGCAACATGTAATAGAGGAAACAAGAGGTTCAAGAGTTATGGATTTGGTCATAGCATCAGAAGAGTTGATAATAACTGAGATGACATATCTCTCACCAGTTGGAGAGAGTGACCATGTGGTTTTGACATGGAAGAATAGACATGCAGGAGTATCAAAGAGACGGGAACGTATATGGTAAGTGACGTATATGGTGAACGTATATGGTAAGTATTATAAGGCAGGTGATTATAATAGTTTTAGACGTCAACTTGGGGAAGTTTCATGGAGGAAGGAATTAGAAGGCTGGGATATCATTAGTGCTTGGGAAATTGTGAAGGAATATTTGTTAGCAGCAATAGTAAGCTGTATTCCACGAGTGAAGAAGAGGACACAATTTGGAGTAAAGTGTCAGCTCGTTAAAACTAATGAAGAAGAGACGGAAGAAAAAGAAAGTTTTCAACGCATAGAAATGCGTTTCGTTGTCACAGGTCAGAATTAGCAGTTCTTATTAAACAGGAACTGCATGTGAAAAAGAGGCTATGAAAGAGATATAAGGAGACAGGTGAAGAGGATGCATGAAGAATATAAGACACAGGCCAGGAGAGTGACTAGTATGATAAGAAAGGTGAAACTGGAATATGAGAAGGGATCGGCCCTAAGATCCACAGAAAATCGTAGGGAATTTTTTAGCTATGTGGCCAGTAGGAGGAGAAATGATAGTGGAAGAATGACATTGTGGAATAAAAATGGGAATATAGTGACTAATGCAGAAGGCATAGTGGAATTGTTTAATGAACACTTTATTGGAGTATTTCATCCTGGAGGAGTAAATATATATATATATATATATATTTAAAAAAAAAAAAAAAAACTATGTGATCTTACATATAAATTTCAACCAATTGGTATGGAATAGTTTACAATAGAAGCTCTACTCTATACTATAAAATGATAAGCTGAAATTGGAAACGGATGTGACGTTGGCTTGAAAAGGATGTAGGCTGTAATGTTTTTGTGTAACATTTTTATGTAACGTTTTTGTCAAGTTATTTGAAACGTTTTCAAACTCAGGGGCTACCCTGAGTGTCAAGCCTTCAAAATTCGAGTCATCGGAATTCAAGGAGAACCGGCTGTACCAGTCCGGAACACAGGGGGTTGGGTGCCGTAGGCACCAGGGGCGGCATCAAAAAGTTTCGAGACCAGCTCTGTTTACGAGAAATTACTTTATTTATCTACGTTTACACACTATCACCTTCAAAATAGTCCCCTTGCATATCAATACAATACAATATCAATACAGTGCTCCTAGCGTTCTTGCCACTTCTGGAATGTGTCCTGCGATTCACGCTGGATCTCTGCAATGGTGTCAAAACTTGCAGACTTCACCCTCTTCCCGAAGATAAAGATCCAGCCTTTGAGCTGGATCTTTATCTTCGGGAAGAGGGTGAAGTCTGCAAGAGCCAAATGTGGAGAGTAGGGTGGGTGCAGAAGTGAGATCGTGTTGTTTCTGGCTAGAAACTCACGTGTGAGGAGAGCTCGGTGACAGGGTGCACTGTCGTCGTGGAGCATCCAGTTTGTCGTGCGCCACAGATCTGGTCGCTTTCGCCGAATGTCCTCCCTCAGATGCCTTAAAATCTGGCAGTAGAACTCGCTACTAATGGTCTGGCCCCTGAGGACGAATTCTCGATGCACAATGCCACGAATGTCGAAAACGACGATGAGCATGTGCTTGTCGAGCTGTGGACCTGCCTCGCCTTTTTCGGTCGTGGAGATGATGGGCTCTTCCACTGTGAAGACTGTTGCTTCATCTCAGGGTCTTACCCGCACACCCAACTTTCATCACTGGTAATGATCCTCGAATTTCAGGTTTTTTCAAACATGAATTTCAAGTTTGCTCTTTGTTCTAACTTGCTGTCCATGATGAAATCACAGATGTGATAACGTAGGTGGTCAGAATAGCATCAGTTGCACAGCTCCCGATGTACACAGGATGATGTCTTTTGGCACACTGACTTATGAAGTTAGGTGCTCCCTGTGACTATGCATGCAGCCTTGTGCTGCCATCTGTTGGTGTGTTACAAACCTAGTCTCGAAACTTTTTGATACCACCTCGCATATAAACATGTTGCTCTCCAGCCCAATTTAATTTTGTAACCTAATAGATAATAATAGGACTCTAGCTTTGATGTAGTACAGGTGTTTTTTTTCTCACCAGAGGTCAGGCCAATACTTGTTGTAACAGGTCGAAACGTAGAGTGTTCATTTTGGTTTATATTAAACTAAAGTTTTGCTCTAAAACGGTACTTGTCTCCATAATTTTTCATAATGTATTCTATTAATTCATTCTTGAATCTTAAATTCAAGTACACCTTTGTTAACCTTATACGCGCTGCGCTCTCAGCACCTTAACTAACTTTATGCTACTTTACTCTTACTTTCATCTGCTTGACATATATCTCACTATTAACCCTATTTCTTGTTCCCACTGCTAACAAACAGACCTTAAGTTATCAGCCTATCTATGATATGCAGGTTACCAATTCTCATACTAATCAATCTGAAAAATTTATTTTTTTTATGACTGCACCATTCTAATTGAACTAATGTAGTTTGAGAATTAAAGTAAGGAATAGAGGCAAGATCTTGGTTAATACACATATTTTCCTATAGCAAGTCGTAGCGACTCTCAATCTAAAGTACACGCAGGTTCGCTAGTTTTTTTTGTATTTTTTTTTAGAGTAGTGCATTGGCAAATAGATCAGACAAGGTAGCTAAACAAACAAAACATTTATTTAAACCTAGAAAGAATGTACAATATACACATCAAAGAGGAAATGATATCTCTCTCTCACAGCCTATCAAAATATAATAGGGACAACATACAACTGACTAAATTACATACAACTTACTGAATCCATTCACAATGTTAACTAATCTAAATTAAACATGTAGCTATTCCCTAAGTTATATCTTAGCTTAATTTCTTCCATTATATGTACAAATTTACAATCAATCTACCCTTTGTAACCAAAGGTCATTACTTAACACTTTTCTAACAAATATCTGTAAGCACACTCATTATATATAATAATTCAAGTATCACCTTTACAAAGCATTAACAAAATTTGTGCCTACTTACAATAGCCCTTTACATACACATTTCGGTCAATTGCACAATACCTCAGTCCGTCTTCACCATGGGTTATGATCGTTGCTTGGACGATGTAGCAGTTCTCGTCCTGGGAATTGCTGGACAAGGTTGCTGCGATTCTTCCATTGGTAACTGGAAAGGAACTGCTGAAGTCTCAATTTATGACTGCAGATAGTAGCACTCTCCTAGCACATCTATACATTCAAACAAGCGCTCCGGGATAGGGAAACATTTGGAATCTAAAAATCAAGACCGTTGCTGGTTCGTCTCAGACCTCTTTTATATCGTCACTAATCCTTTGTTACTATGATATAGTTTCCAGGATAACCTGCCAGCATGATGATGTCACTTCAGTTCTCTCCATTCGTGGGCGCATATTTTATGTTCGCAAGACCTTGCAAACTTTTGTATTTGCTTAGTCATTGTTCTAATCTGGGTTAATCCCCTCTTTTCCATTTACACTTCAATGGGAATTAAATTATGCATTTTTACAGAAAAATTATTACATTTATTCCTTACAACACAATTTCTATTTTATATAAGTTTGGAAACAGCTGTAATTTATCGTGAGAGATTTTACACCAGCCTTGCCATATAAAATAATCCATAATTTATATTGATGCAAAGTGTCCACTGAAGTCAATATAACCTTCGGATATTATAGAAATAATACGGATAAGAAGTGTATATTTTTTACACATTTTATCCAAGTAGCCATTTGGTTGGTTAAATCAAAGTCAGCCAAGATACTCTATTTTGTCAGATGGACGATGAGCCTCATCTTCAAAAAGAAGTTTGCTGATGTATTGCCAAAACTGTTTTCTTAGGCTTCCTCTATATGAGGGGTAAAATTCAAGCCACACCTCCCACAGTTGGTGGGAAACACTGGATATACTTCACTAGGCTAATGGTTGGTAGATCATGTTAGGGTCAGATGTTGAAAGTTTATTTTTCACTCGGTTAGACTATAATAAATTTAGTTTAATCCTTTATCCAAGTGTGAGCAAACAAAGTTTGCGGCTGAGAGTATTTTCAGGACTGGGGCAAGGTAGTACAACACCAGGCAACTCGTTGCAAAGGTGGAGCAAGATAACAATCACTCCTATCTCAGTATCTCCCATAATGCAAAACACATCTCCTTGCAGATATGTATAATGTTATGCATTAAGGGAAGAGCCACTACCCAGACTAGTTTCGACCTTTATTGAGGTCTCTACAGTGGGAGCCAGGCCCAGAGTTGGAGATACCAGGCAGAAGCATTAGCAAGGTCATCTCTACCTATTGGAGTGCCAAACAGTCTAACCAAGTGAAAAATAAACTTTCAACATCTTTCTCTAAATCCAGAGTAATTTAATAAAAAGGTGGCACATCTTTTTGGCAACTCCTATAGATAGAGATGACCTTGCTTATGCTTCTGCTTGGTATCTCCAACTCTGGGCCTGGTCCCACTGAAGAGACCTCAATAAAGGTCCAAACTAGTCTGGGTAGTGGCCCTTCCCTTAATGCATAACATTATACATATCCGCAAGGAGATGTGTTTTGCATTATGGGAGATACTGAGATAGGAGTGATGTCATCTTGCTCCACCTTTGCAACGAGTTGCTGGTGTTGTACAACCTTACCCCAGTCCTGAAGATACTTTCAGACACAAACTTTGTTTGCTCACACTTAAATGAAAGATTAAACTAAATTTATTACATGTTAGGGTCAATCACCAAATATGTGGATTTTTTTTTTGCTGATTATGAAAGAAATAAGAAATACAGAAAATTGGACTATAAAAGAAATCAACAGAGCATATCAAAAAGAATTTTATTCTTTCTTTTGAGATTATACAGTTATCAGCAATCAATATAAACAATTATGGAGACACACTACTGTATTAGAACTTAATCAGACCAATTAATATATCGAGTGGTTGTTAAAGTATTGGAAAAGTTAGTTAAAGGTAAAATCCAACGAGGTGGACAAAGATGCAATATTCTATAATGGGCAGCATGGCTTTGAAAATGATAGATCCTGTCTTAGTCATTTATAAAGCTGTATTACTGCCCATTATTCTATGGTGTGTCAGCCACCGCAACCCTAAACAACAATGCTATTAGCTTCATATCCATTGCTATTTCATCAAAAATTGACAGCAGAATTAGATAAAGGAAATGGCTATATCATGATATTGCTGGACTTTGCAAAGGCATATGCAAATTACCACATAGAAAACTATTACGAAAGTTGAAACAAATGGGAAAGGATATGAAAATAGTAGCATGGATTGGGGGGGGGGGCTGACAGACACCAAAGAAGATAGAAAGATTTTAATTACTAAAAGGTTTTTTATAAGATTGATGCAGGGGAAATATTTCAGCTGTGTGATAGTGATAGAAGAACAAGAGTGAGTGAAATGCATTGCCTGATTAAGTTGTGAGTTCTTCGTCTGTAAATGAATTCCAGAAGAGATATGATAGATATCTCTTTGAGATTATATTGTTTTCGTGTGTATAGGCTTAAATGCTGTGAGGACATCATGTTGGAGGCTTAATGGATTTTTTACAACACTCAAAAAGAATTAAATTAGAATTTAATACTTCCTATATTTCATCCTAGTCACTAGGACATCTACGGGGATTACAAAAACAATTAATGTAACATGCACACACAACTCTTACAATACTAAGCCCAACCACGTGGGCGACACTAAAGTCCTATCTAGGTGGAGCGCCCTCTAAGGGCGGTAGTAGGTGGCCTGGAATGTAAGGTGGGACCTCTGGTGATGAGTGTTTCCCAAATCTTCGGAAGCTTAATGCAACCGTATTTATTAAGATTTGGTTGGTTTCTGAGAGCTGCTGCTGCTGCTTCTAAGAAAAGTCTCTCTTTCTTGAATTTGCTATGGTGGAGCATGGTGGTTTTCTTCCATGATACTCTGTGGGTGGTGTCCAAAACATGGTCAGCCAAGCCTGAATGGCCATAGTTGTGTTTACAGATGTAACACTTGTGTTCCTCCAGGCGGATGGATGCTGATCTGCCTGTCTGTCCAAAGTATGCCAGCTTACAGGAACAGGGTACTTTGTAAACTCCAGGCAGCGAGAGAGGAGGGAGCTGATCTTTCGTAGAACGGATAAGGGTAGCAAGTTTGCAGTAGGGCTTATATGTTGTGTGTAGGTTGTACTTTTTTAGTATCTTGGCTATTTTTTCAGATGTGCCACAGATGTAGGGTATGGTGATGGCATTTTTAAAATCTTGTTGACAAGAAGGACGGGGAATGGGGGAGGAACTGATTATTTTTTTGATACTGTGTTCGCTGTAGCCATTGGAGAGGAAAGTGTTGTGTATGTGGTTAAGCTCGGTAGTAAGGGTGGTTCCACTGGAACAAAGATTGTGGGCTCTCTTGGTAAGAATTTTGATGATGCTATATTGTTGTGAGGGGTGGTGGTGGGAGAGTTTGTGAATGTATCTGCCTGTGTGTGTGGGTTTTCTGTATACAGTGAAGCCAAGTGTATCATTAGGCAGGTGTGTGACTAAGGTGTCTAGGAAAGGTAAACAATTATTCTTTTCCTTTTCCATAGTAAACTGGATTCTTGGATGTAGGCTATTGAGATGACTGAGGAAGGAGTCTAGCGTGTCTGGGCCATGAGGCCAAATAGAGAACACATCATCTACATATCTTAGCCAGATAGAAGGTTTGAGTGGGACTGAGTCTATGGCTCATTTTTCGAAATCTTCCATATAGAAATTGGCAAGGGGGGGGGGGTGAGAGGGGGGGGGAACCCACGAAGGTCTGCTCTACCTGCTTGTAGATTTTGTTCTTCCAAGAGAAATACCCTAATGGCAAAGGAAAAGAGATCTAAGATGTCAGAGGGAAAAAAGTTTTCTAATAGAGATAAGGTGTCAGTTAAGGGAATATTGGTAAACAAAGAGGAGATATCAAAGCTTACCAATATGTCTGCATTATTCAAGGTTAAATTTTCTCTGAGAGCTTTAAAGTGGATCGAGTTTTTTATATAGGAAGTGGACTTTCCAGTGAGGGGGGGTCAGAGAGTTGGCCAGTTGTTTAGACAGTCTGTAGCAAGGTGCATTGGTGGCATCTATTATAGACCTCATGGCCCAGACACGTTAGACTCCTTCCTCAGTCATCTCAATAGCCTACATCCAAGAATCCAGTTTACTATGGAAAAGGAAAAGAACAATTGTTTACCCTTCCTAGACACCTTAGTCACACACCTGCCTAATGATAATGGCTTCACTGTATACAGAAAACCCACACACACAGGCAGATACATTCACAAACTCTCCCACCACCACCCCTCACAACAATATGGCATCATCAAAACTCTTACCAAGGGAGCCCACAATCTTTGTTCCAGTGGAACCGCCCTTACTACTGAGCTTAACCACATACACAACACTTTCCTCTCCAATGGCTACAGCGAACACAGTATCAAAAAAATAATCAGTTCCTCCCCCATTCCCCTTCCTTCTCGTCAACAAGATTTTAAAAGTGCCATCACCATACCCTACATCCGTGGCACATCTGAAAAAATAGCCAAGATACTAAAAAAGTACAACTTACACACAGCATATAAGCCCTACCGCAAACTTGCTACCCTTATCCATTCTACGAAAGATCAGCTCCCTCCTCTCTCGCTGCCTGGAGTTTACAAAGTACCCTGTTCCTGTAAGCTGGCGTACTTTGGACAGACAGGCAGATCAGCATCCATCCGCCTGGAGGAACACGCCTTACATCTGTAAACACAACTATGGCCATTCAGGCTTGGCTGACCATGTTTTGGACACCACCCACAGAGTATCATGGAAGAAAACCACTCCACCACAGCAAATTCAAGAAAGAGAGACTTTTCTTAGAAGCAGCAGCAGCTCTCAGAAATCAACCAAATCTTAATAAATACGGTTGCATTAAGCTTCCGAAGATTTGGGAAACACTCATCACCAGAGGTCCCACCTTACATTCCAGGCCATCTACTACCGCCCTTAGAGGGCGCTCCACCTAGATAGGACTTTAGTGTCACCCATGTGGTTGGACTAAGTATTGTAAGATTTGTGTGTGCATGTTACATTAATTGTTTTTGTAATCCCCGTAGATGTCCTAGTGACTAGGACGAAATATAGGAAGTATTAAATTCTATTTTAATTCTTTTTGAGTGTTGTAAAAAATCCATTAAGCCTCCAACATGATTATATTGTTTTGATAGTTTGGGTTTCCCACGATAAGTCTACCAACTCCATGGAGATACCCGTAATAATAATAATAATAATAATAATAATAAAGAACAGTATATGGTGGATTGAAATCTAGGAGAATGAGGGTTACTAGTTGATATATAGTTGATAAAGCTCATGTAGACATCCTGCAGGATGATTTAAATAAATTAGCATTGTGGGCAAAAGATAACAATTATCAATTTAATGTTGTAATACATAAGGGAATTCACTTTGGGTTGAAAAGGTTGCAAACAGCGTATCATACTGATAGTACTGAAATGAAGGAAACTGAAGATGCTAGGGACTAGGAGATAATGGTGGACAGAGAGTTGAAGTTCAGAAGGCATAACTGCAGAAGTTGGTAAAAGATCTCAAATAATTATTTTGATGTTGAAAAATATGCTAACAATAAAGATATGGAAGTTATTATCCCGTTTTATAGGACTATGATTTGGCCTCATCTAGACCACTGTTCACAGATTTGGTCACCTAGAATTTTTGGGGACTAAGGTGGCAGAGAAGATTCAGATACGAGTAACTAAGTTGGTCGTCTGTAGAATGCTTGCAATGAGAATAGATTAAAGGCATGTGGGTTACAAAGTTTAACTGATAAGTGGAAAAGGAGGGACATGATAGAAACTTTTAAGATATTAAAGGGGCTTTATAAAAACTGATGGAAAGGAAATTTTTCAATATATGACAAATAGAAAACTATAGTTCATCCAGAGAAGTTGCGTAACAGTGTGGTTAGGTTAGTAGGGCAGTGCAGAATCGATTTTTTGCATGGAGAGTGGTGAATGAGTAGAATGGATTGCAGAATAAGTTGTGAATGCCATCACAGTGAATGAGTTTAAGAGGAGGGCAGATAGGTTCTGTGTGTATAACAGTTAGTTTGGATCTCCCACGATGAGTCTCTGGACTCCAAGGAGAAACTATACAATAATAATAATAACTACATCACTAGTAACTAGTTTCTTATAAGTGCTGTTATTTTAAATTTCTATTTGTTGTCTGAGAAGAAAAGGAATTTAATGGATTATGACACAGTAACTGTCAGACAACACAGAGAAATTTAAAATTATTATTATATATTATTATTATGGGTAACTCGAAGGAGTCCTTAGACTAATCAAGGGAGGCCCTAAACATCATGTCAAGAACTATCAAACATTTGCACAGTATCTATCATATTTTGTTTTGAACTCATTTTTTGAATCCAAAGCAGACTCTGACAACCTATTCCACTGATTCACTACTCTCCAAGCAAAAAACTAGTTCTAACAGTCTTTCTAACTACACTGTTACTCCATGTTTAAATGGATTGCCACTAGTTCTACCACAAACACACCTGTTATGAAAAATTTTCTCAGAATTAATCTTGTAAAAATCCCTCAGTATTTTGGATGTCTTAATCATATCACCCCTTTTCCATCTATTAACCAGTTTCTGTAACCCACAAATCTTCAACCTGTTCTCATAAGGTTCATTCTATAGACCTGCTACCATCTTAGTCACTTGCCTCTGGATCCTCTCACACCTGCTCCTCATCACCAAGAAACCAAAGTGCTCAGTAGTCAAGATCATCATCATTATTATTATTATTGTTCCGGGCAACTCCAAGTCCAAGGAGTCGACAGACTCATCGAGGGAGGCCCTAACATGTCAAGAACAACTATGCAACATTCACACAGTATCTATAATACCTTGCCTTGAACTCATTCACGGTCGTAGCACCCACAACAGACTCTGGAAGCTTATTCCACTCATTCACTACTCTCCAAGTAAAAAACCTAGCTCTAACACCCTTGTCAACCACGCTCTTGCCCAGCTTCCATTCATGGCCCCTAGTCCTCCCACCACCAGTCATAGATCGGTTCTTATCAAGGCTCGATAGAGGAACAATAACCTACTTGTCTCTGCTTGTGAAAGTATTCTTCGGTAACCAAGTGATCTGATGAGCTCCTTTAGCCACTTTTGCTATGTGCCCACTAAACTTTAAATTCCTATTCATTAGCACTCCCAAGTCCATGCTTCATCAATTTCTAGGAGTACAGTTCCACCAATGTGGTATACTGCGGCTAATATTTTCACCTCAAAATGCATAAATTTAGACTTTTCCACATTAAAGTGACATCCCCTCTCCTTTCCTATTCTGCCAAGTTATCCAAAATCATCATGTAAAAATTTGACCTCATCTGTATTAACTATTAACTGCTATTACCCAGAACAGTCCAAGAACAGAACCCTGCAGCACATCACTAGTGACATGCCACAGGGTTCTGTTCTTGGACTGCTACTGGACTCTACTCCTGAATAAATTACTCTCTGATATCTCTCCATCAACCGCCCTCCTATAAATCTCACCAACCCTATATTCATCTCCATGCGCTGCAGTTTACTGATTAGAATTCCATGTGGTATCCTGTCAAAGGCATATACAAAGTTCAGCAGTATTACTGTAAATCTGTAACCTTTATCCAACTCAGCCGTCACTGTACGAGGGTGGTCTGAAAAGTTCTTGGCCTTGACCATAGATGGCAACACTATCGGCAAGATGTTTTTTTTCTAAGTTGGTACATCTGTCATAAGAATCCATGTGAAATTGAAAGTCATCCTATCAAGTAGTTTGTTTTATACAGCTGTCTGAAGCAAAAGTGTTGTCTGTATCCCTTGAAATGGATAAAATTGAGTATTGTGCGGTTATAAAATTCTTTGTAAAAGAAGGTTTGACACCAAAAAAAAAAAAATTCATTTGAAGTTCATAAAAGTTTATGGGCACTCTTCTCCTTCATTTTTGACAATTAAGAGATGGGCTGCCGAGTTCAAACGTGGCCGTACCAGCCTTGAAGATGATCCATGTGAAGGACGTCCAAAAAAGTGTAACACCACCAGAAATCATTGATCAAGTGCACAATATGGTACTGGATGACTGGCGAGTCAAAGTGAGTGAATTGCTGAGACTATAGGCATTTTAAAAGAACGTATAGGATACATTTTGTATGAAGAATTGCAAACGAAAAAGCTTTGCGCAAGATGGGTGCCGCGCTTGCTCACAGCAGATCTAACACGCACTCACAGGGAAATCTCTGAACAGTGCTTGGAGCGTTTCAACAAGAATAAAACTGATTTTGTGCATCGATTTATTACTATGGATGAGACTTGGATTCACCATTACACACCAGAATCCAAATAGCAGTCAAAGTGAACAGAAGATGGCTGTTCAGCACCAAAGAAGACAAAGTTGGTTCCATCAGCAGGAAAGGTCATGGCATCAGTGTTTTGGGATGCTAAAGGCATTTTCTTTATTAATTATCTTGAAAAGGGTAAAACAATAACCGAGGAATATTATTCCAATCTTTTAACCAGACTAGATGAAAAAATTTGTGAGAAAAGACCCGGTTTGCAGAAGAAAAAAGTCATCTTTCATCAGAACAATGCACCTGCCCAAAAAGGTGTTTTGGCAATGGGAAAATTAAGGGATCTGCACTATGAATTGTTGGAACATCCACCCTATTCCCCTACTATCTCTTCACACAACTAAAACTCTTCTTCACTGGTCAGATTTTTCTTCGAATTAAGAAATGGCTGCAGCTGTAGAGGGGTATTTTGCAGATATTACTGAGAACCACTACAGGGATGGGATAATGGTGCTGGAGCATCGCTGGAATAAATGTATTAGTCTTAAGGGAGATTATGTTGAAAAATAAAATAATTTGAAATTATAAATTCGTTTTTTCATTGTTAGGCTGAGAACTTTTCAGTCCACCCTCGCATTATAAAATGTGAGCAAGTTATGAAAGCATGATCTACTCTTCACAAAACCATGTTGCACCTCATACAGTATCCCACCATCATTCCTGTATTTTGCTCTTGACCAACTTCTCCAATACTTTGACAACAACTCCTGATCGGTCAGTAATTTGCTACATCAGTCTTGGAGTCTCATCTATGCAGTGGAACTATTTTTCACCTGTATCAACCCTCTCGGGACTAACCCAGAGCTGAGACTGCAATTAAACAATATGGTCAAAGGTACTGGCAATTCCCTCGCTATGTCACATAAAAGTCGAGCTTGTATACCATCCAATCCCACAGCTGTATTCATATTAAGGTTCTGTAATATGCTATTCACCTCCATTTCACTTATCCCAGTTCCCATATAAGCCTCATTCCAACAATATCACCACCTAGATGATATACTCCTAAAAAGTGTTCACTTAGTAATTCTACTATTTAGACTGATTCAGTTACCCCCTCCCCTACCATCGACATTCCTTAAAATCATTCTGCTGTATACATCTTGCAGCATAATGAAAGAACTATTTGTGATTCTCTTTTGCCTGCACTGCTAACTTCCTTTCATAATCTGCTTTTGCCTTTCTTACCACACTAGTTACTGTTCTGGCCTGTGCCTTGTACTTTTCATGTGACTGCAGGTCACCTTTCTCCTTAAATTCCCTCCACAATTGTTTCTTTTTTTGTAGCTCCAGCTTGATGATGATATTCATCCATTTAGCTCCCACTTAGGAAACTATAAATTGTTGATGTCATTTTACCCAAGTAATTATGTGTTTTTTTTTCACCAGGCTCCAGACTATGCATGGTCAAGTTGACCATAGCAGATATTCTCAGCACACTGTAGTACGTAACAATATAACTTGTGATTTACTGTATAAATGTATGTATTAGTAAAGATGACCTTGATATAAAGGTCAAAACATCAAACTTTATTTTGGCATAATTGAAGTAATTTCTCTAAGACAAAAATGTTTCTCCATGATTAATTATAAAAGGAATTTTAGGTTTCTTGCTATATAGTAAATAAAAGAGAAAGAATGTTTAAGAAAGAATAATTTGAGCAAGTACAGATGATAGAATGATAACAGTGGAAGTAGCTGAATTGCTAAGTTCTCATTTTGCTACAGTGTTGTTCTATCCAACTATAAGGGAAACAAATGAATTGCAGCTCACTAAGATATTGCAAAATTTCCATGTGGTTATGCCACATTCCCATTTAATCATATTATCACATTTTTGATGTAAATATGGCAGTGGAACTGGATGGAAAGGTCTGCAATTTATTAAATAACAAAGTGGGATAAAGGATATGGCCACAGCAAAATACTGCTGGATTTTGCAAAATCATATGTGAAGCAATTCCATATACTGGAGCAAGTGTGTGTGTGTGTGTGTGTGTGTGTGGTATGAGGTAACACTCCACTTGGAGCATGAATAAGATGGCTGACAGTCAAGTATCAAAGGAGTAATATGGTAGAGAGTAGAGGCTAAAATAAGCAAGTGGTTTGCTCCATATCATTGCTGTTTAATTTATATGTTAATGATATTGACAATACTCTGAAGGAGGGGATGGGGGATTTTCATATTAATGGCACTAAGCTGTAAAAGGTAATAAGAAAAAGACAAGTGTAAAACACAGAGACCCTGCAGGAGGATTTGAATCACTATTTCCTTGAACAAAGAGTGCCAGTTCAGCAATGCCTTTTGTAAGCAGCTGTGTATTGGTCAGACCACACCCACAAGAAAATAAATGAAACTAGAAATATGGAAGAAACAGGAATAAGGAGATGAAATTCAGGGAATATACTGCGAAAGTAGTGCAAAGAGTACAAAGGTTCATCATGGGAATGTTGTGAAACACATAATGAAACACAATAAAGAAGACCTTGGTTTAACCTTTTTATCACAAAACACTAAATTATAAAAGGGAGTTTTTGACTAGCTAATATTTCTCTGGATTTAAAACCAGCATCCTCAGAACACAACTTGTTACTGTTTAGATCCAACAATAACCAATTAATACTGTAACAAACAAAAGATCTAAAGCCTTAATGTGGCACACCCTCTAATGTATAAAAGACATCGTTGCTGTTGTCTTGATCTTAAGATAACTATATCCCAGATTTTTGGCAGATTGATGCAGCCATACATATATACATACTTTTTGGGGTTAGGAGAATGCTTCACAACTAATTAATGACTCTAAAAATAGTAACTCTAACTGAAATAACTTTTACATAACTCTGCAATCTTCTTCCATCTAATTCCAGTGAACATCTCTTATCAGAGTGCATAACCCCAACTAGGAAATTAAGAGGTGGAGGTGCGATACTTTTTTCCAGTTCTGCATCAGACCTTTGTTTGTGGTGGTACAAACATTAAACTCAGAGAGGTATCTGAACATTCCAGACAATTCAATGCTTTCTACTTTGTGGCATCTCTACGAAACTGACCATTGTCTTTTTCAGAAAAACAAAGTACTGTATCATAAGGCTGTTGCTCTAACTGCATGGTTTGTGAACATCAACATCACTACACTTATCTAATTCCTTCTAAGTGGTATATGTTAGATATAACAGTGTTAGATACACCGTCTATAAAAAGTAAAAGATAATGATATAAATTGGTTGTTGTGGGGTTTGCACACCACAGCGCTTAACTGCACGAAGAAAGACTTGCTTTCAAATCTAGTCGGCAATTAGAGGAAATTTTTCTAAGCATTTTTTCGATGGTTCCCGAGTTAGTCAATGTCTGGCATGGGCAAGTGGGTTTTTTCTCCTGGAAACTCGGGTTTTTTGTCCTGTAAACTCAAGAAAATCGACCGTAGAACCCACATTATTTCAGACATTAATATATTGTGTTAGGGTTATGGACCACGAGATGGTGGCACTTGTTGAGTCGCCTCTCTTCACTGCACGCAGCTTAATTAGTGATAGCCTTGGGCCAGCTCTCTGATTGGGTACCAGTGGAGATTGAACTGCCCACTCAATCTCCAAAAGTTAGATAGGGCTAAAATGGCTTTGCCTACTCCCTATATGGGAATAAAAAGGCGTTAGCGGATTTTTTTCCCCTGATTGGTCGGTAAAAATTTTTTTATAATTTAGCTTTTTTGTTTTGTAATACCATAAAAAAATGTTCTGAATAACACCCAACAGCTAAGCCTGTCTACAAGATTGTTTAACCAATGGTGTCACAAGAGAAATTGAGATGTGTAAAGAAGGCTCCAGTTTCAGATAAGTTTTTTGGAATAATTAATTGTAAATAAGTGTGTGATTTTACAGTAAGAGTTGTGCGGTTGCAGTGTTATTAGTGTGTGGGCTTTTTTGTTTAAGTTTGTTTACAGATTCATTAAAATTAGAGATTAGTATAGTAACTGGCAAAGGAAAGATGGAGCTGGGTTTGTCCATGCAGAAAGTCAATTTTGATTTCAGTTGTTTCGTGAAATGTGAGGTGTGATGTATGTATTCATTTGATTATAAAGATAAATCATGGATATTTAAGGACGGAAGGAGAGTGGGTGCAAAGTGTGAGCTGAATGAAGACTTGAGTGCTAATATGTTCATAACAGAAAGTGTTAGTAGCGAGAATGCCACAAGGAGGATGAGTGCTCGTCTGATAGAAAAGGACAGTGTAAAAGATAAGAGAAAAAATGGTAAAAAAGTTTTGAAAAATAGAACAAGCAATCTGAGAAACTTAACAATTGATGGTACAAAAGACGAAAGTGATACAAATGTAGCGGAAGCTAAAAACAAAGTGCAGTTAAAGATAAACTGGCATGTGGCAATAACTGAGAACAAGTGTATATGACTGGCAACAAAATTGCAAGAGTGAATGAGAGCAAAAATGTGATGCAAGATTTGAAAGTTGAGTTGGTTAAGATGAGGCAAGGGATGAAATGGATGTGGAATGAAGTTAAGAGAATTCGAGATATGTATGGAAAAGTGAAAATAACAAAAATGAATAATATTGGTATAAAAGTGGTAATGAAAGACCTGCAAATGGCATTGTATGGTGATTCAATTACTAAAAGTGTGCTGGATGAGAGGATGCAAACGGTTTGTTTTCCTGGAGGTTGAATAGGTAGAGTGATGTGATTGAGGTACTGGATATAAGCATCAGATTGGATATCAGGAGATTGTTGAGATGGATAAAAGATAATAGTGTGATAAGAAAGGTAGTAAGCATTTCCAAGGTATGCCAGTGGTGAGATAAGGAGGAGAGTAAGGATTATGAATGATATGTTAGCGGAAATGTGTGAGGAGAAAAGATTGCAGTTTATTCATGTGTGGAATGAGTTTGAAGGACGAAGTGTATAAGAGTGATGGACTGCATTTGAATGGTTTTGGTGCGAGTCACTAGGAGACACTGCTGCTGGAAGGTAGAGAAGTGACTGCAGAGAATGAATCTGATCAAATGGGAAGCAATGTGGAAGAACAGGAGAGTAAGACAGGAATGATTGAAGAGGTGGTTATGAATAAAGAAGCAAGTGACATGAGTATAGAGAATGAGAGAACAAGAGTGCAAGAGAGACAGGGAAACTCAGGGTGGACATGGGAACACAGCATGAGAAAGGTTGATGCTCCAAGAGGATGTGAATGCATGTGTAGACAAAAAGGGAAGGGAATGACCTGGGATCAAGGGAAAACAGTTGGATTTGAAGACGGTTCTAAGATGAATAAGAAGAAAAAGAAATGCATGGAGAAGTCACATCAAATAAGTAGTATCAGTGGAACTAGCTATAGATTCAGAAATGCGCTAATGAGCTACTGTGCTTGTATACAAATACTAGAAGTGTAAGAAACAAGGCAAATGAAATGGCTGCATTAATTGAGTATGCTCACCCAAGAACTGTTGGAATAAGTGAGACATGGTTGGATGAGAATGACATCCTGACAGGAATAGAGATGGAAGGGTATGATGTGTTTTGTGAAGATACAAAAGGGAGGGGTGTGCTATTGATTATAGAAAAAGAGTTATGTCCATAAAAAAGTATGGACATAACTCTTTTTCTATCATTTTGAGATGCAAGAGGGAAATAGTGCAAAGTGGTTTTGAGGCAGTATGGTGGAAGACAGAGGTGAACAGAATGAAATACTTAGTCGGATGTTATTATAGACTTGGTAATGAGGACGGCAGTAACTATGAAATGTATAATCAAATTATCCAAGCAAATAAGAAAAGGGTGATCATTACAGGTGATTTTAATTATGGCAATATAGACTGAAATAATAAGATAGCAAATGTCTAAATATATTCCAAGGGACAGAAGATTAAATAAGGTAGGTGTGAAATGGATGAATCAAGAGGTTAATACAGACTTTTTTTCTCTGTATTGCATGCAATACAGAGGAAAAAAGTCTTATGGAGGCAGCACAGGAGAAGTGGTAATAATCAATTGCATGAGGATTACAAAGACCAGGCAAAGAGGGTGACTTGGTTGGTAAGGGTAACAAAACCGAAGTATGAGCAGCAGTTAGCTAATGAAGCCAAAAAAAAAAAAAAAATCGTAGGGAATTCTTTTAATATGTAATCAGCAAAAAAAACAAAAAAACAATGATTATGGAAGGATGACATTGATTAAAGAAAATGGTATAAGAACAACTGCTGCTGAAGATATAGTGGAGATACTTGATGAGCAGTTCATAAAGGTCTTTCATTCTTGTGAATGTGATATCATGAAGAGTTTGAGAGAAGTTGATGAGAAGGAGAGACTGACTGCAAGTGAGCAAGAGGTATAAGGGGAATCTAGCACACCTGATGTTAATAAGGCTGTGGGGCTTGATAATATATCACCACATATTTTGAAGAAAATGTGCCAGGGAGTTGGCATCTGCCTTGACATATTTCTTTAATACGAGTCTTGCACTGGGTCAAGTTCCAAAGGAGTGAAAGGAGGGCAAGATTGTGCTGCTAGAATCCATAATTGGATTGGTACAATGGTATTATCTTTGATGGACAGCATGGATTTGCTAAATGGAGGTCATGTTTTAGTAATCTACTTACTTATTACAATAAGGTGACAGCTACATTAAGAGAGGAGAGAGACAAACTGGCAGCCCGCATCAAGCACCCGAAGCAATTTTACACGGCCCACGAATACATTTCAATTATGTATTTGTTGTAAATACGGTGCTTATAGTTTTAGAGACACAGAAATATGGACTGAGCTTATGTGCGCATAAGCTCAGTCCATATCTACAATTTACAATCAGTAAATTTAGTTCGGCAGCCGACAGTTGGTGGTGCTTCAGTATTCTGGTGTTTCCAATGCACAGCTGCACAGTTCATATTGCAATATAGATGGAGACAAACTAACGTACGGCTTAAAAAACCTGTTTATTTGTGCTTGTTGTTAGATCTACATTATATCAATACCTATTGTTTAGAATTGTGCATAACTTTTGAGTGTTGCTTTCATACGAAAATTCATCTTGTTGAATTAAAGTTGTAAATAAATTTATAATAGTGATTTTAATTAAGAGATTAAACTGCAAGCCATGTCTTTAACAAAGAGTAAAAGAAAAGTGGACGAAGAAGGATGTGTTTTTCAAGATAAATGGGAAATTATGTACTTTTGTGGTGCTGTGCGCAATAAAATTGTATGTTTATTTGTAATAAGGGAATATTAGTTCCAAAAGAATACAATTTACGACAACCATTACGAAACGAATCATGAAGAAAAATTTGAAATGTTGGAAGGCAAATTGAGGGAAGAAAAGTTACAGTTTCTGAAATCTGGCTTACAACGACAACAAAATTTTTTTACTGAAGCAAATAAATCCAGTGAAGCAACAGTTCACGCAAGTTTTGCTCTCATGCACATCATTGCAAAACCATTTACTGATGGCGAATTCCTTAAAGATTGTTTGATTAAGTCTGTTGAACTTCTTTGTCCTGAAAAACAACAATTTAAAAATATTAGTTTGTCAGCCAACATGGTAGCGGAATGTATTAACGAAATCGCTAGTGATTTACAATGTCAGTTAAAAGAAAAAAGTATAGATTTTGCAGCATTCTCAATAGCAGTTGATGAGAGTACTGACATCACAGATATAGCACAACTTGCCATTTTCGTACGAGGTGTTACTGATGAATTTGAAGTAATTGAGGAATTATTGGAAATAATTCCAATGAAAGGAAAAACTGGTGCACAGGATATTTTTTCTGAAATAAAAACTGTAATAGATAAATATAAATTAAGTTGGGATAAAATGGTTGGATTTGCAAGTGATGGTGCAGCTGCTATGGTTGGTAAAAAAAATGGAGTAGCGGTAAAATTAAGAAATCTAGTGAAAGAAGAAAAATTTCAGAATAAATTTTGCATTATTCATCAAGAAGCACTTTGTGCCAAAAGTTTGCAGATGGATAATGTTATGGAAACAGTAAACTTTATCTGTGGGCGAGCTCCGAATCATTGAGAATTTGTTGCATTGCTTGAAGAAATTGAAAGTGAGTACGGGGAAATGATTTATTATAATGAGGTGAGGTGGTTAAGTCGAGGAGCTGTATTAAAAGTTTTTTGATTTAATAAATGAAATCAAAATTTTCATGACACAAAAAAATAAAACCATCGACGAGCTACGTAATGGATAACAGATTTAGCATTTCTTGTTATCTGTCACATGGATCTGTTATCCATGTGAGAATACATGGATAACAGATTTAGCATTTCTTGTTGACTTAACCGGCCATTTAAATATTCTCAATAAAGAGCTGCAAGGAAAGAATAAACTTATCACTGACAAGTATGCTTGCATTAAAGCTTTTAAAGTTAAATTACAATTATGGGAACCACAATTGGAATCAAAAAAATTTCGTACATTTCCTACATCTTAAATCCTGCCCTATTATTTCAAATGAAAAATCTCAAAAATATGCAAGAAAAATAGCATTATTATGACAAGAATTTGAAGAAAGATTTAAAGATTTTAATGATTTGGAGTCCGATTTTAAATTATTTTCATTACCATTAAAAAACGAACGTGAATAACGCACCAGAAAATCTACAAATGGAGCTAATTAATTTACAGTGTGATATAAATCTTATTCAAAGATTTGATTAACTTTTATTCGTACTTGTCAAAAGATAAATATCCTCAGTTACGAATTTTTGCAATAAGAATAATCACTTTGTTTGGGAGTACATTTATACTTGAACAGTTTTTTTCGCAGTTGAAAATTAATAAGTCTAAGAAAAGAACCCAATTGACCGATGAGCATCTACAATCCGTGATGAAGATAGTTTCTAGTAATTTTTCTCGATTCTGATAAAGGCTACAAACTTTATCAGAATCGAAACGCTATCAAGTGTCAAGTTGCAGTAAGAAATAAAGAAGTTTATAATTATTTACATACAAACATATGTATTTTTTCTGTATGTGTCGAAGAGAAATTTAATAAATAAAAGAAAGAGAATAGGTTGTCATTATTTATTCTCAAGTTATAAAGGTTATATAAAAGAGTTTCATAATTATAAAGGGGTGGTATCCATACATTAGCGGTAAGTACAGTTCAATATATATATATATATATTCACTCTCATTTTGTAAAAAAAAATTCCAGCCCATCAGCTGCTTTCACATCGTGCATTCGGCCCGCATGCAATTTGAGT
Organism: Typopeltis vanoorti; assembly: GCF_054136105.1. Lineage (NCBI taxonomy): Eukaryota > Metazoa > Arthropoda > Arachnida > Uropygi > Thelyphonidae > Typopeltis > Typopeltis vanoorti. Next base: position 92,851,082 of record NC_143571.1, on the reverse strand, counting down.
TTGAGACCACTGCAGTACAGTATACTTAGATTTTGCAAAGGCTTTTATAGATTACAGCATGATAAGTTGATAGTCAAACTAGAGCAGATGGGATTGGTATTAGTATTATTAGTATTAGTGCATTGGATTGGAGACTAGCTATCTGATAGGTATCAGCAAGGCATATATCGGGGATCAATATCCCAGAAGAGGAAAGTCACTAGTGGTGTGCCCCATGAGTCTGTTTCAGGGTCTTTGCTGTTTAACCTGTATGTTAATGATATTGCAAAGATTTGGATGGGGATATTTAGTTGTTTGCAGATGATGCAAAGTTGGGACAAACTATGAACAGTAGAGATGATGTTGTGGCATTACAAACTTGAATGGATTGAGTAAATGGGAATGCCAGTTCAATGTTGCAAAATGTAAGGTTTTAAAATTTGGGAAACAAAGATGGGATGTGGAATTTATGCTTGATGGGAATATATATTGTTGGAGGTGGAGGAAATAAGAGATCTTGATGTGATAGAGGATAAGGATCTGAAATTTAGGGGACACATGGCAAAAATTGTGAGGACAACACAAAGAATTCTGGGAATGAGGCAGACGACACTGACTTGTAGAATAAAGAGATTCTGATTCCATTGTATAAGGCTTTGATTAGACCACACATGGACTTCTGTGCACAGATTTGGTCAGTTCGTTTTCAAAAGGACAGAGAGATGTTGGAAAGGGTCCTTAGTCATCTCTAGACCCTTTCTGACCCCTGGAATGTCAAATATGAGGAAAGGTTGAGAAGATACAATTGACAGAATCTAGTGGATAGGAGGAAGAGGGGAGATATGATAGAGACCTACACGTTACTAAGAGGTTGTTATAGGATTGATGTTGGAGAGATTTTTTTTTTTACAGCAAAGAGTGGGAGATCAGGGGAACCAGAGTACATCCCTAGAAGCTGTATAAGGAGGGTGTGAGCAGGGTATTGAGAAGGTTTTTTGCATGCAGAGTTGTGAAGGATTGGAATACCTTGTCTGAGAGTAGTGTCTGCAGAGCATTTGAGTGTGTTTAAGGCACAGTATGATGAGCTGTGTATATAACAAAAGGACCTCCTAGATGAGTCTTTGACTCCATGGGATCTTGGGATAATAATAATACTGAAAATATCCAGTTTGATTTGAGGAAGAATATCCAGTTGTTTACTTGTGTAATGTAAGAGAGGAAACAGTATAAAAGCGAGTGATGTGAACATCCCGCCGGATAATTTAAACAGACTGGCAGTGCGAAAAAAAGATAATGGTTCCTGTTTCAGTATGGCAAGGCATAAAATTATGCACCTCAAGTTCTCCTCCTCATATCAGTTTTTAAAATCCACTGCTTGCTGGACACAAAGGCTGTGGGTTCAAATGCCACAAAAGGCATGGGTGTTTGTAAAAGCCTGCTCTGGAGATAAGCATGTGTAGCTCCTCGAGTTTATGACTTATCTTTTTCTAAAAATATAATTAATAATAAAAAAAAATTACAAGTTGCATTTTACACTGATGGAAGGGACAGCAAGAAAAATGATAAGACTGGAATTTGGAAGTAATAGTATACTGGGAGAAAACAGAAGTGGATAGGACACACTCAAAAACCCGGATAAGTTTATAGCACAGACAGCCATGGAATGAAACTCACACAGAAGCAGAAAAAGGGGATGCCCCATGATGACATGGAAGAGAGAATGCAAAGCAGAGAAGAAACAGCTGGGAAAATCCTGGAATGAGATCAAGAAAGAAACAATGAGTAGAGTCTGATGGAGAACAATGACTGAGGCCCTATGCTCTGCAGAGAGTGAAGGGGATAGGTAAGAACATTGGGAGGGAGATCATACAAGTGGGTACTATAGTTCAAAGGATTGCTTGGATGCTGAAGAATACACTGAGAAATCCAGAAAATTAAATTTTTATTGCTCAATATAAAAGACCACATCCACAAACAGATGTGGTTACATGGGTTTATTGAAGATGAGGAATGAAAATGTAGATGTCCAGAACGGTGAGGAGGAAGAGGATATGAAAGTTACCTAAAGGAGTTTTATAACAACAACAGACAGAAGAAATTTTTCAACACTTGACAAGCAAGGAGCAAACAGGTCACCCCAGGAGGAGGAGAGAGACTCAAGATGGGAAATAAATAGACATTAAAAGACAAAAAAAAAAAAAACATTATGAATAGATTTTTAGACCTGAAGGTAAAAGACAGAGAGAATATATGGAAGAAAGGGACATAGCAGCATACTAACACTTATAAGAAAATAACATAAGCAATGACTGGAAGAGTAAAATCATCTATTTGTTCCTAAAGAGCATTTTCAGCCAGTGATAACGACAGTTCTTGTAGTAACTTACTGGTTCTGACTGGGACAATTTCATTTTTCAGTGGGGTGTTTTGTTATCTTGGATGTCTACTAAACGAATGATAAATAAAAAAAAAGAAATCCTCTATGTCATTTATACTTCTAAGAGTGCATATGAACTCTTTACTTGAAATTCATAATGTTTCACAATATTAGATAATTTATTGAGATACAGTAATGTAATGTTTTTCCAACCTTCAAAACAATGAGCTCTCAATTAACTGACCCCATGTATGTCAACTGCTTGTGGTATATATACACTATGTAACTGTATCTTTCACTATCTGATGATACAAAGTTGCAAGTAAAGTATCTTCACGACTGAGCTACATGTATATAGAGGCCAATGACTTCAACATCGATTGCCTTAGTATCTCATAATGCAAAGCACACACCCTCTTTCAGATGCATATAATGCTATGAATTATGAGATGGGAAATTATCCAGACCAATTTTGACCTTTATTGAGGTACAGTTAAAGTGCAGGGGAATACTGCAGTACCTCTCTAAAAATTCTGAGTGATCTATAAGATGGCTCTAAATCTCACTGAATAAAAGATCACTATCAAACTTATTTCCTGACATGAATCACTTCAGGTCAGGAAACTCAGTGGTGGCTACACTCCATGACAGGCAAAACCCACCACCAAACAGAACTGCACTAATTCCCAGGATGCAAGCAAGCCAAGAGACAAATATCATTAAATGTTGTCAGTGGGAGCCAGATCCAGAAGAGATACCAAAGTCATTACAACTAATTAATAATGGAATTACTTACATTAATTTAAATCCTTTTTTTTTATTTGTGGTATATGTTTCATGCCCATTTTCCATATGATTCTAGGAAAAAAACTATCACAAGAAAGAGAGCATCAATTCAAATTGATGTTCTAAATTACTATTAAAAAAAAAAAAAAAAGTGCTCTTAAGACCTATTGTGAACTTGAACTGTATAGGATGTCTGACTTTTAAACTATCAGAATACCTATCTTATCTCTCTCTCTGCATTTACAGGAAACTCTGCTCTTTTTTAAAAAAATAAAAAATTCAACAGATTTTAAGAACAAAATTTCAGATTATTCTTACAATCCACAGATCTTCTAGTAAGTTTGATGTAGTCTCACTCTTTACAAATATCCTTCTGGCAGATAGATACGATTGAATTACTTCATAATGACTTAGCTCTTGGTATTGTAAATTTATTTGACTTAATCACTATTTGTCATCAATTCAGGATATTTCAGCTGCCAGAACAAATTGTACAAATAGATAGAAGGAACATCTGTGTTGTCACCTCTTTCCCCAACTCTAGCTAATTACTTGATGGAACATTTCGAACAACATATTCTGGACATATTTTCATCATAGATTTGGTACAGATATGTTGATAATGTTTTTACTGTATGGAAATCCTACTTTTCGAATCTTCATGGATTTCTTGAAAAAATAAGTCAATAAACTCAAGAATCAAATTTACCCTGGAAGTAAAAGATAAGACTTGTCTTTCTTTTCTTTTCTGGATGTTTTCATTCTATGTCAATCAAATGGTAGTCTATAGTTCTGTCTTTGGACTACCTGGAGGTGTCAAATAATAATAACAATAATAATATATAGAAAACCTACTCTTAATGGTAAATACAGTGATTCAAACTCACATCATCTTCCTTGTCAGTAATATGGCGTAGTCAAATCACTAGTAGATGGAGATCATAAGTTCTACAGATCTCTTCTAAACAAAGAATTGTCTATTATCAGAGCTATCGTTATCTGTAATGGTTATAATACAAAAACCATTAAAAAAAATAATCAATAATTATGGCTACCATCTTAGTGCACCTCAAGAAGAAGTTACCAGAATTTGTATTCCATATGTTAAAGGACTTCTGGAAAAAATAGCAAGACTACTTTGACAGACTGACTTACAAGTCTTTTTCCATCCAGTTCGTAAACTAATGCTTTCCTTATCTCTTTTAAGGACAAATATCCTCCTCCCTCCTTAACCTGGAGTTTGCAGAATCCCCTGCTATTGTGGCTTATGTTATTATGAACAGACTAGTTGTTCTGCACAAATTCGTCTTGAAGAACATCAAGAATATATTTCACTTAAAGTAACCAATAAATCTGGTTTAACAAATCACGCATCATCTACAAAGAATAAAGTACACATCCACACTCCAAACAAAAATAATTGCCTTGAACTGTCTCAATTTTGGGAAGTTATAATGACTAATTCTCACCATTCATGTGTCCTGTAGATTATAATTGTTTATATTTACAGATATTTTATTAAACTAATTTAAATTATTGTAATTATTTTTGGATGTCTATTAATGCAGATGGAGCTATTTTCCTGCAACTAATAATGACAATATCATACTCTTTGATTTGAACTGATGTTCTCTTTTTTGTATATCTTTTCCTATAATCATTTTGAAAACAGCTATGAAACAGCCAAAACTTCTACAAATAAAAATATTTAAATTAACATATGTAATTCCATTATTAATTAGTTATAATGAATCCAATATACAAGTAGTGAAAAGGTGTATCACCTTATTATTAAAATACTCTGGATAAGAGAAATATGTTGAAAGTTTTTTTGCTTGGTTATAATAAACAAAGTTTCCAGGAAATTATATTCTTGTTTAATCCTTCATACTGGGTAGTAATCCATCCCATAATGCATAGCATTATACAGGTCTAAACCACAAGGGAGGTCCTTTGCATTATGGGATACTAAGACAACTGATATGAAATCAATGGCCTCTATATACAAGATACTTCACAAGAAAACTTTTTGCTTACACTTGGATGAAGGATTAAACAAGAATATAATTTCTTCTCAACTTTAAATTATAACTGGATCACTTCCTTTCCTAAATGTTCTCATCTCAGTTGAGAATCATGACACACTTTCATTTGAAGACTATAGTAAAAAAAAATACATAATTGGTAGTATTAGACCTGAAAACTTTTTTCACTTGGTAAAAAAATAACTTGGTAAAATAAAAAATAAGTAAAAAATAAAATGGGGTTTAGCCTCATTTAGATGATGCTAAACCCCATAAGATTACTATGCACAGATGTGATCATGTTCAGAAATGGAACTGTGCATATGATAGAAGCATACAAGTTAGTACTGATATATATCTTGCAAATAGAGACATAAGTGAGATTCTACAGATTATGGATGGTAGAAGCAGAACTTGGGGGGGGGGTCATTCCTTACTGTTGTTGCTTCCATGTTCAAAACTGGAACATACCTACACCTATATACTTACAACACATCATCGTGCAAAAATAGGACATTGTCAAAATACTAAAAAGAGCATACACAATAACTGGTGATGAAAGGCAACAAGAAATAACATATCTTAGAGATGTACTCTTAACAGATGGCCACAATCTTAAAAGAAAGAAATCATAAATAAAATCTTAAATATATTACATATTCCACTGAAAATACAGAAGAAAGACACACCTACAACAGTGCCCTTCCCATAATGCATAGCATTATACAAGTCTGTAAGGATATGTGCATTACATTATGAGATACTAATGCAATTGATGTGAAGTCATTAGCCTCTGCATACGAGTTGTCTTGTCATGAAGTTACTTCATGTGCAAACTTTGTTTGCTTACTTGGATAAAGAATGGAACCAAGAATATAATTTCTTGGGATCTTTAATTTGATATCAGGGACGGTCTTGAGTGTGACATTCAGTTAACTGTTGATGATGCTAAGTTAGGGAGAGTGACAAGAAATGTAGCCAAGTGGAAAGGTAAGCATTTTGGAAATTAGAATATTACAGGCATAGTATTATATTAATGGGAATTTGCAGAAGTATAAATAATGAAATTAGACTTGGGGATTACTGTGAACAGTGAATTAAAAGTTAAGGAGCAACACTGCTCCTAATGAGGTATGGAGGTTACATCACTGTATCAGATAAGAGCATTGTTAAAGAAACACTAACTTGTAGGAAGAAAGAAGTTATTCTCCCACTTTACAAAACTCTATGACCCATTTAGATTACTATGCACAGATGTGATCATGTTCAGAAATGGAACTGTGCATATGATAGAAACATACAAGTTAGTACTGATATATATCTTACAAATAGAGACATAAGTGAGATTCTACAGCTTATGGATGGTAGAAGCAGAACTTGAGGAGGAGGGCAGATCATTCCTTACTTGTTGTTTCCATGTTAGAAAGCAACAATACCATTCTTTCAGGTTCTTCTCATTGCATATGGTGAGTGTGTGGTATGGATTTAGATGTTCTGAGTGCTTCTTCAGTATCTGTTCAAGGAGAGATATGATAGATATATTAATATTTAAACAGGCCCTTCCTCAATAAGTTTTTGGACACCCTACAGGTGCATTCTTAGTAATATTAAAAGAGTAGTAGACATTTTTTTTTTAAATCACACTTCATATACAAAGTAGGATTCGTCAAAAATCTCCCATCCTTTCTTGTTTCATTTCCTTAGTGAATAATGTCTTGTAAATGAAAGATGCCGAGAAATTATGGTTTCATCCTTTATCCAAGTGTAAACAAAGTTTGTGCATGAAGTAACTTCATGACAAGGCAACTCGCATACGGAGGCTAATGACTTCACATCACTTGCTTTAGTATCCTATAATGCAATGCACATATCCTTATAGATATGTATAATGCTATGCATTATGGAAAGGGCCACTACCCAGACCAGTTTCAACCTTTATTGAGATGAAAAGGTAAAGAGGTGCTCATCATGGTCATAGAGTAGTTAGTATATGGGTGCAAGAGAGCCTGAGAGTATTAAGAGAAAGAAAAGACAGATAGATAGTAATGAAAGATAGAGAAAAGGCTTCAGTTTATATCGTCATATAGCCAAAGGCTATCAGTTTTCCTTTTTCACCAATCTCATATAAATGAACAACCAAAAGACTAATTGAAACAAAAGTGCAAAGATGAGGATACCCAGTTGGTTAGCCTTATCTGAGTTAACTGCCTTGAGTTGGCCTTCTCTGCCTGGGATTGCTCTTCAGTCATCCCTGCAATTGACTATAACCCTATAATCAATAAAGAGGATGGAACCATTTAAAAAACTTTTCATAGCAAAAATAGACAGAATTTTATCTACCCCTGGTGAATACTGCATAATGTGGGTGGTCTACACCACCTAGTGAAAAATTTGATATCTCCTTCTTTCTAAATACAAAAAACCTCTGAGTGAACAATAAAATTTCCACAATACAATATTATAAAGCATTTGGATGTCAATTGCTGGCTTTCAAATCCATGTTTCTTTCTAACATTCCAATAAATGGTATTTTAATTAATTAATTATAAAAATCTAAATTCTCTTTCCATTGTTGACAGGTGGTGGGTACTGCAAAAGAATAACCTGCTCTGTTGTATGTAATGGAATGTTCAACACATTATATAATCTGTTCCAAATATGCAGGGCAAGAGGGCAGCTGTAGAATGCATATTCTACTGTTTCCAATCAGTAATAGAGTAATAATCAATAGGAGCCAGACCCAGAAGTGATAACAAGGTTGAAGTAATGCAGAAGTCATATTTCCATATACAAGTAGCCAAAAGGTGTTACACTTTATTATTAAATACTCTGGATTAGAGATAGATGTTGAAAGTTTTTTCACTTGATTATATTATAAATTAAAGATACCAAGAAATTATATTTTTGGTTTCATCCTTTATCCAAGTGTAAAGAAACAAAATTTGCACATGAAGTAACTTCATGACAGGGCAACTCGTATATAGATGCTAATGACTTCACATCAGTTGCCTTATTATCCCATAATGCAACACATATATCCTTACAGACTTGAATTTAATTATGTGATTTTAATTACTTGAATGTGTAATTCTTTTTTCATCTAAAAACTAAGTATATTTTCAACATTATGCCATTTCATATTCTGAGGAAGGCTTAAGTGAGTGTCTTACCTACACACTCCTCCAATAACCATACCAGGTGGCAATGTTGTAGGAAGATCTTTCAATGAATGAACAACAAATTCAACTTCTTTCTTTTCCAAAGAAATTTCTAGTTCTTTAGTAAACAAACTCTTCTCTCCTATCTGAGAAAAGCAATTATAATTATACATAAGCGGGATGTGAAACTGATATTATTAAAAAGAAGAAAAAAAAATTTTTTTTTAAATATATATATATATATTTATTTATTATATATAAACATCACAGAAAATAAACTACATCCCACTATAATCAAAATCAAATCAACATTTTAAAAACAAGAAGACATCCCAAAAGAAAGTATACTATTGGCATGCATAAACACCATGCTCAAGAAACATGCTAATGTGTAATAGAATGATGTTTAAAAAACAGTTTGAAGGAAAACTTGCAGAAAGAATACTGTCTCCCCAGTAAGAAACAAGAGTGAAGGTGTCAGCAACATTACAGCCCAGATTATGCATCTTTGAAATAAACACTAAAGGAGAAAGAATACACATCTTTTCATAAAAGATAAGACCTACTCTAATCTTTTATGGTGTTGTCTACTGAAAGAATTATACTAATGCATCCCTGGGTCATAACTTACTATGACTTCTTATATGAAATCATCTTCTGTGGCTTTCCTTTTCTCTCATCATTCCATGATATCACTTAGTTGATCAAAATTTGAAGTTGAGTCCATTACAATAATTTGATAAGGGATAATTTGATATTTATAAGTGCCAAAGCCAGGAAACTGGAGGAGACCTCAATACAGTCTTCAAGGAATGCAGAGCACTGGCTGGAGTTTCTAATCTAATGTGCAATCCTCACCTTCATGTGGTGTGTCTCTTTACTAGGTATCCACTGAGCAATAAATGAACAAGGATCAGCTGGAAATTTGGAACTTAGTTTAGACTTACACCAGAAATCATAATGGTACAACACGATGAAATTTCAGCTGGAGAATTACTCAGATAATCAAATGTCTCTTTACTAGGTATCCACTGAGCAATAAATGAACAAGGATCAGCTGGAAATTTGGAACTTAGTTTAACAAACTGTATTCTCTATAGACTTACACCAGAAATCATAATAGTACAACATGATGAAATTTCAGCTGGAGAGTTACTCAGATAATCAAAGCCCCTGTTGTTTTCATAAGGGGACCAGGGCAAACAATAAAAAGTCAGCTACTTGAATAAACACAACTTCAGAAGAATTCAAAATAGACACAATCAAAGAATATCAATGGAAAGGAAACTGAACTGGCAGAAGTAATAGAAGAGTATGAAGTGTATATAATTGGTGTTATTGGAACAAAGAGAAACAAGTGTGAACTTGATAAATAATAAATATAGGATACATTACCTGAATATTTATTATTCAGACAATAGCAAACAGAGAAAGGAAGAAGTAGTGATAGCACTCAAAACCAAACATGAAGACAAACTTCTTGATCAGCAGGCAATTTCGAGTAGAATTATATGGGAAAATTTCAAAATGGGGAATTGAACAATGATAATATTTATGAGTGTATAGTCACACAGAAGGTTCTACTAAGGAAGAAGTGGTAGAATTTTTTGAATCATTAAATAAAGCAGGTAACAAAGAAAACGGAAAAGCTGATTATATCTCCTTATTACAGACTTATAGCAGGGTAAGAAATGAATCTCAGACACATAGAAATGTTCTAGGAAAATTTGTTTGATAAAATTGATGCAAAATTGGAAAAAGTGATAGTCAATGAAAATGATATGTCAATACTATAGAATGACATGAATAGGCTAGCAGTAGAGGCAAAGGATAATGGCTGCCAGTTTAATGTCACTAAGTTCAAAGCCACAAAAGAGTTCTTTTTTTTTTTTTTCCAATACATATAGGAGAAACAAGAGAACAGGGGGGGTCATCCCTGGATATTGTGTAACAAAGTGATTAATAATAAGTGTGTTAGGACTAGATTTTTTTTGCTTGCAGGATGGTGACTGAGCAGAATGGATTACCAGAAGTAGTGGCAAATACTTCACTGGTGAATGAATTAGAGGAGAAATATGACAGCTATTTAGTAAATAATTGTTAGTATGGGGATCTACACAAATCCCTGCCTCCATGGAGATGCCAAAGTAAATAATAATGACAAAACTAATAATAACGAAAAGTGCCTGCTAGATTTCTGTTCAGGGCATGGACTAGTCATCACTAATACCATGACAGTCATCACTAACATGATGATTTGCACAAATTCATATGCCAAGAAGAATAAAAAAAAAAAGGTCATATTGACTATGTTATTGCCGATAGTCATATCTTTATGCTAGTTCAGGATATATGTGAGAATACAAAAGATTTGAAATCCTCCGAAGAAAACACTGATTCAGTTGGAAGACATTTGGTGAAGTTGTTTGCAAGGATAAAAAAAAATCCAAAATCCATGGTAGACTCAAGAAGTTAAAGAAGCAGTTATTATTATTATTCAGGCCTCCATGGAGTCAAGAGACTCATCATGGGAGGACCTTCATAGGAAACAGAAGTCTACCTAACACTCCTTGAGCTCATTGACTGCTCATGCTCTCACCACTCTATCAGCAATGCATTCCACAGTTCAACAACCCTTCACCAAGAAACCACACCTCACATTCTTGCTCACAGCTTCCATTCATAACTTCCAGTGATGGCCCCTTGTCAACGCTCCCTCCCACTGTTCCACCAAGTGAAAGAACTCCCCAGTAACTGTAACCGCCTCTCAACATAGTATATGCAATATGCTACCAAAGTCTCAATCACATCAATTCTCCTTCTTCTATCCACCAAAATCTGCAGTCCACATTCCCTCGACTGATCCTCATAACTAACATTGTACAGTCCTGAAACCATCTTTCTTTCCACCTCTGTACCCTTGACACAGTTAATTTATCCCCTTCAAATCCTAGGGACCAAATCTGAGAACAACAGTCTAAGTGTGGCCTGATCTGAGTCTTATACAACAGAATGATAACTCATAATGAAGGTTTATTTTCTTGATCATGAGAATTAATAATAATATTATTGGTTTACAGATCAAGTGTTGATCAATTTTATAACTTAACCAACTAGTTTCGCCACACTTTAACTGTTGGCATCTTCAGGGCACTTACATATAGGCTGAAACAATCTCACAATTATGTGTAACTATAAAACTGACACGAATAACTGTAAAAAATTGACTAGAATAATTACAAATAAAATAGTATCGAACGTGCATAAAGCACGTATCATGTGTACAAGATTAGCTAGCTGTTGCTAAGGAACTTTCTGTAGTTTGTATTAAAATTTATTCCTTTTGTTTTTAGGGATTTGATTAGGGTTTTCCATATCTCTGGGAATACTCCCAGAGATTAGGCCTTGATTTCTGTTGAGGTTGACAGTAGAATGGGCGACTGAGGCTGCTTCTTTGAAAATTCTTGAATGGTAATTTTCCTCTAAGTAAGGCGAACAACTTTTGCCCCACTCGATGACATGGTTAGTTGTAGAGAAATGAGACGATAGGCCAGAAATGCCTTGTCTGTTGTTTTTGACATAGCCAATGTGCTCTTTTTGCTCGATTTCAAGGCTTCTTGAAGTCTGTCCGATGTAACTAGAGCCACACGAGCATGGAATATTATAAACTCCAGCATATTTATAGAAAGGGTGGTTATTTTTTGGAGATCTTAGCAGTTTACGAATAGATTCTATTGGTTTAAATGTTACTCTTATTTTGTGATGTTTGAGGAGGCTGGCGAGCTTGTAGGAGATGCCACTTACAAACGGAATTGCAATAGTTTTTATATATTGAATCTCTTCTTGTTCTCTTTGTGGTGGTTCAGAGAAAAGGACTTTATTGACTAGTCTTCTTGGATAGCCATTCAAGTACAGATTGTTGGAAATTAATGTTAACTCATTTTGAAGGGTCTCGTTATCTGTTTGATGCAAATTACTCTCTTCTTTAACATGTGTACAATGCTGAGTTTATGTGAGATGTGGTGAGAGGAGCTGAAATGTAGGTAGCGACCTCTATTGGTCGGTTTTCTGTACACCGATAAATTTATACTGCCATCAATTTGTTTTTTGATTAAGATGTCTAAAAACGTAGTTGTTTTTCTCTTTCAAGTTCCAGAGTAAATTTAATAGAATGATGGAAGGAGTTGATCTTTTTGAGAAAATCATATAGGTCATCTTTGTTGTTGTTCCACACGATGAAGATATCATCCACATATCTGAACCAAATTTTAGGTTTGGAAATAATTTGGGATAGGATTTTATTTTCTAAGTCTTCCATAAAGAGGTCAACACATGAAGGTGAGAGTGGGCTCCAAACGCCAAGCCTGTTAATTGTTGGTAGATCTTATTTTTCCACGAAAAGTAGTTAGAATTTAGGCAATGAGCAAACAATGAGGTTTACTCACATGCGTAAAACACGCGATATGTGTTTTACATACGTTCAATACTATTTTATTTGTAATTATTCTAGTCAGTTTTTTACAGTTATTCGTGTCAGTTTTATAGTTACACATAATTGTGAGATTGTTTCAGCCTATATGTAAGTGCCCTGAAGACGCCATCAGTTAAAGTGTGGCAAAACTAATTGGTTAAGTTAATAAAATTGATGGGGTGCTTAAGGGTCAAAGCTGTATAACTGAGAGGAGACCTCCACATAACCGTTAAAGGAATGCGGAGAACCGACCAGGGCTTCTGACCTAATGACGATGATGTGTTCTCCATTTGGCCTCATGGCCCAGACACGTTAGACTCCTTCCTCTGTCATCTCAATAGCCTACATCCAAGAATCCAGTTTACTATGGAAAAGGAAAAGAACAATTGTTTACCCTTCCTAGACACCTTAGTCACGCGCCTGCCCAATGATACACTTGCCTTCACTGTATACAGAAAACCCACACACACACAGGTAGATACATTCACAAACTCTCCCACCACCACCCCTCACAACAATATAGCATCATTAAAACCCTTACCAAGAGAGCCCACAATCTTTGTTCCAGTGGAACTGCCCTCACTACTGAACTTAACCACATACACAGACCTTTCCTCTCCAATGGCTACAGTGAACACAGTATCAAAAAAATAATCAATTCCTCCCCCATTCCCCGTCCCTCGCGTCAACAAGAATTTAAATATGCCATCACCATACCCTACGTCTGAGGCACTTCGGAAAAAATAGCCAAGATACTAAAAAAGTATAACCTACACACAGCATATAAGCCCTACCGAAAACTTGCTACCCTTATCCGTTCTACGAAAGATCAGCTCCCTCCTCTCTCTCTGCCTGGAGTTTACAAAGTACCCTGTTCCTGTAAGCTTGCGTACTTTGGACAGACAGGCAGATCAGCATCCATCCGTCTGGAGGAACACAAGTCATACATCGTTAAACACAACTATGGCCACTCAGGCTTGGCTGACCATGTTTTGGACACCACCCACAGAGTATCATGGAAGAAAACCACCATGCTCCACCACAGCAAATTCAAGAAAGAGAGACTTTTCTTAGAAGCAGCAGCTCTCAGAAACCAACCAAATCTTAACAAATACGGTTGCATTAAGCTTCCGAAGATTTGGGAAACACTCATCACCAGAGGTCCCACCTTACATTCCAGGCCACCTACTACTGCCCTTAGAGGACGCTCCACCTAGATAGGACTTTAGTGTCACCCACGTGGTTGGGCTTAGTATTGTAAGTTTTTGTGTGCATGTTACATTAATTGTCTTTGTAATCCCCGTAGATGTCCTAGTGACTAGGACGAAATATAGGAGTATTAAATTCTAATTTAATTCTTTTTGAGTGTTGTAAAAAATCCAAAAACCATTAAACCTCCAACATAATATGGCAGGAAAAAGGAAGGGAGGTATATAAGCTGAGAGTGGAGAAAACCGAGGCTCTTCTCCTTTTCATGACCGACCATTCAAGGACACGAGAGCATTGGTATAGCACAGGCAGACGAGGAAAATACAGAGTAACAGCAAAGTGAATGCAAAGGATTGCTGTGTCTAGAACTTTAGTGCTGTAATTCAGCTATTAAAGGACCGGGAAGTATTAGGCAACTGAGAATAATTCTAGAAGTTAAAGAATTACCGCGTGTTCCATTAGTTTCATGGAACTATAACTGAGAGCTGAATTGGTCGAAGTGTTAAAGAAGGAATGAGCATTTTCCTTTATCTAAGTACGTCTATACACGTGAAGTGTGACCATTAATAGTTCAGTTATCATTAAGAAGATTTATTCTAAATAGTGTTGCTATAGTGTGCTAAGTAAATATAGTTATAAACGTGTGCCCATGGTGAAATTGATCAACAAAGGATTTATCTGGTAAGAACTGTCCAATTTTATGTTGTTTCAGTGCAGAGATATGTGTGTAATTCCTCCTGTTATTCCCCACATTATCTATAAAGTTTTTTGCTGAAATCAGCTGAAGTATGAAGTATGAAGGTATATACTCATGAAGCAGTTGTTGCCACCATTAATGTATTGAGACTTTGCTGACTGTGTGATAATAGTAAAATTTGTTACTAAGAGATTTTGTGATATTGAACTCTATTAAAAGTTATTTTAATATTGTGAAGGCTATAAGTCTGGTAGCAAATACCCATAGACTGAATCTGTAAGATGTTGTGACCAGTTATGCTAAGACATTTATATAATCTTGTTCTCAGAATTGAGTTTATATGTATAATACTTAACCCAGAATTAAATGTTTTGTTTTGATGATTTTAAAATTGTGTTTGCCTTAATCTCGTCGTTCATGAAATTATCGGACCTTGCGGGAGCTTCAAACATGAGAGATAAACTCGGTCTACGTAAGAAATAATACTGATATAAAAATAGTTGATTTCACTACAGTTCATTAGACTAATCTAGATATAGAGTGGTGCAGTCTGAAAATATAAATTTCTCTATATTAAAATTAGTAATCAACCAGCAACTATTTACTTGTTTAAGAATAAAGTTAAAAACAAGATGGGGGATCAAATACAAGGACGTAAGATCCAACATTAGTATTGAAGCAATCTTCTGGGTTACCTTCACCACCTTTGCAATATGCTCCCAGAATTTCAGTTTTCTATCAAGTATCACCCCCAGATCTCTTGTCTCCCCTACTTCCTCCAGTGCAGGTCCTCCAACTGAGTATGCATCCTTGCAATGATGAATCCCAAACTTCAAGACTTTACATTTTGCTGCATTAAACCAACACACCCCATTCATTTGCCCATTTGTCCAGTTTATTCAAATCCTCTTGCAGGGCTGCAACATCTGCACTATTACTAATAACCCTGTCCAGCAAACAACTGAATATCCCCTTGCAATCCATTTATAATGTCATTGATATAGAGGTTAAACAATACAGGTCCAAGTACTGAGCCCTGTGGAACCCACCCCACCTTCTGCTTCCTTGATATTGCCCCACCATACAAAGCTCTCTGATACCTAACAGACAGCCAATCCTGAATCCAGTCGACTAACCTGACATCTAAACCCATGGACTGCAACTTAAGTATCAGCTTATCATGTGGGCCCCAACATCTTTTATATTGCTAGTCATCCACTTAATCCCTACTAGATTTATCCATGACCCAGAGTATACACTCTGATACTGTCTCACTCAAACAATCCTTAACCACTTCCCATGCACTAATGACATTCATTCCAAGAATTTCTTATGCCATGACACTGCTTCAAGTTGCCTAAGTTTGTCATAATTAACAATTTTGTAGTTGTGCATAAACCCTTTCTTCATTCAAATTTCCACACGTTGAGTAACCTCTAAGGACAAGACTGCATGAACACTTTACCTGATCGGAGGTAGAGTTGTTACTGCAGTTATATATATAGATCTTCTAATGCTATTACTAGATCGAACACTCTCAAAACCCCTGTTCCCTTCAATCACATGCTGTTTCATGTAATTATCCCTTAATAACTATGTAAAAAGGGGTGCTTAAAGATCAAAGCTGTATAACTGAGAGGAGACCTCCAGAGAGCCTTTAAAAGAATGCAGAGAACCGACCAGGGCTTCTGACCTAATGTCCAATCCTCACCTTCTCGTGGTGCACACTGCTAGATATCTACCTGGATACTGAATTAACAAGGATGGGCTGGCAATTTGGGATTTAGCCAACCAAATCGTATTCTTATTGGCTGGCATGATGGTATAACATGACAGAATTCCATGCTGGCTGGGGCATCGCCCGGATAACAAGGCCCTCTTTGTTTTCGCCAGGGAACCAGGATGAACAGTGAAAACCATTGGAAGTTTTTCCACTTGATTATGCAGTGCTATCTCGCTAATCCAAACTAATAAAAACTGTGCTCGTTCGGATTAGCGAATTTTCTCCCAAGAAACAACAATAATTAGCGTTTAAAAATAATAATCAGATTCTAATAGAACATCAATTTAATTCTGTAAATAAATTAACTGATAGAAAAAAGCTACTGTAATGTAACGTAAAACACACACACACGCAAAAAAAAAAATTTAAAAAAAATAAAAAAAAGTACACAAGTTTACTTTAGCAAAAAATTTAATTTGTATGCACCTGTATTGTTGACGATTCCGATTTAATAAAATTGCACAGTTCAGTACATAACTTAATTTGCGTAAAAAATATCACTTTCTTGTATACAACACACAAAAAAAGTTTCACAAAATAACACACACAAAAAAGTTTTTTATTTCTTTATAAAAAAGTCACTGATTTTCTTTTGTTCTTGGAAACTAAACTTTCTTCAAATGTTCTTCTCGGAGCTGCATTAGCAACAAAATTTTGTGGAATGGCATATCATTCTGCTTAGCACATTCTATACACATATTAAAACTGTCAGCTGCCTCTTCATGTTTTACTTTTTTTTCTTTGAGTTCTTCATGGTCATTCATCTTCTAATTCATTCTGTAGCATCATATTTATAATTTCAGCAATTGATTTGATTTCGAATTCACTTTTGGTTCTACCTGTAATCCATTCCATAACAGCTGTTTGTGAAATATCAACATCTGGATTTATATTTTTTAACCAAATTATGCACGTTCTGAATTTCCTCTTTTTGTGTATATTTGTGATTCATGCCGACAATACAGTACGTACTGTACAGTATAAAAATGCAGATGTGAACACACAATAAACCAAAATAGGCCTCCAGTATAACCATGCAATTGACAGTATGAAAAAAATACTGTACTGTAATAATAATAATTAAAATAATAATTATTAAATAAAAAGAATAGTATACAAAATAATAATACGTAATAAATAAAACTTTTTTTTTCAAACCGCAGTTCGGATTACTGGAGGGTTCGGACTAAAGAGGTTCGGATTAGCGAGATACCACTGTACTATAAATTAAAGATACAAAGAAATTATATACCTAGTTTAATCCTTTATCAAAGCGTAAGCAAACAAAGTTTGAGCCTGAAGTATTTTCAGGTCTGGGGCAACTCGTATATAGAAGCTAATGACGTCATGTCACTTGCCTTATCATCCCATAATGCAAAGTACATATCATTATCAAAAATTATGGAGACAACTACCATGTTAGAGCAAAACTTTAGTTTAATATAAACTAAAATGAATGCTCGACTTTTTTCGACCTACATATCAAGGTCATCATCTGGAGCATACACATATATACAAAGAAACAAGCTGCACTACAATCTACATGGTTCACTAAAGTTACTGACCAACCATTACAAGAATTATTGGCCTGACCTCTGGTGAGGGGACATTTACTACATCAAAGCCAGAGTCCAATTATTATTATTATCTATTAGGTTACAAAATTAAATTGGGCTGGAGAGCAACATGTTTAAATATATATAAATATAAAAAACCATGTGATTATACATATAAATTTCAATCAATTGGTATGGAATAGTTTCCAATAAAAGCTAAAAATTGTTTAAAGTCCTAAAGTATGCTGGAAACTAAGTAGGCTGAATATGTGCCATCCAAATTCTTGGAATTTTTATGCCACAATTATTGTTGAGATTAGAGTGGTTAATCAGAATTTCACAGGCTTCTTTAACTTTTCCAATCACCAAAATAATTATATTTAATGTGTCTTTTTTTACGTATAGGGATTGTAAGCCCAGTTTCACCAATATAAGGTAAGTTAAAGGTGCAGTAGATGCAATAAACTCCAGGATGTGCCAATGGGAGGAAAGGATCCTTAGAGGAGTTGAATATGTTTTTTAATTTTATAGGCAGTTTAAAAGTGGCATTAAGATCATAATGGTGTAGGATTCTATTGATTTTTTCTGATAACCCTTTAATGTATAGGATGGCTATAGTTTGACTGTAATCTATATTCTTTTTTGAAGTTTTATGAAGAACTTTATTAACAGTATTTATATATTTTTGTTATAGCCATTATTGATAAATGTGCATTTATAAATAATGGCTATAACAAAAATAATAGAATCCTACACCATTATAATCTCAATGCCACTTTTAAACCACCTATAAAATTAAAAAACATATTCAACTCCTCTAAGGATCGATCCTCTTCTCCCATTGGCACATCCCAGAGTTTATTGCATCTACTGCACCTGTAACTTATCTTATATTGGCGAAACTGGACGTACCATCCCTATACGTAAAAAAGAACACAAAAGACACATTAAATATAACTATTTTCGTGAAGCAGGCCTCTCAGAACATGCTCTCAACCCCTATACCAAATTGATTGGAAAAGTGCCTGCTCTTTACATCATACAAAAACGTGGTATGAAAGAAAATTTAAAGAAGCCTGTGAAATTCTGATTAACCCTAATCTAACAATAATGGTGGCATAAAAATTCCAAGAATTGAATTTGGATGGCACATATTCAGCCTACTTAGTTTCCACATACTTCAGGACTTTAAGCAATTTTTAGCTTTTATTGGAAACTATTCCATACCAATTTGTTGAAATTTATATGTATAATCACATAGTTTTTTATATTTATATATATACTAGGGGGGGGCTCTGCTCCCCCTGATGCCTACAGCGCCCAATCCTCCCGAGTTCCGGACTTGTAGGCCGGTTCTCCTTGAATTCTGATGACTCCAAGGGGGGGGGGGTCCCCCATGGCAGGTGATTATAACAGTCTTAGATATCAACTTCCGGCAGTTTCATGGAGGGCAAAGTTGGAAGGCCAGGATATCATTAGTGCTTGGGAAATTGTGAAGGAATATTTGTTAGCAGCAATAGTAAGCTGTGTTCCACGAGTGAAGAAGAGAACACAATTTGGTGTAAAGTGGATGACAAACAATATTCAACAGGAACTACATGTGAAAAAGAAGCTATGGAAGAGATATTATAAGGAGACAGGTGAAGAGCAGATGGATGAAGAATAAGACTCAGGCCAGGAGAGTGACTAATATAGTAAGGAAGGAGAAATTGAATTTTATGAGAAGAGATTGGCACTAAGATCCAAAGAAAATCCTACGAATTTTTTGGCTATGTGGCCAGTAGGAGGAGAAATGATTGTGGAAGAATGATGTAGAGGACATAGTGGAGTTGTTCAATAAACACTTTATTGGAGTTCTTCATACTGGATAAGTTTTAATACTAGAGGAATAGGGCAGGTTCAATGTTCAAAGGTACAAGAGGAGAGTGTGTTCTAAATACTGAGTACCCTGGATGTTTGTAAAGCTGTGGGACTGGATGGTATTTCACCACGGGTTTTGAAAGAATGTGCGAAAGAGCTGACAGCTCCGTTGACCTGGCTTTTCAATAAAAGTCTGGTTATGGGAAAGATATCCAAGGATTGGAAGGAAGATAAGATAGTGCTATTGCATAAGGACTGTAGCAGACTGGATGTGTCTAACTACAGATCAGATGGTGTTTCAACAGTAGTTAAGATCTCAGAGAATCAGTGAGGGAACATATACAGCGTTGGACAGATGAGGGAAATGTTATCTGTCAGAGTCAACATTGATTTGTTAAGAGGCACTCTTGCTTTAGTAACATGATTGCCTTTTATAATAAAGTGACAAGAGCAGTTGATGAGGGAAAGGCATATACTGCCTTTTTTTTTGATTTTGCAAAGGCATTTGACAGGGTGCCACATGATAAGCTGATATTTAAGTTGTAGCACATCTGTGCAGATGTTGGGATAGTCAAATGGATTCAGGATTGGCTGTCTGATAGGTATCAGAGAGTTGTGTATGGTGGGGCAATATCAAGGAGGAAGAAGGTTCCAAGTTAGGTCCCACAGGGCTCAGTACTTGGACCTGTATTGTTTAACCTTTATATCAATGACATTGTCAACAGACTGCAGAGGGATATTCAGTTATTTGCAGATGATGTGAAGCTGGGAAGGGTTATTAGTAATAGTGCAGATGCAGAGGCCTGCAAGAGGATTTGAATAAAGTAGACACATGGGTGAATGAATAAGGATATTATCAGTTTTATGCAGACAAAATGTAAAGTCTTGAAGTTTGGAATACATCAATGGGAGGCTGCATACTCGATTGGATGAGCTGTACTGGAGGAAGTATGGGAGACAAGAGATCACAGGGTGATGGTTGATAGAAAACTGAAATTCAGGGAGCATATTGCAAAGGTGGTGAAGGTAACCCAGAAGATTGCTTTAATACTAAGATAACTCTTTTATCTCTGCTGACCTGCAGAGATAAAAGAGTTATCATTCTGTTGTATAAGACCACACTTAGACTACTGTTCTCAAATTTGGTCCCCAGGATTTGAAGGGGATAAATTAGCTGTAGAAAGGGTACAGACATAGATAAAGATGGTTTCAGGAATGTACAATGTTAGTTATGAGGATCAGCTGAGAGAATGTGGACTGCAGAGTTTGGTGCATAGAAGAAGGAGAGCTGATATGATTGAGAATTTTAAACTGTTGAGCGGTAGTTACAGGGTTGACACCGGGGAGTTGGTTCGCTTGGTGGAACAGCAGGAAGGAGTGACGATAAATGGCCATCCCTGGAAGTTGCAAAAGGAAGCTGTGAGCAAGAGGGTGAAAAGTGGTTTCTTTTCATGGAGAGTGGTTGAAACGTGGAGTGCACTGCCTGATAGAGTGGTGAGATCAAGAATAGTCAATGAGTTCAAGGGATGGTATGATAGATTTTGTGTTTCCTAGGAAGGAGAACGACGAGTCTTTTGACTCCATGGAGGCCTGAATAATAATAATATCAACAGCATCATGAACATAGAACCTATAGAACAAGTAAAACATTTCAGCTACTTAGGCATGATTTTTAATGAAGAAGGTAAATTAAATATGGAAATAGACAACAGAATCAGCAAATCTGGTATGGTAGGAAGTAAACTGAATAAATTTATATGGAATAAGAGAGAAATAAGTAAAAGACTAAATTAGCTGTATGCAAGACAGTGTTCAAACCTTTTACTTATGGATCTGAGAGATGGGTTAGAAATAAAACACTTGACCAAAAACTAGAGATATGAGGATCCTAAGAAAGATTAGGGAAGTGAATAGATGCATCAATGGCAATATCATATTAAAAACGAGGATATTAGGAAAGAACTTGACATTGTTAGCATCCAGGAATGCATTAGCAGAACTAATCTCAGGTGGTATGGTCACTTAAACAGAATGGGAGAGGAAAGATTAGCAAAACAACTGCCAGGTTGGCATGAAAAAGACTTAGAAGAAGGAAATATACGATGTAATAATGTTGGATTCTTGACAAGTAACAGATTGATTTGGAGGAAAATTGTAAATAGGAAGTTAGTAATGATGTAAGTTTTTCATATAGTACTATACACTCCTTGAGGGTACATGTCAGGAATTTGATGATGATGATGATAACTATATAAATTCCATTTCCATTTTGTATGTGCCCTTTCCTCCTTCCACAATAATTGCTCAGCTTGCACACATTGTGCTAATCTTTTGATGCATGTCATCCACATCTTCTTTTTCTTCTGGATCTCCAGGTCTATAGCAGCAACTGACAATATATTTTGTACTATCGGTCTCAATCTCACATGAGACAGCCTCAAATGAACCATTTCCATCAGATCTACAATATGCCTTAGCTTCTATTTTTGTTGGTTAATAATAATACCCCTCTTCCTGCTCTATTTCTTCCATGTTCTCTGAAAATACAATATCCATTACATTCTATCTCATAACTACAGTACATCATTCTCTCAAAACCAGCCCTCACTGATGCCAATAATTTTGGGCGATGTTGAGCTGGCCGATGCTAATAACCTCTCTCCTTCATTTCTAATTTTTCGGGTATTTGTGTACACGCATTTCAACATCCCTTTGGGCCCACAGTTACTCTTATATAATGTCATTACCTGCCCATTCTGATTCAAAACCTGGGAAACTGCACCTAGCTCTTCATAATTATTCCTGCACTCATACTTATCTATCCCAACTGTGACTTGACACATGCTTGATTACTCCCCCCCCCTCCAATATCTCTAGTTTTCCTGGTTTTGCACTTCCAAACTCTCACCAAACACTTTCTCCAGGCACCTAACTCCAAAACCATTGAAGTGCAGTCCATCAGTCATATACAGGTTCTTATGCCCATTAAATTCACTCCACACATCTATAAAATGCACACCATTCCTCCTTCAGAATCTTCTCATTGACAATCATGGCCCTTCTGCTCAATTCCAATCTATCATACTGAGACAGCAGACTCACAATCTTTACTTTCTTACTCTTCGTATCTTCTTATCTACCCATTCCTGAATTCTGCCTCTGACCATCTTTTCTAACATATCTTTACCACCACTTCAGAGATAGTGACTGGTCTATAATTTGCTTATAACGGGATTGAAGTTATGGACACCTTTGTATTATATCAACTGTAGTTTAGTTTATAAGTCATTTTGTCAGCTGTTACATTGTACAGAACTAAATACAATGGAATAGCTGACAAAATGACTTATAAACTAAACTACAGTTAATATAATACAGAGGTGTCCATAACTTCCATCCTGATTGAACATGATGGAAGTTATTGTATAAAGCTATTCCTATATGGATTTTTAGTCAACTGACAAGAATATATTCAGAGATTCTTTTAAGGCATCAATTATCAATTCACTTTGTCAAGAATTTGTGTTATAGACTTCAAAGCAAGATGCCACTCACATTCTAATAATTAACCCAAAGAAGATCCCTTCCTTGAACGACTCCACTTGATGGAATCACAACTCACATAATACAATATGTGTTGTACACAGCACTATTTCCCTCCTATTATTCAATATTTATTAAAAAGTCAGTGCACATACATCAGTTACTACTAGTCATAATGGTAATAGGAACATTTATTATTTTTTATTATTAACAATAATTATCATAAATACATTGTTGAATTAACAACTGATGTTGAACAAAGGTGTGGTTGACATCTCGTTTCAATGTTCAACATCGGTTTCATATTGAATGAATTAAAAAAATTATTTTTAAATTCATAAATCTCTTTGAAAATTGTTAATAAATAACCTAATAACTGTTTACAACACTTCACTTTACAATGATCTGCTCATAGAATGCTTTCCAATTATGAACAATGCCCACTTATTCAACACTACATTCACTCATATGATTTATATATTTATTTATGCTTATGGCTACATGAAATTGGTAAGTGAAGAGTACAATCAATCACAAATTCCAGCAAGAAATGATGAAAATCTTAACATATAAAATTTCATTACATAAAAGGCATAACCAGCTTTCTAAGTCTTTCCTTTTTTTCTTTTTTTTTTTTTTTTAAAAAAAAAGCAAAAGTAACTTGTCATAATCAAGCCAGGGGCAATTATCATCCTACTGTAACAGGCATGACAAGGCTGCATGTTCTCGCAACACTTCACAACATAAATGTAGCTGTATCCTAGGTTTAATTAGAGAACAGTTGTGTCTTGTGTGAAAAAACTTCATCCATTAGAGGGGACCCATTTCGCATTACATCATCTTCTAACATGAGGAGGAGTTCTGTTGATATCATGACAAGGACTACAAGAATAACATCTTCGTGGTGAGATGGGACCGTGATCTTCTGTTTCCTCCATAATCACCACCATACCAACTACAGGTCAAGGTCCAGGCTGGAAAGCCAATTTAAGGCCTCATCCATCACTTTGTGGATGTCCTGTAGGCCACCACCGTGAAATTGGCACCTTGGGCAGTCGTACACAATATGAGTAATCGTCTGAGCTACAGGAGAACAATCACAATAAGTGTGATCTAACAACCCCCATTTATGTAGAAGATAGCCACATCTGCCCTGACTAGTCCTGATCTTGTTTATTGATGGCCAAATCTTCCTAGGAAGATCAAAAACAGGCTGCAGAGCACAGGGATCTTCTACCAGGAAGCCGTTTGTTGGTAGATTGTTGGACCAGTGTTCCCTCAATATGTCAGATATTGATGGCAGCGCAGCTGAAAAGAGTTCGTCCATGGACCAGAGAGGCTTTCTAGATTTGAGGCATAGACTAGGTGGGTTTATGAAAGTCTGATGTAGGGACAGGAGTGGGTTGCTCACTGCTTTATTAAATTCCTTAATCGAGGTTTGTCTTCTGCGTATGTGTGGTGGAGCAATGTTAGATAGAACAGGCAGCCAAGAGAGAGAGAGAGAGGGGTGCTTCTCACTGTCCCACTAATTGTGCGCATGGTAGAGTGTTTAGCTGGGTATCTATAATGTTAGTGTGTGTATTTCTTTCCCAGACAGGGGCAAGATATTCTGCTGCAGAGAATGCAAGGGCTAGTACAGACAACCTTAGGACTTCTGCACCACAACCCCAGATTGTTCTAGCAAGCCTTGAAATGATATTATTTCTGGTTTTAATTTTATTGGAGAGGTTGATGATGTGCCTTTTATAGGTTAGGCTTCTGTCCAGGCTCACCCCAAGGTATTTTGGGTGAGGCTTGTGTTCTACCCTTTCTCCACAGAAAGAAAGGTTGAGTTGTCGATTCGCCTCTGCATTGTACAGGTGGAATACTGAGGACACTGTTTTCATTGGATTTGGCTTCAAGTACCACTGCTTAAAGTACTCTTCCAGGGTATTCAGGTCTGTATTCAAGGTTGGTAAAGGAGGTGAATTGATGTAAGATCGCTAGGTCATCGGCATACATATATTTGCTTGATCTGGTATGAGGTAGATCATACACGTAGATGTTAAAAAGTATAGGGGATAATACAGAGCCCTGAGGAAGACCGTTGTGAAGGAATCTGGGCCTGCTCTTTTATCCGCCAATATGGACCCAGATCTTTCTGTTGGAGAGAATAGAATCAAAAAGTTATAAAGTTGTTTTACACTTTATAATATTTCCTAGTTTTAGGAGGAGGCCCCTGATCCAGACAGTGTCATAAGCAGATGTTAGGTCAATGAAAGTGGCTCCAGATTTAAGTTTCTTCTGGAAGCCTGCTTCAATTTGAGTTGTCAGGGCCAGGACCTAGTCACAGCAACTTCTTCCTGGCCTGAAGCCAGCTTGTTCAGTCGGGAGTGCTCTTTCGATGAGTGGTGAAATTCTTTTAAGGAGAATTCTTTCAAAGAGCTTAAAGGTGGTGCAAAGCAAGGAGATAGGTCGCATGTTTTTCACATCATCTGGATCTTTCCCTGGTTTGGGCACGGCAATTATTTTGGCTTCCCACCACAGCTTTGGTAGTTCACCAGTCATGATGATTTCTGAGAAAAGGGCAGCCAGCCATGTTTGGCCATGTTGACCAAGATGTTTTAGGAACTCAGGGAGTATACCATCCACTCCTACAGCTTTGCCATTCTTGGCAAGTTTTAAGGCTATTTGTACTGGGTGTACGAGTTCAGGAAACTCGGGTTCCATCCTCAGGATTTGGTGGAAGCTGTACAGCAGTTTTCCTGGTAGAGCTGGGATGAATCTTGGAGGTTTTCAATAAATGATTAGCCATTTGATCAGGAGTTATCTCTGTTGTTTTGTGTGTTGTTGGCTCTGCTCCACCTAATTTTCTCAGAAGTGACCAGTTTCTCCGACTAGATGTGACGAAATCGAGTTCATTGATGGTTGAGATCCATCTTTCCTTTCTGTTTTTATCCAGGGTTGATATGAGCTCCTTAGCAATAGTTTGATCTTCAAATTCCTCATATTTGGCTAGGAGTTCCTCACTTTCTCTACTCCAACATGGGATATATTGTGTTCTGTAGCCTCTAGGGATAGAGGCTTTTGCTGCAGATTTGAGTAGTTTAACAAATCTAGGATAGCAATTAGGAGTGGGTGGAATTGCGCTAATGGTTTGCTCAATTTGTTTCCAAAATGCAGTCTAGTTGGACCTGTGGAGATTCCATCTAACGATTTGTGTTCAGCTGATGACTGGGATTGTTGTTCCTATCTCTATTAATGTAGGACGATGTTGACTATTAGGGAATCTGTTAAGGATGGTTCTGGTAATGAAAATTTTTTCATTACCAGATTAACAATGGGGACTTCAACATATCACTCACTATGGGAGGCACATCCTAGTTATCACACAAAGTCTATTATACCACTCCTCGAACTTCACCATTCATGCTTTCACCACCCTATCAGGTAATACATTCCATGGCTCAACCACTATTAATGCAAAGCACCCACACCTCACCCCTTGCTCTTGACTTCCTTTTGCAACTTCCAGGGATGGTCCCTTGTAAAACAATACAAAACAACACTCCACAGTGTCAACCCTGTAACTACGTCTCAACAGTTTATATGTCTCAAACATATCACCTCTCCTTCTATCCACCAAACTAAGTCTGTATTCCCTCAGTCTATCCTTATAACTAACAGTCCTGATATAATTTTTGTTATCTGCCTTTGTACTCTTTCCAAGGTAAGAGTAAATACTATTATATCCCCTTAAATGATTTTAAGGGGATATGACAGTATCCCCTTAAAATCTTGGGGACCAAATCTGAGCCCATCATTGCAGGTGTGGTCTGATCTGTACTTTATACAGTGGAATCACAACTCCTGTAACAAATTTTGTAGCCTCCCATTGATGTATCCTAAACTCACCATCATCAAATTCCTGGGGTGCACAGGATATGATAGTACCACATGAAAAATTTACATACAATGCAGTTGATATTTTCAATGCTTCTGCCTATTTTCATTGTCTTTGTCTTGTTATTGCTGACCTTCATACCATATCTATTACAACAGTTATTCAATTTAGTCAGGGAATCTTACAGACTTGTAGCAGATTTATTTAGAAGTATAACATCATCCACATAAAGCAAAGAGCTGACATTAACATCTCCAATTTTGATATCAGGTTTAATACCACTTCCCTTCATAATGTGATCCATATAGATAATAATTAACAGAGGGGATAAAGCACATCCTTGTCTGACACCAGATTTAACCTAAACTTTGAGACAAAATATATAGTTGGATTAAACTGATTCCCTCATTCATTTGTCCATCTGTCTAGCTTATTCAAATCATTCTGAAGGGTTGCCACATCTGCAATTACTACTAACTCTTCTCAACTTCACATCTTTGTAAAAAAAAAACTGAACCCCCCCCCCTTGTAATCCATTGACAATGTCATTGATATGACAGTTAAACAATACAGGTGCCAGTACTGAGCCCTGTGGAACCCCACTTTTAAACCTTCTGCTTCCTTGATAATGGAAGCATGCACAACTCTCTGATATCTATCAAACAGCCAATTCTCAATCCAGTTCACTAACCTGACATCTAAATCCAATCTATGTGCTGCAACTTAAATATCAGCTTATCAAGTGGCACCCTATCAAATGGCTTTGTAAAATCCAAAAAGGAAGCATATGCCTTTCCCTCATCAACCACTCTTCTTCCTGTAGTCTGCAAAGGGCCATAGGGTAAATATTAGGAAATATTTCTCACAGAAATCTTCCACTTAGTCCTTCATTGACATTGCATTCAGCTCTGTAAGTGAAGAAACTGTCCAATTTTTAATGCTGTCTATCCAGTATATTCTAGGTCTGCCTCTTTTTCGGGTTCCTGCAATAAGTTCAAGAACTTGCATTGGTTACAAAGGAACTAGTTACTTTATTATATAAGGCAATTGGATTACTAAAACACAAGTACACCTTAATAAATCCACCAACTCTCACAGATAACATTCCCTCGTTGCCTAATGCTGTATATGAACTGGCACATGTATAACATCATGTCCAGAAAGGCTTTCTTCATTTTCAACTTTACTTCCTTCAGGAAAAACTACTTTAGAATATTATCCTTTAAAATCAACCTCAAACATGAAAATCACAAAACGTATAATGCAACAGAGCCATGCATGGGAAAGTGGTCAGAGAGAAAGAGAGAATCTTGCTGATGTCTCTTTTGAACAGCTGGAGGTACAAGACCTTTGAGGAAAATAGTATGGGGAAAGCTGTTCCAAACAACAGAAGTGGATGGAATGAAAGAGGAGAATGAGAAGATATGAAGCAAAACTGTGTATACAAATGTTGACCAGTAGATTTCCCATGTTTAAAGCAATATGAGCAGCAAAAATACATTAAGTTTTTTGGAGGATATGGATGTAATGTGTAGGAATTAGGAGTGATGTAATCAATCAAAGATGGAGAAATATGATCCTGATTAAAGGTTGCAATATTGTCAAAACATGAAGCAAAGAGTTATGAAACATAAGACAGGACTATGTTTTGGTAGTGTTTGTGTTAACTAGATTACTCTCACTCAACTAGAGAATGATGAGGAGATCACTAAGAGATTTTATCAAAGATATTTGAAATTTGATCACTTGGACAACACAAGGTTTGTCAAATGAAGAGGAATCAGGCATCCTATTCATCAGCAAATTTATGACAGGATTTGCTGTGAGAGATGGTTGTTAATATAAAATAGAAGGAAGAGTGTAAGCAAAAGCACAGTCTCCCAATACCATAAAAATACAAAGAGACAAAATCATCAACATGACATGCAGTAAGTACCACAAAGTAAACTGGTGACCTAATCACAAAAGGTAGACCACAAGATGGTAGCGTCTTAAGGAGACTTCTAAATTAGAAGATCAAATACTCTGATAATGTCAAACAACAATCACATAAGTCTCCCCAAGACTGTTCCCTGCCTCGTGTCCAGAAGTAAGTAATGTTGGCTATGCGATCTACTGTACAATGGCAGACTGTATATTGGTAATCGCTAAAGAGCCTCTAATGAGCAGAAGATATGCAATATACAACCTCTCTCTCTTTGTCAAGATAACCCTACCCTCCAATGGTGTGACCTGTTTCCACTAAAGGGGCTCTGGAACAAGCAGCAAGCATTCTTGCTGCAAAAGGAGTAAATGCCTGCTCTGGAGTAAATGCTAACTTGACTACTAGGTGGTAGATAACCTTCATTGTCCACTGAAATCCCAGCTTACTGGAGGTGTGAGGTGGCATATGCCATGCTTGGTCTCCAGACAGGGATTCAGGTTACTGTTTTTCCCCCTCACTTCTCTGTGCACTGAGAGTAATGCCCTTCAAGGCCACGTCATGCATACTTAGAGACCCATAACCTCCTTCGTTTCAAGAGTAAATCAGATAAAACGGTAGTGCTGTAGGCCAGCTGCCAGTTAGTGCAAGGGGCTGAACCCATCGGTAACAAGTCAGGAGGCTTCCCAATCAACTGGTGCATAATCCTGTTGCCACATACTCTGCCAGGTCATGCCTGGAAAGTATGTGGTTGCAGATAATAAATAAGAGTGCAGATAGAGTGCACCTTTGCTTACACTTGAATTTACATCAAACCATCTTTCTTTACTTCCTTAATTCTAACTGTTGACATACAACTGAAATACAGACTGTGATATTGTTCTATATAATGTTCCATTTAACATATATATATGTAGTGTTTCGAAAAGTTTTTCTCTGATTGCTTTTTTTTTATATGCCTTTTCTATCATTCTCCTCTTTTCTGCTTATTAGTTAAACTTTGAAACCCAAACCCTCTTCAGTCTATTCTCTCAAAAGCATTCCATTTTGGTCGCTCACCTCTAAATCCTCTCCAACACTTCCAACACCCCAAGAAACTCAGTTAACCAAATGCATGCAACAAAAAAAAAAATCCAAATGTTGTAGTCTCAAAACATTATGAAGAAGGATAAGAAACACAAGCATGAATAAGGAAGTTATTCCCTCCTTGTCAGTGTATTTCTTAACATCCAAGTAATCTTTTGAGATACTTTGCCCTTTAAAACTTTGTCAGCCATTACTCCTAAATCAATTTTTGCAGTTCCATTTATACAACACACAGGCTATAGTTTTTTCATATCATAGTGCATTACTTTCCACTTGACACAATGAAGTAGTGGCCATTACTATTATCTAAGACCCTACAGGGAGTCAAGGACTCATCAAGGGAGACTATAAATCACCCAAACCAGCTGTCATACTTTCCTTTAAATTCATTCACACTAGATACACTCACTATCCCTAAAGACAAACTATTCTACTCACTCGCTGCTCTGTGAGAGAAAAATCTAGCTCTTACCTCTTTCTTGGTTATGAACAAACTTCCATGGATGCACCTGTGTTCTCTCCCCACCTTCCATATAACGAAAAATTTTAGATGTTTTTATTCATCCTTTGTGTTTTAACTATAAGTCTATTTAGATCCTGAAGAATCTTGGCATAATCTTTATTAATTATTACTCTCTCCAGTCTGGCATCACGTGTAAGATGTTATTTCTTTCAGTTTTGAGAACAGAGGATACACTGCCCATTGTTATAATCCGCTTGCAAGCAATTTTTATGACCGGTCATAAACAGCGGTATTCCCATTCCCAAACGTTGAAAGGTTTTGATCTGTGAAAGTTAACGATAATTTATGAATACTTCCATGTTTAAAAATACACGGCTTGGTCACTAACATTTACTACACAGATGCTATTAGGCGTTCTGGGACTGAGGTTTTCGACATATTCACGAATATTCTCCTCAGAATATTTCCACTATAAAATATTTATTCGTGAAAAATGCTTAGAAAACTAAAATGAGAACTTCTGTGAAATACCAGTTCAGCAGAACACAGTTTGGGAAACCTTGGTGTAGATGAAGGTAGTTGCGGTTGGTGGAGACAGTTGTAGAGTAAGGTGCCCTCCCTCGATGAGTCTTTGGACTCCTTGGAGGTATTACATAATAATAATAATAATCTGTATAGCAGCATGACTCTCTTCCACATGATGAACTGGTCCTCATTCAATGCACACTTGTGCTAGTCTGCCCCATACGTTTTATATTTTTTTATTCGTACCAAGGTATTCCTCATCCTGTCTGTCCAAAATACTGGATTCTACAATGACAGGAGATACTGTAGACATTGAGGAAGGAAAGAGGATTCCAATAGTCCTTGATATGTTTCAGTAAGGTGGAGATTTTGTCCAGAGATTTGTAGACTTGAATTTTGTTTTAGGAGCAATCCTTTTCAATGTGTAATCCATTATTTTGAACAAACAGGAGAAGACCACCTTCATAAAGAGAAAGGAACATAAAAAGTATATTCAGTATAGGCAAAGTAAAAGTAGACTAGTATAAGATGCCTTGGATGAAACCATTGCATCAGATGGAAGAAGGCCAGCTACTACATAGTTCAAATCATAGACTATTCCTGGAAGCAGCCCACATTCTCCAGAACTCAGTGAACTGCACTGATTCATTCCATTGCATGTTCTCCTAAACTATTCTTGTTAATGAGCTGATGTGTAATCCTACACATTTTCATGCACCACCTTGTACTTTCATCAGCAGTAATCCATGGTGATCACATATCATCATGGAGAGTGCCATAGTTGCCACTCCCCGCATTCATGATTGTCCTTGTTTATAAGGTGATTCTAGCTTGGGCTGGTAAAATGTTAGCATGTAAATAATTTATTTTCATTCCAGTTGAATGTAGTTTTTATTCCTGAAACTTCAACATAAATCAATATAAACAAATGTACCAATAAACTAATGCTCTTTTTTACTATGAAAATTATCAATATAGATAAAATATGCTACAATGTATTACAAATATTGTGATTGAAGTTGTTATTTGGCTTATTCTTTGCATTTCTTGGCTAAGATGCTTCCTAGGCAAGGTATACAAATACACTCAACCCAACACTTTAGGTAGTAATACCTTATGCTGAATGGAGTATTGCTGCACCAGAATTATTCATGACAGAAAGGAAAAACTTTCTCACTGAGTAAACATATCCAAGTTCACAGCTTACTAACAAGACGTTTAGGAGAACATGCAATAGAACAAATCATTTAAACTTTCAAACTCACTTTTCTATAGCATGTTTTACGGGAGACACCGAATTTAATAAAAAATACATAAATTATTCTTACCTTAGAGAGTGCTTTATCCAGATTATTGTCACCAACAGTATTCATGGTAACAACTTCAAATTTTTTTTCTGCTGCTAAAGCCTTCAGAGAGTCAATGACATTATTGGTCTGAATAAGAGCAAGCTAAAAATAAATCAATAAATAAATATTATGGAAGCATTTCATTTATAAGATAAGTTTACATTCTAAATTGCAACAGATATAGAACAAAATAAAAACTAGCAACATTTTTAAATTGCTTATTATTATAATTGTTATTAAGAGGCCTGTAGGAGGTTAAAGACTCATTGAGGGAGACCACATGCTGCGCACAACAGCTATCATGCTTATTCTTGAATTCATTCACACTGCTTGCACACACAACATCCAATGACAACTTGTCATGACAGCATTAATTCTCAATTTCCATGGATGTTCTTACATCCTCTCCCAACCCTAAAATTCCATCTACTGAAATCATACATGACACTTTCAGAAGTTTATGTCTCAATCATATCACCTTTTCATTCTCCTGCTTGCTAGCATCTGCAGACTACGAATTCGCAATGTGTTCAAAATCAGTATTCCACAATCCTGATATCATTTTTAACTCTCTCCACTGTATCAGAATCACAACGGAAACAAGAAGACTAGACCTGTGCAGAAGTCCAACTGAGGTCATATCAAAATATTTCCAATGTAAAAAGGCAAAATGACATCCTTATCTTTACATGTGAATGTTCGTTTCAGCATTGCAGCTATATTTTGAGTAGTACTTGCAATCTTTGCTACATGGCCCATGAACTTCACCTTGCTATCTACTAACAAGTCAAGTTTCCTAGCCTGATCAGTTTCTTCTAGCATAATCTCACCAATATAATATGACACTGGATATCTAATCATACCAAAGTGCATGACTGCATTTACTGACAGTTAACTGACATCCATTTTCACATGTTCCCAATTCCAACATATTCAAATCATTCTGCAAGTTACCACATATCAACTGCATTCCTGATTACCCTACCTATCTTTGCATCATCAGCAAATAGCTGTATGTCGCAGGACTGATCCTCAGGTACACTACAAGTTATTTTATTTTTTAATTATTATTTTTTTATTAATCTTTGTACTGGTTATGGCCAGTACTATCCTTACATCACGTCCAGACATCTCATCCAGACTTGATACAGGCCTAAGCCTTTATAAGTGTTTTACCCTATGCCTTTTCTAGTTATCATTCAGTCATTCTCTGGTGGCAACACCATGCCACCAGTGTGCCCTGTAGGGCCCTCAAGGAAAGAACTTTTATATCCTTCTGAATAAGTCCAAGCTGTTTTAAGTCCTTATAGGTATCTGCACTCCATATGCCACGTAAAGAGATGGTGATGCTGTTAAACCTCGGAGTTGCCCCATGCTCCTCCCGTATCTTACTAACTAGATCTTGGTTACTCTTATAATAGTTTACCTTATTATTATGGCTATAGGCAAGTTGGCACAACCTGGGCATCAACTACCCAAACGTCACCATCTCTTTTAATCACTAAATCTGGCTTACGCAAACCCGCAGAGTTCCTATAATGTCGTTCCACCACGGTCTCCCAACCTTTGTTTTTAAAGCTTTGTTCCTTCGTCTAGTCTGCCATTCTATCCAAATCATCCTGCAAAATTTTGACAACATCTGTATTAACTATTGCTCTACCCAACTTTGCATAATTGGCAAATAACTGAACATTTCCTCTAGATCATCCTTATCTATATCATTAATGAACAAATTAAACAATAGCGGTCCAAGAACAGAATCCTGCAGCATGCCACTAGTGACAGGCCTTCTTTTGGACTCTACTCCTCAATAAACTACTCTCTGATGTCTCTCCTATTAATCTCACCAACCCTATACCCATCATGCCCATGTGCGGCAGTTTACTGATTAGAATTCCATGCAGTATCCTGTCAAAGGCTTTTGCAAAGTCCAGCAGTATCACTGTAAATCTGTTACCTTGATCCAATTCAGCTGTCACTGTATTATAAAATGTGATCAAGTTACAGAGGCATGACCTAACTTTCACAAAACCATGCTGTGTTCCATTTCCATCTATCCTTCCTGTATTTTGCTCTTGACCAACATCTCAAATACATTTAAAACAAATCCTGATATGCAGACTAGTCAGTAATTTGCAGCATCAGTCTTGGAAACTCGTCTATGCAATGGAACTATTTTTCCCTCTTTCCATCCCCTCAGGACAAACCCAGGGCCGAGACTTAGATTAAACAATATGGTCAAGGACACCTACAATTCCCTGGCCACTTCACATAAAACTCAAGCTGGTATACCATACAATCCCACAGCTGTATTCACATTAACGTTGTGTAAAATGCCATGCACCTCCATTTCATTTACCTCAATTCCTTTATAAGCCTTTGGCTCTCTCATTCCTGCAATATCACCACTTAGTAATTCTACTATTTCAACTGATTCAGTTACTTCTCTACCATCGACATTCAGTAAAATCATTCTGCCATATACATTCTTTCTTTTACTTTCAGCATGTAGAAAGGATTACTTCCTTCAAACACTCCTTTACTACTTCCCATGCATTATCAACATCCAGCCTTGCAGTTTTACATGTCATGGCACAATCCAAGCAATCGCCTAAGCTTGTCATGCTTACCAGCACTGTAATTCCACACATTTAGCCACCTCTCAGGTCAAGACCATGGCAAATATCAGGTCAAGATCATGACAATTGGCAAATAACTGAACCATATGAATTAGTGGCAACGTGGTCATATTTGTCATAGACAAAGACAAATTCTCAGATGCAATTAAAGATCGAGCACTCTCAAACCCCTAGTATATTCCATCACATGCTGTCTCAGGTAATTATCCCTTAGTAACTGCATAAATTACATTTCCTTCTTCCCATGTGTTCTCTCCTCCTTCCAATCTATTTTCCTATAGATGAAATCACCCATAATAATTACTTGTCCTCCACTCATTGAGTCTATTTGCCAATGCATACTGTCTCCATCATCTTTTCCATACCCTAGTCTACAGCTGCATCAAACTGTATATTTTGTTCTTATGGCCTCAATCTCACACCAGATAGCCTCAAAATTGCTATTTTCACTGGCCTGCAGTTGAACTTCTACTGTCTTTCATTGCAGTTCATCAGTTATCATCAATAACACTCCTTCCCCCCATTCTTTTCTATCCTCCCTAAACACACTATATCCTTCACATTCATCCCACTAACTATATCGTCGTCTGTTAGCCATATCACTGATGCCAATAACCTTGGACCAGGATGAGCCAACCAAGGCCAAAAATTCCTCCTGCTCATTCCAAATGCTCCTGGCATTAGTGTACATAAAGTGCAAAAGCCCTTCAG
Source organism: Typopeltis vanoorti (assembly GCF_054136105.1). NCBI lineage: Eukaryota > Metazoa > Arthropoda > Arachnida > Uropygi > Thelyphonidae > Typopeltis > Typopeltis vanoorti. Next base: position 92,815,062 of record NC_143571.1, on the reverse strand, counting down.
GACCACCGCTAGCCTGTTACTTTATATTAACTATCCCATTCTGGTTTGTTACAAGTGGTACTAACTTCAGCATATCATACACATTCTTACATTAAACTGACTCACTGATGTCTTCATATCCACTCAACAGCTCCCCACCCCCAAAAGCTTTCGTTTCCATGATTCTTCACACCTACTTTCATTTCATTCAACAACACTTTCTTTTGTATAAGTCCTTTCACCCATCAAACTCACTCCACACATCCACAAACTCCAAACCCTCCTCCTGCAAAACCTACGCATCAAGTCATTCACTAGTATGGCCATCCTTCTCAGCTCTACGATGTCATACTGTGGCAATAAACTCACTATCTGAACTATCTCTTTTCTTTTGTTAATTCCAGTAATTCTTTCATGTCCTCTCTCATGCCATACTTTTCTCTTTTTAAATCATTCATTCTAGTCACTACAATCAATTCTTTCACCCTACCCTTTTGTGCTCTAATAGCCTCACTAACATCATTAATTTTCACACCCGGAAAGCACGATTTTGTCAAACTCTTGCCGATCGCATCTTTTATGATTGAATCGCCATACAACACTCGCTCCTTGATTTTTCTTCCTCTCATGGTCAAGCCCTCATTTCCCTTATCTGACATTTCTTTCTGTTATCAGCTGACCCACTTGCCAGACATTTCTTCATTCACTCCAGCTCCTGCTTCACCCTGTGTATCACTCCTCGCAACCAAGCTATCTACCTCACTGCAGCCAACTCTTCATTCTTTGCATTAGTCATATTATTCTTTCGTTCAACACTTACTATCTCAATCATGTCACATTTAATCTCACTCTAATCTGGCAATTACATCACACATATTTTCAATCATATTCTGAGTTTCATCCACTACTTCAATCTCGCGACCTGAGACACATTTGATCCTCACTCTCATAACATTATCAGCACACTTTCCCGCCACTATTGCTTTCAAACCAAATTGCAGCTTCCTTCGGTAATGCATACATTTTGCAGACACTGCACAAAGTACCTGTGATTAAATTTTTTAAACAATGCCACCTTGAACGCCATTGTTCTGCTTCCCATTGATGCCATGTGCTATGCTACGTAATTTACCATGCAAAAGACAACATTAAGAATATTTTAAACAAAACTTTTAACTTAAACTAATTAACTCCACGATACAGTCTAATTCTAACACAATTTTTCAACTGATAATGCGATTTTTTTTAAAAAAACTAAACAACTTAGCCTTCGAAGCTCTCCAAACACAGTTGGACCACGACCAGTTTTGATCTTTATTGAGGTCTCATCAGTGGGAGTCAGACCCAAAAGTGATACCAAGATTGAAGTAATGCAGAAGTCATATTTCCATATACAAGTAGCCAAAAGGTGTCATACCTTATTACTAAAATACTCTGGATTAGAGATAGATGTTGAAAGTTTTTCCACTTGGTTATATTATAACTGAAAAATTCCAAGAAATTATATTCTTGATTTAATCCTTCATCCATAAAGCAAACTTGAAGTAATTTCACGCACATGAAGTAATTTCACGACTGGGCAACTTGTATATAGAGGCTAACCAGTCTGGGTACTGACCTTTCCCAACATGCATAACATTATACATGTCCATAAGGATATGTGCTTTGCATAATTGGATACTAATGCGAATGATGTGAAGTCATTAGCCTCAATATACAAGTTGCCCAGTTGTAAAATCCATGCCCCTGAAAGGATTCGAACCTGTAGCCTTTTGGCTTAAGAGCAGGTAAGCTAACCGCTAAGCCATGAAAAGTGTGGTAATAAAATAAAAGAGTAGCAATTCCATAGTATAAAGCATGATTAGGCCACACCTGGGTTATTGTGCTCAGATCTGGGATTTGTTTCTGTCCCTGAGTACTCTCTCTTTAATGTTAATTTTTCTGCTTACTGTGGATAAATTAACCTTAGAGAGAGAGTACAGAAGCAGATAATGAAAATATCAGAACTGTAAAATGTCAGTTATAAGTACAGACTTAGGGCATGCAAGCTACAGAATTTGGTGGAGAGAAAACAAAGAGGTGACTTGACTGAGATGTTTAAACTGTTGAGAAGTATTTACAGGATTGACACAGGAAAATTTTTCATACAGAACAAGGGGAAGGAACAAGGACAAGAAGCCACCCCAAAAAACTGCAAAAGGAGGTAGTGAGTAGGAGGGTGTGAAGTGGATTTTTTTTTAATGGAGAGTGAGTGGGCGATGGAAATTTTTGCATGGAGAGTGGTTGGGCCATGAAATTCATTGCCAGATAGAGTAGTCAACATGCATATGGTGAACGTGTTTAATGAGTAGCCTTCTGCAATAAATCTTAAAACTCCATAGAGACCTGGATTAATAATAATAATAATAACATAAATACTGAATTCAACCAACCTTGGAATATTTTATTTTTAATATGAATCTTACTCATGAATGGTTGTCAATGAACATTAATACTGTAGGTGGGCCAAGAATTAGTTAAACTTGAAGTTCTGCTCTAGAGACAACCAAACATGAAACTTCAAGATGCAATAAGCAGCGTAGTGTGTCAGTCTTCCACTGAAATCCTTCTACAACCTAATTAGATTCAGAAGTGACTGTGATCATGCTACAATATGTGAACCCACAATATGCTGGTGGGCCAACAAATATACTTCAATGCTGTCCCATTAGCACTGCACAGTATTAAGCATATAGTAATTGATGATACTTACAAATTTTCTCCAATTACTTTTTAGCAGGCATTCTATATCTGACAGTTGTTTAAAAGATAGTGCTTTAATATTTTGATTATTATTATATTATTATTATTAGACCTCCATGGAGTCAATGATGCACAGCTTATCATACTATGCCAAATGCATTCACTGTTTCCACACTCACCACACTTCCAGGCAATGCATTCCAACCACCCACAGCTTTTCATGCAAAGAAAACTATTCCTCATTCCACTGCTCACACCCTCCTTATATAGCTTCCAAGAATGACCTCTTGTTCTTCCCCCTGTTTGTTTTCATTCTATGAAAAATCTAATCCACATTAATCCAGTAATAACCATTTACCAACTTACAAGTCTCAATGATGTCCCCCCCCCCACACACACACATCATCCTTCTATCCATTATATGCGTGGATAGGCTTATGTGTTCATCAGACATGTTGTAATAGGTTTCACGGTATAATAAGAACACAGATGGTTAAGAAAATAACTATTTATTAACTTAAAGCTAATATTTCGCTGGTATTATATCCAGCATCTTCAGAGCACACGAAATATTAGCTTTAAGTTAATAAATAGTTATTTTCTTAACCATCTGTGTTCTTATTATACCGTGAAACCTATTACAACACTTCTATCCATTAAACTCTGCAATTTGCATTCCCTCAATCTGCCTTCATACTCTACATTCCAGAGACCAGAAACCACCTTAGTCAATCATCTCTGAATACATTCCAACATCTTTTCATCCTTTTGAAAACCCTGTAACCAAATCTGTGCACAATAATCCAAGTAATCCATATGCAATAATAAATTTAGTTTAATTCTTTATCCAAGTGTGAGCAAACAAAGTTTGCATTTTTCATCCTTTTGAAAACCCTGTAACCAAATCTGTGCACAGTAATCCATATTCAATAATAAATTTAGTTTAATTCTTTATCCAAGTATGAGCAAACAAAGTTTGCACCTGAAAATATCTTCAGGACTCAGGTAAGGTAGTGCAACACCAGGCAACTCTGAGCAAAGGTGGACCAAGCTCTCATCACTCTTTGTCTCAGTATCTCCCATAATGCAAAGCACATCTCCATGTGGACATGTATACTGCTATGCATTAAGGGAAGGGCCACTACCCAGACTGGTTTCGACCTTCATTGAGGTCTCATCAGTAGGATGCAGACCCAAACGTGGAGATACTAAGGCAGAAGCAATAGGAGAGGTCATATTTACCTATAGGAGTTGCCAACAGGTGTACCACCTTATTATTGAATTACTCTCGATTTAGAGAAGATGTTTAAAGTTTATTTTGCACTTAGTTAGACTATAATAAATTTAGTTTAATCCTTTATCCAAGTGTAAGTAAACAAAGTTTGCACCTGAAAATATCTTCAGGACTGAAGTAAGGTAGTGCAACACCTGGTGTTGCACTATAGAATCTCCATGTTTGGGTCTGCCTCCCACTGACGAAACCTCAATAAAGATTGAAACTGGTCTGGGTAGTGGTCCTTCCCTTAATGCATAGCAGTATACATGTCTACAAGGAGATGTGCTTTGAATTATGGGAGATACTGAGACAAGGAGTGATGAGATCTTGGTCCACCTTTGCTCGGAGTTGCACTACCTTACCTCAGTCCTGAAGATATTTTCAGGCGCAAACTTTGTTTGCTTACACTTGGATAAAGGATTAAAATAAATTTATTATAGTCTAACCAAGTGCAAAATAAACCTCCAATAATCCATATGCAGTTGGATTAAAGCCTTATACAATGGAATCATAACATCTTTACTCCTACATGTCAGTGTTCTCCGCATCATTTCTATAATCTGCTTTGCTTGCCTCACAATTCTTGCAAAATGTTCCCGAAATTTCAGACCACTACCCCCAAATCCCTCTTCTCCTCCACCTCCTCTAAGATATTCACCCCATTCTTATACACTGCATCTAATCTGTACTTACCAAACTTTAAAACCTTACAGTTTGCTATGTTGAACTAGCATCCCCCATTCATTTCATTTCCTTTGCCCATTCAAAGACTATTCAAATCCCTTTGCAAAAGTCTACAACATCCACTGTACTCCTCATAGTTCTAAACTTTGGATCATCTGCAAACAACTGTATATCACCATTCAAGCCCTTTCCAACATCATTTACATACAAATTAAACAACAACAGACCCAAAACAGATCCTCGAGGAACACCAGATTAGAGATGCTCAAGGTTTTCCGAGTTCACTGAGATGATATATCAGAAGAGATTTCAGGCTTACAAATAAATATGTGGTCTAGGCAGAATAGAATGCTTTTAGTCACTAGAATACAGAATTCCATCTGTTTTTGGTCACTAGATTCACTATAGTGAGAGGCTACTATAATAATAAAACCTTGTTTTGGATTAACAGAGTATCCAATACATTCTTGAAGAACATTATTGCTAGGAAATTATCATATATTATAAGATTAGACTACAAACTCTGAAAGAGCTTGTAATATTATTCAGAACATAAGAATGAATGGTGATGTTTATAGCATGAACAATAACTGATTTGAATCAAGAAATGATCCATTATGTACTGTATAAACGAACAGCAATCAGTTTTTCTAGTTTCTCTGCTAGTTGCTTCTAACTTTGGAATCGCTCCTTTCTGAATGATATTAGCATAACTAAGTTTTCACACAGAAAAGAAATTACCTGACTTTTTCTAGAGCCTACTTTAATTGCAGTTTGGGCTTCAGGAGAGCTCACTGGTAATCCTATAATATGGTTCATTTCCTCTCTAGAAGAAAAATATGAAATTAATCTAATTAGAAAAAAGTGAATGTTAATTAAAATTATTACATTTTTTAAAGAAGCATTACAAACAATGTTGATGAATTAAACCTGACTTACAGTATTCATGCACCAATATACATCTACATGCAATTTTTCACATTTGGCACACAAATACAAAATTTAAGATATGAATTTAAGAAAAACTGTGGGGGTAAGAATAATTCTTGGGGAATCCCTCCCACAGACACACAATTTTCCTTATTTCTATTGTTTTGTGCTTACAAACAGACTGTACCAAGAAAACATTCAAAACAAAATTCAAAAGAATAATCTTTAATCCAATAGTATCTTATATCAGCCACTTTGCCTGTTTTGCAAGAAGAAAAACTCTAGTTTCTAGGAGGGAAAAAACCCTATATGAGACCAGCTAACTCATCTTCAGATGAAAAGCCCTGATAAATGTTCATGCTGTAGACAGGATTCAAAAGCAGATCATTCCAACAAAAAGGCATCATAAAAACTCAACTAGCTACAGAGGCTCTTTTGCATCTAAATACCAAATTTAAGAATATTATTCTTGAATATTGCTACAAACTTCCTGAAACAACAAACTTTATATTTTTTTTTTACTCTATCAAGAATATTCCAATATATTATTATTATTATTACATGCAACTGAAGGAGTCTTTAGAATCATTGAGGGAGGCCATAAATATCATGTAAAGAACTCATCCAACATTTGCACAGTATCTATCATACTTGGCTTTGAACTCATTCACAGTCATGGCACCCACAACAGACTCTAATAACCTATTCCACTAATTCACTACACTCCAAGTAAGAAACCTAGTTCTAACACCCTTGCTACTACACTCTTACTCAATTTTCATGGATGGCATCTAGTTCTCCCACCACATACCTGTTCTGAAAAATTTCCTCTGAATTAATCTTGTAAAAATCCCACAGTAATTTGTATGTCTCAATCATATCACCCCTTTTCAGCCTATCAACCAGTTTCAGTAACCCACAAATCTTCAACCTGTTCTTGTAAGGCTCATTCCATAGATCGGCTATCATCTTGGTCACTCGCCCCTGGATACTCTCCACCAACTCCTCATCACCAAGAAACCCTGCTGCCCAGATCCGCACGCAGTAATATATTAAATTTAGTTTAATCCTTTATCCAAGTGTAAGCAAACAAAGTTTGCACCTGAAGTATCTTCAGGACAAAGGCAACTCATGGTAAAAGTGGACCAAGCTCTCATCACTCCTTGTCTTAGTATCTTCCATAATGCAAAGCCCATCTCCTTGCAGACATGTATAATGCTATGCATTAAGGGAAGGGACACTACCCAGACTGGTTTTGACCATTATTGAGGTATCATCAGTGGGAGCCAGACCCAGAGGTGGTGATACTAAGATGGAAGCAATGGGGAAGTCATATTTACCTATACGAGTTACCAAAAGGTGTCTCACCTTATTCCCTTAATGCATAGCATTATACATGTCTGCAAGGAGATGTGCTTTGCATTATGGGAGATACTATGACAAGGAGTGATGAGAGCTTGGTCACCTTTGCCACGAGTTGCCTTAGTCCTGAAGATAGTTCAGGTGCAAACCTTGTTTGCTTACACTTGGATAAAGGATTAAACTAAATTTATTGTAGTCTAACCAAGCAGAAAAAAAACTTCCAACATCTGCACGCAGTAGTCAAGATGGGGGTCTTATCAAGGCTCAATAAAGAGGAACAATAACCTGCTTGTCTCTACTCATCAAATCTCCAAAGTATTCTTCAGTAAACAAGTGATCTGATGAGCTACTTCAGCCACTTTTACTATGTGCATCCTAAATTTTAACTCCCTATACATTAAGACTTCAATGTCTCTGGCTTCATCAATTTCCTGGAGTACAGTTCCACCAATGTGTTATACAGCTGGTAATCTTTTCATCCCAAAACACATAACCTCACACATTGCCACGTTAAACTGACATCCATTCTCCTTTGCCAGTCTGCCAATCTATCCAAATCATCCTGCAAAATTTTGATAACATCTGTATTAACTATTGCTCCACCCAACTTTGTATAATTGGCAAATAATTTCCTCTGAACAAATTAAACAGTAGTGGTCCAAGAACAGAATCCTGCAACATGCCACTAGTAACAGGCCTTTATCCCTATATCCATCATCCCCATGTGTGGCAGTTTACTGATTAGAATTCCATGTAGTATTTTGTCAAAGGCTTTTGCAAAGTCCAGCAGTATCACTGTAAATCTGTTACCTTGATCCAACTCAGCTGTCACTGTATTATAAAATGTGAGCAAGTTATAGAGGCATGATCTACCCTTCACGCAAAAATATAACAAATTTAGTTTAATCCTTTATCCAAGCATAAGCAAACAAAGTTTGCACCTGAAGTATCATGCTGTGTCCCATACAGTATTCCATTTCCATCTATCCATTCCTGTAATTTGCTCTTTATCAACTTCTCGAATACATTTAAAACAAGTCCTGATATGCAGGTTGGTCGGCAGTCTAGGAGCCATATACTCATTCTGCCATGTATATTATTTCTTTTACTTGCAGCATAACGAAATAACTGTTTGGGATTCTCTTTAGTATGCACTACTAGCTTCCTTTCATAATCTGCTTTTGCCTTTTTTTTTTCAAACTAGTTACCCTTCTGGCCTGTGCCTTGTACTGTTCATGTGCCTGTAGGTCATCTTTCTCCTTAAAATTCCCTCCATAATTGTTTCTTTTTCTGCAGCTCCAGCATAATGATGATATTCATCCATTTATTATTATTATTATTATTATTGTTCCGGTCAACTCCAAGGAGTCGACAGACTCATCGAGGGAGGCCCTAACATCATGTCAAGAACAACTATTCGACATTGACACAGTATCTATCATACCTTGCCTTGAACTCATTCACGGTCGTAGCACCCACAACAGACTCTGGAAGCTTATTCCACTCATTCACCACTATCCAAGTAAAAAACCTAGCTCTAACTCCCTTGTCAACCATGCTCTTGCCGAGCTTCCATGCATGGTCCCTAGTCCTCCCACCACCAGTCATATTTTCAAAAATATCTTCTGGATCAATCTTATAGAAACCCTTCAGTAATTTGAATGTCTCAATCATATCACCCCTCCTTCGCCTATTGTCCAATCTCTGCAACCCACAAATCTTCAACCTATTCTCATAAGGTTCATTCCACAGACCTTCTATCATCATGGTCACTCGTCTCTGGCTCCTCTCCACTTCCTCCCCATCAAGAAGAAACCCTGGTGCCCATAACTGGGCACAGTAGTCCAGATGGGGTCTTATTAAGGCTCGATACAGAGGAACAACAACTTGTTTGTCTCTGCATGTTAAAGTATTTTTCAGAAGCCAAGTGATTTGATGAGCTGATTTAGTCACTTTTGCAATGTGCCCCCTAAACTTCAATTCCCTATCCACCAAAACTCCCAAATCCCTGGCCTCATCAATCTCCTGGAGTACGATTCCACCAATGCGATATACTGCTGCTATTCTTTTCACCCCAAAGTGCATAACCTTACACTTTGCCACATTAAATTGACATCCATTTTTCCTAGCCAAGTCCTCCAAACTATCCAAATCATCCAGTAAAATTTTGACATCCTGTGCACTCACAATTGCTCTACCCAACTTTGCATCATCAGCAAATAAGTGAACACTTCCTCTCAAATCCTTTCCTATATCATTGATGAACAAATTGAAAAGCAGTGGTCCAAGAACAGAGCCCTGCGGCACACCACTAGTCACAAGCCATCTTTTAGACTCCACTCCTGCATAAACCACTCTCTGGTATCTCTCCTTCAACCACCCTCCAATCCATCTCACCAACCCTATATCTATCCCCATCTGCTCCAGTTTACTGATTAGGGTTCCATGTGGTATCCTGTCAAAGGCCTTGGCAAGGTCCAGTAGTATCACTGTAAATCCATTATCCCTATCCAGTTCAGCCGTCACTGTGTTATAAAACGTGAGCAAGTTACTGAGGTATTATCTACCCTTCACAAAACTATGTTTTCCCCCATACAATATCCCATTTTCATCTATCCAATCCTGTATTCTTTTCTTGACTAATTTCTCTAAGATCTTGACAATGATTCCTGATATGCTAATTGGTCGGTAATTTACAACAGCAGTCTTGGAACCACCTTTATGCAGTGGAACTATTTTCCCCTCTTTCCACCCTCTCGGGACTAACCCAGACCCGAGACTCAAATTAAACAAAATGGTCAAGGGTACTGACAATTCTTTAGCTGCTTCTCGTACAACACAAGCTGGTATAACATCCAATCCCACGGATGTACTGACATTGAGGTTATGCAATAGACTACTCACCTCCACTTCATTCACCACAATTCCAGTATAATTTACTGGTTTATTCGTTTCTGCAATGTCACAACCTGGATGATATATACTTGCAAAGTGCTCACTCAGTAACTCAACTATATCAACTGATTCAGTTACCTCCATACCATTAGCATTCTTTAAAATCATTCTGCCATGTACATTTTTCCTTTTACTTGCTACATATCGAAAAAACTGTTTAGGATTCTCTTAAGCTTGCATGGCCAATGTTCTTTCATAATCCTTTTTTGCTTTTCTTACCATACTTGTTACCCTTCTGGCCTGCACTTTATACCATTCATGTGCCTGCCGGTCACCTTTCTCCTTAAATTCCCTCCATAGTTGTTTCTTTTTTTGCAGCTCAAGCTTAATGGTGTTATTCATCCATTTAACCCCTACTTGATTTATTATTCGAACTCTAGGTATGCAGTCAGCCATTGCTTCATGCAAACATTTCTTAACTGCCTCCCATGCACTATCAACTTCTAGTCCTTGCAGATGTACATGCCATAGCACTGAACCAATCAAACTCCTAAGCTTGTCATATTTCCAGCCCGATAATTCCACATGTACCCTATCTTAATTGAAAATTCCACACCTTTAGCCACCTCCCAAGTCAAGACCCTATGATCACTCTCACCAATTGGTGGCAATGTGATCATATTTTTTACAGCCAAATCCTCAGATGTAATTACTAGGTCAAGCACTGTCTGATCCCTAGTATTTTCCATTACATGCTGTCACAGATAGTTATCCCTTAATAACCGCATAAAATCCAATTCCTTCCTCCTGTGTGTCCTCTCCTCACTCCAATCAATGCGACCATAGTTGAAATCTCCCATAATAATTACCCTCCTTCCACCATTTTATTATCACTTGATTTAGTCTCCTAACTCTAGGTATGCAGTCTGCCATTGCCTCCCTCAAACACTTCTTTACCACTTCTCATGCACTATGAACATGCAGCACTTGCAGTTTTACATGCCATGGCACCAATCCAAGCAATCTCCTAAGCTTGTCATGCTTACCAGCATTGTAATTCCACATATTCTTGTTGAGAGGCTTATACGCTGGTTAGACATAATAACTAATATTTAAGGAAATTGACAGCGTATACTGGAAATATAGATTAAATAAACTTTAATATACACTTTCCGATATTTTGGCGAACGTTACGTTGCCATCTTCTTGGGAACTTACTAAAGGACATGTGCACACAAGTACTAATACAACAAATGAGACTGAAGCTAGGACGCTAGCGTTTTCCTAAAGTCCTGATGGTGCCCCCTGGCGGGCTATATTGGTAGTTCTTGGCCTTTGGGCTGAAGTTCTTTTGATAAAAGTTTCCCAAATTTGGGGCAGTTTCATGCATCCAAATTTGTTGAGGTTTGGCATGTTCCTAAGGGCCGAGGCTGATTCCATGAATAGTCTTTCATACTTGAACTTGCTGAGGTGTATTACTGTGGCTTTCTTCCATCTTATTTTGTGGCGAGTGTCCAGAGCGTGGTCTGCAAGCCCAGAGTAGCTGTACTGGTGAAATCGGATGTAATCCTTGTGTTCTGAGATTCTGATATTTGCTGTCCTGCCTGTTTGGCCAAAGTAGGACAGTTTACAGCTGCAAGGGACCTGGTATACACCAGGTAGGTCTAGGGGAAGTGGTTGGTCTTTGGTGGAGCGGATAAGGGATGCCAGCTTTCTATGTGGTCTGTAACAAGTGGTCAAGTCATGTTTTTTTAAGATTTTATTGATTTTTTCTGAGGTGCCTCTGATGTAGGGAATAGTGATGGATTTAGAGTAATCTTTTTTGTGAAGGGGGGGGGGGGGGTTTGTGGACAACTGGGTTAAGTATTTTTTGGATTTTTTGGAGGGGGTAGCCGTTGGCTGAGAAAGTGTCGCGGATGTGATTTAGTTCTGTTAGAACAAATAATTTTTGCCCTGTTGAATAATGTTTTAATAACTCCATATTGTTGTGAGGGGGGGGGGGGGGGATTGTTGGTGAATGTATCTGCCTGTATGGGTGGGTTTTCTATAAACTGAGAAAACCAAGGTTCCATCAGGTTGGCGGGTGACTAGTGTGTCTAGGAAGGGGAGGTTATTGTTTTCCTCTTTTTCCAGGGTGAATTTGATTCTAGGGTGTTGGTTGTTCAAGTGTGTTAGGAAGGAGAGGAGTGAATCCGGGCCATGTGGCCAGATAGCAAAAACATCATCAACATAGCGAAGCCATATGGTAGGTTTTTGTGGGGCTGAGTTTAAGGTTTTCTCTTCAAACATCTCCATGAAAAAGTTTGCCAAGGGTGGGGAAAGTGGTGAACCCATGGCTGTCCCCTCTATCTGTTTGTAGAATTTTTCCTGCCAAACGAAATAGCCTGAGTTCATTGTAAACTGAAATAGGGCTGAGATATCGGGAGGAAATTTAGCTTGGATTAGCTCTAAGGTTTCTTTGAGAGGGACATTCGTGAATAGGGAGGAGACATCAAAACTGACCATTATGTCATTGTGTTGGAGTGTAAGGTTTTCTATACTGGCTTTGAAGTGGGCTGAGTTTTTTTATGTGTGATGGTGTATTGCCAGTATAGTGTGAGAGCGCTTTGGCTAAATGCTTGGCTAGTTTGTAAGTGGGGGAATCAATGCCATCCACTATGGGACGTAATGGCACATTTTCTTTGTGTATTTTTGGGAGCCCATATATGCGGGGGGGGGGTCTAGAGTTATAGGGTTTTAGTCTGTTGGTAATCTCCACAGGCCAAGAAGTGACCTTCTTAAGGAGCCTATGAAGTTTTCTAATTTGTGAGCTGGTGGGATTGTAATCAATGGGGAGGTAAGTGGAGCGATCTAATAATAAAGCCTTGAGCTTACCTGTGTAGTCTTTAAGATTGAGTACCACAGTGGCGTTCCCCTTATCTGCTTTGGTGATCACTATTTTTTTGTTACTCTTCAATTCTTGTAGTGCCTTGTATTCACTAATGGATATGTTGGATTTTGGAGGTTTTGCTTTATTGAGAACACAGGCTACATCCAATCTAATGTCGTTGGCGATGTGGGTTGGAAGTTGGCGAATCCCGCGTTCAATTTGAATCATTAATTCCTCGGCCGGCAATTTCCTAGGAGCAATGGCGAAGTTGTGACCACGTGACAGAGCGTGGATTGCTTCTGGCTTTAAGGTAGCTGACGATAGGTTAACAACAGTGTTGGTTTGTAGTTTGGACGCCGAGTTCTTTGTTAATTTATCAAACTTGTTGATATGTCGGCTTCGTACTCGTTCAAATTCTTTTTTAGCTGCCGTACACGAGAACGTCATGTAGGACCGACCAAAGCTCGTGATTCAGCGTATGTGAAAGCTCGTTTTCCAGCGTTGTTAAAGCGCTGTTTATATCGGCTAGGGAACCGCGTGTAGCGGTAATTTGCTCCCGAAGTAATGCCTAGCTAGCGCGGTTGTAAATACGGAGAGCTTTCTGTGAGATGAAGCGGTGTTTGAATTTAACACAGTTCGGGATGACATGATTATCCAGGCAGCGTTTTAGGAATGCCAGACGGTTAAGTTGTCTGGATAATTTCAGCCTCAGTTTGCCGTAATGGCGGGCCTTGCGTGCGAAGAGATCTCCGTGGATGATCATTATTCTTGTTGAGAGGCTTATACGCTGGTTAGACATAATAACTAATATTTAAGGAAATTGACAGCGTATACTGGAAATATAGATTAAATAAACTTTAATATACACTTTCCGATATTTCGGCGAACGAATTAATGATTCAAATTGAACGCGGGATTCGCCAACTTCCAACCCACATCGCCAACGACATTAGATTGGATGTAGCCTGTGTTCTCAATAAAGCAAAACCTCCAAAATCCAACATATCCATTAGTGAATACAAGGCACTACAAGAATTGAAGAGTAACAAAAAAATAGTGATCACCAAAGCGGATAAGGGGAACGCCACTGTGGTACTCAATCTTAAAGACTACACAGGTAAGCTCAAGGCTTTATTATTAGATCGCTCCACTTACCTCCCCATTGATTACAATCCCACCAGCTCACAAATTAGAAAACTCCATAGGCTCCTTAAGAAGGTCACTTCTTGGCCTGTGGAGATTACCAACAGACTAAAACCCTATAACTCTAGACCCCCCCGCATATATGGGCTCCCAAAAATACACAAAGAAAATGTGCCATTACGTCCCATAGTGGATGGCATTGATTCCCCCACTTACAAACTAGCCAAGCATTTAGCCAAAGCGCTCTCACACTATACTGGCAATACACCATCACACATAAAAAACTCAGCCCACTTCAAAGCCAGTATAGAAAACCTCACACTCCAACACAATGACATAATGGTCAGTTTTGACGTCTCCTCCCTATTCACGAATGTCCCTCTCAAAGAAACCTTAGAGCTAATCCAAGCTAAATTTCCTCCCGATATCTCAGCCCTATTTCAGTTTACAATGAACTCAGGCTATTTCGTTTGGCAGGAAAAATTCTACAAACAGATAGAGGGGACAGCCATGGGTTCACCACTTTCCCCACCCTTGGCAAACTTTTTCATGGAGATGTTTGAAGAGAAAGCCTTAAACTCAGCCCCACAAAAACCTACCATATGGCTTCGCTATGTTGATGATGTTTTCGCTATCTGGCCACATGGCCTGGATAGCGAAAACATCATCAACATCAAGCAAGTGTGTTAGGAAGGATCCTCTCCTTCCTAACACACTTGAACAACCAACACCCTAGAATCAAATTCACCCTGGAAAAAGAGGAAAACAATAACCTCCCCTTCCTAGACACACTAGTCACCTGCCAACCTGATGGAACCTTGGTTTTCTCAGTTTATAGAAAACCCACCCATACAGGCAGATACATTCTCCAACAATCCCACCCCCCCCCCCCCTCACAACAATATGGAGTTATTAAAACATTATTCAACAGGGCAAAAATAATTTGTTCTAATGATCAAGCCCTAACCACAGAACTAAATCACATCCGTGACACTTTCTCAGCCAACGGCTACCCCCTCCAAAAAATCCAAAAAATACTTAACCCAGTTGTCCACAACCCCCCCCCCCTTCACAAAAAAGATTACTCTAAATCCATCACTATTCCCTACATCAGAGGCACCTCAGAAAAAATCAATAAAATCTTAAAAAAACATGACTTGACCACTTGTTACAGACAACATAGAAAACTGGCATCCCTTATCCGCTCCACCAAAGACCAACCACTTCCCCTAGACCTACTTGGTGTATACCAGGTCCCTTGCAGCTGTAAACTGTCCTGCTTTGGCCAAACAGGCAGGACAGCAAATATCAGAATCTCAGAACACAAGGATTACATCCGATTTCACCAGTACAGCCACTCTGGGCTTGCAGACCACGCTCTGGACACTCGCCACAGAATAAGATGGAAAAAAGCCACAGTAATACACTGCAGCAAGTTCAAGTATGAAAGACTGTTCATGGAATCAGCCTCGGCCCTTAGGAACATGCCAAACCTCAACAAATTTGGATGCATGAAACTGCCCCAAATTTGGGAAACTTTTATCAAAAGAACAGCCCAAAGGCCAAGAACTACCAATATAGCCCGCCAGGGGGCACCATCAGGACTTTAGGAAAACGCTAGCGTCCTAGCCTCAGTCTCATTTGTTGTATTAGTACTTGTGTGCACGTGTCCTTTAGTAAGTTCCCAAGAAGATGGCAACGTAACGTTCGCCGAAATATCGGAAAGTGTATATTAAAGTTTATTTAATCTATATTTCCAGTATACGCTGTCAATTTCCTTAAATATTAGTTATTAATTCCACATATATTCACTCTTAACTGAAAATTCCACACATTTAGCAACCTCCCAGGTCAAGACCATAAATTCCATTTCCTTCCTCACATGTGCTCTCCCCCTCCTTCCAACTATAATTCCATGCAGCTATGGAACTACGTTTCCATAGTTGAAATCACCCAACCAGTTGATTGGTTCAGTGCCATGGCATGTAAATCTGCAAGGGCTAGATGTTGATAGTGCATGGGAGGCAGTTAGGAAGTGTTTGCATAAGGCAATGGCTGACTGTATACCTAGAGTTCAAGTAATAAATCAAGTAGGGGTTAAATGGATGAATAACACCATTAAGCTTGAGATGCAAAAAAAGAAACTACTATGCAGGGAATTTAAGGAAAAAGGTG
This sequence comes from Typopeltis vanoorti, assembly GCF_054136105.1. Classification (NCBI taxonomy): domain Eukaryota; kingdom Metazoa; phylum Arthropoda; class Arachnida; order Uropygi; family Thelyphonidae; genus Typopeltis; species Typopeltis vanoorti. The sequence goes on along the minus strand of NC_143571.1, from coordinate 92,799,007 downwards.
ACCGGCAGGCACATGAACAGTATAAAGCATAGGCCAGGAGGGTAACAAGTGTGGTAAGAAAAGCAAAAACGGATTATGAAAGAACATTAGCCATGCAGGCTAAAGAGTATCCCACACAGTTTTTTCGATATGTTGCAAGTAAAAGAAAAAATGTATATGGCAGAATGATTTTAAAGAATGCCGATGGTAGGGAGGTAACCGAATCAGTTGATATAGTTGAATTACTGAGCAAGCACTTTGCAAGAATATATCATCCAGGTGGTGACATTTCAGTAATGAATGAACCAATAGATTATACAGGAATTGTGGTGAATGAAGTGGAGGTGAGTAGTCTATTACAAAAGCTCAATGTCAATACATCTGTGGGATTGGATGGTATACCAGCTCGTGTCGTACATGAAACGGCTACAGAATTGTCAGTGCCCTTGACCATTTTGTTTAATTTGAGTCTTGGGTGTGGGTTAGTCCCGAGGGGGTGGAAAGAGGGGAAAATAGTTCCACTGCATAAAGGAGGTTCCAAGACTGCCGTTGTAAATTACCGACCGATCAGCATATCAGGAGTCGTTGTCAAGGTCTTGGAGAAAGTAGTCAAGAGAAAAATACAATGGATTGATGAAAATGAGAAACTGTAAGGGGGACAGCATGGCTTTCTGAGGGGTAGATCATGCCTGAGTAGCTTGCTAATGTTTTATAACATAGTGACGGCTGAACTGGATAAGGGTAATGGGTTTACAGTGATTCTACTGGCCCTTGCTAAGGCCTTTGACAGGATACCACATGGAACTCTAATCAGTAAACTGCAGCATATGGGGATGAATAAAGGGTTGGTGAGATGGATAGGAGGGTGGCTGATGGAGAGATATCAGAGAGTGATTTATCCAGGAGTAGAGTCCAAAAGACGGCTTGTGACTAGTGGTGTGTCATAAGGTTCTGTTCTTGGACCACTACTTTTCAATTTGTTCATTAATGATATAGGAAAGGATCTGAGAGGAAGTGTTCACTTGTTTGCTGATGATGCAAAGTTGGGTAGAGCAATAGTGAGTGCACAGGATGTCAAAATTTTGCAAGATGATTTGGATAGTTTGGAAGACTGGACTAAGGAAAATGGATGTCAATTTAATGTGGCAAAGTGTAAGGTTAAGCATTTTGGGGTGAAAAGATTAGCAGAAGATTGATGAGGCCAGGGATTTGGGAGTGTTGGTGGATAGGGAGTTGAAGTCTAGGGGCACATTGCAAAAGTGGCTAAATCAGCTCATCAAATCACTTGGTTGCTGAAAAATACTTTGACGAGCAGAGACAAACAAGTTATTGTTCCTCTGTATTGAGCCTTGATAAGACCACATCTAGACTACTGTGCCCAGATATGGGTGCCAGGGTTTCTTCTTGATGGGGAGGAGGTGGAGAGGATCCAGAGACGAGTGACCAAGATGATAGCAGGTCTATGGAATGAACCTTATGAGAACAGGTTGAAGATGTGTGGGTTGCAAAAATTGGTTGATAGGCAGAAAAGGGGTGATATGATTGAGACATTCAAATTACTGAAGGGTTTCTATAAGATTAATCCAGAAGATATTTTTGAGAATAGGACTAGGGGGCCATACATGGAAGCTGGGCAAGAATGTGGTTAGCAGAGGTGTTAGAGCTAGGTTTTTTACTTGGAGAGTGGTGAATGAGTGGAATAAGCTGCCAGAGTCTGTTGTGGGTGCTATGACTGTGAATGAGTTCAAGGCGAGGTATGATGAATACTGTGTGAATGTCAAATAGTTGTTCTTGACATGATGTTAGGGCCTCCCTCGATGAGTCTGTCGACTCCTTTGAGTTGCCCAAAATAATAATAATAATAATTACTCGCCCTCCATTCACTGAGGCTATTTGCCAATGCATACTATCTCCATTATCTTTTCCATCTAAATTTCCATATATGCATGATAATTTATTAGACTTACATATTTCAAGGCAGTATGGCAATCCTGTCCATTGAAACAAGAAATTAATACACTACCTCTCTGGTGATCCAGAAATGATATTACAGTATACTTCTTTGATAAAACTGTTTTGAGAATATAAATAAACAGAAATAAACACGTGAACTGTACTGCAAAATGAATACAATAAATCACAAAGGGGATGAAGTTACTGTTCAAGGATAAGTCTGGAGGGGATATATGGTACATAGGGTAAGAATGAGCAGAACAGGAGCAAGTGTGGAGAATTTAAAGGTGATGGGCGACATGGGTAGGACTGCATATAAACCAAGAAATTAATTGCTATGCTTATTTACAAATGGCAGAGGATCACAAATAATAAAGCTGAAAGTGGAGTTCACATTACTGAATATAAACAATTACAGCAATCTTGATTGGAATGAAGATAGAGCATCAGGTGGTTCTGAGAAGCACAAACTCTGATCATCAAAATACTGTAGGTCTTTCCTTATTCCAAATCTTCAAGCAGTGTTATACTTTTTTCATATTAAAGAAAACCTGTACTAAACCAGCTGGCTGAGTGATTAGCATACCCACTCTCCAATAAGCAGGTCGTGGGTTCAAATTTCCCCCTCAGGCATGGATGTTTGTGACTGCCTTCAGGTGGAAAATGAACCTTATCGCCTAGTGTTGAGACCATCTTCCCACTTATTCAAAGTCTGAAGCAGATTGAAAAAGTTTCATAGTTTCATGTTAGATGTCCAGAAGCAGGGTTTCCAGACTATGTAAAAATTAAAAAAAAATTACAACAATATATATAAATATATAAAAATTAATAACAATGGAGAAAAAAAAAAAATCCTTAGCCCGTCAATGGTACAAATGTACTATAGGTTTACTAATAACCATTTGTTGGTAAGAACCACATATACAGCAATCCCTCAATTAATGTGCTTCCAATTAGTGCATCATTTTTTTTTTCGATACCCATACATCTTAAAAATAAATTTTACAGATTTTTAAAATTTTCAATCCATACATTTTTTATGACTAATTATTTAAAAAATCACTCACTAGGATAAAATAATTTAGCTACCAATTTAAAACATTTCACAAAGTTATTTTTAATGGATACTACACTATTTCCATTTCAAATTTACTTCCAAAATTTATGTCGTCTGCTAATCACACAACATTTTGCTGATCATTCGTGCCTGCTTTGCAAATGTTTTCCTTACTTTTTTTTATTTTAAAGTATTTTCCCAACCTTTCATCATGAGTAAAAGAATTAGTGAGCAAAAAAGTGGAAATGTGAAAATGATTCGAAAATAACTGCATCGGAAGAAAAGCTAGAAATAATAAAGAAAAATGAAAAAGGCGAGTCCAGAGAAAAGACAGGACAAGAACACAAAATGGGTGAATCAACTATAAGAGCAATTTTAAGCAAAGCTGCTGAATACAAAGAGAAAGGTAAGGTTGCTTCAAGTTCATCATGCATGCACTTGATATCAAAGATAATGACAGAATTAGAGAGACTTTTTTCTACATAGATCGAAAAAGAGAAATGGCCTACATAATGTTCTAATCACAGGCGAAGCTGCAGGTGCAGATAAGAAGGTAGCCACAAATTGTCCAGCGATTTTGAAGAAAATTGTGAAAGAAGGGGGCTATTGTGACCATCAAATATTTAATGTCAACGAAACTGGTCTTTTTTGAAAGTGAATGCCTTCCAAGACTTTTCTGGTCAAATCAGAGAAATCTCCTGGTTATAAAGTCGCAAATTTGAATGAAATTACTGCTAGCTATATGTGAGCCGTTTGGAAGCATATTCCTCCAAATTGTGCAAATGATTTTATAGGCTTTTCAAATGAATCTAAGTTAATTAAATCTCATTCTGAGGAATTGAGTGATTACGATCTGCTAAATTCCGATGCACAGCAGGAAGATCCTGAAGAATATGACGAAAATTTTATCACCGACAAGCCGAAAGAGATTTCACAGAAACAATTTGAAAATATTTTTTGTGCAATCGAAGTTTTTAAGCAACAATGCTTAGAGGCTGACCCTGATGAAGAGAGAAGCAATAAAATTTGCAGAAGAGTAGAAGAGGCAACAGGGTCATACCATCAGTTGTATGAAAAATAAACAGAATGCCTGCCAAACTACGTTAGCTTAATTCTTTGTTAAGAAGTAGAATTACAAATTTATATTCTCAATATGTTTTATTGTCTTTCAGCTTCATGGTTTTCTTTTAACTAGGCTTGAGATATAAACTAATTCTTTTATATAAAAAAAATTAAGGGTCAAAAAAGAAATTTGAGGAACGAATTATAATTTTTCCCATAGGTTATTATGTTCGATTAATGTGCCTGTTTTAAAGAACGCATTAGTCGCATTAATTAAGGGATTGCTGTATATAAAATAAAACATGCTTGCTAATTATATATTGGGTTTTATCCTTTATCCAAGTGTAAGCACACAAAGTTTGCACCTGAAGTACTTTCAGGACTGAGGCAACTCGTGGTAAAAGCCACCCACACCTTTACCATGAGTTGCCCCAGTCCTGAAAGTACTTCAGGCGCAAACTTTGTTTGCTTACACGTGGATAAAGGATAAAACCCAATATATAATTAGTAGCATAGCCAAGTGAAAAATCTTCCATAAAAGATGCTTGCATTTTAGGATGACATTTCTAATGGATGCCTTGGGTCAGAATAGATGATCAGTAGTAGAATGATATTTTCAGAAGACAGATTAGGTTCTGGAAAAATGACTGTTTCACTCAAACTATAAAACAAGAGTTAACCATTTTTTCCAGAATCTTGCACCAACAACTGGTCAGAGCAACTGAACAGTAGTTATCCGGAGATTTCAGATCTCTCTTGGTTTAGGGAACGGCAATAATACTTGTCTTTTTTCAGGTATCTATGAGAATATATGTGAGAAATATATTCTCACAGAAAATTCTGTTGTAAACGTTCAGCAGTTGATCCATGGATGATGGCAACAGATGTTTTACCATCTCGTAACAGGTTATTATCTGATCCAACAGCAGTTGGACAGCTCTTAAACCTGGTGAGGTGGGAAAATATAACAAAAGTGGTAAGGTGGGGGTCCCACACTATACTTGCTTGCAAGCAACAGCTTGTCGTCTATGGCGTTGAGTAGCGGGTTACAGGAGGGGAAGCTATACTAAGGCATGACTCACTGTCACACATTGTTAAAATGTTATAGTCAATTTAAAATCTTCGGGGTCTGTGACACCCCACCTTACTAACAGTGGGTTAAGCAGAGCAGATTTCATTTCTTCTTTAGTAAACAATCTGCTGTATTCTGTATTCTTCAGTACTGTTAAAGGAAAATAGAATTTCTTTTTGGTTGTTTTTCTGCTTTTTTGGGCAAAGAACTTGGGTGTTGGGGGGGGGGGGGATGCTGATGTTTTAGCAAAAATCTCCCCAAGTGTGTCAGAAACTGATGTTGAGTCAATAATTCTGCAACCATTGTGTTCTAGAATAGAAAGCTGGAGAGCAGCGTATCAGCCTTTCATTTTCTGTATTTTATATTATATTTCTTGGCTGTTGATGAATCTTGTTAGAGAAGATGTATAGTGGATTCAGAATGCCTTCTGGATTAAACAACTTCGTCAGAGGCACTAACAGTTCACTTGCACATTCTTGTACCACACAAGCAGACATATCATCCAGGACCACTGTTGTATTCACACTGATATTTTTCAATATACTGAATGTGCAAGTGAACTGGTAGTGCCTCTGACGAAGTTGTTTAATCTAAGTCTCAGCTCTGGCACGATTCCAATGGAGAGGATAAAAGGATAAGATAGTTCCATTACATAATGATGGCTCCAAGAAACAGGTAAAAAATTACAGACCATTTGGTATCTCTGGAGTAGTGGTTAAAGTATTGGAAAAGTTAAAAGTAAAATTAAGGAATTGGTAGATAGGAATATGATACTCTGTAGGGGACAGCATGGCTTTATAATATAATATGTATTAATAGGTCCTGCCTCAGTAATTTATTCATGTCAAAGTCACCACCTGGATAATATACCCTTGCGAAGTGATCACTTAGCAACTCAACTACTTCTGCTTTGTAACTTTCCTACCATCAGCACCGAGCAAAGTTATCTTTCCATAATTATTCTTTCTCTTACTTGCTACATAGAAAATAACTCTTTTGGATTTACTCTGACCTGCTTATCTAATTTTCTTTGGAAATCTAATTTGGCCTTCCTTCCTTACCATACTAGTTACCCTTCTTGCTTGTGCTTTATACTGCTCATGGGCATGCTAATCATCTTGTTGTTTATGAAAAAATTAAAGCATCCACAATGCTTTCATTTTTTACAGCTCTATGTACTGCTAATCATCCACTTAATCCCTACTCAATATATCCTCGTGACCCTGGGTATGCACACTGACACTGCCTCACTCAAACAATGCTTAACTACTTCCCATGCACTAATGACACTCATTCCATGAGTTTCTTATGCAAGTGCACTGCTCCAAGTTGCCTCATAAGTTTATCATAATCGCCAGCTTTACATTTCCATATAAACTCTTTCTTGATTGAAATCTCCACATGTTGAGCACCCTCCAAGGACAAGACTGCATGGTCACTTTACCTGATTGGAGGTAGAGTTGCTTCTTCAGTTATAGATAGATCTTCTAATGCTATTACCAGATCCAACACTCTCAAACCCCTGCTACCCTCCATCACATGTTTCAGGCAATTATCCATTAGTAACTATATAAATTCCATTTCTATTTTGCAATGTGCCCTTTTCTTCTTCCAATCTATATCACCATAGTTGACGTCTCCTACAATAATTGCTTGGCCTGCACTCACTGTGCTAATCTGCTGATGCATGTCATCCACATCTTCTACTGGACCCCCAGGTCTATAGCAGCAACCAACAATATATTTTGTCTTATTGGCCTCTATCTCACACCAAGACAGCTTCAAATTAACAATTACCATCAAGATATACAATCTTCCTTAACTTCTACTTTTGTTGGTTGAAGTTCTTCAGCTTTCATTAATAATTACCCTCCTCCTACTCTATCTTCTCTGAAAATTCCATTACATTCTATCTCTGTACCTACATCATTCTCTGACAACCAGATCTTGCTGATGTCAAGAATTTTTGGCAAAGTTGAGCTGACCAATGCCCAAAACTCCCCATCTTTATTTCTGATACTTTGGGCATTCATGTACATACATTTCAACAGCCCCTTGGGCCCACAGTTACCCATACATAATGTCACTACTTCCAAATATTGCTCCCAAATAAGTTGTCATCAGGATGTAGATTATGGTAATGATGCATGATTATGGCTGATCTGCCTAAAGTGGCAGAAAGAAGTAAGGAGATTGTTGTTCCATAGTACAGGGTGGTCAATAACTCACAACGTGGTTTAAACATTTAACAATTCTTTTCATTATTTTTATTCTTTTTTTGTTATAATGAAATACAGAACCTGAAATTTTTTTTTATTAGTTATTAAAAAAAAAAACACTTTTTTTAATATAATTCTTTCATGTGGTTCCCACCCACAAAAGATTATTAGTAAACCTATAGTACATATAGTACACCTGGTTCAAAAGAATGAAATGATATAGGAAAGGGTCCAGAGACAAAATGTTCATAATGAAGAAAGTTTGAGGGAATGCAATATTCAATTTAGTGGATATTGGGAGAAGGTGATGTTATTGAGACATATAAAAGTTGAAGTTGGTTAGAGGTTATCATCAGATTAATGTGGAAAAGGTTTTTCATAGAATTTGATTGATGATGGCAATATAAGGGTGTGGAAAAGAGGATGAAGAGTAGGTCTCTTGAATGGAGAATGGTGGGTGTTTAGAATGCACTGCCTAAGAGTATGATGAAGGCATTAAAAACATGGTTTCATGAGCTATGTGTATGACAATGGGAGTTCCTTCAACAGTGAGTTGATTCCATGAAGGTCTTATGATGATATTAATATGCTGCCTAAAAGATTTGTCCCTCAAAGAATTGCATAAAGTGAGTTATCTTAGTACCATTTTTTTCTTGCTCTGTATTACCAATGATTTCCTCTGTATTCCTCCAATCTACATTATCATAGTTGAAATCTTCCAAAGTGATCACTAGTTTTGCACTTACTATGCTGATCTGCCTAAATATTTCCTGTTCATCACTTTTTATATTCTGCAGAATACAGTCACTCCAATAAACGTCCTGTCTTGCTTAGCTATAAAACACACTAAGTGCAATCAGTGCCATTTACCTCATGGTTCTCTATTCTGAGAGAGCACAATTCATCTGTTATCCCAAATAAGCTATATTATTATTATTATACAGGCCTCCATGGAGTCAAAAGACATATCGAGGGAGGTCCGTCCTAGGAAACACAAAGTCTATCATACCACTCCTTAAATGCATTGACCATCATCGCTCTCACCACTCAATCAGGCAATGTATTCCATGGTTCAACCACCCTCCATGCAAAGAAACCACTCCTCACCCTCTTGCTCACAGTTTCCTTTCGTAACTTCCAGGGATTGCTCCTTGTCATGACTCCTTCCTGCTGTTCAACCAAGCGAAAAAACTCCCCAGTGTCAACCCTGTAACCACCTCTCAAAAGTTTAAAAGTCTTGATCACATCACCTCTCCTTCTTCTATCCACCAAACTCTGCAGTCCACACTCCCTCAGCCGATCCTCATAACTAACATTGTACAGTCCTGACACCACCTTTGTTATCGGACTTTGTACCCTTTCCACAGTTAATTTATCCCCTTCAAATCCTGGGGATCAGATCTGAGAACAACAGTCTAAGTATGGTCTGATCAGTCTTATACAATGGAATGATAACCATTTTATCTCTGCAGGTCAGTGTTCTTCTCATTATTGCAGCAATCCTCTGTGTTACCTTCACTACCTTTGGAATATGTCCCCTAAATTTCAGGTTTCTATCAATCATCAACCCCAGATCTCTTGTCTCCCCTACTTCCTCCAGTTTAATTCCTCCCATAGAGTATGCAGTGTCCCATCGATGTGTCCCAAACCTAAAGACCTTACATTTTGCTGCATTAAACTGACAGCCCCATTCATTTGCTCATCTGTCTAGCTTATTCAAATCCTCTTGCACACATGGCTACCACATCTGCAATATTACTAATAACTCTTCCCAGCTTCGCATCATCCGCAAACAACTGAATATCCCCTTGCAATCTATTGTCCATGGATTGCAAGGTCCCAGTACTGAGCCCTTTGGAACCCCACTTGTAACCTTCTGCCTCATTGATATTGCTCCACCATACACAACTCTCTGATACCTATCGGACAGCCAATCCTGAATCCAGTTGACTAATCTGACATCCAGACCCATGTGCTGCAACTTGAATATCAGCTTATCATGTGGCACCCTGTCAAAATGCCTTTGCTAAAATATCCTTCAACTTCTGTTCCAGTCAGAATATCATCTTCTGTCGACCATGTTTCATTATTAGCATTATGCCAACGCTGATACCAATAAGCATTGGAGGACTGACCCAAACAATAATGCAAATTCATTTCCCATGTTCCTGATACTCCTGGCTTTTGTATACAGGAGAAGTAGTGCAATGTCAGTACCCAATTAGACCCATATCACTGCTCTCTCTCCTAATCTCACTCTGCTCTATGATATACCACTGGGCCAGACACCATCCTCTCACATGACCATCCCTTGCTACTTACCACCCTGGAAACTAGTTTTCTTACCCCGACACTTGCTGAGAGAATGCCAACCTCTCAAAATGCCTGTTCAGATATAATTGCCTAAATATCCTGTTATTTCATTGACAGCAAAGAGCATACAGCTGATCAATTAAATGCTCTCCAAACATCCACATGTTCCAAGTAAGTGCTGAGTGAATAAGAATATTGAGAAGAAACTATACTGCAAAAAGGGGAGACAATGTAGAATTTAGGCTAATAATAATAAACAGAATTAAATTCAGAGACAGATTGCAACTGTTATGAAGACAAAACACAGGATTGCTGTAATATGAATCACTGACATGCAGTGACAAAGATGTGGTTGCAGCATTGTGCAAGATCAAGATATATGCACAGATTGTAATTTGAATTTCATAACAGAAGCATGAGAAAATTGTGAAAAAAATTCAAAAGTAAACAAAATGCTACTTTCAAAAAGCTGAAGTGATGATAATTAAAAAAAAAAAGCATTAAATAATATAATAAAGATTACAAATTATGACAACCTAAATAAGCTACCCTCCCACCTAGGATATATACAATAAATATAATTTCATATAACTGTTCATGCTGATTTTTTAATACTCAAACTACCTTAGTGTTTTAAGTCAATCTATTTATCACTCACCAAAGCATATGTACTAAGAATGAACTCAGCAAAAAAAACATTAAGAATAAAGAACACTAGTGATAGCCATTATCAGCACTTATGCTTCAAGAACATATCTGTATAAGAGTACTGGTCACTGATTTCTCAACCAAACTGTCAATAAAATTATCATTTATGTCACTACATTCTTTTATTAAAACTGTTAACAGAGACCCTATTTTGATTAAATATCAGTTTTGATTACATATACAACACAGATCAGCACAATTAAGAGGGGGGGGGATATATCACAGTGGAATGGGATTAACTTTGAATTTTGGTCCATAATTTACATAAATAAATGGAATCTGTGGATATGCTGAAGAATAATTACCTAAAACAAAGATTTTTCAAACTGAGAAAACAGTCCTTACTAGGTTGTGAGAATATAATCACTGTCTCAGTCACCACTGTCTCCAGTGCAGGAATCTAACTAATCCATGACTTATGCTATGTAGTACTGGCATATTAATACAGGATTTCACAATGCTGAAATAAAATTATATGAACTTTATCTATACAGGTATTTCTGACAACCATCTTGTTTTTCTAAAAACTGGATCATTTTTCCCCTTTGGATTGTAGTCATATCTGTGTCTATATTAACACTAACAAAAAATGTTGAATCTTTCGACACAGCATATGAAAGTTGCCACTTTTTTTTTTTTTTTTTTTTTTTTTTACAAATTTCATGCCAATAATTAACAATAAGTTCAAAATATATTACTGTTCAAAAGAAGATGATAATATCTTTCTCCAACACACACGTTTTTCATGCAGGTATTTATTAATATTGTATTAGTTCAAAGCACAGTTTTTATCAAATAAAATAGTAGCTAACAGAACAGAAAAACATAATTGTAGAGTTCTTTATGCTGATCCTAAGTGATAGATGACTATCATATCACCAAGCAAAATACAAGGACAGAAGAAGCTAATGTAAATGCCTAAAATTCTAGCCATAATGTTTGTTTTTTAGGATAAAACAGTGGATATTGTCAAGTCAGGACTCCAGAGAAAAATCTTGGGTTTGAGAACTCCCCCACTCCTCTTTTTTAACACAGCACAAACAACACCACCTCTTCTTAGTGTCACTTGCTAAACATAATGAACAGATCTAGAACTGCTCCATCTGAAGATGCAGCAAAGTATTTCTCAGGACTGACCACCCAAGAGTGCACAGGAACAACTACAATTATTACAATTATTAGCATCAGACCAAAGTAATAAAAGACTTAAACGAGTGCCTGGAAACACATATTAGAAGGAAAAAAGGAGCATGGCAAGATGGAAATGAAATTTATGCAGTTGCTAAGGGATGATTATCTGAAACAGCATGTCATGAATGGGACCAGTGGTCTTAGAGTGCTGGATCTAGTATTAGCATAAAAAGATATAATCTATTTGTTAGGCTTAAGTGCTGAGAAACTCATGGTAGAGGTGTAATGGAGTGAAATATCACTTAGAAAAGTTTAAAAATATTATTTAATTCTCCCAATATTTCATTTTGGTCACTGAGACATCTTCAGGAATTACAACATGAGACTGCTAACACACACAGGCAACATAAAACTAAGTGAAACACATGGATGAAAGACTAGACTCCAAACTAGGAGGGGCATCCTCTGTGTGCACCTGTTGATGGCCTAGGGTGTAAACTGGGATTCTAGTCTTAGTATTAGTATTTCCCATATTTCGGGAAGTTTTATACAACCATATGCATTTAGATTAGGTTGATTTTTGATAGCAGTTGCAGATTACAAAAATAGTCTCTTTCTTCTAAATTTACTGCAATGGAGCATGGTGGTATTTTCCAAACAGATTCAACCAACTGTATCTAAAGCATGGTCCACCACAAGGCTTGAATGACCACAGTTATGACTGCAGGTATTTTTTGTGTACTACCAAGAAGATGTTGGCTGATCTCCCTGTCTGTCCATAGTAGGCCAACTTGCAGGAACAGGGCACTTTACATACTCTAGACAGAGAGAGAGAGAGAGGCAGGAAATGATTTTTAGAAGAACATATGAAGGTAACAAGGTTTCGATGGGGCTTGAAAGAAATGCAGAGATTGTATTTCTTTAAGATTCTGGTTATTCGTTCTGAAATAACTTGGACATATAGAATGGTGATAGCATTACTAAAATCTTTCTGAAGAGAAGATCAAAGGATTGATTTTTTTTTGATATTGTGGAAACTGCAACCATTAGATAAGAAGGTCTGGTATATATGATTAAGTTCTACTGTAAAATACGACTCACTAGAACAAAATTTATAGGCTCTATTGGTTAGCGTTTTAATGACACCATACTACTGTGTCATGCAGACTACAGACAAGAATACAAAATAACATGCATGTAGTTTGTCTATACACGAATGCTAGGAGTATCAGAAACAAAGAGGTAAGGAGGTCACTGAATCAGTCGATATAGTGGAATTACTGAGTGAGCACTTTGCAAGAGTATATCATCCAGGTGGTGACACTGAAAGAATGAAGGAACCATTAGTTTATACGGGAATTGTGATGAATGAAGTGGAGGTGAATAGTCTATTACAGAACCTTAATGTGAATACATCTGTGAGTCTTACGTGAAGTGGCTAAAGAATTATCAGTGCCCTTGACCATGTTGTTTAATCTGAGTCTCGGGTCTCGTTTAGTCCCGAAGGTCTGGAAAGAAGGGAAAATAGTTCCACTGCATAAAGGAGGATCCAAGACTACTGTTGCAAATTACCGACCGATCAGCATATCAGGAGTCGTTGTCAAGGTCTTGGAGAAAGTAGTCAAGGGAAAAATACAAGAATGGATTGATGAAAATGAGATACTGTAAGGGTGGGGAAAGCATGGCTTTCTGAAGGGTAGATCAAGCCTCAGTAACTTGCTCAAGTTTGATAACACAGTGACAGCTGAACTGGATAAGGGTAATGGGCTTACAGTGATACTGCTGGACCTGGCCCTTTGACAGGATACCACATGGAATTCTAATCTGTAAACTGCAACATATGGGAATGGATATAGGGTTGGTGAGATGGATAGGTGGGTGGTTGATGGAGAGATATCGGAGAGCAGTTTATTCAGGAGTAGAATCCAAAAGACGGCCTGTGACTAGTGGTGTGCCGCAGGGTTCTGTTCTTGGACCACTGCTGTTTAATTTGTTCATTAACGATATAGGGAAGGATCTAAGAGGAACGGTTCATTTGTTCGCTGATGATGCAAAGTTGGGTAGGGCCATAGTGAATGCAGAAGATGTCAAAATCTTGCAGCATGATTTGGATAGATTGGAGTTCTGGGCTAAGGAGAATGGATGTCAATTTAATGTAACAAAATGTAAGGTTATGCAATTTGGGATGAAAAGATTAGCAGCAGTATACCACAATGGTGGAACTGTACTCCAGGAGATTGATGAGGCCAGGGACGTGGGAGTGTTGGTGGATAGAGAGATGAAGTTTAGGGGACACATTGCAAAAGTGGCTAAATCAGCTCATCAAATCACTTGGTTGCTGAAAAATACTTTGACGAGCAGAGACAAGCAAGTTATTGTTCCTCTGTACCGAGCCTTGATAAGACCACATCTAGACTACTGTGCCCAGATTTGGTCACCTAGGTTTCTTCTTGATGGGGAGGAGGTGGAGAGGATCCAGAGGCAAGTGACCAAGATGATAGCAGGTCTATGGGATGAACGTTATGAGAACAGGTTGAAGATTTGTGGGTTGCAGAAATTGGTTGATAGGCGGAAAAGGAGAGATATGATTTAGGCATTCAAATTATTATTCCTGACACCTCCAAGGAGTCCGAAGCCTCATCGCGGGAGGACACCTACGACTGTCTCAACCACTACACTGAACCTCTACTAACAATCAATGGCATCTACCGCCCACCTCCACCACCACCACAACTAGTATTCTATGTCTGTAAATTGCGTGTGTTCTGAAGGGCCGATTTGTCTGTATGCGGGATGAAAAACTCGAGTTTCCGGAAGAAAAAACTCTGCTACCTCCGTATGAGAGCGGCTAACTTGCTGAAGGGTTTCTATAGGATTAATTCAGAGGATATTTTTGATATCAGGACTGGTGGTGAGAGAATTAAGGGACACATATGGAAGCTGGGCAAGAGTGTTGTTAGCAAGGGTGTTAGAGCTCAGTTCTTTACTTTTAGAGTGGTAAATGAGTAGAATATAACCCACAACAGAAGCTGCCAGAGTCGGTTGTGGGTGCTATGACAGTGAATGAGTTCAAGGCAAGGTATGATAGATACCATGAGAATGTCGAATAGTTTTGTGGACATGATGTTTAGGGCCTCCCTCGATGAGTCTAAGGACTCCCTGGAGTCGCCCGTAATAATAATAGTAATAAAGAGGTAGAGTTTGTTATCATGGTCCATATATTAGGATCTCAGGTTGTAGACATTAGTGAGACCAGTTTATCAGAATCAGACATAATAACTGGTATTGAGTGTAAAGGATACAGTATTTTTTTTTGGAAGGATAGACAAGATAGGAGGGGCAGGGTGGAATGCTTCTAATGATATTGGATGACTTGAAACCAGTCAAATTATTGAGACCCATGATTGTAGTAGTACTACTAACAGTATTTCATATTGCAGTGAGTTTGAAGCCATCTGGTGTGAGATGGAATCTAACAAGATCAATTACAAAGTGGGGGTGTTGTTACAGACCTGGTGAATCGGTTGATAGTAATGAAGAAATGCATCACCAAATAGAAAAGATGAGAGCGAAAAGAGTAATCACAATGGGGGACTTTAATTATCTAAATATTGATTGAGTAGCAGTAGAATCTCATGAGAAGAATGAAAATGAATTTATTGAGCCGCTGCAGGACAACTTCCTCAAGCAGCATGTGACAGAAGGAACTCAAGGTCAAAGAGTGTTAGATTCGATTATAGTGTCAGAGGGCGTTTAAGTTAGAGACATAACTATTCTGCCTCCAGTTGGTGATGGTGATCATGCAGCACTCACTTGGGAAATGACTAAGTTTATGAATGTTCCATTCAGAAAAGGTTACATGCTGAACTACAAAGCTGAAAATTATGACCAACTGAGGAGTATACTGAGTTCAGCAGAATGGTATCAGTTGCTGTATGGAAAGAATATCGACAGCGAATGGGAAGAATTTAAAAATTACTTTAATGATGCAATATCAGAATGTATCCTGAGAATTCGAAGAATAATTAGGGTAGGAGTCAAATGGATGTGTAATCTTATTAAGTAAGAGATTCGTAACAAAAGAATGATGTGGAAGATATACCGTGGGCATAAGGTTGATGTCCATTATGAAAATTATAAGCAGCAGGCTAGAAGAGTTGCAAATGTACAGAAAGCTAGACTATGGAAAAAAAAAAAAAAAAACTGGTTTCGCAAGCTAAAAACAACCTAAAAGAATTCTATGAATATGCTGCAAGTAAATGAAAGAATAACTCTTCTGAATGCAGATGGTGTGAGAGCGACAGATGCAGAAGAAGTTGTTCAACAATTGACTGTGCATTTTGCTAAAAGTTATCAACCTGGTATATGCAACATAGAGCTCACTGTTATCTCTTCAATGGATGAAGAAACTCTAGTGTATGAGGACGAGGTATTACAGCTGTTGCACAAACTGAATCAGAATTCAACAATAGGAACTGATGGGATATCAGCAGTGGTGCTAAAAGAGTATTCAGATGAACTGACCATTTCTTTGACCAAGCTATATAATATGCGCCTCAGAACAGAAAGATTCCGCAGGAATTGAAAGAATGTATGGTAATCCCATTGTACAAGGGTGGTGCAAAGACCGATATATCCAACTATCGACCAATCAGTATCTCAGGAGTGGTGTTGAAGATTTTGGAAAAAATTAATTAGGGCACACATTCAGTAATGTGTTGACAGTGAATTTCTGCCTTGCAATGAACAGCATGGGGCTTACTGAGGGAAGGTAATGTTTTAGCAACTCGCTCACATTCTATAATAATGTTACCATTGAACTAGACAAGGATAATGAATATGCTACGATACTTTTGGATTTTGCTAAGGCTTTTTACAGAATACAGCATGGAAGACTGTTGCATAAATCGGAGAATATGGGTTTGGGTTATAGAATATTAGCATGGAGAAGAAGATGGCTGATTGACAGATATCAAAAAGTGGTATATGGGGGATGTGAGTCTGCAAGATTTAAGGTAACTTGTAGTGTACCACAAGAATCAGTCCTTGGTTCAATGTTATTCAATTTATAGCAAGTTGAAGTTCAGGGGCCCATGAGTAGTATTTTCAATCCAAAGATTGAAAATACTACTCAAAAGATAACTGGCAATGTTGAAACGAACATTCACATGTAAAGATAAGGATGTCATTTTGCCTTTTTACATGACCCTGATGTGACCTCAGTTGGACTTCTGCACAGATCTGGTCTTCTTGTTTCCGTTGTGATTCTGATAAAGTGGAAAGAATGCAAAGGAGAGTGTTAAAAATGATATCAGGATTGTGGAATACTGATTTTGAACACACTGAAAATTCGTAGACTGCAGACGATAGCAAACAAGAGAAAGAGCAGTGATTAAGACTTACAACGTTCTGAAAGTCATACAGGATTTCAGGACCTTCAAATTTCAACCTCCCCCCCCCCACTGAGAAGGGGGTGAGGGCAGGATTTTTCTCTCATAGGGTGGTGCATGATTGGAATGAATTGCCATTGGATGTCGTGTGTGCAGGCAATGTGAAAGAATTCAAGAATATGATAGCTGGTGCATGTAATATGTGGACTACCTCAATGAGTCCCTGACTCCACAGAGGTCTCTGCTAATAATAATAATAACAATACTGAGACAGGGGATGTGGAGAAAAAGCTTTTGAATACATATGCCTGTGTGGGTAGGGCTTCCTGTATACTGAAAATAACAGGTTATCATTTGGTAGGTATGTTACTAAAGTGTCTGTTACCAACCAGCTCAGACATCACAGTTTGGAGTGTTTTTCATGGTTTAGGCTCGACTCTCTAGTTCCTTATTTCAATATTCTCTAGTTCATTATTTAAGAGAGGTGAAAGGGTGGATGAGATGATTGTGATGGTTGGAACAAATGACTTAAGTGGTGGTGTAAATAGGCAGCAAGAGATATGAGATTCTTGCTTGAGGTGGTACGAAAGAAGACACAGAGAGGAAAGATAGTGTGTGTGTTGCCTAGGTATGATAATGACGAACTGAGCAGAAGAGTGGTAATATTGAATGACATAATAGCTAGAATGTGTGATAAGAGAGGACTGGAATATGTGGATGCTTAGAGGGCGTTTGAGGACAGAGAGGAATTGTATGCAAGAGACCACTTACATTTGAATGAGGAAGGACGTAGGCATCTGGAGAGATTGCTGTTCTGAAAAAGTTAGTGTCTCTCAGGGAGGATGGTAACAGGGGTGGCCTCTTGTGGGAAATGGGTACTTGGGAGAAGGGGGATGACATCAGGTAACACTGAGCTCAGTGGAGGCTAGAGGGGATAATGCTAGGTATAGAAACAACGGCATTTATATGCTATATACTAATGCCATGAGTATCCAAAATAAGGGAGAGGAATTGGTGGCTAGGATAGCATCAGCCTGTCCAAAATTATTGGGATCACTGAGACGTGGTTGACAGAAGAGGATATAATAACAGGAATAGAAGTCGCTAGGTACAGCTTTTCGGCAAGATAGGAAGGGAAAGCGTGGTGGTGGAGTACTGCTTATGATAAGTGACGACCTATATCCTCTAAGAGTGGAGACTTTGGAAGGCAGTGACACTAATGATTCTGAAAGCATATGGTGTGAGGTAGAGGTGGGCAAGACAGGATATTTAGTGGGGTGTTGCTACAGACCCATCAGTACAGAGGATGGGGACGAGGAAATATTTAGACAGTTGAGTTTGGCAAGTGCAAGAACAATGATTGTTATGGGAGATATTAACTAAAGTAATATAAACTGGTGAGAGGAAGATGCATGTAGCAATAAGGGAATGGAATTTCTAGAATTCTTGAGGGACAAACGTCTTAGGCAACATGCAATAGAGGGAACAAGAGGTTCAAGAGTTTTGGATTTGGTTACAGCATCAGAAGAGTTGATAATAACTGAGATGACATCTCTCCCACCAGTTAGAGAGAGTGACCATATGGTTTTGACTTGGAAAATGAACAGACATGCAGGAGTCTCAAAGAGACGGGAACGTATGTGGAATTATAAAGCAGATGATTATAGTTTTAGACGTCAACTTGGGGAAGTTTCATGGAGGGAGGAATTGGAAGGCTGGGATATCATTAGTGCGTGGGAAATTATGAAAGAATATTTGTTAGCAGCAATGGTAAGTTGTATACCACAAGTGAACAAGAGGACACAATTTGGAGTAAAGTGGATGACAAACAATATTAAACAGGAATTGCATGCGAAAAAGAGGCTGTGGAAGAGATATAAGGAGACAGGAGAAGAGAAGATGCATGAAGAGTATAAGACACAGGCCAGAAGAGTAACTAGTATGGCAAGGAAGACGAAACTGGAATATGAGAGGAGATTAGCCCTAAGATCCAAAGAAAATCCTAGGGAATTTTTCAGATATGTGGCCAGTAGGAGGAGAAATGACTGTGGAAGAATGATATTGTGGGATAAAAATGGGAATAGAGTGACTGATGCAGAGGACATAGTAGAATTGTTCAATGACCACTTTATTCGATTATTTAATCCTGGAGGAATCAGTTTTAATGCTAGAGGTATAGGGCAGGTTCAAGGTTTACAGGTGCAGGAGGAGAGTGTGTTTCAAATACTGAGTACTCTGAATGTCAATAAAGCTGTGACACTGGATGGTATTTCACCACGAGTTTTGAGAGAATGTCCTAGGGAAGTGACAGTGCCTTTGACCTGGCTTTTCGATGAAAGTCTGGCTTGGAAAGGTGCCCAAGGAATGGAAGGAAGGTAAGATAGTGCCATTGCATAAGGGCAGTAGCAGACTGGAAGTGTCTAATTATAGACCAGTTTGTGTGTCATCAGTAGTTAGTAAGATCTTGGAGAAAGTAGTGAGCAGATGAGGGTAATGCTATCTGTGAGAGTCAACATGGATTAGTGAAGGGGCGCTCTTGTTTTAGCAATTGCTGATCTTTAAGTTGCAGCACATGGGTCTGGATGCCAGATTGGTCAACTGGATTCACGATTGGCTGTCCGATAGGTATCAGAGAGTTGTGTATGTTGGGGCAGTTTCAAGGAAGCAGAGGGTTACAAGTGGGGTCCCACAGGGCTCAGTGCTGGGACCTACATTGTTTAACCTTTATATCAATGACATGGTCAGTGGATTGCAGGGGGGATGTTCAGTTGTTTGCTGATGCAAAGCTGGAAAGGATTATTAGTAATAGTGCAGATGAAGCAGCCCTGTAAGAGGATTTCAATAAGCTAGATAGATGGGCAAATGAATGGGGATGTTGGTTTAATGCAGCAAAATGTAAGGTCTTGAGGTTTGGGAAACATAGATCGGATGCTGCATACTCTATGGGAGGAGTTAAACTGGAGGAAGTAGGGGAAACAAGAGATCTGGGGTTGATGATTGATAGAAACCTGAAATTTAGGGGACATATCGCAAAGGTGGTGAAGGTAACACAGAGCATTGCTGCAATGATGAGAAGGACACTGACCTGCAGAGATAAAACAGTTATCATTCCGTTGTATAAGACCCTGATCAGACCACACTTGGACTCTCAGATTTGGTCACAAGGATTTGAAGGGGATAAATGAACTGTGGAAAGGGTACAAAGGTGGATAACAAAGATGGTTTCAGGACTGTACAATGATAGTTATGAGGATCGGCTGAGGGAATGTGGACTGCAGAGTTTGGTCGATAGAAGGAGAGGTGATATGATTGAGACTTTTAAACTGTTGAGAGGTGGTTACAGGGTTGACACTGGGGAGTTCTTTTGCTTGGTTGAACAGCGAGAAGGAGTGATGACAAGAGGCCATCCCTGGAAGTTACGAAAGAAAACTGTGAGCAAGAGGGTGAGGAGCGGTTTCTTTGAATGGAGGGTGGTTGAACCATGGAATGCATTGCCTGATGGAGTGGTGAGAGCGAGAACGGTCAATGAGTGGTATGATAGACTGTGTTTCTTAGGAAGGACCTCCCACGATGAGTCTTTTGACTCCATGGAGGCCTGAATAGTAATAATAATAATAAAATCTTAATACTGCAGCCTACAATGACATTCTAGACAATTCTGGACTTCCAACTTTATAGCAACTGTTCAGCAAATGCCCATTCTTGTATCAACTGATAATGCATCTCCCCATCCACAAAACAAGAGCTGTGCAGGAATTGTATGATGAGATGGGTGTTGAAGATCTTGAGTGGCCTGCATAGAAATTTCAACCCAATTGAACACCCGTGGAATGAATTGGAATGCCAATTGTGAGCCAGGACAAATCACTAAATAGAAAAATGGAAGGGAATTTCTGTAGCAATGTACCAAAATTCTAGTAGAAAGCTTTGCAAGAAGATTGAAGGTGTGGTAGGCAGCAAAGATGGCCCAACTGCATAATCATTGTTTTCATATTGGAGTGAGAGCTGGAATGAGCAATTAGCCAGATCTTTCTCTTAGACAGTGTAGTTGTAGAGAAAGAATATAAAGAGCAGAATATTTTCAGACTCCCAAAGGAACTGAATGAGTATCTACTAATGATAGAACTGAAGCCAAAACGAGGAGTTCAGCAGAAAAACAGGGATGCATAGGGCAGGACATTTGAGACTATCTGATGTGAGAAAGACCAACACTATGAAATATATACTTGGCTGCAACTACAGACCAGAATGGAAAAAGGTAACTATTATTATTGTTGTTGTTGTGGCACCCTCCATGGAGTTGACAGACTCATCATAGGAGGTTCATTCAACTGACAACCTATTTATCATACTGAATCTTAAAATACTTAATGCTCCCCTACAGTCCAACATATTCCTGTAATGTCTTCTATTCACTCACAATTCTCCATGTAAAAAATCTACTCCTCATAACTTTCTTCACCACACTCTTACATAACTTCCAGGGATGATATTAATGCCTGGAAGTTATCAGAAATTAACCCTGACCTCGTATTTGTTAGCTCAAAAATATCCAAAAGGTTTTAAATCCTATTCCACATACTCAACATAGATCAATAATGCTTCAATTCAACCCAGCCATTATGCCTAACACAGTCCCTTACAGACAACAATTTAATTTCAAAAAAGCTAATTGGAAGGGTTTCATGGAAGATCTTGACCACTCCATAGAACCAGTCCCTCCAAACCCTCAAGAGTATCCTGAATTCATAAAAATACTGAGGAAAATCTCCACAAAACACAACCCCCGAGGATTTCACACAAACTATATTCCAGGCCTTTCCAGTGACATACAAGCTCAGCATGCTTATTACAACTTTATAACACTAACCCCTTCTCAGAGGAAACTATCAAAGCAGGAGAAAAATTATGCTCCAAGATAGAAGAGGAAAGGCATTCCTCATGGAAAAAAGAAATACAAGCCCTTGATATTTCTGATAGTAGCAGAAAGGTATGGAACTTTAACAACAGAATTAGGAAGGATTTCACTAAGCCATATGAGCATCCACAAGTAACAGCTAATCAAATTGCTCACCAGCTCCTGCTGAATGGAAAATTCCCTAAAAAAGCACCCAAAAAATTATTATTATTATTATTATTATTATTTTGACACCTCCAGGGAGTCCACAGACTCATCGAGGGAGAGTGTGCCGACAGCATCGAACGATTGGCCCCCCTTCCAACTACTAACCGCGCTCAAACTTACTTAAATGAGCCATTAGTAGCAGAGGCTCTACCAATCGACCAACCTTTGCCAAACACAAGAACTGAAGCCAGTGACCACATATGCTACCAGGGAAATTCCTGACTCAGGAAGCCACGCACACCGGAAGCATTTGGTTTAAAGTGTCCCACCAATCACAACACGAATCCTTATCTCTATCATCACCCATAATTCCATAGGCGAACCAAAAAAATCCCCCACAATTCCATACGCGAACCAAAACACAAGAACTGAAGCCATTGACACATACCCTCGGGGAAAAGCCACGCCCACAATGACGTCATCCAATCACGTCATGATTCCTTATCTTATCTTGATCTTGATCTGGTTCAAACCGCCACCCCTACTACTTAGAACCTCGAGTGAGGAACAAAATATGATTAACTCAGATTTCACCATCACTGAACTCAATGCTGCCATAAACCTATTAAAACCTAATAATTCTGCAGGCCTTGATGATATCTGTAATAAACAAAATAAACATTTTAGATCCAGGACTAAAGAGTGGTTATTAAAACTATACAATACTTGCCTAAGAACCCTAACGGATACCAACTATCTGCAGGCATGCTAAAGGCATCCTTTCTGAAACCAGAGAAAACTCCAACCGAAGCAAAAAAATTACAGACCTATATCACTACTTAGTAATCTCTTCAAACTCTATGAATGATTAATTTTGAATAGGCTACAACCCCTAATTGAACTCCATCTTATTGCTAAGCAGGCTGGTTTTAGACCAGGCAAATCCTGTACATCACAAATTCTCAACCTTACTCAATATATGGAAAATGGTTATGATCAAAAACTAGCACAGGACCACTCTTTGTAGACCTAATTGCAACATATGATACCATAAATCATCTCACACTCAGAAATAAAATATACAGAATAACTAGAGACTATCACCTTGTTCTCCTGATCCAATCACTCTTGGAAAACAGATGCTTTTTTGTGGACCTGGAGGGTAGGAAGAGCGATGGGAATCCCCCCAAAAAATGGCCTTCCCCAGGGAAGTGTGTTATCACCATTGCTTTTCAACATTTACATCAATGATCTCCGCATCTTTCCAGGAACTAGATATTTTATCTATGCTGATGACCTTGCCATAGCTGCTCATCAAAAAATTTCAAGTTCACTGAAACTACTCTATCACTTACCTTAAATAGTCCAACCACATATTATAGCAGCAATCAATTAAAACCAAATCCCTTGAAAACCCAGACTGGCCTTTTCCACCTTAACAATCAGAAAGTGAACAGGAATCTACAGATTTCTTGGGAAGGCTCTGTTTTAGAACATTCCTGGAACCCAATCTACCTCAGTGTGATTCTTGATTGCACCCTTTCATATAAAGCACACATAGAAAAAACGAAGGCAAAGGTGAATGCAAGAAACAACATACTAAGAAAGTTTACCTCCTCCAAATGGGGTGCAGACCCTAACACACTGAGATCTTCTGCCCTGGTCCTTTGCTATTCTTCTGCTGAATATGCCTATCAGTATGGTCCAGAACCTGCCATGCTGAAAAACTGAACCTAGCATTGAATGAAAGCTGCTGCTTAATTACAGGATGCATGAAATCAACACCACTAAAAGACCTGTATACTTTGGCTGGTATTGCACCCCCTTCAATTTCTACATTCTCAGGTGACGAAAGAAGCAGACAAATGAATGCCACCCACTATTCGGCCAGACTACAGCGCCCCAAAGACTAAGATCCTGACATAGCTTCCTAGCAACTGTTGAACCACCTAAAAATCCTCCAGAGGAAAGACTTCAACAATGGCTTACACTATACCCTAAGAATAATACTGGTATTCCAACAGCCGAACATCTACGTGGTGCCCACTTGGACTGGAATACTTGGAGAAGCCTTCAAAACAACAGGACGCTGCAAACAAAACCTCCTCAAATCGGGATACCTCACTGTACCAGGTAACTGTGAGTGTGAGACAACCCAGTCCATGGAACACCTTCTTTCTTGTCCTTTTCTTCAATCACCTTGCACAAGAGGACCTTATATCCCGCAGAGAGAGAGAGCAATTGATCGTGCAAGATACTGGAGGAACATCTGACCATATTTATTGTATATACGAAGTGGTATCAAAACGTTTCGAGACTAGCTCTGTTTATGAGAAATTACTCTATTTATCTACGTTTATACACTATCAAAATAGTCCCCTTACATATCAATACAGCACTCCCAGCATTCTTGCCACTTCTGGAATGTGTCCTGGAAGTCTTCTTTTCGAAGCATGTCAAGCACCTTCTGCGATTTGCGGGGGATCTTCGCAATGGTTTCAAAACAGTGACCTTTGAGCTGGATCTTCATTTTCGGGAAGATGGCAAAGTCTGCAGGAGCCAAATCTGGCAAGTAGGATGGGTGCGGAAGTGAGATCATCTTGTTTCTGGCGAGAAACTCACGTGTGAGGAGAGCTCGGTGACAGGGTGCATTGTCGTCGTGGAGCATCCAGTTTTTCACGTGCCACAGATCTGGTCGCTTTCGCCAAATGTCCTCCCTTAGACACCTTAAAACCTGGCAGTAGAACTCACTATTGATGGTCTGGCACCTGAGGATGAATTCTCGATGTACAATGCCGCGAATGTCGCAAAAGACGATGAGCATGCACTTGGTCAAGCTGCAGACCTGCCTTGCCTTTCTCAGTAGTGGAGATGGACTCTTCCATTGTGAAGACCGCTGCTTCATCTCAGGGTCATACCCGTACACCCAAGTTTCGTCACCGATCCTTAACATGAAGGACATAATGATCCTTGACATGAAGGATGGGTCATCCATGGCACGCTGACAGAGTTCTTGGCAAACTTCGGCGTGGTGTTCCTTCTGCTCCTGGGTCAGCATCCTGGGGACGAACTTGGCAGCAACACGGCGCATATTCAAATCACGTGAGGATTGCCTGGACTGTTCCATATGACACACCGACAATGACAGCAATGTTGTGGAATGTTCTCCAACGATTCTCATGCACAAGTTGCCGAATGGTTTCGACATTTTTGGGGGTTGTGCTCGTTGAAGGTCTTCCTGATCTCACATCGTCTTCCAGTGATGTTCTTTTGCTCTTGAAGCACGCATGCCACTCAAAACACCTCAAACGACTCATTGCAGCATCGCGTAAACTTGCCGAATCATGTCAAACGTCTCTGTGGCAGATTTGCCAGTTTCATGCAGAATTTCACGTTTGCTCTTTGTTCTAACTTGCTGTCCATGATGAAATCACAGATGTGGTAATGCAGGTGGTCAGAATAGCATCAGTTGCACAGCTCCCGATGTACACAGGACGATGTCTTTTGGCACACTGACTTATGAAGGTAGGTGCTCCCTGTGACTGTGTGTGCAGCCATATGCTGCTATCTGTTGGCGTGTTACAAACCTAGTCTCGAAACTTTTTGATACCACCTCGTAACTTATGTATAGCTTCTTTTTTCATATTTTACTTATTATTCCTGTTTTGATTTTATTCCCTGCATAAATTTTGTATACAAATTTAAGCTGTTCTCATTTGTAATCTATCCTAATTTGTTGTAAATAATGTTGTATCATTTACTTACTACTGTACCACTTGTGTTTGGATACAAAATAAATAAATCTGAAATTAATCTCATAAAATTCCCTCACTAACTTAAACATTTTCCTCCTAATCACCATACTCTGCAATCCACATTCCTTCAATATCTCCATGGCCAACTTCCAGAGTCCTGATATTACCTTAGTCACTCATCTCTGGACCTTCTGAAATGCTTCCATATCACACTGAAATCCAGGTGACCAAATCTGAGAACAATAAAATTCCACAGTCCAGGTATGGTCTGACCAGTGCTTTATACAGTAGCACAACCATCACCTTATCACTACATGTTAGAGTACTTCGTATCATAGTAGCCCTATGATGTGCAGCCTTTGCGGCACTTGTAATGTCCTCTAAACTTCAGTCTGCCATCAACCATTACCTCCAAATCTTGAATCTCATCACCACCTACAGTATAGCCCCATCAATATAATAGCCCTTATATTTCTGCACTCCAAAATGCAATACCTTGACCTTGCACTTATTAATATTAAAACTACAACCCCACTCCTTTGTCCAAGTCAAAAGTCTATTCAAATCTTCCTGAAGGGAATTAATATTAATAGTGCTACTTAAAATTCTCCCAATCTTTACATCATCAGCAAACAACTGAAGGTCCCCAGTCAGTCAAGTCCACATTACAAATTATTATTATTATATGACACCTCCAGGGAGTCCAATGACTCATCAAGGGAGGGTACCTACTCTACATCTGTCTACACTATATCTCATTCTAATTGCAACTACACCAATGCCATCTACTGCCCACCACCACCACTAGCATTTCCACAGACAATCACAACCATCCATGCTCATGGCGGGATTCGAACCCACAGCTTTTGGCTGGAGAGTGGATACCTAACGCTAACCACTCAGCCAACCAGGCTCTGCTGACAGCATAAACTTGTCAGTAAAGGTCGCAGATTACTGATCTTTGCGACCTTGATTAAAGTCACAATGCCTCCACCTGGAGAGTGATCATGCAGTCTTGACCTGGGAACCTGACATGTACAATTGTCATATCATTTACCAACAAGTTACAGTTAATTATAGAGAACTTCAACTATGAGAACACAGACTGGAAGGAGGTATGTTCAAAAGGGTAAGGAAATACAATTCATACAGCTTCTAAGATATACTTGCTGGCCCAGTTGGTTGAGTGGTTAGCATATCCACTCTCCAGCCAAAAGGCTGAGGGTTCGAATC
Source organism: Typopeltis vanoorti (assembly GCF_054136105.1). Classification (NCBI taxonomy): domain Eukaryota; kingdom Metazoa; phylum Arthropoda; class Arachnida; order Uropygi; family Thelyphonidae; genus Typopeltis; species Typopeltis vanoorti. The sequence continues at coordinate 92,772,070 of NC_143571.1, read as the reverse complement.
CCACCATGGGCATGGATGTTTGTGATTGTCTGTGAAAATAGTGGTGGTAGTCGGCAGTAGATGGTGCTGGTGTAGATGATGAAGGTAGCTGCGGTTAGTGGAGTGGTGGAGACGAAGAGCTGTAGAGCAAGTACCTCCCTTGATGAATCTTTGGACTACTTGGAGGTGTTATGTAATAATAATAATTACCTCAAACATCATATAATAAAGGGAACTCGGGTTCTTGTGTGCTGGATATGCTGACAGCATAAACTTGTCAGTAAAGGTCGCAGATTACTGATCTTTGTGACTTTGATTAAAGTCACAATGCCTCTGAGAGTGATGATGCAGTCTTGACCTGGGAACCTGACATTCACAATTGTCATTTAAGAAGTGGACAGAGTAGGTGATTATGAGAGGTAGAAGACCTAGCTTGGAGCAATGCCATAACCATAACATAAGAATCTGAAGGATAAAGATATTAGTAATGCACAGTAGATGGCCAATAGGTGTTTGAAGAAAATATTATCAGACTATACGCTAGGACTATCTCAAAGGCTCACTTTAGTGAGTACGGGAGTGGCGATTCCCAGGTACCTGATGCTGGACCATACCTTATAAAAGATGTAATATACATCTGTTATATAATCTATAGGCTGGTCCCTTTTACTTTTTTTTTTTTACTTTTCTTCATCTCTTGCAGTTAGTTTAGCTTTACATAGTAGGCTAAACAAACACAGAAGAAGGCAATGGCAAACCACTTCTGTGTATATTTTGCCATGAAAATCTTATGAACAGAGGCTTAAGTTATTTTGATATAGTGCTGGAAGATGGGACACCAAGGTCAAAAGGCACTGAAATGGTTACTGGGAAAGAGCAAAGAGGAACTTCCAATGAAGTTAACAAGAATGAAGCTGGATCAAAGCCTTGTGGAAGTTCAACTTCTAACAGAGTTAATCCCATAAGAAGACACCTCTGCTTTACTGATTTACATAAAATAGGAACATGGAATGTGAGAAGCATGTATCAAGGAAAACTAGAACTGGTGAAGAAAGAAAAGAGAATAACTTGAGTTAAGATGTTAGGAATCAGCAAACTGAGATGAATAGGAATGGGTCACTTTGATGCCTATGATTTCATGACGTATTACTCTGGACACGAAAGAAGCACGAGGCACCACTGGAAATTTTGTTTTAGGACTGAGGAATGAAGCAGAAAAAAGATGAAGTTTTGTGTTGAGAACAGTTGCTATATTGAAAATACTTGCTTCCAACAACATAAAAGAAGATCGCACACATGAATTTCACCTAGTGGAGAATACAGATATTATTATTATTATTATGTAACACCTCCAGGGAGTCCAAAGACTCATCAAGGGAGGGCACCTACTCTACAACTCTCTCTCTCCACCACTCCACCAAACGCAACTACCTTCATCATCTACATTAACGCAACTACCTTCATCATCTACATTAATAGCACTCCTCCACCTGCTGGCAACCTATTGTTGCCAGCAGGTGGAGGAGTGCTCTCCAAGTAGCAAAAACACTGCCTGGTACAGACTGCAGTACATATCATGAATTATTGATAGCTGAAGTTAAACTGAAATGAATTGGTTGCATTGACTGAGTTTGTTCACTGAAAAATTGTTGGAATAAGTGAGACATGGTTGGATAAGGATGACATCCTGACAGGAACAGAGGTGGAAGGGTATGATGCATTTCATGAAGACAGAAAGGGTAAAAAGGGAGGTGGAGTGCAAGGTGGAAATGGTAGTGGTGGCTCTGAGGCAGTATGGTGTGAGATAAAGGTGATCAGAATGAAATACTTAGATGTTGCTATCAAACCTGCTAATGTGGAGGAAAATGACCAGGAAATGTATAAACAAATTAGCCAAGCAAATAGGAAAAGGGTAATCATTATGGATGATTTTAATTACCCAAGGAGTGGTATGACAATATACACTGGGTTGACAAGATAGCAACCAGAAGTAAAGAAAATGAGTTTCTGAAGTTTTTCAGGAACAACTACCTCAGGCAGTATGTAACAGAGCGTACACAAGGATTACGGGTCTTGGATTTAATCATCTCATCGGAGGATGTTATTATAAACGAGGTGTCAAATCTTGATCTAGTTGATGCAACGATGTGGAGAACACTAACGTAAAAGTAAGGAGATTCTGTTTCCATTGTATTAAGGCTCTGATTAGGCCACATATGGATTACTGTGCACAGATTTGGTCAACTGGTTTTCAAAAGGATGAAGAGATTTGGAGAGGGTCCAGAAATAATTGACTAATATAGTTTCTGATCTCTGGAATGTTGAATATGAAGAATAGTTCAGACAATGCAATTTGCAGAGTCTAGTGGATAAAAGGAAAAAGGGATGATATGATAGAAACATACAAATTGGTAAGGGGTTTTTATAGGATTAACATTGAAGAGGTTTTTTATAAAATGGTGGGAGAGTGGAGGGAGAACAACAGGTCATCCCTGTAAGCTGTATAAGGAGGGGGTGAGAAGCACATTTTTTTCCATAGAGTTGTGAATGACTGGTATGCATTGCCTGAGAATGTGGTGTCTGCAGAGAATTTGAATGTAATCTGAACATGTATGACAAAAGAAATCTCCTAGATGAGTCTGTGAATCCATGGGGTCTTCAAGTAATAATTATAATAATTATTATTATTATTATTATTCAGGCCTCCAAGGAGTCAAAAGACTCATCGAGGGAGGTCCTTCCTAAGACAAAGTCTGTCAAGACTCATCGAGGGGAGGTCCCCCCCCTGAGAAACACAAATTCTATCATACCACTCTTTAAACTCACTAACCGTTCTCGCTCCCACCACTCCATCAGGCAATGCATTCCACGGCTCAACCACCCTCCACACAAAGAAACCACTCCTTACCCTCTTGCTCACAGTTTCCTTTCGCAACTTCCAGGGATGGCCTCTTGTCATCACTCCTTCCCACTGTTCAACCAAGCGAAAGGACTCCCCAGTGTCAACCCTGTAACCACCTCTCAACAGTTTAAAAGTCTCAATCATATCACCTCTCCTTCTTCTATCCACCAAACTCTGCAGTCCACATTCTCTCAGCCGATCCTCATAACTATCCTTGTACAGTCCTGAAACCATCTTTGTCATCCGTCTTTGTATCCTTTCCACATTTAATTTATCCCCTTCAAATCCTGGGGACCAAATCTGAGAACAATACTCCAAGTGTGGTCTGATCAGAGACTTATACAACGGAATGATAACCCTCTTATCTCTGCAGGTCAGTGTCCTTCTCATAATAGCAGCAATCCTCTGTGTTACCTTCACCACCTTTGCAATATGTCCCCTAAACTTCAGGTTTCTATCAATCATCAACCTCAGATCTCTTGTTTCCCCTACTTCCTCCAGTATAACTCCTCCCATAGAGTATGCAGCATCCCATCGATGTTTCCCAAACCTCAAGACCTTACATTTTGCTGCATTAAACTGACACCCCCATTCATTTGCCCATCTATCTAGCTTATTTAAATCCTCTTGCAGGGCTACCACATCTGCACTATTACTAATAATCCTTCCCAGCTTCGCGTCATCCGCAAAAAACTGAATATCCCCCTGCAATCCACTGGCTATGTCATTGATATAAAGGTTAAACGATATAGGTCCTAGTACTGAGCCCTGTGGGACCCCACTTGTAACCCTCTGCCTCCTGGAAACTGCTCCATCATACACAACTCTCTGATACCTATCAGACAGCCAATCCTGAATCCAGTTGACCCAATCTGACATCCAGACCCATGTGCTGCAACTTAAATATCAGCTTATCATGTGGCACCCTGCCAAATGCCTTCACCAAGTCTAAGAAAATTGCAGTATATGCCTTTCCCTCATCTAATGTTCTTGTAACTTTATTATAAAAGGCTAGCATATTGCTAAAACAAGAGCGTCCTTTCACAAATCCATGTTGATTCTCACAGATAACATTACCCTCATCTGCCCAATGCTGTATACGGTCCCTCACTACTTTCTCCAAGATCTTAACAACTACTGATGACACAATTAACAACTATAATAATAAGAACTGAGTAGAATGGAAAACAAAAGCATTTATGCAGGGAATTTCTGTAACTTATTCAGAGCAAGTTTTTGGTTCAGAAAAGTAGAAGGATTAATATGACAAGGAAATGCAGAAGTTCTGAAGTCTATTTGATACCTTTGTAGTACCAAAGAACATGAGGTTAGAGGGAAGTTGTTCTGTGTGAGATTGTATATATGATTGTGATCCGAGTTGCTGAGAGTATAAGAGATGCAGTGGATGGCGTTGATGGAGATGATTCGTAGTAGTAGAGGTTCGGTGTAGTGTTGAGACAGTTGTAGGTATCCACCCGCTATGAGTCTTTGGACTCCTTGGAGGTATCAGGAATAATAATAATAACTAGAAGGAGAACAGATTAAAAAAACAAGTATTGGAAGAGTGGATAGGTTATCAGAAATATGAGTTTAAAAATGAACAATCCACATTTCATCACTGCTTATTAAAAATACTTCCACTCCAAACATTTTTGGAGGTTTTTTTAAAACCACAATGATTTTAGCACTTGTTTGATATCTTTCATAGTAGAGCTTAAAGGAAACTTAAAGAATCGGGGCATGTGATGGACTTGCACATAAAACTATAGGCTGTGGAGGGTGGTTGAACCATGGAATGCATTGCCTGATTGAGTGGTGAGAGCACAAACAGTCAATGAGTTCAAGTAGTGGTATGATAAGACTGTTTTCTAAGGTAGGCCTTCCACAATGAGTCTTGTGATTCTATGGAAGTCTGAATCATAATAATAACCCCTACACAAGGGGTGCCCAGACTCAAAGCGTGGCCTGAACAGTGCCCTTGCACACTTCCATAATCTGATTCCAATGATCTGGCAGTCAGAAGGAAAAGTATTTATTCACCAACTGATCAGGAAGTCTGCAGCAGATGCATTACCATTGGCTTCAATTCCTGATCAGTTGGTGAATAAATACTTTTTAATTAGCCAGCAGCTAATCTGCAGAAACTTAATTCTCAGGAAGCTTTATTCTCAAGTGAAGAATTTGATATTCTGATATCTCCTTAATTCATTAACTTTGCTGAACATGCTCAGTTATATGATGACCTTAGCAGGCATAAATGTTATGAAAGCCATCCACCACCTAAGAGGTAGGGTTGGCTTGGCATTTCTTCCAACTAGAAAAGATATGTAGGTACATCATCTGCATAAAGCAAAGAGCAGATATTAACATTGTTGAGAGGAGGAGGTGGATGAGAATGTTTGTTAATGTATCTGCCTTTAAGTTGATTTTGCGTGTATGTCAAAGGAGCATGCTATTGGGAAGATGAATATGAATGTATATCATATCCTGTACCCTCAAGGGGGTGTACAAGATATGATAGCACTACATGAAAAAAATTACATCATTACTATCTAAAATTTTCCTCCAAATCAGTCTGTTACTTGTCAAGACTCCAACATTATCAGATTTTATATTTCTATCGTCTAAGGCACTTTGTACTGTATCAATCCACCTATATCTTGGTCTTCCTCTGGGTCGTTTTGCTGCCAACCTGGCAGAGAACATATGTTTTGTTAATCTATCTTCGCCCATTCTGTTTAAGTGACCAAATCACCTGAGATTAGCTCTCCTAACGTATTCCTGGATGCTGACAATGTCTAGTTCTTTCCTAATATCCTAGTTTTTAATATGATAGGCCATTGATGCCATCTGTTCACGCCTATAATCTTTCTCAGGACTCTCATATCTGCGGTCATGTTTTACTTCTGACCCAGCTCTCAGATAAATAAGTTAAAACTGGTTTGAACACTGTCTTGTATATAGCTAATTTAGTGTTCCGACTTATTTCTCTCTTATTCCATTTGAATTTATTCAATTGACTTCCCACCATACCAGCTTTGCTGATTCTGTAGTCTATTTCTATATTAATTTACCATCTTCACTAAAAATCGTGCCTAAGTAGCTGAAGTGTTTTACTTGTTCCACAGGTTCTCCATTCACAACACAGTTGACATTTTCAATGATTCTGCCTATTTTCATTGTCTTTGTCTTTTTATTGCTGACCTTCATACCATATCTATTACAACAGTTATTCAATTTAGTCAGAGAATCTTGCAGACTTGTAGCGGATTTATTTAGAAGTATAACATCATCTGCATAAAGCAAAGAGCCGATATTAACATCTCTAATTGTGATATCATGTTTAATACCACTTTCCTTCATAATGTGATCCGTATAGATAATGTACATCCTTGTCTCACACCAGATTTAACATTAAACCATCTTCCTGTACTTCATTCAATTCTAACTGCTGACTTACAACTCAAATGAAGACTAAGTATTGCTTGATATAATGCCCAATTGACACCATATAACTGTAGCATATTGAATAGTTTCTCTCTTGGCACCTTATCATATGCCTTTTCCAAATCAACAAAACTTAAATACAGATCTTTGTTACATTCCCATGCTATCTCGACTATTTGTCATAAAGTGAAGATCTGATCCAAACAGTCTCTATTTGGCCTGAATCCAGCTTGTTCTTCACCAAGCTTTTCTTCCACAATTCTTCTCGACCGTTTCTCAAGTCTACTTGCATAGATCTCGCCAGGAACACTCAGTATTGAAATACTTCTGTAATTCTCACATTCAGTTTTATTTCCCTTTTTATATATGGGTACTATGAGAGCTCTACTCCAATCATCGGAAATTCGTTCCTCTGTCCAGGCTTTCTGAACTATGCAGTGAACCACCATACTTCAGCATTTTTGATCGAATATCATCTACTCCTGTTGCCTTTCCACATTTCAAGCCTCTGATGGCTTTTTCTACTTCAAGTATGGATATGTATTCCTGACTGCATGCCTGGTCATCAGTGTTTTTTTACCACTGTGCTGTCATCACTGCTTGTTTCATTTACCAGTTTTTCAAAGTAATTACTCCATACTTCAAGGATATCTTTTTCTCCCATTTTCATGTCACCTTTATCATCTCTAACTCCTTTTACAGCACTCTTTCCTCCATTCCTAAGCTTCTTCAACAACCTCCAGAATATTTTGCCACCTTCTTGATATTTATTTTCTATATTCTTGCCAAAGTCCTCCCATGACTTTTGTGTTTAGCTAGTTTTACATAGTGTTCAACTTTCTTACATTTGTCTCTATATTCTCTAAGAGCACAAGCTGACTTATTTGCCAGGAACGATAGGCTTTCTTCTTTTCCTTCACTGCCTGTTTAACTTCTTATGTCCAACATAGAGTTCTGATTTTTTCTATCCTTGCAGATAACCTTACTACATGCCTCTCTGGCTGAATCAATCAGAGTTTTCTTCAAAGTTTGCCACTGAATCTCCAAGGTTTGGTTGCTGTTCTCAAACTCTTTCATTTTTCCTTCAATAATCTTTGTGTATTTTAGTCTACAGTTCACATCTGAGAGCTGCTCAACTTTTATTTCCTTTAAAACTTTCTTACATGTTATTCTTTTCAATATGAAATATAATTTTATCAGGAAGCTTTATTATTTCTCAGGAAGCTATTCTCAGGAAGCTATTCTCAATTAATTCTCAGGAAGCTTTATTCTCAAGTGAAGAATTTGATATTCTGATATCTCCTTAATTCATTAACTTTGCTGAACATGCTCAGTTATATGATGACCTTAGCAGGCATAAATGTTATGAAAGCCATCCACCACCTAAGAGGTAGGGTTGGCTTGGCATTTCTTCCAACTAGAAAAGATATGTAGGTACATCATCTGCATAAAGCAAAGAGCAGATATTAACATTGTTGAGAGGAGGAGGTGGATGAGAATGTTTGTTAATGTATCTGCCTTTAAGTTGATTTTGCGTGTATGTCAAAGGAGCATGCTATTGGGAAGATGAATATGAATGTATATCATATCCTGTACCCTCAAGGGGGTGTACAAGATATGATAGCACTACATGAAAAAAATTACATCATTACTATCTAAAATTTTCCTCCAAATCAGTCTGTTACTTGTCAAGACTCCAACATTATCAGATTTTATATTTCTATCGTCTAAGGCACTTTGTACTGTATCAATCCACCTATATCTTGGTCTTCCTCTGGGTCGTTTTGCTGCCAACCTGGCAGAGAACATATGTTTTGTTAATCTATCTTCGCCCATTCTGTTTAAGTGACCAAATCACCTGAGATTAGCTCTCCTAACGTATTCCTGGATGCTGACAATGTCTAGTTCTTTCCTAATATCCTAGTTTTTAATATGATAGGCCATTGATGCCATCTGTTCACGCCTATAATCTTTCTCAGGACTCTCATATCTGCGGTCATGTTTTACTTCTGACCCAGCTCTCAGATAAATAAGTTAAAACTGGTTTGAACACTGTCTTGTATATAGCTAATTTAGTGTTCCGACTTATTTCTCTCTTATTCCATTTGAATTTATTCAATTGACTTCCCACCATACCAGCTTTGCTGATTCTGTAGTCTATTTCTATATTAATTTACCATCTTCACTAAAAATCGTGCCTAAGTAGCTGAAGTGTTTTACTTGTTCCACAGGTTCTCCATTCACAACACAGTTGACATTTTCAATGATTCTGCCTATTTTCATTGTCTTTGTCTTTTTATTGCTGACCTTCATACCATATCTATTACAACAGTTATTCAATTTAGTCAGAGAATCTTGCAGACTTGTAGCGGATTTATTTAGAAGTATAACATCATCTGCATAAAGCAAAGAGCCGATATTAACATCTCTAATTGTGATATCATGTTTAATACCACTTTCCTTCATAATGTGATCCGTATAGATAATGTACATCCTTGTCTCACACCAGATTTAACATTAAACCATCTTCCTGTACTTCATTCAATTCTAACTGCTGACTTACAACTCAAATGAAGACTAAGTATTGCTTGATATAATGCCCAATTGACACCATATAACTGTAGCATATTGAATAGTTTCTCTCTTGGCACCTTATCATATGCCTTTTCCAAATCAACAAAACTTAAATACAGATCTTTGTTACATTCCCATGCTATCTCGACTATTTGTCATAAAGTGAAGATCTGATCCAAACAGTCTCTATTTGGCCTGAATCCAGCTTGTTCTTCACCAAGCTTTTCTTCCACAATTCTTCTCGACCGTTTCTCAAGTCTACTTGCATAGATCTCGCCAGGAACACTCAGTATTGAAATACTTCTGTAATTCTCACATTCAGTTTTATTTCCCTTTTTATATATGGGTACTATGAGAGCTCTACTCCAATCATCGGAAATTCGTTCCTCTGTCCAGGCTTTCTGAACTATGCAGTGAACCACCATACTTCAGCATTTTTGATCGAATATCATCTACTCCTGTTGCCTTTCCACATTTCAAGCCTCTGATGGCTTTTTCTACTTCAAGTATGGATATGTATTCCTGACTGCATGCCTGGTCATCAGTGTTTTTTTACCACTGTGCTGTCATCACTGCTTGTTTCATTTACCAGTTTTTCAAAGTAATTACTCCATACTTCAAGGATATCTTTTTCTCCCATTTTCATGTCACCTTTATCATCTCTAACTCCTTTTACAGCACTCTTTCCTCCATTCCTAAGCTTCTTCAACAACCTCCAGAATATTTTGCCACCTTCTTGATATTTATTTTCTATATTCTTGCCAAAGTCCTCCCATGACTTTTGTGTTTAGCTAGTTTTACATAGTGTTCAACTTTCTTACATTTGTCTCTATATTCTCTAAGAGCACAAGCTGACTTATTTGCCAGGAACGATAGGCTTTCTTCTTTTCCTTCACTGCCTGTTTAACTTCTTATGTCCAACATAGAGTTCTGATTTTTTCTATCCTTGCAGATAACCTTACTACATGCCTCTCTGGCTGAATCAATCAGAGTTTTCTTCAAAGTTTGCCACTGAATCTCCAAGGTTTGGTTGCTGTTCTCAAACTCTTTCATTTTTCCTTCAATAATCTTTGTGTATTTTAGTCTACAGTTCACATCTGAGAGCTGCTCAACTTTTATTTCCTTTAAAACTTTCTTACATGTTATTCTTTTCAATATGAAATATAATTTTATCCTGCTCAAGACTAAATAGTGATCACTTTCAATTTCAAATCCTCTATACACTCTGGTGTCCTGCACCAGGGAGAAAACATCACTATCAAAAATAACATAGTCAATGAGACTTTTCTTATTCCTTGCCTCTTCTCTCCATGTGAATTTGTGCATATTTTTATGTTGGAACATGGTGTTAGTAATAACCAGTCCATGCCCTGAGCAGAAATCCAACAACTATTTGCCATTATTATTAGCTTTGCTCTTTTCTCCGAATTTTCCCAAAATATTTTTGTATGTTTGACAATCATTTCCTACTCTGCTATTTAGATCCGAAAACAGTTGCTTTTTCTAAAGTCTCAAAAAATTTCTCCACTTCTACCTTAGTAGAACCTTCTGTGGGACCATAGGCACAAATAAGTCTCATTGTCCAGTTCCTCATTCTCATATTTGTCCACATTACTCTACTTGAGACTGACTGCCATTCAAGAAGATTAGCCTCGTATTTTGTGTTGAATACTATGGCTACTCCTTCTTTTCCTTGATCGTCATTGCCTGAATATAACATTTTGCATTTATTGCTCAGAAAGATCTCACCAGTTTTTGTCTTTTTTGTGTCAGTCACTCCTATTATGTCGATCTGGTACGTATCTAATTCCTCAGCTAGCTCAATTTCTTTGCCATTCAGGCTTCTTATGTTGATAGTACAGATCTTTAACTCTGGTGATGTTGAGTTGTGGTTTCAGATTTGTTCTAGTAGCTGACTTTTCGCTGTTCGCCCTGGTTCCCTGGCGAAAACAACAGGGGCCTTGTTTAACCAGGCGACGCCTCAGCTGGCATGAAATTTTGTCATGTTGTACCATCATTTTTTATTTTGGTTTAACCAATAAGAATACAATTTGGTCGGCTAAATCCCAAATTGCCAGCCCATCCTCGTTCATTTAGTATCCAAGTAGATACCCAACAGGGTGCACCACGAGAAGGTGAGGATTGGACATTAGGTCAGAAGCCCTGGTTGATTCTCCACATTCCTTTAAAGGCTATGTGGAGGTCTCCTCTCAGTTATACAGCTTTGACCCTTAAGCACCCACTAGAGGGACCCTAATTGTTTTATTCCAGGAAAATATTCCACTCTATTATACAGTTGTCGATTCAGTATTCTTTAGAGGCATGCCAGAGGTAATTCCATCCACTCATTCCATCTTTCCATTTTTCCCCATATGTTGAACTTATAAAATACAAGATGGATACACTAATTCAGATTCCCCGTCTTCCAGTTGAATCTAAAGGTTATTTCAAAGACTCTGTATCATACCTCTTAACTTTATTTCATCACAACAATATTACTCTAATACTGCAATATCTTGTGTCTTACTGGTATGTCAGTCACATACGACTAAACAGAAGAATACACTATTAGAATTAAACGAAAGCAATGATTTTATTTTGTAAATAAAAATAAAAGCAGTTAATTGTAATTACTTCGCAATAATTGGAGACATGCATGCAATTAGAATAATTAAGACTGGGACAATATCAAAAAGTTTCATGGAAGAGATATTCGAATTTAAATTGTTTGTAGTGAAGAATCTCAGTTTGATTTCAAAGAACTCTGTTTTTAGTATTAATAGCATGGGAAGTAAGGCTAGACTTATCATATTCCAAGGATTTTACATAGTCCTGATACTCTTGAATTCTAACCTCTGGAGAATGGCCCATCTGTCCAAAAATTGATATGAGCAGGATACTTGACAGATACCAGCCTTGTCAATTTATGACCAATCTCATCCTTGTAAGTAGCCTATTTCATGGAATGAATTTTACAATTTTTATGGCCCATAATGCATAAATTTACATTTACACTTAGCAATGATTATATCAATTTATTCAAATGACCCTGCTGAATCTGTATATTGTTTTTATTTATTATTATCATTATTCCTAATTTAACAATGTCAGCAATGCCAGCCTGGTTGGCAGTGTGGTTAAGATATCTGCTCTCTAACCAACAAGATGTAGGTTGGCTGTGGGCATGGATGTATGCAATTGTCTTGAGGTTGGAGATGAATTTCATTATCCTGTGTAAGAACAACACCCCACTTATTTGAGGCCTGAACGGATTTGAAAAAATTACATGTTTGGTCTCTAGAGCAAAGGTTTCTAAGACAATTTAAAAATACCAAAAAAAAAAACCTCACGGTATTGATGTACTACAAGTTTACGACTTTTCTTGAGCGGGAGTAAAATAATAAAATAAATAAAAAATCGAGATATCACCGTTTACGTCATTTTCAATATTTCTGCATATTATAAGCGGAATGAATATCCCGTATCCAATAATCAATTAACAAGTGAAAAACAGAAAAAAAGAAACTACACGTGCCATGTGTTTGTAATTCGCACATTTAATATTATACGAATGAAAATAACAGACACTTAGACCTTGTTTCCATTTTACTCTGCAATCGAAACTCGCATAAGATTAAGCTTGAAGCTATGGGTCTATTTATAGAATCAAAATTTCGTACAGGAATAGCTCATTGTTAATTTTATTGCAAAACTATCTATCCTTTTTACAGCAGTAACATGGAGAGTTGATTATTATTAATACATGATCCGTGCAAGATCACACTACATTACACATAACAAAATCCATACTGAATACTATACCACCCGCCGTATATTTGCACAGGATGCAAAAACATCAATTATCAACTTACCGGTGTATCGAGCATAGAAATAAACTCAATTCAATCCCAATTTACATATTATATTTTGTATACCATAACCTCCACGAAAGAATTTACTCAATTCAATCCCAATTAACATATTACGTTTTGCAGGAAAGAATTTACTCACCATACACGTTGTTACCACTTCGAAATATAACAAACGTAACCCGTTTCTACAACAATTCCAAAGGAATCCACCTAATGTTCGTAGTGAGTAACATCAACCAACTACTCATACACTAGTAAAACAGGGAATCACCGTTCCGACAAGGGAGAATACCAGGAAGTCAACAAAACAGTTGATAGCATACATGATCATAAAAATATTTCCACAAAAACAATCAAAACATTCTTACTACTGATTTTCAGAAAATACTAAATAAAAACTTTGGTTTACGCGAAAGATGAACTTCAAACATATCCTGCTAAGAGAAAATGAAATAAATGTAAATGTAAAACACAAATAAATAAAAATAAATAGTGAATAAATAAATAAAAATAATTATATTATATTATATTATATTATATTATATTATATTATATTATATTATATTATATTATATTATATTTTATTTTATTTTATTATACAGAAGAGCCTGTGTAGCTCAGTGGATGTGGTACTTATTGTATATACGTTATTGTATATTGTATTATCTAGTTGTATATATTATCATGTTGTAAATGAAAATTGTTAACTGAAATAAGCATGCTATGTACTTATTGTATATATGTAAATAGTTCGTCCGAATGTACATAGATGCTTTTGAGAAAACAAAATATTCAGTGGATGTGGCGTTTGCACACCACGGCGCTTAACAGCACGAAGGAAGACTTCTAGGTTTCGAATCTAGTCGTCGACTAGAAGAAATTTTTCTAAGCATTTTTTCGACCGGTTCCCGAGTTAGTCGATCTCTGGCACGGGGTCAGCGGGTTTTTTCTCCCGGAAACTTGGGTTTTTCGTCCCGTAAACTCAAGAAAATCGACCGTAGAACCCACATTATTTCAGACATTAAATAGGAGATGGTTACATTAAATTGGAGATGGAGACATTAAACCACGAGATGGCGGCACTTTGAGCCGTCTCTCTTCACTGCGTGACGCTTAATTAGTGATAGCCTTGAGTCAGCTATCTATGATTGGGTACTAGTGGAGATTGAACTGCACTCAATCTCCAAAAGTTAGATAGGGCTAAAAACGGCCTCGCCTACTCCCTATGTACTGGAATAAAAAGGCGTTAGCTGATTTTTTTATATTATATTATATTATATTATATTATATTATATTATATTATATTATATTATATTATATTATTATAAGGGCCTCTATAGCTCAGTGGAAGTGGTCTTTGCACTTCTCAGAGCTAAACTGCCCGAAGAAAGAACGTCCTGACTTTGAATCTACCCGCTGATTTTATTATTATTATTATTATTATTATTATTATTATTATTATTATTATTATTATTATTATTATAAGATACCTCCATGGAATCAAAAACTCGTCATGGGAGGTCCACTGTTATAAACACAGTTTATAATAATAAACTGTGTGTATAATTATATTATACACACAGTTTATATACTCATCACTCACCACTCTCCATGCAAAAAAACCTGCTCCTCACACCCGGCTTATACAACTTCCAGGGATAACATCTTGTTCTCTTCCTATCTTCACCCATTCTGTGCAAAACCTCCCTGACATTAATCTGGTAATAACCTCTTACCAGTTTATATGTCTCGATCATATCCCCTCTCCTCCTTCTATCCACCAATTCCTGCAAATTGCATTTTGTCAATCTGTCTTCATACTCAACATTCCAGAGACCAGAAACCACCTGAGTCAATCGTCTCTGAACCTTTTCCAATACATCTTCATCTTTTTGAAAACCAGATGACCATATCTGTGCACAGTAATCCATAATTGTCCTGATCAAAGCCTTATACAAAGGAACTATAACATCTTTACTTCTATAAATCAGTGCCCTCCGCATCAGACCAGAAACCACTTAGTCAATCATCTGTGAACCTTTTCCAATACATCTTCATATTGGTGACCAAATCTGTGGAGAGTAATACATATGTGGTCTGATCAAAGAATTATACAAAGGAACCATGACATCCTAACTTCTACAAGTCACAGCCCTCTGCATCATTCCCATCATCTGCTGTGTTGTCCTCACAATTTTAGTAACATGTCCCTGAAATTTTAGGTACATGTCTGCAATCACTCCCAGATCTTTCATCTACTCTACCTTCCAAGATATTTCCATCGATTATGTACTCTACAGGATGTAGACTACATCCCATCTCTGCCTCCCAAATTCAAAACCTTACACTTTACAACATTGAAGTGACATCCCCACACATTTACTCATTCAGCCGTATTCAAGTCCTCTTGCAAAGCTACAGCATCTGATTTACTCCTGATTGCTCTCCCCAACTTTGCATCATCTGCAAACAATTGCATATCACCTCTCCAAATATCATTTACATACAAATTAAACAGCAATGGACCCAAATCAGACCCTTGGGGTACACCACTAGTAACTTTCCTCTTCTGGGATATCGCTCCTTCATATACACTCGCTGATTATCTATCAGACAGCTAATCTCCAATCCAGCGAACTAATCTACTATTCAGCCCCACCCATTCCAATTTAATTATCAATCTGTTATGTGGCAATTTATGAAATGCCTTTGCAAAATCTAAATATACCACTGTATATACAAAACCCTTATCCAACGCATCTGTCACTTTATTATAAAAAGTAAGCAGATTACTAAAGCACAATCTTCCTTTAATAAATCCATACTGGCCGCCAAAGAGTATTTTTCTGTTGTCAACCAAATTCTGAATCTTGGTCCTAATTAACTTCCATAATATCTTAACCACAACTCCAGAAACACAAACTGGTCTATAAGTCAAAGCCCTACTCTTATCACCTCCTTGTAAATTGGAACAAATTTAGTCTCTTTCCAATCTTTTGGAATTTGACTCAATGAAAAATTCATGTTGAAAAGATATGTAACAGCCATTGTTAACTCTCTGGAACATTCCCTCAAAACACATGGTGAAATAGAATCAAGTTCCTCAGCCTTATTTACATCGAGTCGATTCAATTCCTCATATACCTCCTATTCACTTACTAACAATTCCTCGTCCTTCTCCTTCTTTTCCACTGCTTGTATGTTCTGCATGATGTCATGTTCATAAGAATGAAATACCTTTATAAATTGGTCATTAAATATCACAACTATATCCTCTGCTGCGGTTATCATAAACATTCTTTCTTCTGCTGGCCACATACTAAAAAAAACTCCTTAGGATTTTTTTGGCATCTTTAGCTAACAGCTGCTCATACTGCTCTTTTGGTACCCTTATCAAGCGCGTCACCTTCGTCGCCTGCTCTTTGTATCTTCTGATGCAATTGGTTGTTAGAACTACTCATCCTGTGTTTTTTACATAATACCTTCTACTTCTTCTTCCAGATTGCATACCTTATCTCTTGATTCATCTATTTCACACCTGCTCTATTTACCCTCTTAACCTTTGGAATGAATTCTATTATTGGCTCCACCAAATAGTTCTTGAGTAGGACCCAAGCAGCATTAATATCCTTTTCATCCAGTTGCTCTTTCCAATTTATTATCATGAGCTGTTTCCTGAGCTTTTCATAATTACCAGTCTTATAATTCCAATAATTCCCTTTCTAAGAGACGTCCTTGAATGACTTGTCACCCAGCAAGTGGTCACTCTCACTAACTGCTGGAAGATTTGACACCTATACCTCACTTATAATAATATCATCTGATAAAATGATCAAATCCAACACTCTTCATCATCGTGTATCCTCCGTTATGTATTGCCTAAGGTCTTTCAAAAACTCCAAAAATTCATTTTCTTTCCCCCAAGATGCAGTTTCTTGATTCCAGTTTATATTACCATAATTAAAGTCACCCATAATGATCGCTCTTGGGAAAAGGATTAAAACCAAGTATAAAATTTCTTGGAATCTTTAATGTATATTACACCCAAGATAAAAAAAAAAACTTTCTGCCTCTTTCTTTCAGAGAGCCTGTATAGCTCAGTAAATGTGGCGTTTGCACTCTACGGTGGCTGACCGCAGGACGAAAGGCGTTCGAATCTAGTCGCCAACTAGAGGAACTTTTTCTAAGCCTTTTCTCGATCGGTTCCAGAGTTAGTTGATCTCTGGCATGGGCTAGCGGTTTTTCTCCTGGAAACTCGGGTTTTTCGTCCCTTAAACTCAAGAAAATCGGCCGTTGAACCACACTATTCCACCAGATGGCGGAACTTACTAGCCGCCTTCTTCACTGCGTACCGATTATTTAGTGATAGCCTTGGGCCAGCTATCTCAGTTTGGCTACCAGTGGAGATTGAATTGCCCACTCAGTCTCCAAAAGTTAGATAGGACTAACAAACGGCCTCGCCTACCCTATAAGGGAACAAAAAAAAAAGGCGTTAGCAGATTTTTTTTTTTTACATCTTTCTTTCATCGAGAGATTTTTATTAAGAAGGTTAAGTACTTTTTGTCTACCTGTATATGATATATATATATATACGTAACATCTCCATTACCTCAGCTTGGTATCCCTCTCGGATCTGGCTCCATAAAGGTCGAAACCGGTCTGAGTAGTGACCCTTCTAATTCCAATTATTCCATTTATTCCAATTATCCATTGCATTATGGGATACATACTAAGCCAAGTGATATGAAGTCATTAGCCTCTATATACAAGTAGCTCAGACGTGAATATATCATGTGCAAAAGCGAGATAAGGTTAAAAGTTCTCCCGTATTCTCCATGAGCGAATAAATGGCTTTGCAATGGATGATTACATCAGTGGATGTGGGTACACGCCACATCCACTGATTACATACGCTACGGCGCTAGATTGCCCGAAGTGTGGTAAGCTCAATTCCAGTTATCCATGAGCGCAGTGTTTCTCAAGCTTCAGAAACCCGTGTACCCACTTCTTAAATTTTAATTTTTACCAAGTACCCCTTTATCAAAATAATAATAATAAATAAATAAAATATAAAAGTATAGTTCACTGTAAATATCTATTTTATTCGAATTTAGATGTACATGTAAACAAAAAATATGATTTATTTTTAATAGAACAAAATTTATAAAAATACTATAAATTTTGTTAAATTAAAATTATTTAATTTAAATACTTTACCATCAATGAGAGGAGTGAAATTGCTTATGGTGGGATAAAAGTTCAGCAAAATTTGGATCTATAATTGTTATTTTCAATATCAGATGCGATTCCTCTTCTTTGTCTTAATATCTTAATCTCTTAATCTACAAGGCAAGTGATATGAAGTCATTAGCCTCTATATACAAGTAGCTCAGACGTGAATATATTTCATATCCAACTTCGCACAGATATGAACTTGAATATGAAAAAATGAACCTTAGAGCGTTATCAGTTAATTAAGGAAATTCATTCTGTTTGTAGCCAAAATGGTGATAACATATTCTCGTTGAATTTAATTTTTAGAAAAACCATCAGAAGCTAGTTCTAAAAGTTGTTCTTCTTCGATTGGCGACAATTATTTTAATGAGTGCCGTTTAAAGTTTGAAGTGTTTACAGTTATAAAAAGTGTTTACGTATAAGTAGATGAAAGAAGATTATCGGTAAGATTATTCCAACCATTAATATTCCTATATAGAGAAGTGTGAGTTTCATCCAAGAATTTCCTTACACTAACAGTAACTATTGAGGAAGTTAGCCAAAAGTGTAAATTTAAAAGTGTTTGTTTGTGAAGAGGTATTACTGCAATTTTTATTGAATTTGGAACTTAAGGAACTGTGAGAAGACTGTATTAGAGATAACAGATTTAGCATAGATTTGTTGATATTGAAAAGGTATCTTATCTACTCAATATTAATATCCAATTCAGGAAAATACTTTTCTATATTCATTTGTATGCATGATAGTAATTTTCACATTATCCTCAATTTCTTCATTTGATCTTACGAGCAATTCATGAAGAGATGGAAACGTGTCAAATTCTCCAATACTTACCCACTTTTGCCATAACTTCATCTTTGCCAATATGGCGTTCACTTTACTTTGGATATGAAATATAGAAATTTTCTTCCCTTGTAAAAACAAATTAAGCTTATTTAATACTGTAAATATATCTGCCAGGTATGTTAATTGACAGAGCCATTTCCGATTATGTAAATGTTTTTTTTTTTTTTTTTTTTTTTTTCAATTGAAAATTTTCATCAAGAAAAACTTGTAGTTCATTCCAAAGTTCAAATAAACGAATAAGGACTTTTGCACCAGAAAACCAACGAACATCGATATGGGAAAGAAGCTGTGTATGATTACTTCCCATTTCTTCGCAAAGTTGAGAGAAAGTCTGGCATTTAGAGGACGGGTTTTAATATAATTTATGATTTTCACAGCTTCATCCAGAACTTTTCTTAAGTCTGTAGATATCATATGTGTAGCCAAAGCCTCCTGTGTATGCAGCAGTGTGTCGATTTTGCAACTTGTGCAACAGCTTGAATCCTTTAAACAAGCCCTTTTTTTAGATTTGATCATGGATTTCGCTCCGTCCGTGCTTATTCCAACACTTTTTTTTTCCAATAAAGATTATTTTGATGCATAAATGTATTTATACCGTTGGATATTTCTTCTGCTGTTCTATGTTCTGGCAGGAGTTGGCAAAATAAAAGGTCACCATGAAGTTTTTGATTTTTTTTTTCGTACTTGACGAACACTAGATTTCTAGAATTTGTAATGTCGGTGGATTCATCGACCTGCAACGCATAATAACGACTCTTACGTATATCGGATAACAATGTTTGTTTTATATTTCAGCCATTTCAAGTGATTCTTCTATGAACAGTACTATTTTAAAGCAAATTCGATCAAAAGACCTTTTTTTGCATCATCTCCCGTCATAATTCTGCTATTATTTTTCATACAAGCTTGACCAAAGTTCCAACAATTGTTTCCGTTTCACCATTTTTTGCTATTAATAGCGACACACGATACAAAGCTTCTGAAGCCTTTATATTTTCACCTCCTGACACAATCGACATTATTTTTTTGAGATTCTTTTAAATTTTTTAGTTTATTTTGAAAAAAATTCTACAGCTTTGTCTTTGTGTTCATTGTTTCGATTCAAAATGGCAATTTAAATTAGATGGTTTCATTTTTTGATTTAGATGAATTAGATTTGAATTAGATGCTTTCATTTTTTTCAAGTTTCACCACAAATGACACATAATGGAATTGGTTCCTCTTCATTTCCCGTCTATGAAAATCCACATTTCAAGTAATTCATATCGTACTTAAGAATTTTTTGTATCTTCTTCCTAGTTTGTTCTTTACAGATGTCAAACGACACACCCTTATCAATTTCATTTGATCCAGATACAAAATCAACGCTTTCTAGTTGATTACAACTACTTGTATCTACTATATTGTTCTCTTTTGTGCTTTTTATAAATCCAGACTTTAACTAATGATCCATACTTAAGAATTTAAAAGCTAAAAAAAATTATAATATTTATTATAGCTATTATAACTTCCGTACGTTATTAAAGCAATCATATCACAATAAAAGTACATTAGTACAAATAGGTACAGTAGTATCTATTAATCGTTATTTTAGCTAACAACAATTTGTAACATGATCAAATAATGAAGCATATTGATTAATGTCTCCTTAACTGTCTTAATTACATCTACTAATGATTCATATATTCGTTTTTTATCAGTCGCTATCTTAAGCTCTTCGCGTTGTTGCAGGTGTTGGATCCTACTTGTTCTTAATGTATACTTTGGATCCGACATGATTATAATTACGATGTTCTTAACTAATTGATAAGTTGTGAGTTGATTTCTAATTCAAATATAGAGAAAATTTATATTTAAACACTGCGCCACTCTATATCTGAATTAGTTCAAGAATTGAAGAAAAATCAACCTTCAACTATTTCTCCTTAAAATATATACTGGCCCCAGTACATTTGACTTACTTAATTTACCCGCTTTGGTTCGAATATTTTATGAATGGTGCAGTAAAAGAGATTCAGGCAAAATACAACTTTGATAAACAAAAACAAACATTTCATTTTAAAATCACAAATTTTACACTTAAGATCAAATCACTAATTAAGTTATTATAAACACTTCAGCCTTTCTGATAATACTGTCATACAAATTTAGATAATGGTAAATCTGTTATCTCTAATACAGTCTTCTCACAGTTCCTTAAGTTCCAAATTCAATAAAAATTGCAGTAATACCTCTTCACAAACAAACACTTTTAAATTTACACTTTTGGCTAACTTCCTCAATAGTTACTGTTAGTGTAAGGAAATTCTTGGATGAAACTCACACACTTCTCTATATAGGAATATTAATGGTTGGAATAATCTTACCGATAATCTTCTTTCATCTACTTATACGTAAACACTTTTTATAACTGTAAACACTTCAAATTTTAAACGGCACTCATTAAAATAATTCTTCTAAGCAATAACTGAATTAATCATCGGTCACTATACACAAAAAAAAAAAAAAACGTTCTTGCATGAAATACTACTGATCACTCATGAAATAAGGCAACACACAATAATTCTTAACTTGAGGTTTTATATGCACAGTTGTTCACTTTTCCGGCATTTAATTAATTCTTTAGACACTACAATTCTTCTACAACATAGGGTTGGTGAGATGGATAGGAGGGTGGTTGACGGAGAGATATCAGAGAGTGGTTTACTCAGGAGTAGAGTCCACAAGACGGCCTGTGACTAGTGGTGTACCACAAGGATCTGTTCTTGGACCACTGCTGTTTAATTTGTTCATAAATGATATAGGAAAGGATCTGAGAGGAACAGTTCATTTGTTTGCGGATGATGCAAAGTTGGGTAGGGCAATAGTGAATGCAGATGACGTCAAAATTTTGCAGGATGATTTGGATAGATTGGAGGTCTGGGCTAGGGAGAATGGATGTCAATTTAATGTGGCAAAATGTAAGGTTATGCATTTTGGGGTGAAAAGATGGGAGGCAGTTTACTGCATTGGTGGAACCGTGCTCCAGGAAATTGATGAGGCACGAGATTTAGGAGTGTTGGTGGATAAGGAATTGAAATTTAGGGGACACATTGCAAAAGTGGCCAAATCAGCTCATCAAATCACTTGGTTGCTGAAGAATACGTTGACAAGCAGAGACAAGCAGGTTATTGTTCCTCTGTATCGATCCTTCATAAGACCTCATCTCGACTACTGTGCTCAGATTTGGTCACCTAGGTTTCTTCTTGATGGGGAGGAGGTGGAGAGGATCCAGAGGCGAGTGACCAAGTTGATAGCAGGTCTGTGGAATGAACCGTATGAGAACAGGTTGAGGATTTGTGGGTTGCAAAAATTGGTTGATAGGCGGAGGAGGGGAGATATGATTGAGACATTCAAATTACTGAAGGGTTTCTATAAAATTAATTCAGAAGATATTTTTGAGAACAGGGCTGGTTGTGGGAGGACTAGGGGACATCCATGGAAACTGGGCAAAAGTGTGGTTAGTAAAGGTGTTAGAGCTGGGTTCTTTACTTTTAGAGTAGTGAATGAGTGGAATGCGCTCCCTGAGTCTGTGGTGGATGCTGTGACAGTGAATGAGTTTAAGGCGAGGTATGATAGATACTGTATGAATGTCGAATAGTTGTGATGAAAATGATTTGGGGCCTCCCTCGATGAGTCTAATGACTCCCTGGAGTTGCCCGTAATAATAATAATAATAATAATAATAATAATAATTCCAAACACAGCTATCGGTAAACTTCAATTTTACAGCCTCTACTACTCTAGTAACTCCGTGCTTTGCTTCAAGGTTCTGTATGTCCTTGAAAGGTCGGCGCTGAAATTAAATCTCAATTCAAGTATCGCTAGTCTATTTAATAGTCTCTTAGCTGTTTTCCGTAGCTATAATTCTTATTCTACAACTTATTAGCTAACTGCTTCTTAACTAGTAGACTTTATTATCTGCTTGAGTGACTTGCCGACTCGCTATTATCGCACTGTGATTCCCGAATGCCGAAAGCTCCGGTTCCAACCTAATGCCAATCCTTCTCTAATAAATTTCTAATGCTCTGTTAATTCCTCAATAATTGACAGTTGACATTTATTCTTTAAGGGTGAAGCAAAATGCTTTTCATATTCCCCGCTATCTGTCGTGGTTACAGTGAGGGTAAAATTTACGAGCAGTTTGCTCGCCCTGAATGGGCATGGAGATTATGTATCGCTATAGGAGGCTAATATAGTTTTTGGTCTTCTATATTTAAATATGTCCGTTGGCTCGTATGCTGCAGCTTGTTGAACCAAATCGTTGGGATGTGTGGACGTCTTCAGAAAAAATTTGGAAGCTAAGGATTGTAGATAAGAGAGAATATAAGGAATATTTGCGTCTCTGTGGAGTTGGCTGTTTCTAACATACCACGGGGCGTTCAAAATCATTCTCAAGCACTTGTTCTGCACTCGCTGTATCTTAATAATGTTAGTATTAGAGGTGTGGCTCCAGGCTGGAGAGGCATAGGTGATTATTGGACGAATCGTCATCTGGTATAGCTGCAATTTGATTCTGTTGCTGAGTTTGCTATTTCTATTAATTAGCGGGTAGATCTGAGCTATGGCTTTAGATGCTTTTGCACATGCAGACTTGATATGTTGGTTGAAAGATAGCTTTTTGTCGAGAATCACACCCAGGTAATTTGTTTCTTTCTGCCAGGGAATTTTAGTATTGAATAGTAACACATCTCCTGCAGGAGACATTGGCTTTTTTGAGAAGAGAACCGCTGAGCTTTTCAGGGGGTTGACTTCCAATCTCCACTTGGAGAACCAACCCTCCAGCTTTAGAAGATTTTCTTGAAGCTTTCTGGTAACGAAGTGAGGTCTGAGAGATCTGGTTAGTATTGCCGTATCGTCCGCATACAGTGCTAAAATGGAAGTCATCGGATTGTGTGGGATGTCTGACATGTATACAGAAAACAGCAATGGAGCCAGTAGAGATCCCTGCGGCACTCCAGCAAAGATATGGCGCTGGGACGATGTAGAACCGTTAATTTTAACTTGCACTGATCTATTCTGAAGATATGAACGGATTAGATGAACCATTTTTAGTGAGATACCGGCCGAGATAAGTTTGTGCAGGAGTCCAAAATGCCAGATTTTGTCAAATGCTTTAGATAGGTCTAGGAATACCGCTCCTGTGCACTGGCGCCAGTTGTAGCTGGTGGTGATATATTCCACAATTCTGTGGATTTGCTGGGTAGTACTATGGTGTTGTCGAAATCCAAACTGTTCTTTAGGGAGGATGTTTAGGTCATTTACTGAGGTTTGGAGTCGTGAGAGGATGACTTTCTCTGCAACCTTACCCAGATTGGAGATGAGACTGATTGGACGATAATTCTGCGGTAAGTGTGGGTCTTTGCCTGGCTTATGTATAGGAATCTCATCAGCCATTTTCCAGGTGGAAGGAAAATAGTGAAGTCTTAAGATTGCATTTATTATACTGGTCAGATGCACTATAGCTTTTCGAGGCAGCAGCTTGATCACCCTGTTTGAGGTGCTGTCTGGTCCAGGAGCTTTATTGTTCTTAAGTTTTTTAATAATATCATATAATTCAACAGGTGATGCGGGTGCAATATGATCAGCTCTGGTGTCCGGGAGGCTTAGTGTATGCCTAACCTGTCTGTGGATTTTGTACAGATGATTGAAATCAATGTTGTTATAAGAAGGTTTGCACTGATCCTCAAGATTTTTAAGTATGGTTTCTGCCTTATCTGCTTCTGTGTGGACTAGGCCCTGGTTTGAGATTATAGGGGGGGAGGGATCTGGTTTTATTTTTGATATTTCTCAGTAGGCCCCAGATAGAGTGATCAATAGGTGAGATAGAGGCTAACTTTTTATCCCAAACTTCGTTTCTATGTGTTTTAAGTGCATCTCTTACTGCTCCATTCAATCTGTTAAGCACTGTCTTATCCTGAGGTGCGCGAGTGTTATGAAATCTCTTCCTAGCTCTGCTCTTCTCTCTGATCAGGTCCATAATGTCCTCAGGCAAACGATCAGGCTTGGGAACAGGTTTCTGGTAGGATGCAACCATTATAGCGGACTTAATCTGTTGGGTGAGGTTAGTCACTGCAGATTCCACATCTTCTGGTGTGCATATATGAGGGACGGGTCCTATTTGATCCCGAAGTGCTTTAGACAATCTCTCCCACGATATGCCTGAATGAGAAGGAGGAGACAGGCATTCTTGTTCTCCCAATTGCAGTAGAATTGGGTTGTGATCCGACGACAGCTCGTTTAGTGATTTAAGGCTGTACTGCAGTTTAATATCATGCAGGATGGCTATATCCAGGATATCAGCAGTGCTAGATGTACTGAGATGAGTTGGTTCGTTAGGTCCAGCCACAACAGCATGGTTTAATCCTGTGTAGCTAGAAAGGATGCGATTATTTTTGTTGGTAGATTTACTGTTCCAAGCAGGATGCTTTGCATTGAGGTCTCCAACAATGATGACCGGTCCTTTTACTCCAAGGATGGCATCCAGATCTGAGGTCAATAATGTGTTTAATGGAGGGTTGTATGCAGAAAAAATTTTGAGGTTTCCAATTGAGTTTGTGAGAACATTGATTCCTGTGATTTCGAGGTTGGTTGTAGTAGGGTTGGTTATTGAGTGATGATTGATATAGTTTTTGATAAGGGTGGCTGTACCTCCACCTCTATACCCAAGCCTGTCGTTTCTGTAAATCTGATACCCTCTGATTTTCAGGGTGTCAGCAGGCCTCAGGTGAGTTTCATTAATTAGCAGTATATCTGGGTTGTATCTATTATTAAATTCCTGGATTTCTAACAGTTTGTTTTTTATACCGTTGGCATTCCAACTGATAATCCTAAGAGAGTTTGGGACAATTTTTTTTTCTATGCATCAGAGAGTGCAGATAATATGGATTGGGTTTGCTGTAGGAATCTTTTTGTGACACTTAAGGATGGATTTGAGTTGCTGAAATCCTGCAGCATGTTTGCAAGAGAAGAGGTGATAACAGCTGATAGATTTGAGTGTGGATTATTCCGGTTCTGTGTTTGTACTCTCTGTTTGGAGCAGGATACATCAGCATATGTTCTTACTTGATGTTGAAGATGCGTTTTCTTAAGGGGCTCAGTTAATGATGGGTGAGCACCTGTTGTCATGTTTTCGCTCTTGGAGAACTGAGTAGCCTGAGCTTCAGGAACTCTCGCACTAGATGACGAGGTAGATTGATGACTTGGATCATTCCATCTGTTTTTAGGGTGATGTATACACCCTCTATAATTATCAGGGTGAGGACCCCCACGATTAGCGTACTTAGCGGGGTGGATTTTGGTTTGGCGCAGGTGTTTGTGGGGTGATTCTCGCCGCATTTTAGGCATTTGAACTGGGCTTTGCATAGCTTCTGAGCATGGCCAAATTTTTGGCATCGGTGGCACTGCCCGGAAGATGATTTCTTTCTCAATGGTTCTGGGATGATTTTGAGCTCACAGATTAATTTTAAATTATAAATGTCTTTGTAAATGTTATGAATTTCTACTAAAACTAAAGGCATAGGTGTCTTATTTGATCTAAACATTCTAGTAACCTTTATGGGGGGTAGTTCCTGTAGGTTAAGGTCAGTAACTATTTCATCTGTGTCAATATCCTCAGAGATTCCACGTAAGACTACTTTCAGATTTTTTTCGGAGGCAAGTGAAAATGTGTGATATTGGGTTCCTCTAGTGTCCAGTTCCTTTGTAAGATTTCTATAGTCAGCCACCGTGGTGGGCTGGATACGTATTCCCTCGTCTGAATTTTTCGCATACGTGTAACGAATCTGTGAATTAGCCATGATGGTTCTGAGTGATGACCATCTCTGCATTTCCCTTAGGATAATCGGTGGCACCTTTTCATTGGGGGAAACAGAGGGATCTGAAATGGGAATATCCTCGTCCATACCAACAACATTTGTTGATTCAGCAGCAAGAATTTTTCTCTTCTTACGTGCGTGGGTTTCTTCTTGATCAGAAGGAATAGAGGTAGAGACAACTAGATTGAGTTTTTCCTCCATTTGAGGGGAGTCTTCATTTTCCTCAACATCGACATCAGGTGAGAAATACAAATTTAAGTAGCCGGGCCAATCCCGTTCAAACTTTTTGAGGAGCTTTTTAATAAAACTGAGTGCTAGCTTTTTATCGAGTGACTCGATAATAGTGTCGGGGTCAATCATGCTAGTAGGCCATGTCAGCTTGAACTTCTTTTGGAGTTTATCAATGAGTTCAAGAGCTGGCTCTTTATCGAGCAAATCAGTGAATACGTCTAGGTCAGGTACGCTCATATCGATTTAACTGCGTATGTGCGTTAATAAAATATCCCGCAGGTCTGAAGACCTGCCAGCAGAAATTTTTGTAAAATATCCCGCAGCCGCAAAGGACTGCCAGCAATATCAAGCATAGGCGTGTCAACCAGCAATAAGATGTTAAAGTACAACAACAATGGCGATACTAATGGTAGTAGGCCAAGCGTATCGCCTTTGTGAAGTCAGTTGACGTACCTGGATAAACCAGTATGGAAAATAAAATGCCTGTTTATGGCAGCAAGCAAATAACTGATATTACTAAAGAATAACCATAAATCTCTAAAAACTTATCAGTCAAATTCACAATTCACCATCAAAAATACACGACACGAAACACTAACACGCGAGCCGCCATCTTACTTCACACCCAGCAACAAGTATCACAAGCAAAAGCTGAACAAATAATGATCTTCCTCAATAATTTCAGCGTTCATCGCTTATATATCTCCATTCTTCCCGCCTAAATTGTTCTCGTGAATTCTTTGACTAAAACTCTTTTCAATAAACTGTCTCCTCACGTGGTGTTCCAAAAACGTGCTCACTATCTAACATACGTTTCCATGACAACAAAATAAAATATAATAAAATTGAGCTATTGCATAACAGGAATAAATAGAGAATATTTACATTTCAATAATGCCAGTTAAATTATCAAATACAAGTTCTTATAATATAAACATAGTCATCATCATCATCATCATCATCATACGTATCAAGGATTTAGGCCTAGTATGGCCTGTTCCGGCCTTAGAAGTCATCGTGGAATCGTTTAAGAGGACGTCGTGGTTTTCTTTTTCCTAATGGCTTGTACTTTAAGGCTTGTTTTGGTAATCTTTTTGTTTTCATTCTTTGAACGTGTTCCATCCATCTATGTTTATATTTTTTTAATTTTTTCAATTACTGGTTTTTGGTTTAATTCTTTCATAATATCTTCGTTTCTTTTGTGATCAAATAGGGTATACTTTGCAGTTTTTCTCATAAACTTCATTTCTGCTGGTGTTAATCTCTGTTTGTCTTTTTGTTTTATTGTCCAGATTTCGCTTCCATACATTAAGACCGGTAGGGCTAATGTACTGTATACTTTTAGCCTGGTTTGTTTTTGAACTAGCTTTGGTTCAAATATAGAGTTAATTACTCCTGTTATTTTTAAATATTTTGCAATTTTTATGTTTATATCTTTTTCATTTTCATAAGAGATCATACATCCTAGGTAGTTAAATGAATTCACCTGTTCTAAGATCTTGTTATCTAATACTATTTTAGTTCTTGCTGGATCTTGTCCTTTAAAGACCATAGTTTTTGATTTTTCTGTTGATATTATCATACCATAATCTTTGGATATCTCATTTAGATTTAAAATAGCTTTCTGTAAGTTATCTTCAGAATTTGTAATTATTATTTGGTCGTCTGCAAAGAGGAGAGTGTTTAAGTTAACTGTAGGTGAAAGTTTAATTCCTTGATGAAAATTTTTACTACATTTTATTATTATTTCATTTAAGTAGATATTAAAAAGAGTTGCTGAGAGGGGACATCCCTGTCGGACCCCTTGGTTTATCTCTCTTGTATATGATAGCTCATGATTTAATCTTATTTGTATTTGATTATTTTCATATATACTTGTGACAGCTTTTAGGATATTATTTGGTATTTGTCTTTCTTTTAATATGTTAAATAATATGTTTCTTTTAATTTTGTCAAATGCTTTTTCAAAGTCAATAAATGCAATATGTGTTTCTAAATTATATTCTCTTCTTTTCTCTATTATTAATTTTAGGCAGAAGGCTGGGTCTGTACATGATCGTTCTTTTCTAAATCCATTTTGTACCTCTAGAATAAAGTTTTTAGAATATTTCATTAGTTTGTTATTTAAGATTCTGCTGTATAATTTGTAACATGACTTTAGTATACTGATACCTCTATAGTTTTTAGGGTCATCTCTATTACCTTTCTTAAAGATAGGAATCATAATTGCTTTTTTCCATTCCATTGGGGGATACCAGTTGAGTAAATTTTATTTAAAAATAATAAGAGTCTTCCTTTGAATCTTGTTCCTGCGTATTTATATAGTTCTGAACCTAGCTTCTTCTCCAGGTGATTTTCCGTTTCTCGTTTCTTTCAGGCTGATTTCTAATTCTTCTTCAGTTATTTCCTTTTCATTTTCGTTAATTGTTTGCCAGTTCTCTTTTTTAAAATATTTGTCTGTCCACAGTTCTATGTAGTAATTTAGAAATTCTTCTAATTTCAATTCAGTGTTTAATTTTATGTTTTGTTTGGTATCTGCATTTAGGTGTTTCAAAATCTTATATACATTGGGTCTTATTTTATATAAATCATGTTCTAAATTAGAAACAAATTTATTCCATGATTCTCTATGTCTTTTTCTGACTTCTCTTTTAGCTATGGCTCTTATTCTTTTATATTCTATTTCATCTTCTAATCTTTTACTGCTTAACCATTTGTGATAGGCTTCTTTTTTCTTTTTGATTATTTCTTTGATTGTATCGTCCCAGATCTTCAGTTTTTTTCTTTTATTGAATTTTTTTGGTCTTTCCTAAGCTTTCATTTGCTGCTGCATTTAGTATCATTTTTATGTTAAGCCATTCTATTTCTATTTCTTCATTTTGTTTTATTTTATCTAGATACTGGTTAATTCTTTGTTCATATAGCCATTGTACATTTGTGTCATTCAATAGTCTAGTTTTATAAACAAATGTTTCAATTTTTCTTTCTGTTCTTGTTACTTGTAGCCATTTAGGTGGTAATCTTAATTTTATTTTAACAAGGAAGTGGTCACTGCTTATTTCATATCCTCTGTGAACTCTAACATCTAGTGAAAATTTTGATGTCTTTTCATTTAATATGAAGTAATCTAATATTTATTTCCATCCTCTTGCTGCCCAAGTATATTTATGTATGTCTTTATGTTTATAGAAGGAATTCATTATTTTTAGGTTATTATAAATTACAAAGTCAATCAATTTTTTACCATTTCTGTTTAGAGTGTGTTCTCCATGTATTCCTATATTATTATTAATTTTCGGGTTTCCAATTCTTGCATTTAAGTCTCCTGCTAAAATTATGTAATCATTTTTATTTATTATTATTATAATACAGCTATAATGCCTGCTTCAGTTTAGGAGTGCCCCTGTTTAAATGTCATTGGCTATTTACTCATGGGTTCTTAGGGCATTATGAGTGTAGATGTACTAAAAAGTATATGTAGCTTAAGGAATAGAAATTGCACATACCTTTTTGGGTGTTGTGGCTTTTCCTCTGTCTGCGATGTCGAGAACTGCAGAGTGTGTGTGTGGTGTGTGTGGGGGGTAGGCAGTTTGGTAGAATAAGTTAGAAAAACCCTGGTTTTTCTAACTTATTCTACCAAACTGCCTACTGGTCAATAACATCATAAAAAGTTGGTTATAACTTAATTTTCCCAAGTAACACGCACATTTGTAAAGGCCGGCTGAAGCTCACTGACTAGAGCTACGTTGAATGTGTATGGCCTGTGTTTAAGCAATAGAGTGAGATGACGTGAAATGGCTATGTGTGCGCATGAAATCACAGTGCTGCTGTGAGGACCTGGAAGCTCCTACAACCGAGCAAGCCAAGGTAGCTTTGACTAGACGAGCAAGCATCGGCCTTCGATACACAATGCAAAGCTCAATTATTGCCGCGCAAACTTAAGACGTCTTCTGTCTACAAAAATAAAAGCCTAAATGAAATGCTTATAAATGCATGTATTTATTAACAAATAAATATTACTTCTTTCTCAATTAATGAGCTTCGAGAATGGAGAATTCGCCACTGCAGCTATCTCTGATTAGCTTCCGACAGGGCCGGCTCTAGAGACGGTGCAAGACATGCATTTGCAAGGGGCGACAAGTTTCTTTGGGGCGGCAAAGTTGGCATAAACTATATGAAAAGTAGTATATTTTTCATATAGTAGTATATGAAAAATATACTATACAAAATATAAGGGAGAAGGGGCGACATTTTGCTAGGGGCGACTCTGGCTACCAATGGAGACTGAACTGCTCACTCAATTTCCAAAGGCTGGATAGAAGATAAAATGCCTCGCTTACTCTCTTATAAGAAAATAAAAGTCGTTAACTGATATAATTGATAAAGGATTCAAAGGTACCTACAGTTAATTGTATTGGACTAATTAAGATGAGCGCTGAAGTGCTATGCAATCTTAAAATTTTGATGTATCAATAAATATACAATGATACATCAAATGGATGTGAATTTTGTAGCAGAGCCAAAATGATATATATTGACACCGAATTGACACCACCAATATACAAAAAACATCAGCTACCGCGTGTTATTCCCACATAGGGAGTATGCGATGGGATTTTAGGCCTATTTAACTCTTGGAGACTGAGGAGAGGTTTGATGTCTGCCTGTAGCCAATCAGAGATAGCTGGCTCAAGGCTATCACTAAATACACATGACATCTGGTGAAGAGAGGCAGCTGACATGTGTCACCATTTCTTCTTCCCTATTCCTTACGCTATGTGTACTGTCTGAAAATAGTGTAGATTCTACCGTCGATTTTGTCGAGTTTACAGGACGCCAAAACTCGAGTTTCCAGATAGAAATAACCCACCTGCGTGTTCCAGATATCGACTTATTCGGGAATGGTTCGAAGAAAAAAAGTAAACGTTCCTCTAGTGCAGTGTTTCTCAAAGTGTGTGGTACACGTACCCCCGGGGGGTACGTGAAAGGTCTTTTTGGGATGCGTGGCAATTTTCGGCTATGGATTATTAACACATGGAATCATTATTAAGGGAGAAAAAACGAATTGTTTCAAACGTATATATTTCTCAAGAAATTATGTATTATGTATGAATTCTCCTACTCAAATTGTGATAAGTGCTTCATTTGAATAGTTTGCAAATTCGCTGGCGATCACTCGTGAATCTTCGTTCAGCTTCGTATATGAACGCACATTGCGTACCTGTGTTGGATTCTGAATATATAGAGATTTAAGTAATTATTATTTGCTTCAGAATCCAACATGATCTTCCATCACAAAGGCTAGACTTGTAAATATTATTTAATGTAAACAACTTATTTTACAATTTAATATTCATATAACTACCTTAATTTTGTCTAATATTTAATTGATTAATCAAGGATATATGTATTAATAATGAAAAGACTGTATTAAATATTATTAAGCTATTTTAATTATTACTATGTTTATACTCTCAGGGGACCCTGGGTGGCGGATAGGGGAGCCCACCATGTGTGTGTGTGTACATGCGCGTGCGTGTGTGTGTGTGTATATATATATATGGTGGGGGTAATTTGGATTATAATACGATTTTATAATATAATATGCGCAGAAATCGTAAAAAGTAAGCACTTGAGGAAATTATTAATTATCCAGACTGGACCAAAAAAAAAAAAAAAAAAAGGCTAAATCCGCGAAAGTTCTAGCTTGAAACAGGACATTCAATAGATCATCCGCACTTCCCCATTGTAAATATAGACAAAAGAGTTTTAAATTATTTATAGAAAATTATATGTTAACAACGTTTGCATTTGCGTTCTAAACATGTCGTTTCACACACTAAATAGATGAATCTCAGAAAACAAAAACAGCAACTCATGACAAGTGATAATATTCAGTTGTATTGGATGACACAATAACAAATCACAGCCACTGATTTCCGGGTGCAATTGGCCCAGCGCATGCACTACTCGCCTTCTGGATGGATTAAAACCACTGCAAACCTAAGAATTTAACCTGTTGAATGATCTGTACATCTTTTCAAAGGACTCAAAGGGGTGCCACCTGGTCACTATTTGTAAACTGGGTTACTAATGCGAATGTGGTGAATATTTATGCGTCGAAAGTATCCCCTTCATGAAGCATTAGTAGAGTGTTATATATATATATATATATATATATATATATATATATATATATATACCTATTTTATAACAGAGGTTCGGGCATGTCCGAAAACTGTGCAGAGCTACCTAGAGATGCCTAAAATGTGGTGAGGGTCACCAAACTACTCCTGCACCAAACCCAGATCTCACATCTGCTTGCTGTGCCAACTGTAGAGGACCACAGCCCTCTAATTACAAGGGTTGCCTTTTCCATCCAAAAAACCGTGGATCAACAAGAACTAACCACGCTCCTACAAGCAATGACACAACACACAACCAAGCAGTTCGCCCTCCAGATCATAATACCTCACATTCGACAACACAGGAAGGCACTCGATCCTCATCCATGTCCAAATCATATGCGGATGCGTTAAGAACCCAGACTTTTTCATCACAAGAGCGAACAAGCTCTAATCTCACATCAGCTTTAACCTCGTCACTTGCAACAATGCTGCATGAATTCAGCAAAGCAAGCACTTCACCATCCTCCAGAAAAAGATTCTACCTCGAATTCAATCCATATTAACAGCTCTCTATAATGTTTAAAAAATTTAAACCAAATTCTCTCATGATAACAGCATGGAATGCCAATGGCTTAACAAATAAAATTCTCGAGCTGCAAGAATTCGCAAAAAGATGCAATCTAGACATAATCTTGATCAGTGAATCCCACCTCAGACCTTCAAACAATCCAAAACTAAGAGGCTATATTTTATACAGGACAGACAGACTTAACTCTAGTGGAGGAGGCACAGCTGTTTTTATCAAAAATTATTTAAGCCACAATGCACTAACTAACCTCCAAACCCTAAACCTTGAGGTGACCGGTGTGGAGGTGCACGCCAATAACGCAGGCAAACTCAAAATCTACGCAGCGTACAACCCTCCCAGTATTCCACTATTGACAGCAGACTTAGACTCCATCCTCGGCTCCACGGATTCCATAATTATAGCAGGAGACCTGAACTCCAAACACACGGCCTGGTTCAGTTCGTCAATCAACTCCAAAG
Organism: Typopeltis vanoorti; assembly: GCF_054136105.1. Taxonomy (NCBI): domain Eukaryota; kingdom Metazoa; phylum Arthropoda; class Arachnida; order Uropygi; family Thelyphonidae; genus Typopeltis; species Typopeltis vanoorti. The sequence goes on along the minus strand of NC_143571.1, from coordinate 92,737,953 downwards.
GCCGTACCTTATTCAACTATACGTTACTCAACTCATCAATAGTATCTGGACCCACTGAGCCCACACACTACAGCCCATCAGGAAGTTCTGATGTATTAGACATAGTTATCCTCAGAAACATCAAATATCAATACCAGCTGGAGACAGTAGAAGAGCTTAACTCAGATCATAATCCCATCCTACTTGGGTTAGGACATCAAGATCAGCTCTCTCCCCATCATTCTTTCATACCATGGGACAAGCTCTCTAAGGATCTCCCAGTCCACATCGGTCCGACCCCTGTCATTCGTAAAAAAGAAGAAATAGATCAAGCTGTAAACAATTTAACTAGGCAAATCAACTCAGCAATAGCATCAGTCACTCAAACTACTGTCTTCCACGCTCCTCACTGGATCGCAGAAGAGATAATGGACCTGACCAGGGCCAAAAATAAGGCCAGAAAGCGATATCACAATACTAGAGCCCCGCAGGATAAAGCAACCTTAAACACTTTGAACAGACAGGTTCGAGAAGCCCACCAGATCCACAGAAACTCGAAATGGGAACCTAAACTCAAAAATCAACCCAGAAGATAACTCCATGTGGAAGTTTGTAAAATCTCTTCGTACCAAAAGACAATCACTTCCCCCTTTAAAGACCAATCTTGAAATTGCACACACAGATGAAGAAAAAGTAGAAGCCCTAATTGACAATCTGGAAAATCAATGCAGCCCATCTTATGCAAATATAAATATCAATCTTATTTACATAGTTCATCGTAAAGTTAGAAATGCACTAAGTCAGCCTAAGGATGATTCAGAAACCATCACCCTCACATTACCAACAGAAATAATAAATATTATTTCCCATCTGAAGAATAAAAAGGCCCCCAGCCCTGACGGCATTACCAATAGAATAATAAAGCTACTCCCACGGAAAGCCATAATTCATCTAGTTAATATTACCAATTCCATTTTAAGATTCCAGTACTTTCCCACAGATTGGAAAATCGCGGACATTTACCTCTGAAAAAGCCTGGCAATAACTCACAACTTCCCCAAAGCTAAAGGCCCATCAGTCTTGTTTCCTGTCTTGGCAAAGTAATAGAAAAGGTCATCCTATCAAGACTACAATCAGCAGTGAACCAACAGTAAATAATCCCAAATGAGCAATTTGGGTTTCGCAAAGCTCACAACATGGTGCAACAAATTCACCAACTAACAGAACATATCACTCATGGTTTTAACTGGCACCTTCACACTGCTGCTGTGTTTTTGGATGTTGCCAAGGCCTTTGATAAGGTCTGGCATCAAGGCCTTATCTTCAAACTAATTGAAGGCAATATCCCAATTAAACTAGTGAAACTCATATATTCATATATCATGAAAGATACATGCAAGTAAAACTCAACGGAATTGTTTCTTCAAGGCGCAAACTTCTGGCGGGAGTACCTCAAGGTTCTCTTCTGGCCCCGAATACTTTTCACAACTTACATGGCAAATATTCCTCTCAATCCAAGAACAACTACTACGGCCCTTTATGCCGACGACACCGATATTCTAGCTAGATCACTCAGCCCTCGCCTAGAAATCACTAGACTCCAAGGAAGTATCAATGAGCTAGCAAACTGGTTTACCAACTGGAGGATTCAAGTGAACTCCTCAAAAGCTCAGCCATAATGTTTTCAAGAAGAAAAATCTGCAACAAATAAGACATCCTGCTCTCTGGTCAAAAGATCCCATAGCAATCAGAGACCAAATATCTTGGTGTATTAATGGATAAGAAACTCCTTTTCAACAAACACATCAATCTCATTTGCTCCAAATCTTCCAAAGTCATAGCTCAGCTCTACCTATTGATCAACCGTAAGAGCAAATTGAACCTACATAATAAATTGTTTCTTTACCGGATGGTAATACGTCCAGTCATTACCTACGCCTCACCATCATGGAGTCACACTTCAAGATCAAACATTTCAAAATTACAGAGAATCCAAAACAAATACCTTAGGATGATCCTGGATGCACCGTGGTTCGTCAGAAATTCACAGATTCACCGAGAAACCGGCACTCCATACATCTCCTCCCTTCTTCGTGATCTTGCAGAAAAATTCTTCATGAAGTCAAGTTCACATTCAAACCCACTAATAGTACAAGCTGTCAATTACAACGAGACTGATTACTACAAATACAAAAGACCGAAGGCTATTCTTCTCTCAACCGATCATAGCTAACACAACTGCCCCCAGAGGGCGAGCTTAATTGCTCACAAATCTCCCACTCCCAAACAACTCTCATTACAGATAAAGGGGAATATGAAAAGCACTAGTGCTTCACCCATCATGTCAGTAATGTTATTAGTAATGGTATTGGTAGATTTTTTGCTTTGAGTTGAGACAATATGCACAGTCAGAGCAACAACAACAGCAAAAAAAAAAAACTCATGCAAAATTCTCCTATCTGAAAAAGTTCCTCTGTATTAATCTTGTAAAAATACTTCAATTAATTTATGTCTCTATCATATCACCCCATGCTGTTGGCACACTCTCCCTCGATGACTCTGTTGACTCCCTGGAGGTGTCAAATAATAATAATAATAATAATAATAATAATAATAATAATAATAATAATAATAATAATAATAATAATAATTCATTTCTTTAAAATTTTCAAAAATTATATTAAAGTCAGTTGGGCTGATTTTAATAGAATAGTGAATACAGGGACTTACTAAGGCTGTATAGAAGAAGTATAATAACCTGCTTGTCTCCGTTCATCGGGGAATTCTTCAGTAACCAGGTTATTCGCTGAGTTTCAATACCCAATTTAGCAATATTCCCTATAAACTCTCCACTAACACCACCAAATCCCTAGCTTCAACAATTTCCTGGAGTATATTTCCACCACTGTGGTATACAGCCTATAATTGTTTCACTCCAACATGCACGACTTTACACTTTGCCAGATTAAACTGATATCCATTCTCCTTTGTCCAAGCTGTCAGTCTATCCATACTTTCCTGCAAACTTTTACGTCAACTTTATTAACTATTGTTGTACGCAATTTAGCATCATCAGCAAACATCTCAGATCCTTTCCTCTATCGTCAATATGCAAATTAAATAGTAACAGCCCAAGAACAGAGCTCTGTGGCGCAGCATTTGTTACATGCTTTCTACTGCAGTATATTCCTGAATAAACTACTCTCTTATATATTCTTCTTCTTCTTCTTCCTTTCCAGGCTTATAGGCCAAGTGGTCTGTTCCGGACTCAATTCCATCTTTTTTTACTCTATTATATTTCTCCATTAGCCATCTCTTATCAACTTCACCAACTTTATATTTTCCCCACGTGCTGACTTTATTTATTAGATACATTAATTACATGGTATTCTATTAAGAGCCCTTGCAGAGTCCAGAAAAATCCCTGCAAACCCATTATTCAATGAACAAAGTTCTGGTCTTCGAGTCTCCTTTATGCAGTGGAACTATTTTCTCTTCTTTCCGGCGCCTGCCTTGGAATTAATTCAGATATGATTCGTAGTCAGAGGCACAGCCAATTACATTGCACACTCTCCTAAATCTCGGGCTGGTAAACCATTTAATCCTAAAGATGTATTAATACCAATGTTCTGTAATATGCTATGTACTTCCAGTTGTATTTAACTCACTTTCCATATAAATCTTTGACTCTCTTTTTACTGCAGTTTCTCCACCTGGATGATATACTCATGCAAAGTGTTCCCCTTGTAATTGTTGTTTCTCGTGATTTAGATACTTCTCTTTTTAAATAATGAAACCTGTGGTGCGATCATAATTAAATGAAACACACGTATTAACCACAGTGAAAATTATTTAATTGGAAATATTTCATCCTAAGTATCTTCGGACACCATAAGTACAGTAGTTTTAAACAATAATAGTAGATTATTGTCCTAAGATACTTAGGATGAAATATTTACAATTAAATAATTTTCTCTGTGGTTAATACGTGTGTTTCTTTTAATTAGATACTTCTCTGCTATCGGTATTCACTAAAATCATTCTGCACGAATTCGTTTTCTTGCAACATACCGAACGAACCTTTTGGGATTATCTTCGGCGTCTATAGGCTAATTTCGTTTCATATTCTGATTTTTTTTCCTTACCACACTGGTTACCCTTGTGGTCTCTGCCTTGTACTGTTCATTGTGCCCCTTCATTAAGCTGGTGGTCACCTTTTTCCTCGAATTCCCTCCACAAATTTGTCTTTTTTTGTGGCTCCAGCTTAATGGTGGTTTTCATCCATTTAACTTGCACTTGATTTATTCTCCTGATGCTAGGTCAGCAGTTTGCTATTACTTCCCTGACCCACACCTTCCTTACTACCATCATCCATTTCATGCAGATTCACATGCCATGACACTGATCCAAGCAATTTCTTAAGTTTGACATATTTATGAGCTGCCCTATAAATCCACATATATCTCATTTTAACTGAAAATTCTACATATTTATTCACTCCCCAGGTCAAGACCATATGACCACTCTCACAATTAGTGGCAATGTGGTCATATTTGTTATGGACAATTTCTCTGATGTCTTTAATGCATCTAGCACTCTAAAAACAGTATACTCCATGCTACCACAAGTAATTATTCCTTAGTAACTGCATATCCATTTCTATCCTCCCATGTGTCCTTTCCTCCTTCCATATATGGTTCCATAGTTGAAATCCCACATAATAATTACTCGTTCTCCACTCATCAGCTTATTTGCCGATACCTATTGTTCCTATCATCTTGTACATCCAGAGATCTACAGAAGCAACCAAAGTACATATTTTTTTCCCCTGACCGCTAGCTTACACCAGATGGCGTCAAGTGAATTTTTTCACCGACCTATAGTTAGACTTCCACTTTCTTCGCGGTTGTAGTTCATTGATTATCATCAATAATACTTTTCTCCTGATCATTTTCTCTCATTCCTATACTCAACTGCATCGCCGGTATCGGTCTCCTTATTTTATACACATTGTATAAAATATTGCCAATTAAATTACTGATAGCCTTGGGTTAGCTATCTCTGATTGGCTTCCAGTGGTGAATGACTGAATTGCCCAATCATTCTCCAGAAAGTTAGACTGTTCTCTTCTGTCTCATTTGGCTGTTCTCTTTTCTTTCTTAATATTCAATTTCATGTATAAGATGTCTTTAACGTCAAAAACTTAACCATTTTTTAAAGGCCACTTTTTATTTAAAATTTTTATTTTTATTTCATTGTTACATGTATGTAATTTATTTTTATCATATTTTTAAGTGTCTAAATTTTCATATGCTGCTGATATAATAATTTCTGTTATATTATTACCATCTTTCTCGATGTCTTCATTTTCTTGTATTTTTTCTAACTAGTTTTTAATCTTCTATTGGTATAAATTTCTTAAACTGAATTCGTTTAGAAGTCAGAAAAAAAAAATCAGCTAACGCCTTTTTTTATTCCCGTATCTCCACTGGTACCCAATCAGAGAGATGGCCCAGGCTATCACTAATTAAGCGGTACACAGTGAAGAGAGACGGCTCAAATGTGCCGCCATCTCGTGGTCCCTAACCCTAACACAATATATTTAATGTCTGAAATAATGTGGGTTCTACGGTCGATTTTCTTGAGTTTACAGGACGAAAAACCCGAGTTTCCGGGAGGAAAAACCTGCTTGCCCGTGCCAGAGATCGACTAACTCGGGAACCAGTCGAAAAAAGGCTTAGAAAAATTTCCTCTAGTCGCCGACTAGACTCGAAACCAAACCTTCCTTCGTGCGGCCAAGCGCGGTGGTATGCAAACGCCACATCCACTGAGCTACACTTTGATTCTCTAGTTTGTTTATACATAATACAGCTAACGCCTTTTTATTCCTATATATATAGGGAGTAGGCAAGTTTGTTTATTTATTTATTTTATTTATTTATTTATTTTTGGTGGAAACCTTAATTTTGTCTGCACTAAATAATGATCAGTATGTATTTCTAGTCCTTGCTTTTTCATTTGCAATAAAGTAGTCTATTATTGATTTTTGTCTTCAATAAATGAGTCGTTTTCCATTTTTTGTTTACTGTTGGTTCTCCAATCTTTTCTATATTATTATTATTTTTTCATTCCTATTCAGACATTAAGATCTTCCCCCAATAATTATAAGAAAAAAATTTAAAAAAATCAGCTAACGCCTTTCATTCCCTTATAGGGAGTAGGAGAGGCCTTTATACCCTATCTAGTTTTTCGAGACTGAGTGGGCAGTTCAATCTCCACCGGTAGCCTATCAGAGATAGCTGCCCATGTCTATCACTAATTATAGTAGCCACCGATGAAGAGGCTGGCAAACAAGTGCTGCCATCTCTTAGTATCTAACCCTAACAAGATATGTTACTGTCTGAAATAATGTGGATAGTACGGTCGTTATTCTTGAGTTTATGGACTAAAAAACCCGAGTTTCAGGGAGGAAAAACCCACCTACCCTTGCCAGAGATTGACTAACTCGGGAATCAGTCGAAGAAAGGCTTAGAAAAAGTTCCTCCAGTCGGTGATGAGACTTGAACTTAAGTGAACTTAAGTCTGACTTCAAGCGACCAAACGCATAGGATGCAAGCGCCACTTCCACTGAGCTACACAGGCCTCTTATATTGTCTGTTTTTATTTAATTTTTCATATATTCCTTGTAATTCTGAGCCTGTGTAACTCAGAACTTAAGTCTGACTTCAAGCGACCAAACGCATAGGATGCAAGCGCCACTTCCACTGAGCTACACAGGCCTCTTATATTGTCTGTTTTTGTTTAATTTTTCATATATTCCTTGTAATTCTGAGCCTGTGTAACTCAGTGGATGTGGTATTTGCATACCACGGCGCTTGACCGCACGAAGGAAAACTTTGTTTCGAATCTAGTCGTGGACTAAAGAATGAATTCAAGTCTTTTTTCGACCGGTTCCCGAGTTAGTCGATCTCTGTCACGGGAAAGCAGGTTTTTTCTCCTGGAAACGCGGGTTTTTCGTCCCGTAAACTTAAGAAAATCGACCGTAGAACCCACATTATTTTACACATTAAATATATGTGTTAGGGTTAGGAACCACGAGATGGCAGCACTTTCAGCCGTCTCTCTTCACTGCATGCCACTTAATTAGTGATAGCCTTAGGCCAGCTATCTCTGATTTGCTGCCAGTGGAGAATGAACTGCATACTCAGTCTCCAAAAAAGTTAGACAAGGCTAAACGACCTCCCAATATACGGGAATAAAAAGGCATTAGCTGACTTTTTTTCCTTGTAACTGTTTTTTTTTTAAATTCGTCGTTTTCATCTTCTTTTCCTTCTTATACTGCAACAACCCTAAAATTTGCTTTATTTAATTTTAATCGTACTTCTACTATTATTTCGTTCCAGTATATATAATGAGTTAGTTTTGCTTTAATTGACTTATGGATCAAAATCATTATGCCAGCTTTTGAAGGCATTTGTTTGTCTACTCCACTATATACTAACCATTTGCCGGCCTGGTTGGCCGAGTGGTTAGCGTATCCGCTCTCCAGGCAAAAGGCTGCGGGTTCGAATCCTGCCGTGTGCATGGATGTTTGTGATTGTAAAAATACTAGTGGTGGTGGTCGGAAGTAGATGGCATTGGTGTACATGGGGTAGTTGCGGTTGGTGGAGTGGTAGAGATGGAGAGTTGTAGAGTAGGGTCCCCCCCCCCCCCGATGAGTCTTTGGACTCCCTGGAGATGCTATGTAATAATAATAAATATATGATATGATAATTAGTGTTTCTTTAGGTTTTTTTTTATAATTTCTGTAAAACTGCAATTTCTGTGTTTTGTTTAAATTGTATCTCAGCTACTTCTTTATGTGCTATGCTTCTAATGTTCCCTGTAGCATACTTCACCAAGTTTTTCCTTTTCCAAAGTTTGTTAACCTTTTCCAATTTGCGGTCATTTCCGTGTTTTCAGTGCGGTTTAGATTTCTTTAAGACTTAAAACTAATATGTGTTTTTCCCTATTCAAGTTACAAGCATCGCAATAGGTATCCTAATGGTGTGATAGTATTCTACTTCCGCTTTAGGGCAACTAAAATGCAGCAGCCTCGATCTGCTCTAATAGCAACGGGGATGAGAGAGAGTAGAGGAAAGTGGAGTAGAAGACCAGTCAACAGATATAATATACAAAGGGTATGTTGTGGGAAGTAAGATCAGGTATCTCGGATTTTTGCCATGCCCGTACTCACCAATGCAAGCTCCTGAGAAACTGTAAAAGTAGAAATTATTCTTGAAGATGAAGATAACAGAACCCGAAAAAAAAGTTGAAATATTAACTGATTACATGACTTATTTAGGATATTACAAAATCTTACCATGAACTTTATAATGGCATTACAGGGATAATTGCGCATGCGTTTGTGAATGTACAAGATAGCGAACTTCAATTTTAGTCATCAGTTTTTATCTCAAAAACAGTGGGAACGTACCACGGAATGGAACGAGGTTAAGATAGTTGTATTATATAATGGCAGTTCCAAGTCAAAGCTACCAAATTAAAGACCTCCCGCTCGCTCAGAAATGGGAGTGAAGGTTTGGAAGAAGTTGCTTAACAGAGTGGCGGTGGAGCTCGTTTACACTATGATAGTGAAGTATATGTAAGAAATGATAAAACTTGTCATAAGAATACATATACCCTTTAAGGAAACATGTACCACAATCGCGAATTCTTCTCCTACAGCACCACGAAACAATCGAACATAAAGTTGAAGACCTTCGGCACAATATTGTTCACTTGTCATAGTAGTCTCTTTTCCCACAACTTGTAGGTCGGTGTGTGTCTATTGAGTATATTGCCACCCAGCACCTCCGTATCTATCTCTTTCAAAAACATTCTCGCAATGGTAAGCAGTACTAATTTCACGCTGGATCGAGTGTCATTTAGAATGAGAAGAAATACTAAAACGACTCTCATTTGTAAAGAGTACATTAGATGCCTCATTCAGATGAAGATTTTGAAATTGCTGTTCTGTCAGAGAGTAATGCGAACACACCGGTAGGATTGGATGAGGTACGTTCGCGTGCTCTGTGAATGGGCAAGAGAATTGGCAGTATCTCTGACGAAATTGCTTAATCGGTCTTAGCTCTGACAAAGTTCCAAGACATTGGAAGGAGGATAAGATAGTTCCATTACATAAAGTTGGTTTTAAGACGTATATAGCCGATTTCAGACCGATCGGTATCTTAAGAATAGTGGTTATGGTGTTGGAAAGTTGGTTATGAGAATTAGGAATGGATGGAGGCATAATATACTCTATGGCGGGGAACATGACTTTCTAAAAGGAAAGTCTAGCCTGGACTGCCTTGTGCTCATATACCTTGCTTTGCTGAATTTTCTTTTCCAGTATCTCCCTCAGATCATTAAAACAAGAGCGACAGCTAACCCACCCCCTTTCACGGTTCATATTGAAACTCACCGAACCAACCTCACTGCTTCCTCTTCTATTCCATCTACTTCTGTCCTTTGGAACAGTCTCCCCCACTCTGCCTTCCTCAGATATTACAACCTTGAGTTGTTCAAGCAAAATGTGAAGAGGTCCTCCTTTTTTTTTTTTTTTTGGATCTATTCTTCTTGCCCACACACGGCACTAATACGTTATAGGTCTTGTGGCCTTTCATGTGTAATCAGATATTTAATAGAAATCTCTCACTAACACAAATTATTTGTGGGCTGACTACTGTATCAAGGCCACAAACTCTGCACCATCTTTCCTAATACTCGTTGCAATTGTGTATAAGTACAGTAGCTTTTCCTTTTCTTGTCACAATCCCTTATCATTCAAATAACTTGATTCTATTGGTCCTATTGAAACTATCCGTGCATCTCTAGTCTTCCTTTGTCCTTCATTTCACCCATTTTGATATTTTAAACTGATGGTCTCATCTTCCAGTTTTCGTTCCCCTGACTTGCTACACGTCGTTCTCCTCCTCCTCTCATGAACAATCTACCCAGCTTCACACTACCCGTTATGCTACAGTTATAGTTCATCTGATATTTTATTTTATTTGATTATATTATATTACAGTAGCGCCTCAGGATTTAATCTTGGGGGGAGGGGCGAGTTGAGTAGACGATTTGCGAATATACACTACGCATCGCATACGACCTATGACTGAGCATCTGCAATGATCGCTAATTCATAAGTAGTGTAGAAATAGAAGACACGGCACAACATAAATAAAAAATGAATTTTAATTATGAAAAGACTTTTGAAAATTTTCTATTGTTTTTTTTCCTTTTTCTTTGCGGGGAGCCTGGGCCCCCGCAAAGAAAAAGGAAAAAATACTTTTCTCATTTTTGTATTTAATTAAAAAAATTAAAGCCTAATATGCTATTATTTTTAGATGGCGTTGGTATCATTTGTTATTCAAACTGTTATTTGAGCGGGTTGATGTAGTTTGTTATTGTTTGTGTGATGTGCGATTTCAATCATTCGAAGGGAGTGTTATACGAAATGTTTGTAATGTACGACTGCTTCTATAGCTACAAATCTGTTATTGAATGACAATGGAAACATGATTTATTGTACTTAATTTAATAATATGTCATTATCGCATGTTAGTTACAGTTCATCTGATGTACCAGTATACACAAGTTTGCCTCCTGATGTGGAGGGTCAGACACGATGTTACTTATGCTTATATGTACCATATATTTCTCTGTTTCAAAAATGTGATATAAGTCCTTGGGTTAGGATTCAGTGGTTTAAAGAGCATACAGAAGGAATTATTCTAATACCACATAATTTAGACCAACCGTCCAATAATAAAGAAGCACGTACAACTGCCAGATATGCAATTTGTTGTGGACCCCGTCAATTTTCTGCCTATATGAAGGAATGTGGAAGCTTGAAAATCCATGTTATATCACCTCTATCAGGAAAGCTCGAGGGTGAAGCTCTAGTGGATGATTTACCTCAATTATTTCCAGGATCACCAGTTGCTGGTGTATATTCAATAAAGTCATCAGGGAAAAAAATTGGTGAAATGTATATCTCAATAAATTTGGAGAATATTTTGACTGGTGATATGCCCACACCAGATATTATGAATGCAGATCATGAATTGAATAAGTTTCATGTATTGGAAAGTGCTGAAAACAGTAAAATTGATAATCTTGTTGATGATTCTCTCAGCATTATTCTAAATAAAGCAAAAATGCTGCAAAAGTCCATAAGCATTTCACCGTTAGAGACATCGCTAGCACTGATGAATGATCAGCTAAAAGACTGTACATTAAGTAATGGGCTTTTAGTAGATCCTAAATATATATTAGAAAGTATATCATCCTCAGAACTTACAAAAGCAAGAATGGCAGTAGAACCAGTTGAGGAAATTTTATCATGTTTGTATGATGATACAGAAAGCACTGCTGATATTTCAGCTTTTTCCCTGAGTGAAAATGTTATTGATGCTCTTTCTTGCTTTTCTGAATTAAATGTGGACTCTGAGAAGCATGATGCTTGTCACAATACAGATGATGGGAGTAAACCATATCTGCTGAATACACATAAGAAAATAGAAGGTTCAAAAAAAGTTTCATTTGCAGAAATAACAGAAAGGTTTTCAGGACCTTCAGGTGGGTTATCAGAGAATAGAACTCTTTTACAGCAGATGAAGTTTATAAAAATAAGGATCTTGTCTTTAGCCCTTCAGAATAATTTTTTTCCAGCATCAGTGTTTAAGCAGATTGAAAAACAGAAATCAATTACATTTGTTGTAATAGTAACTCTTCCATTCACTTGTGGGAGAATAGCTTGGGACCAAAGAGGTCACAAGGTACGGTCTCAGGAACTAGTATATGTGTCAAGAAAAATGAGATATGGTACTGTAAAGTTTGATCAAGATATTATAGTGCCATGTACTATAAGTAGTGCAGACTTGCATAATGTTGCCAATGAAAATTTGCTCTTTGCAGTAAAAGTAAGAATACATGATGTACGCAGAGTAATTACTTTGGGTACAAGTAGCATAAAATTTGGCAAAATACTGTCATCAGAATCATTGTCACTGGAATGTAGTTTATCTGTTCACTGTGATGAAATCAGTTGGTCTCTTATTAGAGATTATCTACCATTATCAAGCAAATTGCAATCATTAGCAAATCTTCGAGTACAGATCATTTTAGTATGTTCAGAAAAATCTGCCACATATATGAGGGATGAAGATGGTTTGAATAAAATGGGCATTTCTTTACAGCCAGCAGAAAGTCTTGAAGCAGATGTTTCTGATGGATGTGCCACTAGATCTCGGGTTTCATTTTCAGATCATAGTGATGTGCAACATGAAAATGATACTGACATTAAAATCACCACTATTACCACAGAGCTATTCTGCCTTTTACACATTTCTGAAGGTCAGAAATTTTCTCCAGTAATTAAATTTAAAAAATTACATTTGAATTGTCGTTTATTTTCATGTGAGGTTGTGGTTCCTTGTAATTCATATACTCCCCTGCATCAGCCATCATTTGATTTCATTCAAGTTTTCCCTGTTACTAAAGATATATTAGAAGGAGTGAAAAATAAGATTATGGTTATTGAAGTGTGGGAAGGGGAAAATACAGGTAATGATATATTGATTGGATTGTGTAAAATTTCTCTTCAAGGATGTTACGTATTTTGTCAAAATATACCAAATCATTGTGCTAATGAAGAACTTGAAGTGTTAATCAATGATTTTGTTGCAGTAGTGCATCCTATATCTGAGCACTATAATGGTGAATTACATGTTTTTCTTGCCCTTGGGACATGGCAGCAGATATCGCTTTATATGAAAGTGAAGGGGTCTAAAGCAGCACATAGTTCAGATAAAAAGAATGTCCATCATTCTGATGATCATCCACAATCATCAATACAAACTTTATCCACAGATAAAATACCTATGCATCACTTTCAGGTATTATTTGAAAGAGTGTGCAATTTAAAGATAAAGGGTGGTAAAGAAAAGTTGTCTCTAATAGAATATGATTTTCCAACTCAAGAAGAAATAGGTGGATCTTTAAAACTAAGTAAGTTTAAAACAGAAAACATTAAAATGAAATCCAATACATCTTTGAATATTGACTGTAGTCATTACTTGTTTCTATCAAGTGACTGTATTGAAAAGGAACTCGAGTGTGGCCTAGCTTGTGAAGCTAGTAAAAAGGCTTATTTCAAAATATGGACAATGGCATCACATATGGAACAAAGACAACTCTTGGGAGAGGCAGAATTGCCTTTGAAAACTGTGTGTATTTTTGCACAAAGAAGTTGTGATGATGGAGATGCTGTTTGTCAGAAATTCAGTCTGCCATTGATTTATAAAGATGAATTTGGCAAAACCACAGGAACTAATAGCAAACTGTACATGACAATCAAATACCAGCGTGCATTTCCAGAACTAGCTGAATGTGAAAAAATTTATAAACAGCTTGCTCAAAGTTCTTCCGATGGTTGCATTGAGAAAAAATTAGAAAATATGCCATACAATTCAGATTATAAGTCAAAAGTGCCATTGGCTAAAGAGACACAGCCAGAAAATGCAGTAGAGTATTATGATGTAAATAAAAGATCTGGCCTATTTCTTCATGTGATTGCAGAAAGAGCACTACATTTATTTTCTGATGGACATATTGTTCCTGTATATGTAACACTACATATTTATAATGAAGAGAAGGCTCTTGGAACTAGTGACTCATGCCACAGTAAACAGCCAATGTGGAATTATCATACAAATATTATCATCCCTTCTGAAAAAATGACTCTCTGCTTCAAAATATGGAAAGTCCATGCTAATCAGCAAGATGAAGTCATAGGTTATTCTTGTGTTGATCTTACGGCTCTTACAAAAGGCCTCAAGTATGTGTCTGGGTGGTATAATGTTATAAATATGCTTAAGCAATGTGGTCAGATCAAGTTAAGTGTAATCCCATATCAGAATGTCAAATACTGCAGACATATGAAATCACATGTAACAGTTAGGACTAATCTACGTGTAGAATGTGAATATGAAAGTGATGTGCACCAAGGAATGCCTCATCTTGGTGGCGGAGATTATTTCCATGTTAGTGACATATTGCAGCCTCTTGGTATTCAGGAAGAAGACCAGATGGAATCACCTTTTCAAAACAAAACTTTGTCTCCTAATGGGAAAGGCGATTCTCTTCTAGGAACACTAAGAAAGCAATTGGATGAGCTTGATTGTCTAACTCAGACCTTTGTTCATAAACTTTCCTTGTCCCCTCTACAAAGACATTCTCAAGACAGCTTAAGCACTGTCGATCCTGTGTGTGAGGTAATTTCCTGTAATGTTTCTATGACAATGGAAAAGTTACTTGTCCTTGATGGTGGTAGGATTCCAGTTCATAATATGGTAGGAGAGCTAAACACTAATAAACAAAGTGACATCCAGACATTTGATGTAACACATAAGTTAAATGTTTTTGCAGACAGTTCACTTTTTAGTCATGACCAAAAAAAAGTGGATAGTCTGCAGCAGCCAGACAATACAGAGTGTAGAAATGATCAGTTTTTTCCTAACAATCTCAAATATAAGAGTCTAGGGAACACATCTGATATTGAAATTAGTGCTTCCACCACTTTTGAAGAAGGTATTGCCAGCAATTTTTGCAAGGATGATTGTGTGATACTATCTACTTCTGATAGTCTTCCAGCAAATAGTACGTCAGATTTAATGGAATTTGATGTGCCTAAGACTTTAGGTTCATTAGGAAAACAAGGTTCTCCTAAAGGAGATCAGAATCTTGTTCTTATGTGAAATATAGATTTTTGAGTATTTGACTATTTTGAGATTCCTGCATATCAGTTGTGATTGTGATATACCTCTGTTAATTTTGTATGGAAGACTTTCTTTGTTGAAATATTTAAATCACCGTTTCTTCTAGAAATTTTTAAGCGATGACATTTTTGTTTCACAGTAATTAATTTGATATTTATAAGCAAATAAATGATATATTTTATTACATCTGTTTTTGTAGAAACAATCATGTGGAATATCCACATTTATATACATATTCTCTTAATTTTGTGTATTTCTGACAGATAATTCACATCAAAATTTTTTAGTGAAATGTTAATATAAAAAATTATGTGGTTCAAAAGATTACATTACAAGGAATGTGTGGTTAGTAATTTCTGTTATGATACATGATAAATATGTGATATTTACATGTGACATATCACAGGACAAGGGGCCATCCTGAGAAGTTGTGAAAGGAAGTCATCAGCAAGAGGGTGAAGAGTGGTTTCTTTGCATGGAGGGTGGTTGAACTATGGAATCCATTGCCTGATAGAGTTGTGAGAATGCGAACAGTGAATGACTTCAAGGAGTGGTATGATAGATTTTGTGTTTTCTAGGGTGGGCCTAAGATAATGAGTCTTGTGACTCCATGAGGGTCCTAAATCATAATAATATATGGAGGAAAAATGTGATACCTGATGATTGAACGAAGGGGATTATTGTTCCAATGTATAAAAGGAGGCTCAAGAAGAGAACCAGTAACAATATTATTCTTCTTTGTCACTTTACAAAGATTTATGAAAGGAAAATGGCAAAAAGAAGAAGAAGAAGAACTGAACAGAGGAGGGTCTAAGAGAAGAGCGGTTTGGTTTTAGAAAAGAGCAATCAACTGTTGATTTAATTTTTGTTGCAAGGGGAATGATGGAAAGACAGTAGGAATTTGAATAAAGCCTTTGATTGGATTCTACAGGAAAAGGACTGTGAAAATTTTGAAAAGATAGTCACTAGCATTGAAAAGGCAAAACTTGAATATTAGAAGAGATTAGCCCCAAGATCCAAGGAAAATCTGAGGAATGCTGTGGCATATGGGAGTAGAAATGATATACTATTTCTGAATTTTTTTTCATGTAGCTCCTCTAATTTCAAATCATATAACATAGCATGCTTATTTTGCTAAGAAACACCCCTGGGTTTTTGATCTGTGATTTAGTGATTAAAACTATTTTGAAATAGCTAATGCATTTCAAAACATATACTTTGGGGTAAACTTGGAGTCATGTTTTTATCTTCATACTCTTGAAACTTATAAACTTGGAATCTGTTTCGCTTTTTTCATGTTTTTATCTTCATACTCTTGAAACTTATAAACTTGGAATCTGTTTCGCTTTTTCATTGCTCATTTTTACAAAACTCAGTAGAGCGCTCTTTGCATTTCTGAAGATGAAGCGATGTCGAAATGGTACATACACCTTAATTATTATTATTATCATACAGGTATCTCTATGGAGTCAGAAGACTCACTGTGGGAGTTCCATTTACTGATTCACACAATGCTTATCATCATACCTCTCCTTAAACTCATTCACCGAAGAAGCACCCACAACCACCTCTAGCAACCCACTCATCATCCTCCAAGCAAACAACAACCGAGTCCTAACATACTTGCTAACCACACTCTTACACAACTTCCACTGGTGACTGCTGGTTCTCTCCCTTCTTGCCATATACTGAAAAAATTCTTCAGTGTTAATCCTATGAAACCCCTTTAATAACTTAAATACTTCTATCATGTATCTTTTTCTTCTATCAGCTAAAATTTGAAGCCTACAGACCATCAATCTATTCTCATAAGGAGCATCCCACAGGACTGCCACAATCTTTGTCACTTGTCTCTGGATCCTCTTCACAACTTCACCACAGAATTCGAGAATCCAGATGTGGCCATATATATATGGGAACAATATCCTCTCTATACTTACTAGTTAGTGTATTCTTCAACAATCACATAATCTGATGTGATGGTTATCTTTGCAATATACCCTCTAAACTTCAACTTCCAGTCCACAATCACACCCAAGTCCATTTCCTGCATTTCAGTTCCATCAATGTAATACACAGCTTCTTATCTTTCCCAAAGTACATCGCCTTACACTTGGCTACATTAAAAGGATAGCCATTTACCTTTGCCTGTACTACAGTCTGTTTAAATCTTCCCGCAGGATCTGTGCATCACCTTCATTTACCATTTCTCTTTCTAATTTTGCATTGTCAGCAAGCAACCGAATAATTCCTGTCAGATTATTTTCTATATCATTGATATACAAATTAAACAACAGAGGATCAAGTACTGAGCCCCGTGGTACACTACTGGTCACTTGTCTTTTCCTGGACTCAACTGCTCCATAAACCACTCTTGATATCTGTCCATCAGCCACCCTCTAATCTGAAATACCAGATTCATCCATTCCAATTTGCTCCAATTTATGCAATAGAGTTTTATGTGGAATCTTGTCAAATGCTTTTGCAAAGTCTAGCAATATCAATGAGTAGCCATCTTCATTCTAACTTCATTATAAAAAGGAAGTAAGTTACTGAGGCAAGACTAAGCCTTCAAAAAATGATGTTGTCTCTTACAGAGGGACATATTCCCTTCCTCTGCAAAATGCTCACTCAGTAATCGAACTATTGGTTTGGTTCTGTTACCTACCCCCAGCATCATCACTTTTTAAAAGTCATCTTTCCATAATCATTCCATCTTTTACTTGCCACTTAGCAAAATAACTTTATGGTTTTTTTAACCTCATCAGCTGCTTTCTCTAGATTAAAGATACCAAGAAATTATATTCTTGGTTTAATCCTTTATTCAAGTGTAAGCAAACAAAGTTTGCATCTGAAATATAATCAGGACTGGGGCAACTTGTACTCGTATATAGAAGCTAATGACTTCACTTGCCTTAATACCCCACAATGCAAAGCACATATCCTTATGGGTATGTAAGGATAAGCTGCTTTCTCTTATAATTAGCTTTGGCCTTCCTTACCATACTGGTCACCCTTCTTGCTTGAGTTATGCAAGATCATTTTTATTCATTCATCATCCTTTCTGAGGTTTTAAGTTATTTTCTGGCATTATTTAGAGGGCTCCAAAAATACCACTTACATTTGCTGGTCACAAAAAACTTTTACCTGCCCATAGTATGCCTTCTGGTGGAAGGTGTGTGCATGTGTAATTTTTTTTTGTTCATTATATAGATATATATTATTTTTATCACACACACACACACTACTTGGAAAGAGGTCAACAAACACCTACCATGGGCAATGTGCATCATTCTTGTAATACATCACATGTTTGAAGCCAGTATAAATTGGAGGAATATGATGCTCCCAAGTCATTGCAATTGTCTGGCTGAAATAGCTGTGAGAAGGGAACTGATGGAGTTTGAAAGATGATTGATAGGATGCCATGTTGCAGGCCCATCTTTTCGGCAAATTGTTGACAAATTGAGCCATCCCAGGTCAGCAATCAGTGATACCATACTGAGATGGAAGCACAGGGAGTCAATTGCAAGTGCTACCTGTATTGGATGACCTACCACTCTCACTGAAAATGACTATCAGGTGGTATGAAGGATGATATGTAAAAAGCATCATTCGTCAGCCAACACATTAAATGCGAAGTTCCATGCATCGACTGGAACACGAATCTATGCACAAAAACATTCAGAACCAAGGCACACAATGTGGGTTTCCATTGTAGGACTACAATGTGCAAGTCCCACATTATTTGAACCAACATGCAGCATTGTGTTCAGTGGGACATTGAAGCTTGGAAACTTGTGTTATGGAGTGAAAAATCACCCCACACACTCCACTGAACAGATGGATGGGTATGCTCAGTGAATGTTTCTTACCTGTTTGGTATAAATTATTAAACAGATAAATTAACAAAAAGGTAGGCTAGAGATGACTTGATAAATTAGAACAGAACAGTGTTCATGGTGGCCAATACATTAACTTTTGCTTAGTGTTTCTATAGTGAGGGTTTGCTGGAGAACTTGAAGTTATATGAGCCAAATGTGTGTCATCCATAATGCCACTGATTGTTTAGATTAGGATTGTTGATCAAAATTTAAGGAAGCCTGTGATATTTTGATCAACATTGGTGGCATAAAAATCTCAAGAATATGGATGCACATATTCAGCCACATAATTTCTTTTGAAGTGTTCTTCAGCAAACCCTCACTTTTAGGGCTCTTAGCAGTATTTCATGTATTAGCCACCATCAATACTACTACGCTTTTTCTTAATTTATCGAGTAATGTCTAGCTTAACTTTTGTTTATTTATGAGTTTAATAATTTCTAACCAAACAAATAACAGGATGCTAGCTTTGATGTAAGATTTTTTTTTTCTTCCACCAATGGTCAGGCTAGTAGTGTTAACAGGTGACCAAATTCATGTGATTTAGCATACTATGTGTATTGTAACATAGCTTGTTTCTTTGTTATATATGTGTGCATACTCCAAATATGAAGTATATTCTCGACCTTGATATGATGTCAAAACATCAGGTGATTATTTTGGTTTATATTATTATTATTAGCCGGCCTGGTTGGCCGAGTGGTTGGCGTATCCGCTCTCCAGCCAAAAGGCTGCGGGTTCGAATCCCGCTGTGGACATGGATGTTGTGATTGTCTGTGAAAATACTAGTGGTGATGGTCGGCGGTACATGGCGTTGGTGTAGATGATGAAGGTAGTTGCAGTTACTGCAACTACCTTCATCAGAGAGTTGTAGAGTAGGTGCCCTCCCTTGATGAGTCTTTGGACTCCCTGGAACTGCTATGTAATAATAATAATAATTATTATTATTATTCAGGCCTCCATGGAGTCAAAAGACTCATCGTGGGAGGTCCTTTCTAAGAAACACAAGTCTATCAAGACTCATCGAGGGAGGTCCCTCCTAGGAAACACAAAGTCAATCATACCACTCCTTAAATGCATTGACCGTTCTCACTCTCACCACTCCATCAGGCAATGCATTCCATGGTTCAACCACCCTCCATGCACAGAAATATTAAACTAAATTTTTTTTTCTACAACACAGCAGTTGTCTCCATAATTTTTAAAAATGAATGCTGATCACCATGCAACTATGAAAAAGACTGAAAATAGGCAGGAACACAGAAAACTGCATTTTCAGCAGAGAAACTATAGAACAAGTAAAATATTCTCAGTTATTTAGTCACAGTTTTCAATGAAGAGGGCAAATGAAATATGTAAATAGACAGCAAAGTTTAGTGTGTAACCAGCTGAATAAATTCATATGAAATAATAGAGAAATTAGCCAAAATGCTACTAGCAGGAATGCAATACAATGTTCAAACTAATTTTTGAACATTGTATATCTGTGCAAATTATTATATCTGTGGTCTAGTCACTTGATCAGTGACTAGACCACAGATATAATAATTCTGGAAAAAATTAGGGAAGTGAACATATGACATCATTGGCAGAATCATTAAGAATTAAGCTATTAGGAAGGAATAAAAATAGGGAATATTAAAGATCCAGTCTAATTTCAAAGAATCCTCACTGAAATAAGTCAGTGCATACTAACTATTATGCACTGACCAAGAGTTCAATTATGAAAACTATAACTCTCTGACATTGGATTGCTTTGGTATTGAATGAAAGTTCTTGTCCTGTTTAGGTTTCTACCTGATCTCTGAAGAGAACCAACCAATTGTAAATAGCTGGGTTGTGCTTCTTCAAGTGGTGCAAGCTAAGGCAACTCCAGTGCCAAGGATTGTATTTTTGTATTCCAATCTTTTAAAAGTTTCTACATATATTTGGCTTTGAAATAAGGCTGGATCTTTAATATCTCCCATTTCTTATTATTTTACATCACTGAAATTAAGCCATATGGCTCTTTCTTTGAAAATTACTATTAGGAAGGATCTTGACATTGCTTACATTCTTCGATGCCAACAAAGTTAAGTATAAAGGTGCATGGTCACTTAAATAGAATGGAATAGGAATGTTTAGGAAAACAGGCGTTTGAAGCCAAGATGACAGGAAAAAACCCAGAGGAAGACCAAGATGTAGCTGGTTTGTTGTATTCAGAAGTGCTTTTGAACAGCGTTCTTCAATCTTTTTACACCTGTGGACCAGGGAAAATAGAAGAAATATTTCACGGACCAGCTGACGGCTAAAACAGAAACATAAACCGATTAGATAGTATTTTATTTATTAAATCCAATGTTATAAAATTACAATTTTTAGCTACTGCGACATCTGCTGCTGCTTAGAGGTTAGAAAATTTGATATACGTGGCTGGAGCATTGTTTCTGAGAGACGAAGAAATTTTTGGCAGATTGCCACGAAATTTTCGCGGACCAGTGCTGGTCTGTGGACCACAGGTTGAAGAACAAGGCTCTAGAAGACAAAATATAAGATCTGACCATATTATAGTTCTTACAAGTGACAGACTAATTTGGAGGAAAACTGTTGATAAAGTAATAATACTGGGAATTTCGTTGTGTAGTACTGTCGATATCCTAATTTGATGATCACGATGTATGTTTCCTCGCACAACCATGAGACAGCATTACATAATCACATAGCCTTAGCATTAGTTGCAAGATGGCATAACAACTGGTGAACTTTGCCCTATGTAGTCGTGTGTATGTGTGCAGTATAGTGTTAAAAAGCCATTACACTAAACTGAAATCTATTTCCATGACATGACCTATCCATTAATTAATTACCCACACACATGCACAATGTGTGTGATTCATATAACTAGGAAATTCTGAACTTGGAATTGATTTATTTCTTTAGATCCCCCCCCCCCCAAAAGGAGCACCTTAGTGGAAAGCAATTTTCATCCATTGATGTACAAAATGTTCCTGTTTTCTGGATAAAGAAACTTCACACTAATTTCTTCTATATGGGATTACTCTTGATCTCCAAGGAGTGATCACTTTTCAAAAGTCTATCACCCAAGAGAATATCTCCGTACCTGTAGCAGTAGCTAATGCGAGTATTGAAGTTAAGAAATCAGAGGTACTTAGTATATTGCAAAATTTAAATGCGAACACTGCTGTAGGTTTAGATGGAATATCAGCCAGGGAGTTGCGTGAATGTGCAAAAGAATTGTCAACTCCTCTTACTTGGTTATTTAACTTAAGTGTGATCTCTGGTATGATCCCTAGGGAGTGGAAGGAAGGCAAAGTAGTTCCTTTGCATAAAGGTGGCTCTAAAACTGCGGTAATTAATTACAGACCTATCACCATCTCGGGAGTGGTGGTAAAAGTATTGGAAAAGTTAGTTACAGACAAAATTCAAGAATGGGTGGATTAGGATATGATACTCTATAGGGGCCAACATGGTTTTGTTAAAGGTCGATCCTGCCTTAGCAATTTATTAACTTTTTATAATAGAATGACATCTGAATTGGACAGAGGAAATGGCTACGCAGTAGCACTTCTGGATTTTGCTTAGGCTTTTGACAGGATACCCCCCATGGAATACTGTTGTGCAAATTGGAGCAGATGGGATGGATACTAAGCTGGATATGGATAGGAGAAAGGCTCTTGGAGAGATACCAGAAGGTGGTGTATGGAGGAGCAGAGTCCAGGATGAGGCAGGTGACCAGTGGTGTGCCTCAGGGCTGTGCTTGGGCCATTATTGTTTAATTTGTACATAAATGATATAGGAAATGGCTTAAAAGGAGATATTCAATCATTTGCTGATGATGCAAAGTTGGGTAGTATAGTAAAAACATCAAGCTGATGTTGAGAGTTTGCAGGATGATTTAAATAAGCTGGTAAAATGGGCAAAAGGAAATGGATGTCAGTTCATTGTGGAAAAGTGCAAGGTTATGCATTTTGGGATTAAAAGATTACTAGCTGTGTACTACATTGATGGAATGGTACTCCAAGAGATTGGTGAGGCTAAGGACTTGGGGGTGTTGATAGATAGATAGGGAGATGAAGTTCAGGGGACACATTGCTAAGGTGTCCAAGATTGCACATAGGATTACTTGGTTATTAAGGAACACACTAACATCCAGAGATAAAGAGGTTGTTATTCCCCTTTATAAAGTGTTGATACTCCCACATTTGGATTACTGTGCTCAGGTCTGGTCACCTGGATCCCTTGGAGATAAGGAGGTTGTTGAAAGGGTTCAGAGGACAGTGACTAAGTTGGTGAGTAATGTACAAAATGCTCCCTACATTGATAAATTAAGAGCTTGTGGATTGCAGAGGTTGGTCGATAGGCGGAGGAGAGGGGATATAATAGAAACAGAGCCTGCGCTAGGGTCTTTGCTGCCCGCATGCAATTTCTATCTAAGCGCCCCTGTAACGATCTGGGAGTGTGTGGTTCTTTTACGATAATAAAAATTAAAATGATTTGAAATTTCTTAAATAAATTTTGACAGAACAGCAACACATGTTGGTTCGCTAAATATAATGAACTGGCAGTGTTGACTAAGCAGAATAATCATTAAAAACCCGAATATTCAAAAAATTCTCAAAAGTTAAAGCAAATTTTGATAAAGCCACTTCACTTTAATCGTTGAATATAATGATACAGGAATTATAGCCTTCTCACCGACCTGAATCGCTAAGAAAATTAAATTGAATTTTAATTAAAGTTAAAATTTATTTGAACTAAAGTTTAAAAAATTCTTGCATTTTACAAGTTACTAAATTCTTAGTAACTTGTAAAAAATTTTTAATAATTTTTATAAGTGGAACTATCTTTTAGGAAAATAAAAGAAACTCGAGCGAGATGAGAAAATAAGAAAATAATTCAGAAATAATTAGAACATTTAATATAAGTATTCAAAAAATAACATCTTTACAGAATAACAGAAAATAAATTAAATTACATAAACATACTTGAAATTTTTTAAATTAAAATTTTAAGGTTTTTGATTTCATATTCACATAATTAGAAATAATGGTCTTAACGTCTAATTTCGCACATATATCATTTTCAATAGCTATTAACGCCAAACTAACAAGTCTTTTTTGTGACATACTTGTTCTTAAGTAGGTTTTAATAAATTTTCAACTTGGAAAAGGAACGTTCACCGTTCGCTACACTAACAGTTAAGGTTAATAGTATTCTTAAAGCAATTGAAAAGTTATGGAAAGAAATTATTGGACACAATAAAATTAAGAATATCGAAAGGGCTTTTGAATATTTAAATTATCCTTCCGAAAAATATCCCGGAAAGCACATAACTCATCATATAGTTCTATTACATTTACGTTATTATTGTCGCAGTCCTTCAAGAGAATCTCTAAATCGTCACAAATTTTTCGTAAATCTTGGTTATTAATTTGTAGTAATCTATACAAGAAATTGAAATTATCATGTTTTTAGTTCGAAACGTTCTATTAACGAACACATTGCAACGTCTAGAAGTGTATAAACCACATTCACTCTAAATTTATCTTCTGGCGATTGTGGCATTTCGTCATGATGCTCATAGTCCAATTGTCGTGTCTTCTTTCATCATCGAACTTCTGTACCAGTTTTAAATTCTTGTTCTCCATCCACCTCTTCACTGAGTTATTTTGCCGTTTTTAGAACTTCTTTAAAATTTGTATCTGATCGATACTCTTGTAAGAATATTTTTAAGTTTTCGATAGATTCTAAAGCAAGTGTAACGTTCATATTTTTGTCTTGAAGCATTTTACTCACAGGGTTTATTCTGTGAGTAAAATGCTTCAAGAGTAAATCATGCCAAGTTATAAGAGAGCAAATAAATTTGTAGTCCTTTATTTTAGCACATAACGTTTGTGCTTCATGCTGAGTTTCTTTATTAAAATTTTCATTATTTAAAATTTCAAAAAGTGCATCATAAATTTCTCCTAACTGATATCCTAGAGGCAGATTGCATTAATTTTACTTTCCCATCATGTTTCTGATGGCTGTTTCAATGTTAATTTTTTTACGAACTTTAAAAGGATCGCCCAACGTTTGCAAGAGAATTAAAAGAAATTTTATATTTCTTGAATAATTGCAAAGAAACTAATTTTATCTGCATTCACTTTGACTGCATCATTAATGATTAAATTTAGAGTATGAGCAGCACATGGCACGTAAAAAGCTCGAGGATTTTTGTTGAAAAGCAAATTTCGGAGCCCATATTTTTTCCCTTTCATATTTGCCCCATTGTCATACCCTTGACCTCGTATGTCTTCAATGGGAATGTTCGAATTTTCCAATTGTTCCATTATTGTTCACATAAACCACGTCCTGTGAAATCTGATGTATCTGCAAAACCTAAAAAAGTTTTCTCTGATCTTGACGATTCCATTGTCACAGGAAACAAAGCAAATAATAATGGTCATTTGTTCTGTTTTACTTGCATCAGGTGCGCAGTCTAAAATTATGGAATAATATTTAGATTTGAGAATTGATAATAAAATTGTATCCCTGCTTGCGTTACTTAAAGTTTCCAATATTTCATTTTGACTGTCTTTACTCAAATAGTGTACCCTATTGTTTCGTTGTAGGGCCCTTTCAACATGATTTTCCATAATGAGATCAAACATAGCAAGCAGTTCAACTAATTTTAAAATTAGTTGAACTGCCATTATTCCTTTCATATAATTTATCAGATGATCCGCGAAAAGCTAAATTTCGACTACCAAGGAATTTTATAATTTCAATCAAGCATTCTAAAACACTCCACCATTTTTCTTTTCCATTTCATGCATGCTTTGTCTCTGGAAATCAATAGTAATTTTGTTTTTTTTAAAATTTTTATCAAGTTCCTTCCATTTTAAGAAATTGTTCATGTGAGTTAAACTAGTCTCATGTCTATGTAAAGTTGTACTTACATTTCTCCAATCGTTATAACCTTCTACAAGACTCAGTAGGTGATTCAGTTGATTCTGTAGGTGTGACAAGTTTGCAACAAAAGCAAAAAACAGAATTTAAAATTTCGGAATAAATGAGCCATGTTCTTGGCACGAGCTCCCGTTTTTCATTTTTCTATTACAATACGTGTCGCCAAATTTATGACCATATGTATCTCTGGGATATATATTTTTATTTTGAACAGGCCCCATTTCAATTAAAACAACTCGTACTTTTTCATCAATATTTCCTCATTCACCTGGATCTTCTAAATTTACAGACACTAACAATGTGTTAGTTTCGTGGTCAACTACAACTAAATCTTGTTGTAGTTGACTAAATCCTATTTTTCACTTCAATCATGTTCAATTATCTTGTTCAATAGTTGCAATAGTACTTTCATGCAAACTGGATGATGTGCACGGTTCTTTGTCTCTGATTTCTGATGTATCGAGTTGGTTACAATCTGCATCAGAATATTTAAATATTTTAACAAATTTATTAAGAGCCTCCGTTTGTTTCTTAATATCTGCTTCTTTCACAGCATGATGCTTACGATTTTGTGCACCGAATAACTTTTTTTAATTTTTGATTCCATTTCTATTTTATACCCACAAGAAATTATTACACAACACGACACAGAGACGAAATAATAGTCCGCACTGTGCTACTGTCAGTAGCCTACTGAGATGCGTACCATATGACTGGTTAACTAGCAACAAATGTTTTGTACGAAAATTCGTTTCTGTGCATGAAAACCATTCACTGTTTCACTTTAGATAGATTGCAGTTGACACAACATTCTGCAGGCAAGCATTTAGCCTGCTCTAGCTGC
Organism: Typopeltis vanoorti; assembly: GCF_054136105.1. Classification (NCBI taxonomy): domain Eukaryota; kingdom Metazoa; phylum Arthropoda; class Arachnida; order Uropygi; family Thelyphonidae; genus Typopeltis; species Typopeltis vanoorti. The sequence continues at coordinate 92,711,470 of NC_143571.1, read as the reverse complement.
AAAATTGTAAACAGCCGGCTGATCAAAGAGGCGGCAATATACTTTTTTTTTTAATTTTTATTCGGTGTATCCGGCCTTATTTATTTTAATATTGATCATACTAAGAATTTTTTATGATAAAAATTTTGTTTCTTAAAAATTAACTTATGAACCGTTCCCCGTCGTAGCGGTGCCCGCATGCTCGCTTCCACCGGCCCTGGATAGAAACATTTAAATTACTAAAAGGTTTTTATAAGGTTAATGCAGGTGAAATGTTTCAGTTGTGTGATGATAGTGATGGAAGAACAAGAGGTCATTCCTGGAAATTAAGGAAAAGTGTGGTTGACAAGGGTGTGAGAACGAGGTTTTTTGCCTGGAGGGTGGTGAATGAGTGGAATGCATTGCCTGACTCAGTTGTGAGTTCTTCACCTGTAAATGAATTCAAGAACAGATATGATAGATATTGTTTTGATAGTTTGGGTCTCCCGCAATGAGTCTACTGACTCTATGGAGATACCCGTAATAATAATAATAATAATAATATATGTTGGTGCAATGGTGGACAAATGTTTACACATCTTAGGTTATTGTGTGGGAAAGTGATAAGTACAAAATATAGCTTGTTGGCTCTACATGCATCTATATCAGAATAAATTCCTCCACATAAAAGTGATTGTTACCTTTATTTGAAATACTTCTTCCATCATTCCTTAGCTTTTCATTATGCATATTAAAACATAAGCAGAGGAGCATTTGTCCTACATTCCTTTTCAGTCCAGCTACAGAGATGTCAAATCTGCACCTTCTCTTTTGTTCAGTCTACTTATTCATTTTATTTGCTTCCCTCTTTGTTATTTGTAAAATCATTGTTACATTTTTTTTCTTGAGCAAATGATATACAAAAAAGAAAAAAAAAATTAAATTCGACAAAATTATAGTTTATGATTTATTTATTCTTATGGCAAAAGGAATACAAAGCAGCTACAGAACAATGTCCAGTCTAGAAAGCTAATCCAGGGCCTTATCCATCACCTCATGTTTGTCTTGGAGGCCACCACCAAGGAATTGGTGCCTTAGGCAGTTCTTCACTATATGCATAATCGTCTGGGCCAGAGGGGAACAATCACAATAAGGGTGGTCTAACATCTTCCATTTATGTAGTAGGTAGCCACATATGCCCTGGTTAGTTCTGATCCTGTTGATAGATGACCAAATCTTCTTAGGAAGACCAAAACCAGCTGGTGGAGCACAGGGATCTTCAACCAGGAAGCCATTTGTTGGTACATTGTGGAACCAGTGTTCTCTCCACATGTCAAATGGCCCATCCTTAGATTTTTTTTGATGATAAAGTAGCTGAAGAGAGCTCGTCCATGGACCAGAAAGGCTTTCTTGATTTTAGGCAAAGCTGAGGTGGATTTATGAGAGTCTGGTGCAGGGGCAGGAGTGGGTTGCTCATTACTTTATTAAATTCTTTAATTGAGGCTTGTCTTCTCCATATATTTGGTGGAGCAATGTTAGATAGGACAGGCAACTAGGGAAAAGGGGTACTTCTTAGAATCCCACTAATTGTGTGCACAGTAGAGTTAAGCTTGGTGTCTATAATGTTAGTGTGTACACTTCTTTCCCAGACAGGGGCACAGTATTCTGCTGAAGAGATTGCAAGGGCTAGTGCAGACGACCTCAACACATCAGCACCACAACCCCAGGTTGTTCCAGCAAGCCTTGAAATGATATTATTTCTTGTTTTAATTTTATTGGACAGGTTAGTGATGTGCCTTTTATAGGTTAGGCTTCTGTCTAGCCTCACTCCAAAGTATTTTGGGTGAGGCTCGTGTTCTACCATTTTGCCACAGAAAGAGAGGTTGAGGTGTCGATTTGCCTCTGCATTGTTCAGGTGGAATACTGTGGACACAGTTTTTGTTGGATTTGGTTTCAGGTACTACTCCTTGAAGTACTCTTCCAGGATGTTCAGATCTGTGTTCAAGATTGATTCCAGGTTGGCAAAGGAGGTAGATCGGTGGAGGATCGCTAGGTCGTTGGCATACATACATTTGCTTGAGCTGGTGTGTAGTAAGTTGACACATAGAGTTTAAGGGCTTACACAGAGCCCTGAGAGGGACCATTGTGGAGGAATCTGAGTCTGCTCTTTTTTCCACCAATATAGACCCGGATCTTTCTATTGGAAAGAATAGGTTCAAAAAGCTGGACTGTTTTTTTGCACCTTATAATATTGCCTAACTTTAGAAAGAGGCCCCTGATCCAGACTGTGTCATAAGCTGATGTTAGCTCAATGAAAGTGGCTCCAGATTTAAGTTTCTTCTGGAAGCCTGCTTCAATCTGTGTTGTCAGGGCCAGGACCTGGTTACAGCTTCTTCCCAGCCTGAAGCCAGCTTGTTCGATCGGGAGTGCACTTTTGATGAGTGGTGAAATTGTTTTAAGGAGAATTCTTTCAAAGAGCTTAAAGGTGGAGCAAAGCAAGATAGGTCGTAGATTATTGACATCATTTGGATCTTTCCCTGGTTTGGGCATGACAATTATTTTGGCTTCCCGCCACAGATTTGATAGTTTTCCAGTTATTATATTTGAGAAAAGGGCAGCCAGTCAAGTTTGACCATGTTGGCCGAGATGTTTTAGAAACTAGGGGAGGATACCATCCACTCCTGTAGCCTTGCCATTCGTGGTGAGTTTTAAGGCTTCCTGTACCTCTTCCCAAGATACTGGGTGTACAAGTTCAGGGAGCTCAGGGCCCATCCTTAGATTTTTTCCGATGGAAAATTGCACAGTATTTTCCTGATAGAGCTGAGACGTATCTTGGAGGTTTTCAGTAGATGATTAGCGATTCGATCAGGAGTTACCTTCTGTTGTTTTGTGTGTTGTTGATTCTTCCCCACCTAATTTTCTCAGAAGTGACCAGCTTTTCTGGCTAGATGTGGTGAAATCAAGTTCACGGATGGTTGAGATCCATCTTTCCTTTCTGTTTTTATCGAGTATTGCTATGAGCTTCTTATCAACAGTTGGGTCTTCAGTCTCTTCATATATGGCTAAAGGTTCCTCAGTTTCCCTACTCCAACATGGGATGTATTGTTTTCTGTAGCCTCTAGGAATAGAGGCTTTGGCTGCAGTTTTGATTAGTTTAACAAATCTGGGATAGCAATTAGGGGTGGGTGGAATTGCTATAATGATTTGCTTAATAGTTTATGATGAACTCCAACCAGCTCAACACTGAGAAAGAAGATACGTTGAAAGTAGATATCATGAATTAACTTTCTTTGATTTTGTGTAAATTTGATGATTTTTTTTACCTAAGGTTCAATAAAATTGAAAAACATTGTAAGAAAGAAAAATAATGAGTCATCTAAAATAACTTCTAAGTCAGATATGTATATATATATATAAATCAGTTAATGCCTTTTATTCTCTTATAGGAAATAAAAGTAAAATAAAAGTAGGCAAGATTATTTTAGCCCTATCTAACTTTTGGAGATTGGGTGGGCAGTTCAATCTCCACCAGTAGCTAATCAGAGATAGATGCATGAATATCACTAATTTTAAGTGGAATCCAGTGAATAGAAGGCAGAGAAGTGTCACTATCTCATGGTCCCTAACACAATATGTTATTGTTTGAAATTTTGGAATTTGATTTGATATAATTTTTATGGCACAAAGACATCAATGGTCATACTGCACCAGGACACAGGGTACATATGGTAAATGGTCAGTAGGACAATTACAAACATCCAGGCTTTGGCAGGATTTGAACCCACAGCCTCTTGGCTGGAGAGCAGATACGCTAACCACTCAGCCAACCAGGCTGGCATTGTCTGAAATAATGTGGGGTCCACAGTTGATATATATATATATATATATATATATATTGTTGAAATTAGGATTTACTCGGGATGTATACATTTATAAAAATAAATTTAACTGACTAGAACCCGAGAAAGTATAACAAAAACCTTTAATAAATCACAACTAGTTTCATCGGTGCTCCGACTTCTTCAGGTGAGAAATAAAAACATAAGATATAAAATAACACGGTAAAAAATGAACTTTACAGCTTAATAAAAAGCAGAATAATAACAGTCATATTTGAATAGGTGACCGCGTGCTACCGTTGGCATGAGTAGAATGTGTGCGACAGCTAATTTTTGAGCGCCAGTACTGGATTACTGTGCTATGGGAATCGGGTAAATTGTAGCTAAGATTATTGTTTAAATGTGAAGGGTCCAGAACTATTTCTTTTGATTCGATGATTCTTCTTTCGAATTCATCCTTGCAAATATATAAATTAGTAGTGCGTTCCCAATCAACATCCACGACAAGAAGATAACTCCAACCCTATCACTCATATACAGTTACCTTTTATCAGCACCCTTACCCCAAAACTAGCTAAAATTCTAAAAAAATTCAACATAAAGACCGACTATACTACGCTGCCAAAACTTCGTTCTTTTCTGAGTCGACCAAAACCAAAACACAACCATCTGCATTTTCCTGGTGTTTATAAAGTTATGTGCAACTGTGGTCGACCCTATTTTGGCCAGACAGACAAATCTGTTTCACTTCGTCTTGAGGAACATAGACGTGACATCTCCTACAGTAGAGCACGAGCGAGCGCCCTTTCCAGTCACGTCCTTTTCTCGGCAAACTCTAACCTTGAAGAACAGCCACATCAAGTTGATTGGGAACGCACTACTAATTTATATATTTGCAAGGATGAATTCGAAAGAAGAATCATCAAATCAAAAGAAATAGTTCTGGACCCTTCACATTTAAACAATAATCTTAGCTACAATTTACCCGATTCCCATAGCGCAGTAATCCAGTACTGGCGCTCAAAAATTAGCTGTCGCACACATTCTACTCATGCCAACGGTAGCACGGGGTCACCTATTCAAATATGACTGTTATTATTCTGCTTTTTATTAAGCTGTAAAGTTCATTTTTTACCGTGTTATTTTATATCTTATGTTTTTATTTCTCACCTGAAGAAGTCGGAGCACCGATGAAACTAGTTGTGATTTATTAAAGGTTTTTGTTATACTTTCTTGGGTTCTAGTCAGTTAAATTTATTTTTATAAATATATATATATATATATATATATATATATATATATATATATATATATATATATATGTTTATTATTATTTTTTAATATAATAATTGGAAACTGATATTGAACATGTATTAGTTGATATACACTCATTCATTGTCAAAGAACTCACAACCACCTCTGACAATCCAGTCATTTGCCACTCTCCAAGCAAAAAAATTTGGTCCCATTACTAATCACATTCTTACAAAACTTCCAGAGGTGATTCTCTAGTTCTTTTCCTACTCATCATGTATTGAACATTGTTTTTTTATATCACTCTTATAGAACTTCCTTAGTAACTTTTAAGTTTCTGTTATGTCCTCACTTTTCCACCTGTAAACTAAACTTTATCATAAGTTAATGAGCGTGTTTGATAAGGGAGAATCATATACAGTGATATTCTTGGACTTTACAGAAGCATTGAAATCTAGAGTACCATATAATAATTTAGCATATAAGCTGAAGAGTATAGGAATAAATAGCATATTGTTTAGATGGATTTTGGTGAATGGCTCTGAATAATACCAACAAGGTGTATATGATGGAGCAGTGTCTCAAAAAAGAAGGGTAACCAGTTGGGTGACCCAGGGTTCTGTTCTTGGGCCCCAGCTGTTTAACTTGCAAAGTTGTTCAGAATTATAAGTAGCACTGCTGATGTTAATTCCCATCAGGACGATGAATAGACTTTTGACTTGAACAAAGGAGTGGGGTTGTAGCTTTAGCATTAATAAGTGCAACATGTTGCATTTTGGAGTGCAGAAATATAAGGCTGTGTACTATATTAATGGTGTTGTACTGCAGGAAGTGGATGAGATTTGAGAGTGATGGTTGATAGCAGCAGACTGAAGTTTAGATTGCATATTGCTAATGCTGCACATCATAGTGCTGTTATGATATGAAGTACTCTAACATATGGCAATAAGGAAGTGGTTGTGCTACTATATAAAGCACTGGTCAGCCCTCACTTGAACTGCTGTGCTCAGATTTGGTCACCTGGTTTTTAATGTGATATGGAAACATTGGAGAGGATCCAGAGACAAGTGACTTCAACCTCTCTCCATGCTGGCTATGGAGAGAGGTTGAAGAAATATGGATTGCAGAGTTTGGTGGAGAGGAGAAAAAGAGGTGATATGATTAGAGATGTTTAAGTTAGTGAGGGAATGTTATCAGATTAATCCAGAGGGGATTATAAAAAACGAAATAATAATATAGTGATGAATAAGAGTGGAGATAATGTGCAATTTTGTTTTACCTCTGATTTTACATGAAATCATTAACTGCTGCCTTGCAACTTAAATATAAACTATATACTGCTCTGTATAATGTTCCATTTACCCCATATAACTGTAGTATTTTGAAAAGCTTTTCTCTTGTCATACGGTTTCCCGGATCGACAAAACTTAAGTACAGATTGTTGTTGTGTTCCCATTATTTCTCAAGTATTTGTTGTAAAGTAAAAATCTGATCTTGACAATCTTTATTTGATCTTAACCCAGCTTGTTCTTCTCCAAGTTTCTCTTCAACAATCTTTTTCAACCTCTTTTCAAGTATGCTAGCATAGATCTTAGCTAGAACATTTATTAGCAAAATTCCTCTCTAATTCTCACATTCAGCTTTATTCCCTCCCCTCCATTTTTTTTATAGATGTGGTGGGGGAATAAATATTTTTTTACCGACCTTCTCACCAGACCTTTTGAATTATGCAAAACTTTTATACCTCCATATTTAAGCATTTCTTTAACATTTGTCATTTGATTGTTGTTGCCAAATAAAGTGATTTTCAACTTATTTAATCTTACAACCTATTTGTTTTGTTATCTACTGACCAGGTAGCATTGATAGTTAGTTTTTCTGAAATTGCATGTACTCTTGTACTGAGTACCTATTTTACATAAGGAAAATCCTGAGTTCTGAAGAGCAGAATCCATATTGTCTCTATTAAAGATTGGTTATTTTAACCTCAACCGAAAAAAGATTAATAAAGTTCTTCCCATCTTTGAACAAGATTTGAAATTAAGTATTTTCAACATAAGTGATTTATGAAAAAATCTCATCCACCAAGCAGACTGTAGTGCAACTTCAGCTAACCTCAGGACCATCTTTAGTGCATGTATAATCACATAGTGTATGCTTTACATCTGCATATTTATTAATAGGAGTCATCACTCAAGTCTTATTTTAAATGCTGAATTAATTGTTTAAACAAGTCCTATCTGATTAAATGATGCAACAAGAATAGAAAACAGAAGCAACTACTGTTAAGTGAATTAAAATTATTTCAGTTAATATTAGATGTCCAAACATCTTACTGTCCATTTTGGAATCTTGATGAGATTTAAGAGAAATCAGTTTTTAACATCACAATAATTTGCCATATTTTTATTATTCTCTTTATCTTTTGGCTTGCTGTCTCTTAGCCATTACTTATTTTCAATTCTATGTGAATCATAAACACTTGTGTGTTTTAATTAATTTTCAATTTTTATTATTATTATTATTATTCAGGCCTCCATGAAGTCAAAAGACTCATCGTGGGAGGTCCTTCCTAAGAACATAAAGTCTGTCAAGACTCATCAAGGGGAGGTCCCCCCTAAGAAACACAAAGTCTATCATACCACTCCTTAAACTCATTGACCGTTCTCGCCCTCACCACTCTATCAGGCAATGCATTCCATGGCTCAACCACCCTCCATGCAAAGAAACCACTCCTCACCCTCTTGCTCACAGTTTCCTTTCATAACTTCCAGGGATGGCCTCTTGTCATCACTCCTTCCCGCTGTTCAACCAAGTGAGAAAACTCCCCAGTGTCAACCCTGTAACCACCTCTCAACAGTTTAAAAGTCTCAATCATATCACCTCTCCTTCTATCCGCCAAACTCTGCAGTCCACATTCCCTCATCCGATTCTCATAACTATCCTTGTACAGTCCTGAGACCATCTTTGTATATTTTCCACAGTTAATTTATCCCCTTCAAATACTGGGGACCAAATCTGAGAACAATAATTCAAGTGTGGTCTGATCAGAGACTTATACAACGGAATGATAACCCTCTTATCTCTGCAGGTCAGTGTCCTTCTCATAATTGCAGCAATCCTCTGTGTTACCTTCACCACCTTTCCAATGTGTCCCCTAAACTTCAGGTTTCTATCAATCATCAACCCCAGATCTCTTGTCTCCCCAATTTCCTCCAGTATAACTCCTCCCATAGAGTATGCAGCATCTCATTGATGTTTCCCAAACCTCGAGACCTTACATTTTGCTGCATTAAACTGACACCCCCATTCATTTGCCCATCTATCTAGCTTATTCAAATCCTCTTGTAGGGCTACCACATCTGCACTATTACTAATAATCCTTCCCAGCTTCGCATCATCTGCAAACAACTGAATATCCCCTTGCAATGTCATTGATATAAAGGTTAAACAATTTTTATATATAATTATTATTTTATTATTATTCAGGCCTCCATGGAGTCAAAAGACTCAACGTGGGAGGTCCTTTCTAAGAAACACAAGTGTATCAAGACTCATCGAGGGAGGTCCCTCCTAGGAAACACAAAATCTATCATACATATCATATCATATATCAAAGTGAAGCGGCTAAAGAATTGTCAGTACCCCTGATCATTTTGTTTAATTGAGTCTCGGGTCTGGGTTAGTCCCGAGGGGAGGGGAGGGGAAAATAGTTTCACTGCATAAAGGAGGTTCCAAGACTGCTGGTTTTAAATTACTGACCAATTAGCATATCAGGAATCGTTGTCAAGGTCTTGGAGAAATTAGTCAAGAAAAGAATACAGGATTGGATAGAGGAAAATGAGATATTGTATGGGGGACAACATGGTTTTGTGAAAGGTAGATCATGCCTCAGTAACTTGCTCACATTTTATAACACAGTGATGGCTGAACTGGATAAGGGTAATGGATTTACAGTAATTCTACTGGACCTTGCCAAGGCCTTTGACAGGATACCACATGGAACTCTAATCAGTAAACTGGAGCAGATGGGGATGGATATAGGGTTGGTGAGATGGATAGGAGGGTGGTTGATGGAGAGATACCAGAGAGTGGTTTATTCAGGAGTTGAGTCCAAAAGACAGTGGTGACTAGTGGTGTGCCACAGGGCTCTATTCTTGGACCACTACTGTTCAATTTGTTCATCAATGATATAGGAAAGGATCTGAGAGGAAGTGTTCACTTGTTTGCTGATGATGCAAAGTTGGGTAGCGCAATTGTGAGTGCACAGGATGTCAAAAGTTTACAGGATGATTTTGATAGTTTGGAGGACTAGGCTAGGGAAAATGGATGTCAATTTAATGTGGCAAAATGTGGCAAAGTGCACACACAAGTATTCCTGAAGCATAATTATGCGTAGTCACACATCCAACCTAGTTCAATAATTCCTTCAACACAACAATCATCATACGGGTATCAATATGCTGATATATATTGGTTGATGTGGCGCTCTAAAATCACAGAAACTACAAATGAGATAAATGTCACTCTGATATCTATTATTTAAAGGTACCTGTGGTATCTTTCATTAAAGTTTATTACTGTAGTTATCGTGTAATTCTGATATCTATGTCAAGTGCTTACAGCCTGTGCAGTGTTGCACCTGATAAAAAAAATTACTGAAAACACATAATTGCAAACAAAAGAAGATGAAAACAATTCATCTTCTTTTGTTTGTATGTCCCAAAATCTTCGCATCACTACAATATATCAAATACAAAATACTGAAGACCTTGATTTTCCCCACAGGGCAGAATTTTTAATATACGCTTTCAAGAAAGATTTAATTATGATTAATTATATAATATATTATATTACATTACAATATATATTATATATGTATATGTACAGTGATATTCTTGAACTTTGCAAAAGCATTTCATAGATTACCACTCAATGATTTGGTGTGCAAGATTCAGAGGATAGGAATAGATAATATATTAGTTAGATGGATCGGAAATCAGCTCTCTGAATGATACCGGCAGGTTGTGTATGATGGAGTAGTCTCAAAAAAGGAGGGTAACCAGTGGCATGCCAGGGTTCTGTTCTTGGGCCCCTGCTGTTTAACTTGTTTGTAAATGATATATATCATGTGGAATGACTGGGGATCTTCAGTTGTTTGCTGATGATGAAAAGTTGGGAAGAATTATAAGTAGCACTGCTGATGTTAATTCTCTTCAGGAGGAAGATTTGAATAGACTTTTGCCTTGGACAAAGGAGCGAGGTTGTAGTTTTAATATTAATAAGTGCAAGGTGTTGCATTTTGGAGTGCAGAAATATAAAGCTGTGTACTATATTGATGGTGCAGTACTGCAGGAAGTGGATGAGATTTGAGATTTAGGAGTGACAGTTGACAGTAGACTGAAGTTTAGATGGCAAAGTGTTGCAACTAGTGTTGCAAAGGCTGCACATCATAGTGCTACTATGATAAGAAGTACTCTAAAAGGATAAGGAAGTGGTTGTGCTACTGTATAAAGCATACTGGTCAGACCACCCTAGGACTATTGTGCTCAAATCTGGTCATCAATGTGATGTGGAAACATTGGAGAGGGTCCAGAGACAAGTGACTAAGACAATATAAGGACTTTGGAATGCTGGCTATGGAGAAAGGTTAAAGAAATGTGAATTGTAGAATTTAGTGGATATAAGGAAAAGAGATGATATGATAGCAACATTTACGTCATTGAGAGGATTTTATCGGATTCATCCAGATGAGATTATAAAAAGAGTAGACGGTGAGAGGAGAAAAACCAGAGGTCATCCCTGGAAATTACGTAAGAGTGTGGTGAAGAGAGTGTGTGGAGTAGATTTTTTACATGGAAAATTGTCAGTGAATGGAATGTTGTTAATGCAAGGAGTGCTAAGGATTTATTTCAAGATTTGGTGTGATAAATATGTCGTCAGTAGAAAGGACCTCCCATGATGAGTCTGCCAACTACATTGAGGGTGCAATGATAATAATAATAATGCACTAAACAAAATTCTGTCTTATTTCTCATATGAAAGGTTTACACCACTAGCATTTCTGGGCAGCCTCCTTGGCCTACAAAAAACTGTGTCCTCTTCCATTCAAGATGCTACTTCTCACTTGTGTACAACTACTGACGCTATAAAAATTTCAAATACATTCACCCTTAGAATACTGTTATCACATTTGGGATGGTGCACGAAAACCTTAGAATGTCTGACGCTAAACAGTGGGTACAGATTCAAACTTTCAAATCATGTACAAAGGGGTCACGAGGTAGTAGTCAACAGAATAAAAGATAAAAGGCTGCACTAAGCGAATTGTGTTTGAAGGAAACTCTCTTCATGAAAGAATAAACTTGTAAACTTGGATGTCTTGCAATGTCTCAAAGACATCATCTAGATCAGGGATTCTCAACCTATGGTATGCATACCACTGGTGGTACGTGAGCCACTGCCTTACTGGTACATCTAATATCTTGAATTAAATATAATGGTATGCCACTGGAAAAGGTTGAGAACCCCTGCTCTACGTGGTTTCACATGGGGAAGAATTATTGGAAAGCTTGACAAACGCTGCACAATTACTGATAATACTGCTAGAGAGTTTGGAATCTCACATAGCATTATATCTAGGCTATGAGCAGCATTTCAAACCAATGGAATGTGTTCCAGATGTTTACTAAGAGGTTTCCCTCACTATAGCATTGAGCACAAAGACAAAATTTTGGGTAGAACAGCAAAACGTAATTGACACACCACAGCAGGTTAGCTTGCAATTCAGCTCTAATCAAGCACAGATAAGCAGGTATCTCAACAAAATGTGGCAAGATGTCTGCATCAGGTAGTATGCCCAAAGGCCTGTAGTCTGCATCCCTTTATCCATAGCTCATTGTAGAGCACATTTTAAGTGCGATTGTATCCATAAAAAATGAACAAGACACCAATGGGCTAATGTACTCTTTACAGAGGAGAATTGTTTTAGTCTTTTCTCCAATTCTAGATGGCACTTGATATGGCAGTGCTTGGGTCATGGCATGAGGAGGCATTATGCTTAATGGATGCACTGAGCTACCAGTGCTGGAAAAAGGGACTATGACTGGTGAACAATATTGTAATGAAGATCTTCAACGTATTAGATTGTTCTGTGGTACTGTAGGTGAAGAATTCATTGAATTCTTCGCCTACAGAATTGTTGATGAATCAAACACAAGAAGTGGAGATACTTCTTTTGACTGAGGATATTAATCAAATCGAGTGGTCAGCATGCTCCCCAGATCTCAACCCCATAGAACACATTTGTGACCTAATAGGGAGACACAAGTTTGCTTAAAATTCTCCTCCAGAAAACAAATAAGGCCTTTTGCTCTGAAGGGGGAGTGGGCCAGTTTGCCTGAAGAACTCCTGAATCACTTGGAGCTAACCATGGAGTAAGAAGTTGTGAGACCTGCATCACACTTCGGGGTGGACATATTCCACTGAAATATCTCTTTGCATAGTTTTCTGTAAGCACTATAAATTAATTCCTTAGTAATGTCCCTAGGAAATTTATAACATTTGCCAAAAACATATTTTTTGTGTGCTGTAATTTATGAGTATGCTGGAAATAAATTTATGGCCACATTTGGCTGTAATCATGAAAATGTTACGCTATACAGGTAGAAATATAGTTCATCCTCAGCTTTTGGACACTGGTGTACACACACACACACACACACTACTTGGAGAAAAGTCACTCCCATGGGGTAAGGTGCATCATGCTACATAATGATTCTCATGTTTGTAGTCAGTATAAATTGGAGGAATATGATGTTCCCAAGTCAGTGAAACTGTGTGTGTGGGTGAAATAGTTATGAGAAGGGAACTGAAAAAGGGACGGAGTTTGAAAGAGGCATTATGATAGGATGCCATGTTGTAGGCTTATCTGTTTGGCAAATTATAAACAAATTGGGCTATCCCAGGTAAACAATCAGTGATACCATATACTGAGATTGAAGTGAAAGGAATCAACTGCAAATGCACCAGCAGCAGAATACTCATTGAATGTGATTATTATTATTATTATTATTATTATTCAGGCCTCCAAGGAGTCAAAAGACTCATCGAGGGAGGTCCTTTCTAAGACATAAAGTCTGTCAAGACTCATCGAGGGAGGTCCTTTCTAAGACATAAAGTCTGTCAAGACTCATCGAGGGGAGGTCCCCCCCCGAGAAACACAAAGTTTATCATACCACTCCTTAAACCCACTGACCGTTCTCGCTCCCACCACTCCATCAGGCAATGCATTCCACGGCTCAACCACCCTTCACAGAAAGAAACCACTCCTTACCCTCTTGCTCACAGTTTCCTTTCGTAACTTCCAGGGATGGCCTCTTGTCATCACTCCTTCCCGCTGATTAACCAAGCGAAAGAACTCCCCAGTGTCAACCCTGTAACCACCTCTCAACAGTTTAAAAGTCTCAATCATATCACCTCTCCTTCTTCTATCCACCAAACTCTGCAGTCCACATTCTCTCAGCCGATCCTCATAACTATCCTTGTACAGTCCTGAAACCATCTTTGTCATCCGTCTTTGTATCCTTTCCACAGTTAATTTATCCCCTTCAAATCCTGGGGACCAAATCTGAGAACAATAGTCCAAGTGTGGTCTGATCAGAGACTTATACAACGGAATGATAACCCTCTTATCTCTGCAGGTCAGTGTCCTTCTCATAATAGCAGCAATCCTCTGTGTTACCTTCACCACCTTTGCAATATGTCCCCTAAACTTCAGGTTTCTATCAATCATCAACCCCAGATCTCTTGTCTCCCCTACTTCCTCCAGTATAACTCCTCCCATAGAGTATGCAGCATCCCATCGATGTTTCCCAAACCTCAAGACCTTACATTTTGCTGCATTAAACTGACACCCCCATTCATTTGCCCATCTATCTAGCTTATTTAAATCCTCTTGCAGGGCTACCACATCTGCACTATTACTAATAATCCTTCCAAGCTTCGCATCATCCGCAAACAACTGAATATCCCCCTGCAATCCACTGGCTATGTCATTAATATAAAGGTTAAACAATATAGGTCCTAGTACTGAGCCCTGTGGGACCCCACTTGTAACCCTCTGCCTCCTGGAAACTGCTCCACCATACACAACTCTCTGATACCTATCAGACATGGTGCTATGAAGCATAATATCTAAAAACCACCATTCGTTGGCTAATAAGTTAAATGCAGAGTTCCTAGTTGACTGGAATACGAATATCCAAAAAATATTCAGAACCAAGGCTCACAATATGTGACCCTACCATAGAAACCTATAGTAGGGCCACAATATTCGAGCCCCACTTTATTCAAACCAACATGCAGCATCATCTACAGTGTTGCAAAGAGCATGTACAGTGGGTGCGGGTGTGGCAGATGCTTGCTGAACATCTCTTATCAGAGTGCACGCGTAACCCCAAATATGAAATTCGGATGTGGCAGTGTGATGGTATGATCCTGTTTTTCTTGTTTGGACTCGGACTTGTTTGTGATACCACGAACATTGAACTCCAAGAGATATCCAAACATTCTGGACAATGCACTGTGTCATAAAGCTGCTGTTGTAACTGAGAGGCCAGTATAAATGTCGACATGAATGTTACCACACCTGGCTAGCCTCCACAGAGCCCTGATCTCACCCTACTGAACATCTGTGGGATTAACTGGAGCACTGGGCAAAGTCAAAGGACATCTGCCCCACAACAGTCCATGAGCACATTACATGCCTACTGGAAGAATGGTTGAAAATTCTCACTGATTGCTATTGCATGCTTGTGGAACCCTATGCAGTGGTGAGCTATAATGGACTCGCACGAGCCCTTTGTTAAATTTTTCTCAAATTTGCGAGCCCCTTATTCTTCTTGTTTACTTTTTTATTTTTTCCAAAAAAAAATTTTTTTTTGAAACATACTCATACGGTAATCTAACAAAAATTAGTCTATTCGGCAGTGTATAGATTATTTGGATTTATTTGTTTCAACTCCTCCATAATGAATGCTCCCAAGTTTGAAAATAAAATAAGCACATGTGCTATCTTTACCCTTCTCCCTTCTGGTAGCCAATCATATGGTAAAACCAGTAGCCAATCAAATGTTTTATAAAAGATTATAAAAGATTTCATTCTTATTATATTTTGATAGTTAAAAAATGTTTTCCTTATGTAAGATAAATTAACACAGTTAATTGTGTGCAAATATTTCATGTTTAGATCATGAAATATTTGTTTAAAAATGATAGCCTTATTGTCCTCTCATACTTTTTGATTGGAATTTGTACACAAGCTGTATTAATAAAAGTTTTTGTGTGAAATACGGCTTTTTTTTTTTTTTTTGCTCGAGGGGGCCCTTGGGTAAAATTTCCATAGCTCACTACTGACCCTATGCCAGTATGTCCTGTAGGATTGCTGCAGTTATCACAGCAAAAATGATTAAAAAAGGGGTGGCACACCATTTGGCAACTCCTATAGGTAGAGATGACCTGCTAATGCTTCTGCCTGGTATCTCCACTTGGGCCTGGCTCCCACTGAAGAGACCTCAATAAAGATCGAAACTAGTCTGGGTTGTGGCCCTTCCCTTAATTCATAACATTAGACATATCCGCAAGGAGATGTGTTTTGCATTATGGGAGATACTGAGATAGGAATGTTGGTAGCTTGCTCCACCTTTGCAAGGAGTGTCCTGGTGTTGTACCACCTTACCCCAGTCCTGAAGATACTTTCAGGAGCAAACTTTGTTTGCTCACACTTGGATAAAGGATTAAACTAAATTTATTATACAGCAAAAGGAGGTCCTACATCTTATTCAGGTTGGCACTATGGCTGTTTGTTCCTCACACTATGGTGTCTGTTGATTTCTTTCCATGCAGTGTGTGAATAAAGAGTAATATCAGAAATACACTGTTTGGAAAGAAGTCAACAGACATCATAATGTGAGGAACAAACAACCATGGTGCCAAGATGTAGGATGTCCTTTCACTGTGATAACTGGAGCAATCCTACAGGGCATAGTGGCAAATTCCATAAGCATACGATAGCGATCAATGGGAATTTTCAACCATTCTCCCTGTAAGCGTGTAATGAGATCCTGAGCTGTTGTGGGCCAGATGTCCCTTTACCTCACATGATGTTCCAGTTCCTCCCACAGATATTCAGTAGGATTGAGATCAGGGCTTTAAGGTAACATTCATGCCCACAAATCACGTAGTTACAGCATCAGCATTATGACATGGTGCATTGTCTTGCTGAAACAGACAATGGTTAGTTCTGGAAATGCCACAAAGTAGGAAGCATTCCATTGCCCAGACTGTTCAGATTTCTGTCAGAGTTCAATGTTTGTGGCACCACAAAAAGAAAGGTTGAAGGCTAAGTAACACCATATCATCACACTGTCACCTCCAAATTGAATAGTTGGAGTTATGCAGTCTGGTAAAAGATGTTCACTGGACATCTGCCACACCCATCCATTCTGATTCGTCACTCTATAATGCAGCTTTCCAAGCTTCAACATTCCACTGTATATCTCTTTGCACTACTGAAGATAACATTACATGTTCATTCGGGTAATGTGAAGCTTGCATATTGTGGTTCTATCAGAAACCCATTTTGTGAGTCTTGGTTTGGAATGTTTTTGTGCAGATTCATGTTCCAGTTGATGCTCAGAACTCTGAATTCAATGTATCGGCTGACAGATGGCAGTTTTACATATTAAATTACATATCCTTCGTAGTAGCCTATGCTCATGTTCTGTGAGTGTGGTAAGTTGTCCACTGCAGGTAGGTAGCACTTGCAGTTGATTCCTTGCACTTCCATCTCAGTATGGTATCAGTAATTGTTGACCTGGGACGGCCCAATTTGTCAACAGTTTGTTGAACAGATAGGCCTGCAACATGGCATCCTATCATAAAGCCTCTTTCAAATTCCATGAGTTCTATTCTTGCAGCCATTTCATCTGCACACAGTTGCACTGACTTCAGAACATCATATTCCTCTAACTTATACCAGCTACAAACACATGACTCATTACATGGCATGATGCCTTGTCCATGTAGGTGTCTGTTGACTTCTTTCTAAACAGTGTATAAATACAACTGTGTATTTCCAGTCTGAAAGTCTCACTTCCATTAGCTTAATGGTTATCCTGTACAGCTTGCCCCAACCTCTCTGTCCTCTTTCTCCTTGGCCTAATTGCTACAATCCCTCGTTATTACTTTGATTTGACATATTTCACACTTTCACTAAACAATTTCCAAACTGCACTTTTTCTCATTAATATGTAACACATTCCTTTCATGCAAATTCTTTCATCCTTCAAATGCATTAAAAGCATTTACATACTCCAGGGCTCTTCAGACACAGTTGCCTCAGCTTGCACTATTATATCTAGATAATATATATGTGCTATCCATCCTCTTTCCCTTTCAGCTACACCACCACTCTCTCTCAGATCCATTCTACCTGATTTATGCTACCTCTCAAATTATTTCTACATTTCAAAACAAATATCTTTTGAGTATAAACTTTATGCCTAAATGCAAAAGTGATCAGATGAGCTTTATTCTTTTTTCTTTCTTTTTGATTTATGCAAACACTGTGTAAAAAACTTCCAAATTACCTGGTTAAGAAATCTTATTTCACTATAAGATGGGATGAAAGATGTCCAGTGATAAACGTGAATGGTTAAGGAAATGTTCCTAAGTTCCATGACATAGATATAATAGCAATCTTAAGAACTTCGTTTTCTATATATAGTGAGACAAGTATTGGAGAAAAGAAGTTCACTGCAAAGTAATGAAGCATTTTCCACCTCCCTCCACATTCTGAAAACAAGGAAATGAGAATAAAAGATTAGTCTAGCTAAATTTTATACAAGGAAATGAGAATAAAATATTAGTCTAGCTAAATTTTATACCACTTAAAGACGAAAAAAACAATTACATCTCGTCATTAGTAGGATCAAATTATTTGTAAGATTTTGAGGAACTGCAACAGGGTATTTCTATAAATATTTGGTCAAACTCTAGGTGCTTGTTCTACTGCAAATTCTGATGTTAAAAAAATCATATAATAAACTTAGGGCTGGAAATGCTTTCCTAGACACATTGTTAGGGTAAGAAATGTGGCATGAGCACGAATGAAATTTGGACACAATCATGCAATACCAGTGTGCAATAAGGCTACCTAAGGTGAACCTGTATTAAATGATGTTACATTCAGGTAGAGAGTATTGTGGTTGCTATCACTGTTTAGGCTTGTGTGTGTGTGTGTGTGTGTGTGTGTGTGTGTGTGTGTGTGTGTGTGTGTGTGTGTGTGTGTGTGTGTGAGTGAGTGAGTGAACATGTTGACTCCATTTACTAATGCCAAATGAGCTGACATTTGTTTCATATAGGGATGAGTTAATGGAAAGGACATGAAAGAACAGTTCCTCTATATGATGGCTTTCCACACAGGCAATGTCTGAACAAAGTCATATTTGGATCAATGCCACTTCCTACTACAGATCAGAGATGACCTAGCCATGTATCTACATATACACCTGAATTAGAGAAATGGATGCTGGACATCTTGATGGAGTAGCCCAGAGCTAGCACAAGAAAAGCAGCTGCAAAGATATCCAAATCATATTCTAATGGATTTTTCCCCCATTGGTCAAGCTTTGCACAATCTTCTACAAAGTTGTATTGTACCTGGGTTTTTTCAATTTGTATGTGTGTTTGTGTTGTATAAATCTCACTTCACCCATGATGGCACTTATATTATTATTATTATTACCCCAATACCTCATGGAATCAAAGACTCATCTGGGAGGTCCTTTTATCACACACACACATCTCATCATACCGTGTCTTAAACACACTCAAACTCCTTGCAGACACCACACTCTCAGGCAAGGCATTCCAATCATTCACAACTCTGCATGAAAAAAACCTGCCTCTCACTCCCCTACTCACACCCTCTTTATACAGTTTCCGGGGATGACCTCTGGTTCTCCCCTGATCTCCCACTATTCTCCACCATTGATCCTATAGCAACCCCTTACCAACTTGTAGGTCTCTATCATATCTCCCCTCTTCCTCCTGTCCACCAGACTCTTCAAATTACATCTTCTCAATCTTTCCTCATACTCGACATTCCAGAGGTCAGAAACTACCTTAGTCAGTCACCATTGGACCCTTTCCAACATCTCTTCATCCTTCTGAAAACCTGGTGACCAAATCTCGGCCCAATAGTCCATGTGTGGCCTAATCAAAGCCTTATATAACGGAACAAGAATCTCTCTACTTCTACACGTCAGTGTCCACTGCATCATTCCCAGAAGCCTTTGTTGTCTTCATAATTTTGGCAATGTGTCCCCTAAATTTTAGATCCTTATCCACAATCACCCCCCGAGATCTCTTATTTCCTCTACCTCCAACAATATATTCTCACCAGGCATAAATTCTGCATCCCATCTTTGTTTTACAAATTTTAAAACCTTACATTTTGCAACATTGAAATCACATCCCCATTTCCGTGCCCAATCACTCAATTTATTCAAGTATTCTTGTAGGCCACAACATCTTCACTACTCTTTATGGTTTGTCCCAACTTTACATCGTCTGCAAACAACTGAATATCTCCATCCAAATCTTCGCCAATATCATTAATATACAAGTTAAACAGCCCTAAAACAGACCCCTGAGGCACTCCACTAGTGACTTTCTTTTCCTGGATATTGCACCCCAATACACAGCTTGTTGATACCTATCAGATAGCCAGTCTCCAATCCAATGCACTAATCTAATATCCAACCCCATCTGCTCTAGTTTGACTGTCAACTTATCATGAAGTACTCTATCAAAAGCCTTTGCAAACTCCAAGTATATTACTGTGTATCCTTCTCCTCTGTCCAAGGAAGCAGTCACTTTATTGTAATAAGTAAGAAGATTACTAAAACATGACCTTCCTTTAGCAAATCCATGCTGTCCATCAAAGATAATACCATTGTTTTCAACCCAACTCTGGATCCTAGTTCTCACAAGCTTCTCCAACAATTTAACCACAACACCTGACACACAGATAGGTCTATAGTTTGGGTTGAGTTTGATCACCTCCTTTATTAAGTGGCACAATCTTGCCCTCCTCCCACTCCTTAGGAACTTGACCAAGTGCAAGACTTGTATTAAAAAATATGTCAAGGCAGGTGTCAACTCCCTGGCACATTCCTTCAGAATACGCGGTGATATATTATCAAGTCCCACAGCCTTATTTACATCTAGTTTACTCAACTCCCCAAACAACTCTTGCTCACTTACAGTCAGTCTATCCTCCCCATCATCAACTGCTCTCAATCTCTCCATGAAGTCACATTCACAAGATTGAAAGATCTTTATGAACTGCTCATTAAGTATCTCCACCACACATTCTGCAACAGCTGTCTTTATACCATTTTCTCCAATCAATGTCATCCTTCCATAATCATTCTTTCTTTTGCTGGCTACATATCAAAAGAACTCCCTAGGATTCTTTTTTGGCTTCATTAGCTAACTGCTGTTCATACCTCTCTTTAGCTACTCTCACCAACCAAGTCACCCTCCTTGCCTGGTCTTTGTAGACCTCATGAAATTGGTTATTTCCACTTCTCTTATGCCGTCTCCACAATGCCCTTTTTCTCTGTATCACATGCTTAATCTCTTTATTCATCCATCTCACACCTACCTTATTTAACCTTCTCACCCTTGGAATACATTTAGACATTGCATCCCCTAGATAGTTCTTGAAAATCCCCCAAGCTGCATTGATATCTTTTCTAGCTAATTCCTCATGCCATGCTACACCCGCAAGCTGCCTCCTGAGCTCTTCATAATCAATCTCCCCCCCCCTTGTAGTTCCACATATACCCTTTTCTCACAGGGATCCTCGCACTGCTGGCAACCACCCAGGTAATCACCTCATGGTCAATTGGTGGATGATTTGACACCTCATTTATAATCACATCGTCTGCTGAGATGACCAAATCCAAGACCTTTACTCCTCAGGTACCCTCACGATCATCGAATACAACGAACGCGACTGCGGCACGTTGGCTTCTCAACGTTTCGACTACATCGCAGTCGGGGTGCACCGTCTCGCGGAGCACCACGGTAATCTAGTGCAGAAACAAGTAAAATGTAGTAAAATATGTAAAATAATAAAAAAAAAAAAGTAAAATATGTAGTGCAGAAACAAGTAAAATATGTAGAAGCCCATAAGAGAGCAGATAATAACATATAGATTATATTCAAGATATATTGAATTAACAATAATAGACGTATATGTACCAACAAATAAAAAAGGATCTTGAAGAAAAGGAGAATTTTTATAATAAATTCCAAAAATGCATAGAACAAGTACCAAACCATGACATGGTTATTCTGATTGGTGACATGAATGCTAAAGTTGGCAAAAGAAATGATGATGATGAAAGAGCAATAGGTAATAAAGCATGTGATTTAAGAATTGAAAATGGTGACTTATTGGTGGCATTTTGTGAAATGAATAATTTTGTGATAGGAGGAAGCTTATTTAAGCATAAAGACATACATAAAACGACTTGGTTATCACCAGATGATAAAATCAAAATCGAAATTGATCAAGGATAATGTCAGGAGTTTATTCTTAGATGTTAAAGTAAGGAGAAGAGCTGATGTAAGATCTGATCACTACTTAGTAACAGCGAAAATTAAATTAAACCTGCATGGGATTAAAAAAATTTAGAAATCAGAATGGGAGGGTAAAATGACATGTCTAAACTATGGGAATACAGATTAGAAGTAGGAGAGGACATATGGGAGGGAGGAAATGGATTTTATGCAGTTACCAAGGGATAATTACCTGACAGAATGTAATGGAATATACTACAGGTTCGAGAGTGCTCGAACTAGTAATTATTATTATTATTATTATTATTATTATTATTATTATTATTATTATTATTATTCAGGTCTCCATGGAGTCAAAAGACTCTTCGTGGGAGGTCCTTTCTAAGAAACACAAGTCTATCAAGACACGGTTCCTCCTAGGAAACACAAAGTCTATCATATCATATCCTTAAATGCATTGACCGTTCTCGCTCTCACCACTCCATCAGGCAATACATTCCATGTTTCAACCACCCTCCATGCAAAGAAACCACTCCTCACCCTCTTTCTCACAGTTTCATTTCGTGACTTCCACGGATGGCCCATTGTCATGATTCCTTCCCGCTGTTCAACCAAGTGAAAGAACTCCATAGTGTCAATCCTGTAACCACCTCAACAGTTTAAAAGTCTCAATCATATCACCCCCCCCCTTCTTCTATCCACCAAGCTCTGCAGTCCACACTCCCTCAGCCGATCCTCATAACTAACATTGTACAGTCCCGACACCATCATTGTTATCCGCTTTTGTACCCATTCCACAGTTAATTTATCCCCTTCAAATCCTGGGGACCAGATCTGAGAACAATAGTCTAAGTATGGTCTGATCAGAGCCTTATACAACGGAGTGATAACCATTTTATCTCTTCAGGTCAGTGTCCTTCCCATTATTGCAGCAATCCTCTGTGTTACCTTTACTACCTTTGCAATATGTCCCCTAAATTTCAGGTTTCTATCAATCATCAACCCCAGATCTCTTGTCTCTCCTACCTCCTCCATTTAACTCCTCCCATAGAGTATGTAGCATCCCATCGATGTGTCCCAAACCTCAAGACCTTACATTTTGCTACATTAAACTTACACCCCATTCATTTGCCCATCTATCTAGCTTATTCAAATCCTCTTGCATGGCTACCACATCTGCACTATTACTAATGACCCTTCCCAGCATCGCATCATCCGCAAACAACCGAATATCCCCTTACAATCCATGTACAATGTCATTGAAAAATGACAGGTTAAACAATGTAGGTCCACGTACTGAGCCCTGTGGAACCCCACTTGTAACCTTCTGCCTCTTTGATATTGCTCCACCATACACAGCTCTCTGATACCTATCGGACAGCCAATTCTGAATCCAGTTGACCAATCTGACATCCAGACCAATGTGCTGCAACTCGAATATCAACTTATCATGTGGCACCCTGTCAAATGCCTTTGCCAAGTCTAGGAAAATGGTAGTATATGCCTTTCCCTCATCTAATGCTCTTGTAACTTTATCATAAAAGGCTAGCATATTGCTAAAACAAGAGTGCCCCTTCATAAATCCATGTTGACTCTCACTGATAATATTACCCTCATCTGCCCAATGCTGTATATGTGTAACATTACGTGTTTTTCTATCTTATCTACTGCGCCATTGTAATATTATGAGTTTTCTTTATTTTACCTTTTTATTTGTTGTATAATATTGCTTTCTTTTATCCTTGGCTTCTATAATTTTATTCGTTAAACTTCAACCTTGTCTTTTTTCTTTCATGTACTCAGTTAATCTTATTTTCCTTTCTCTACTTTCAGTATTCTTTCCCTATGCCGGAGATCTCTAGAAATTTATTTAATTATTAATAGCTGCGCCACTAAAGTTCTCCAAATGGCATAAGAAATTATTGATACTTCCAGTAAAGTTCCTCCTCTATAATTACATACAGTCGTAGTTAACTCTTAACTCAAAATTCATACCAAATTCCAGTCTACCCCGCTCACAGGATCGTTTATTTATTTATTTATTTAGAACAATGCAGTTGCGAAAAACGGCACTCTTTTTAAATATAACAAACATGTTTATTTATACTAAAACAGTAATACAAGGTATGCACTACTTTCCTTTCCTCTCTAAGCTAAGCACAAAAAAAAAAAAAAATAAAAATAAACCATCATATAGGACAAATTCTTAGGCATGCAACAAATACCAATGACGTAAATAATTAAACAATTAAATTTGATAACCATTAACTATCCCTGGGGGAGACCTGACTCCTACCATGCGCGTCCCTCGGGTGACGGATGATGGAAACCCCAACGGGTTGCTCCGAATAAAGAATATGGAGTCGTGGACCAAAGGATGCAGCAGAGGAGTGGCAAGCAGGCTGCATTATTCTGCCATTCAAGCCTATGAATCAGGAGTCTCCATTGTGTCAAAAGAATGAATGTTACTGCGTCCGAGGAAACCTACGCGACTGATCCTATATCACAGGGAGCAGTCGAGAAGTTTAGTATGTAGTCAGCCGATAGAGTTTCGCATCTGTTAACCTTAAATATAAGGACACTGTCAAAACCTGGGAAAATAAATTTGATGGAAAATGAACTTGCTAGGATTAAATAGGACATTGTAGATTTGGCTGAAACCCACTGGACAGGATAAGGAGTTATAAATCTAAATTTAGGAAAACTATTCTACTCAGGCAGAGAGGACAATATACATAGAGAAGCAGTCGCCATTTTAGTGAATAATAGTCTACAAAATGCAGTCATGGCCATAGAACCACATGGCCCAAGAATGATCGCAATCAGAATAAAGGTAAAGAAAAAAATGTTCACTTTACAATAATTCAAATCTACGCCCCCGACCAGTCACATGAAGATGAAGAAATCGATACCTTTTATGATAAGTTGCAAGATCTAATAGACAAGACCAATAAGAAAGATATATTAATAGTGATGGGAGATTTTAATGCCAAAATTGGGAAGTTTACCCCAGGCATGGAGGATGTTATGGGCAGGTTCGGAGTTGGTAACTCCGAACTATAGACCACATCTTCACCAGAAATGAAAGAGGGGAAAGAATATTAGAATTTTGTAAAGCAAATAATCTATTTATCTGTAACACCCTTTTTTTCCCATAGGCCTTCCCATAAATATACATGGACCTCACCAGATGGTACAACAAAGAACCGTATTGATTACATTCTAATCAAACGCAATTGGAAATCATCAGTGCAAAATGTTAGAACTTTAAAAACTCCAGACTTCGACACTGACAATGAACTGCTAGCAGCAAAAATTAAACTAAAATTCAAGTATCGTAAATCACGAGCTCCTGTCAACAAAGTAGACCTCTCAAAACTGCGAAAGAGAAATCTATGCAAGATAATTATCAGACACTAATAGGAAATGAGTTTAGAAGATTATCCTATGACAATATAGAAAATACATGGAATCAAGTTAAAAAAATTGTTACAAGTACTGCAAGAAATATGCTTGGTACAATATCAAGACCAAATCATGAATGGATAACCCCTGAAACTCTAAATACTTTAGAAAAAAGAACAGCGAAACATATATTAAATATAAAAAATACAGAATAAAATAAATAACATTATAAGAATCTTAAAAACAAAATTGATAAAATGTGCATATCTGCCAAAAATATCTGGTTGGAGGAAAAAGCAAAACTCTGCGAAGAAGCTAATAAAAGAAATGATAATAAAACGGTATACAAAATTATCAAAGAATTAACTAAGATCTATAAAGATAAACCATTAACAATGAAAGATAAAAACAATCTAGAAACTGGGTCAATACAAAATATTAAAATAATTTGGAAGGAATACTATCAAACATTATTTCAAAAAGAACAGGAGGAGGAAAGTATAACAGAAAAGATGATATATGAAAAGGCACCACCCATAACTCCAGCAGAAATTATAAATGCAATAAACCAAATGAAACTTTCAAAAAGCTACTGGTAAAGATGAAATATCTATAGAACTATGGAAATATGGTGGCAAGGAAGCGATTAATTTCTTAATGAATTTATTTAATCAAATTCTTTATACTGGAGTAATTCCAACTGACTGGAAAACAGGAATTATTATACCAATTCACAAAAAAGGAGACAAAAGAATATGTGAAAATTATAGATCCATAACACTCTTAAGTCATAGTTATAAACTATTCATTCGAATTATACAAAAGAGAACACAGGTGCTTCATAAAAAAATCATAGAGGAAAACCAAGCAAGATTCAGGCCACATAGATCCACTATAGACCACATCTTCACCATTAATAATATAGCAGAAAAATATTGGGAATACAATCTGCCCATATACTGTTGTTTTATAGATTTTAAGCAAACGTTTGATTCAATTAATAGAAACAAATTGATTATTATCCTAAAAAACGTTAAAATGGATTCTGATATTTTAACATTTATTACAAATTATTATGGAGACACCAAAGCTTTTGTTAAAACAAACAACATTAAAACCGAGAAATTCGCAGTTGAGAAAGCTGTAATGCAGGGATGCCCTCGCTCACTTCAACTCTTTATCATCTTCCTAGAAGAGGTCTGTAAAACCATAGCCGATGAACCAGGTATAAAAATCAATGGTACCAACATTAATCACATAAAATATGTGGATGATATCATTATTTTAGCAGATTCCAAACCACAGCTAGAAAAAATTATTAATATTTTAAATGACTCTTGTAAAGCTTATGGCATGAAAATAAATCTTCATAAAACAAAAAAATGAAGATAGGTAGAGAAGAAGAAAATATTTCTATAAATCTTGAAAATCACCTGCCGGAACAAGTTAATAAATATGTTTATCTTGCCAGTCTTATATCTAGTAACCTCAACAATATGGAAACAGTAAAACACAGGCTAAACCTAGGTTGAACCAAAACATGAATAAACTAAACAAAATATGGAAAAATAAAAAAATACCAACGAGTATTTTTTTATTTTTCCATATTTTGTATAATTTTCCATATTTTATATAATTTTAATTTTATTCTAAAATTAAAATTATATAAAACAATTATTATCTCAACGGCTAATTATGCTTCAGAAGCCTGGAGATTAACTCAACAACCAATCAAGAAACTTCAAGCGTTTGAAATGAAATGCCTCAGAAAAATTAATAACACCCACTGGATGCAACACAAGACTAATGATCAAGTCAGAATAGATTAGTCACACTTCTCAGATGACATAATAGATACAGTCATTAAGCATCAACTGAGATGGTTTGGTCATATTCAGAGAATGGCCCCTCATAGACTCCCATATTTAGCTCTGAATGGATACATCGGAAGAAAAAGACCTAGAGGCAGATCAAGAAGTACTTGGATAAAGTTGCTGAAAGAACATTCACATCTACCCAGCTATAGAGTAATGGTTGAGATGGCTAAAGATCGCGATAAGTGGAGAACCTTTCTTCTTAGTGGACTCAACCCGTTACCAATCGGATGAGATGAGATGATTAACTCTCAGCCCATTTACAGTTTAGGAATTTCCATGCTTTGATTAATTATAATCTCCAATTCCAACGTTCACATAAAAATATAACATTCTTCAAGCAAACTATTTCTCATAACATTATATTTTTTAATTCTATAATCTGGTAAGTTCCTGTGAACCATTTCTTTACAATACAACGTGAGTTAAAATTTTCATTAATGTCTTACAATTACTTTAAAACAGATTCTCTCTATGCGAACAAGTATTCAATCTATTGTATATAGCAGTTCTAGGAATTCAGTCTTTCTAAAAGTCCTTCACATCATAAATAAAAAAACGTTTTGCAACAAAATTCAACACATATGACTCCTCCATAGGTACAATGCACTTAGTCGTATTTCCTTTACAGAATTATTCTGGATCCCTCTCTATGCTAGGGCTTGATCTATGACTTTAGACATTTCATGGACACCGTGTTCTCCTCTGGAATTTCTCTCTGGGCTGGAGCGCGATCTTCTGGCGTTGTACGTACTCGGACGTAAGGTCTGACGGTCAAGGCTTGGTCATCCTGGTCCTGGGCCGCTATTCGTTCTGTAAGGTTTCGCCTTCAATTAATCTCCACGACTTCATCCAGAATCTGACGTAGTCCATGGATCGACTCCCTCCTTTTCTCCTGGCGTCAAATCTGCCGATGCTCGATCTTCATAGCCGATTCTATCATCCTTTTATTTGGCTTCTCGGGGGACCCTGCGCGAAGGGTTTAGACCCCAGATATTCCCGCGCAAACTTTGAATTAAGGTCTGAGATCCCCGTACCTTTCACGTGCAAACTCTTATCCTTCTAAAAAGTGCAGACTTCTAGATCTCCCTGAAGTGTATGTTTAATCCCTTTTACAGCATAACGTGACAGCTTCTGATGTATACCGTCCTCTTTTGCTATTGACCTTGAAGGCGGTATCGGACTGCTTTGGTTACAATAGGTTTCTTTTTCACCCAATACTAAGTGATAACATCAAATACATTTC
Organism: Typopeltis vanoorti; assembly: GCF_054136105.1. Lineage (NCBI taxonomy): Eukaryota > Metazoa > Arthropoda > Arachnida > Uropygi > Thelyphonidae > Typopeltis > Typopeltis vanoorti. The sequence goes on along the minus strand of NC_143571.1, from coordinate 92,683,238 downwards.
CGAATTCTAAAGTATTGCCCCTGAACTTCTATTTTAAAATCTGTTTACTCTAATCTAGCATGTTTAATTCCTCTGGGTCTCTATAGATGGGCTTTGGTGTTTACTTACATAGATAAATTCTAACATATTTCTGATTTCTAGGGTATTTTTCCTTGAACTACGTATTCATATATCTTCTATTTACACAGTATCATGCTAATTTTTCTGGGCTAATTTATATGGGCTGTTAGTATTATTTACATATAAAATTTACAAGTTTATTTATTTTTTAATTTTTGATGTGACTCCTGTAAAAGTCGATGCAATAAAATTTTGGAAAAATTATGAAGCTGCATCGAATTTTACATATGGTCCCTCACTACTTTCTCCAAGATTTTACTAACTACTGATGACACACAAACTGGCCTATAATTAGACACTTCCAGTCTGCTACCGCCATTATGCAATGGCACTATCTTACCTTACCTTACAGATCCTCAGATCCATTCCATGGGATCTGAGGATCTGCATCTGAGAATTTGTCTATAACAAATATGACCTCATTGCCACTAATTGGTGAGAGTGATCTATGGTCTTGACCTGGGAGATGGCCAAATGGGTGTAATTTTCATTTAAGATGGGGAATATGTATAATAATAGGACTGGTAAGTACGACAAGCTTAGAAGATTGCTTGGATCAGTGCCGTGGCAAGTAATACTGCAAGGACTGGATGTTCATAGTGCATGGGAAGTGGTAAAGGAGTGTTTGAGGGAGGTAATGGCAGACTGCATACCTAGAGTCAGGTGAGTAAATCAGGTGGGAGTTAAATGGATGAATACCATCATCAAGCTGGAGCTGAAAAAAAAAAAGAAGAAACAATTGTGAATGGAGTTTAAGTAGAAAGGTAACATGCAGGTACATGAACAGTACAAGGCATAGGACAGAAGGGTAACTAGTCTGGTAAAACAGACAAAAGCAGATTATGAAAGGAAGTTAGCAATGCAGGCTAAAGAGAATCCAAAACAGTTCTCTTAATATGCTGCAAGTAAAAGAATGAATGTATATGGCAGAATGATTTTAATGAATGCTAATAATAGAGAAGTAACTGAATCAGTCGAAATACAAGAATTACTAAGTGAATACTTTGCAAGAGTATATCATCCTGGTGGTGATATTGAAGAAACGAGAGTCAAAGGCTTATACCGGAACTGAAGTAAATCAAGTGGGGGTACATAGCATATTACAGAACTTTAATGTGAATACAACTGTGGGATTGGATGGTATACCAACTCGACAGTCTATGAAGCAGCAAGGGAATTGTCAGTACCCTTGACCATATTGTTTAATCTAAGTCTCAGGGCTGGATTAGTCCCAAGGGTGCTTGAAAGAGGGGAAAATAGTTCCATTACATAAATGAGGCTCCAAGACTGATATAGCAAATTACCGAGAAATCAGCATATCAGGAGCTGTTGTAACTGTATTGTAGAAGTTGGTCAAGAGTAAAATACAGGAATGGATAGATGGAAATGGGATACTGCATGGTGGACAGCATCGTTTCGTGAAGGGTAGGTCATGCCTCTGCCACTTGCTCATGCTTTATAATAGTGCCAGCTGAGTTGGATAGAGGTAATGGATTTATGGTGATACTGCTGACTTTGCAACAGCCTTTGACAGGATACAACATGGAATTGTAATCAGCAAACTGCAGCACTTGGGAAGGATGGATATAGGATTGGCGAGATGGATAGGAGGGTGGTTGATGGAGAGATATCAGAGAGCAGTTTATTCAGGAGTAGAGTCCAAAAGAAGGCCTGTGACTAGTGGCATGTCACAGCAGTGGCGCACCCAGGATTTAATCTTGGGGGGGGGGGGGGTTGAACGGATAAAAATATTTTTAATACAATGAATTTGCATTAAAAATATTTTTATCCGTTCAACTAAAATTCGTTAAATTTCATTCACTCAATAAAATTCCTCAAATAAAATTCATTAGGTGATTATAAAATTTTATTTAAAGAATAAAATTCAGTTTTCTTTTCTTTTTACAAAACTCTTGAATTATTTCAGTCATGGTTACATTAATCTCTCTCTCTCTCTCTCTCTCTCTCTCTCTCTCTCTCTCTATATATATATATATATATATATATATATATATATATATATATATATATATATATATATATATATATATATATACAGGGTGTTCGGGATAAATTTGACATATTTATAATTAATTATATTTTTCCGTAAGTTACATGTATTAACACACACTTCTCTTCATTTAAAAGTTTGGACCCTTCTTCATTCATAAAGAAGATGTCAGAAAGGATGGATAGCTGGAACCCACCTGAATCATGGAAGAGAATAACTTGTATCATGATGATTCGTGCCCGCCATCAAAATAAGGATATTACGACTGCTGCCCAATGCTCCCTGAATACAGTAAAAACAATCAGGCATGAACTAGAGACTTGCAATGGTGACTACGAGGATGTAGCAAGAAGAAAGATCCCTAGCAGACGATCTGATTGCGTTCGTACAGCAGAATTCCTCGCAAATCTGCAGGAACAGGTGTTGAAGAACCCTGGCATTGGAATTCGGGCTTTGTTCGTGGAGTTGCTAACTGTAGTCAAGCCCTGGATAACAAGGGTAGCCAATGGTAGGCCGTATGTATGGCAGCAGGATTCGGCCCCTTGCCACACCTCTGGGAAAAGTCAAAAATGGTTGTCTGAAAATTTCTACGACTTCACCAGTCCAAATGTTTGGCCTCCAAACTCCCCAGACCTTAACCCCATGGATTATTTTGTATGGGGCGCAGTTGAAAAAGACACCAATCGCACTTCCAGTAATACAAAAGCCCAGTTAATGGATAAAATTAAAACAGTTTTTGCGGCCCTTCCCAGGGAGACTGTAGCATCAGCTTGTTCGAGGTGCCGAAGCAGAATTGAAGCTGTGATCGATGCTAATGGTGGTTATTTTGAGTAAATCTTGTTGATAGTATTGTAATTAACTCTGCCTGTAATGTTTTTTTGTCAATTCATTAAATTTAATAGATACAAAGAAGATTTTCTTTTTCCTTACGAAACTGTCAAATTTATCCCGAACACCCTGTATATATATACGGTTTTAATTTTAAAATTTAAATTTAAAATTTAAAATTTAAAATTTAAAATTTTAACTTAAAACATAAGTTAAAAAGTTAACTAACTTTTTAAGTTAGAAAACCTATTTTCTAACTTAAAAAATAGGTTTTTAAGTTAGAAAATGACCTTTCACTGACGCATGTTGTTACTGGAAGCGTTGCAAATATTTTTAACAATTTATAGATGTTAGGATATATCGTTTTGTCACAATTTGAAACTGCATCAACGGCATATTTGCATGGAGTTATTGCAAACGGTTTTTCAAATTTCTTATACCACAACTTGAATTCGGCGTTCAAAATTGCTGGATTTGTATAAGGCAAATCACCGCCATAAAATTCACACAATCGACGAAAATTTTCCATTGTACTTACTGTTGGAGCATCTTTTCCATTTGGTAGAAGAGAGAAAAAAATATTTCAAAATGTTGTGGTGCCAAGTGAAACGTTTATGAAGTTGAGTCAATATTTGGTCAATAAATGGAATGAAATAGTTCTCCTGAAATACTCTTCTACAGAATCGGCTGGAACATTGGACCTTAATGTTTGTTTTGATGAAGTCCTTGACTTTTTAATGTCAATATTAAAATTATTGGCTTTTTATACACGATTCATCGTAAATATCTTTAAATGAAGATTTTTGGTATTTCACGACCGGTATTTAATTGAGCCACATCGTCATCAACAAAATTCAGGGCAATTAAGAGGTCAGTGTCAGATTTTTGCATTATTTTAGACAATGGTAAGGTGCAATCAAATATTTTTTGCAAGCTAAATAAAGATTTATAAATCTTAAAAGATATTAATATTATAATATTATAAACAACAAGGACATCCTGTCTTTTAGGGATATTGAAGAAATGGAGTACCTTTTCAATTATGCCAATGCAATTTCTTTTTTGTCACAGATATAGCATTTCCAACTGCCAAATTCAAACTATGCAAAGCACAATGAACATATAAAGCTTGTCGATATTATTATTACATAACACCTCCAGGTTGTCCAAAGACATATCGAGGAAGGGCACCTACTCTACTACTCTCCGTCTTCACCAACCACAACTACAATCATCATCATCATGTACACCAACGCTGTCTACTGCCGACCACTACCACTAGTATTTTCACAGACAAACACAGACATCCATGCCCACGGCGGGATTCAAACTCGCAGCCTTTTGGCTGGAGAGTCGGCCAACCAGGCCGGATATATAGATAAAAAATTAAATTTTGTGGATAAAAATTAAAACAAAGTTTTAATTTTTATTAAACATATAAGTAAAATGATATAATTATGTTACTATTTACTTTTAATGAGATGGATGAGCTTCTCGACCTTGCAGAGTTGCTGGATATCTGTCTCTATATTGGTCAACTTCAGTCGAAGATTGGCACACACACTAAGACGAATTCTATATATTGTTTTTATTTGAAAGAGCGATGAAAATCGTTTCTCACAAAAATAGATTGTAGAAAACTGCATGAAGATTTTCGACTTCTTCAAATAATTCTGGAAATTCACTTCTTACTGAAGGCGAGATCCAGAATCGAGCCAAACCACGATCACGGAATTGCCTTTTAAGCCCACTATCACTTGAAAGCTCAATTAACAGTTCTTTTTTCGATAACGAAAGGTCGTTCTCGTGACTGCAAGCCTGAAATGGATCGTGAAATCACAGAAATTTCTTATAAAAAGTTATTCGGAAAATGTTTCCAAATTCTGTTTCAGAGTTTTGAGGAGGACAAACCCTTTCCCAGTGGTTAAATTCTAAACTAATAAGTTTCGGGGCCGTTTACAAAATGACCAATTGTATTTACCTTTTGAATACTATCCGGGGAAGCTCCAAACCTCCCCGTCCCTTTCATCGCGCGTTCGTAATCAGGCTACTGTTGATATTGACTTTATATACACATTCAAAACTGTAAACAATTGTTGAATCGTAACACAATAATGTAGGCATAATTACCGTAAAGGGAGAAAAGTCACAAAACAGAAAAATGTTCCTACAAACTGACCAATTGTATTTACCGTATTTTCCGGTGTATAACACGCTCCTATGTATAAGACGCACCCAAGAAATTTAATACAATTTTCTGGAAAAATCCTAAAACCTTAAAGTATGATTTAAAAAAAAAAAATGGATAAAATAATAGGTAATTTTTAATAGTAAACTGACCTTTCAGAAACCTGCAAAACCCATGTCACTGTCATCTGACTCTTCTCTATTAAGAGATTAATGATGATAGCATCATTAATCTCTTATAATATAGAAATAATTTTGTCTTCATATTCTTTTGGCATTTTTTGACTGATTTTTGTTTTTGTACGCATACAAAGTCCACTGCGTTTCATGAAACGGTAACACCATGACGCACCACCTTTAAAATCTTCAATGTCACGCTCACAGGTTACTTTGACTGCATGTGTACGAATCATTTTTGTTGAAATGGCAATGCCATTTGGCCGATTTTCTTGCACCCATTTCAAAACTTCGGTCTCTAGCTCTGGCTACTTCGCAATTTTTCCACGTTCCGCGCGCTTTTCTTTACGCAAATTGTACAAAATCTCCTTCTGACCACGCCAAGTTCTTAGCCAATGACGCGCTAGAAGTCACGTGAAGGTCATGCATCAATTTGATTGCACCATTAACCGCCTACAAAGATCTTGGAACATAAAAGGGAGTGCGTATGACTTTGAAAAGAGGAAACAGTCTTTACCTTCATTATATAAGGCGTATCCCATTTTTAAGATGGATTTTTAAGGTAAAAAAGTGCGTCTTATACAGCGGAAAATACGGAACCTTTGAATGCGATCCACTAGTCGAGTGTCCAGCAAGTCAGCAAACCTTTTCTTTCGTTAAGCGTATTAATATTATCGCATTGCAACTGATGGGAATTCTATGTTTCTGTCGATTCGTTACAGACTCCTTTCTCTTCAGAAACTACACACAAAACTATCATTACAAACTCGTTTGGTATTATCACTGTCATCCGAGCTATTTTTCCGTTTAAAGAAGGTACAAATGTACTTATCCATAATTGAAATACCGTACTTACTCGCATATAACTCTCCCCCCTGATTTTACTTTTCAAAAAAAGAAATTAAAAAGTTTCGCATATACCTCGCAAATGAAAAAAGCTGAAACATGTTTAGAGCAGGGCGATAGTATCTTGCTCCCACGGTAAACAACACACCCTCCCCAATAGCCACTATATTGCAGAGGCAAGAAAAACAAGTACTTTTATTATGTCAGTGAATAAGGAATAAACAGTCTGTGCAATATATTTCTCAACAGATAGTGCAATTAGAGACAACTGGGATAAAAACGACACTAATTAATAAATCACATGTCCCCTCATAGAGAAACTATGCTCTATATATAGACTCACAAAGAATTAAAATTCGTAAACGTGTTAAAACTAATATATATATATATATATATATATATATATATATATATATATATATATATATATATATATATATATGACAGAATGATCACTGACTCGGTTAACATACATAGTTTTATGAAAAAAATTGAATGACTAGAACCGAGATTTAATTAAAAAGGTTTTAATATAAACACACTACTAGTTTCGGCCTGTAGCAGCCTTCTTCAGGTGACATTATAAAAGAAAAAACACTAAACGTTGAGGGTTAAAAGACTATGAACAACATAGACAGTCTTTATACATAATTAGCATTAAAACGTTGTTTTAAAGCTTTTAATGCTAATTATGTATAAAGACTGTCTATGTTGTTCATAGTCTTTTAACCCTCAACGTTTAGTGTTTTTTCTTTTATAATGTCACCTGAAGAAGGCTGTTACAGGCCGAAACTAGTAGTGTGTTTATATTAAAACCTTTTTAATTAAATCTCGGTTCTAGTCATTCAATTTTTTTTCATAAAACTATATATATATATATATATATATATATATATATATATATATATATATATATATATATATATATATATATATATATATATATAGTATATACTATATATATAGTATATACTATATATATAGTATATACTATATATATAGTATATACTATATTCACACACTATATATATATATATATATATATATATATAGTGTGAATGCTGTTATGGCAGTTTCACATATTATTCGAATTCGGTTGAAGAGAGTTAGCATTTCAACTAAATTGTAAGCTTGCTTTTCGCGCGATTTCCGAAAAATATATAATAAGTATTACTTAGTACTTCTGAAGATATATTGAGCCTTGGTTGAAGAAGGAAACAATAAAAATCAATAAACAACAAGCAATTGGTTGAAATGTCGTCATGTGGACAACACATGTTCACTTCAAATCTGACAAAACAGCAAGGGAAGGTGGAAGGAATAAAACCATATTGTTTTTCCCTTCACCCCTCTTTTATTACTCGTCATTCTGCCGCTACAAATTAAAATAGTGGCAGAATGTTCATTGCATGAACATTCTGCCGCTATTTTTTTTTAAGTATTCATTTTATTTTAATAATTTTTACTTACTCATTCAATTTTAATTTGTTTTGTTTGGATAGTTAAAATATATAGATTTATTTGGTTAATTTAAGCCTGTGGACCACCTGTTCCATCGTCGCGGACCATAGGTTGAGAAACTCTGCTATAGGGTTCTCTCACCTTATGTGACCGCTAATTCATAAGTAGTGGTATAGAAATAGAAGACATGACACAACATAAATAAAAAATGAATTTTAATTAGGAAAAGTATTTTGGAAAATTTTCTAGTGTTTTTTGACTTTTTCTTTTTTGGGGGGGAGGGAGAAGGGCCCCTTGGCCCTCTCCCCTGGTGCGCCACTGTGTCACAGGGTTCTGTTCTTGGACCGCTACTGTTTAATTTGTTCATTAATGATATAGGAAAGGATCTGAGAGGAACTGTTCAGTTATTTGCCGATGATGCAAAGTTAGGTAGAGCAATAGTTAATACAGATGATGTCAAAATTCTGCATGATGATTTAGATAGATTGGTAGACTGGGCAAAGGAGAATGGATGTCAGTTTAATGTGGCAAAGTGTAAGGTTATGCATTTTGGGATGAAAAGATTACCAGCTGTATACCACATTGGTGGAACTGTTCTCCAGGAAATTAATGAAGCCAGAGACGTGGAAGTGTTACTGGATAGGGAGTTAAAGTTTAAGAGAAACATAGCAGAAGTGGTTAAAGTAGCTTATCAAATCACTTGGTTAGTGAAGAATACTTTGATGTGCAGAGAAGCAGGTTATTGTACCTCTTTATCATGCCTTGATAAGACACCCATCTTGATTACTGCATCTGGATGGCAGGGTTTCTTGTTGATGGGAAGAAGGTGGAGTGGATCCAGAGGCGAGTGACCAAGATGGTAGCAGGTCTATGGAATGAACTTTACGAGAACATCGTAGATTTGTGGGTTACAGAAACTGGTTGATAGGCAGAATGGGGGGGGGGGATATGATCGAAACATTCAAATTACTGTGGGGTTTTTTACAAGATTAATTCAGAGGAAGTTTTTCAGAACAGATCTAGTGTTGGGAGAACTAGGCCCATCCATGAAAATTGAGTGAATGTAGTTAGCAAGAGTGTTAGAACTAGGTTTTTTGCGTGGAGAGTAGTGAATGAGTGGAATATTGCCAAGAGTCTTTTGTGAGTGACATAACTGTGAATGAGTTCAAATCAAAGTATGATAGATACCGTACAAATGTTGGGGATACTTTTGACATGTCTAGGGCCTCCCTCAATGAGTCTAAGGACTCCCTAGAGTTCTTAGACTCATTGAGACTTTGCTCGTAATAATAATAATAATTATTATTATTGTTGTTATTATTATTATTATAAGCACATGGGTTTCAATATGTTAGTCAAATGGATTCAGGATTGGCTGACTGATAGATATCAGAGAGTTGTGTATGATGGGGCAATATCAAGGAAGCAGAAGGTTACAAGTGGGGTTCCACAGGGCTCAGTACTGGGACCTGTATTGATCAATCATTATATCAATGATATTGTAAATGGATTGCAAGGGGACATTCAGTTGTTTGAAGATGATTTGAAGTTGGGAAGGGGTATCAGTAATAGTGCAGATGTGGCAGCCCTGCAAGAGGATTTGAATAAACTAGACAGATGGACAAATTAATGGGGCTATCCGTTCAATGCAGAAAAATGTAAAGTCTTGGGGTTTGGGATCCATCGATGGGAGGATGCATACTCGGTTGGAGGTGCTGTACTGCAGGAGGTAGGGGAGACAAGAGATCTGGGGGTGATGATTGATAGAAAACTGAAATTCAGGGAGCATATTGCAACGGTGGTGCGGGTAACTCAGAGGATTGCTGCAATACTGAGAAGGACGCTGACCCGCAGAGATAAAAAAGTTATCATTCCATTGTATAAGGCCCTGATCAGACCACACTTAGACTATTGTTCTCAAATTAGAATATTGTTCTTCAAATGGACCCCAGGATTTGAAGGGGATAAATTAACTGTGGAAAGGTACAAAGGCAAATAACAAAGATGGTTGTTTCAGAACTGTACAATGTTAGTTATGAGGATTGGCTGAGAAATGTGGACTGCAGAGTTTGATGGATAGAAGGAGAGGTGATATGATCGAGACTTTAAACTGCTAAGAGGCAGTTACAGGGTACATTGGAGAGTTTTTTCACTTGGTGGAACGGCGAGATGGAGCGATGACAAGGGGCCATCCCTGGAAGTAATGAAAGGAGGCTGTGCGCAAGAGGGTGAGGAGTGGTTTCTTTGCGTGGCGGGTAGTTGAACCTTGTAACGCATTGCCTAAGAGAGTGGGTGGAATGGGGACGGTTAATGGGTTCAAGGAGTGGTATGATAGACTTTGTATTTCCTAAAAATGACCTCCCACGACGAGTCTTTTGACTCCATGGTGGCCTGGATAATAATAATATTATTATTATGGAATGAACAAGATGATTTTAGAACAGGTGCGAGTACTATCCTTCGCATTTTTACTTTAAGAAACATCCTTGAACAAAGCATAGAATTTAGCCCAATATACCTAAATTTCATTAATTTTGCTAAAGCATTTGACAGTACTGACAGAGAAACACGATCAATTATTAAAAGTTATGAAATTCCCAACAAATATGTGAGAATAATCAAAGAAATGTATAAGTGGAAGTAAAATGTGTGGTATTGCATAGCAAAGAACATCTGAAAGGCTTTGAGATAAAACCTGGCCTAAGGCAGAGTTGTGTAACATCTGGGTTATTGTTTAATATAATCATTGATTGAATTATGAGAAAACTTAGAGGTGAATTAAATGGAATCCTATGTCACAGTTAGCAGATCTAGATTATGCAAGTAACATAGCTTTAATATTATTACTATTATTAAGAGAGACCTCCAGAGTGTCAGGGACTCATCGAGGGAGGCCACACACACACACACACACACACACACACACACACACACACACACACACACACACACACACACACACACACACACACACACACACACACACACACACACACACACACACACACCAGCTATTATACTTGTTCTTGAACTCATTCACACTGCTTACACACATACACAACATCCAATGTCAATCCATTCCAAACATGCTCCACACTGTTCGAAGTTTTTTTCCACTTGGTTAGACTATAATAAATTTAGTCTAATCCTTTATCCAGTACACTTTATCCAAGTGTAAGCAAACAAAGTTTGCGCCTGAAGTATCTTCAGGACTGTGGCAACTCGTGGTAAACGTGGAACAAGCTCTCATCACTCCTTGTCTCAGTATTTCCCATAATGCAAAGCACATCTCCTTGGGGACATGTATAATACTATGCATTAAGGGAAGGGCCACTACCCATACCGGTTTCGACCTTTATTGAATGTTCAAGTACAGGTCAAACTCCAAAAACTCAGCGTTGTTCCCCTCAGTAACAGGCTCACCCCGCCACTGAGAAGAACTCTCACAACCAGTTGGCTCTACACTGTGGCAGGCTCACCCGACCACCAAGCAGAGCCGTTCATTTGCTCATATCTCATCCGACGGGTAACACCAACAGCCATGCCTCAGTTAACTTCACGCGCTATTGCCATTCATTAACCCCCACCAGGAGTTGCTGTCACCACAGCAACAGCCGAGCCTCAGTTAAAACTTCATGCGCTACAGCACTGCCATTCATCACCCAAGCTTCCAACCGGTTTCGAACTTTATTGAGGTCTCGTCAGTGGGAACCAGACCCAGAAGTGGTGGTAATAAGGCAGAAGCAATGGAGAAGTCATATTTACGATAAGAGTTGCCAAAATGGGTACTACCTTATTATTAAATTACTCTGGATTTAGAGAAAGATGTTGAAAGTGTTTTTCCACTTGGTTAGACTATGATAAATTTAGTTTAATCCTTTATCCAAGTGTAAGCAAACAAAGTTTGCAATTGAAGTATCTTCAGGACTGAGGCAACTCGTGGTACAGGTAGACCAAGATATCTCATCCCTCCTCGTCTCAGTGTCTCCCACAATGCAAAGCACATCTCATTGTAGACATGTATAATGTTATGCATTAAGGGAAAGGCCCCCACCCAGACTGGTTTCGAAATTTATTGAGGTCTCGTCAGTGGGAGCCAGACCCAGAGTGATACTAAGGCAGAAGCAATGGAGAAGTCATATTTACCTATACAAGTTGCCAAAAGGTGTACCACCTTATTATTAAATTACTCTGGATTTAGAGAAAGATGCTGGAAGTTTTTTCCCACATGGTTAGCCTATAATAAATTTAGTTTAATCCTTTATCCAAGTGTAAGCAAACAAAGTTTGCACCTGAAGTATCTTTAGAGCTGAGGCAACTCATGGTAAAGGTGGACCAAGCTCTCGTCACTCCTTGTCTCAGTATCTCCCATAATGCAAAGCGCATATCCTTGCGGACATGTATATTGCTATGCATTAAGGGAAGGGCCACTACCCAGACCTCAACTTTTATTGAGGTCTCATCAGTGGGAGCCAGACCCAGAAGTTGTGATATTAAGGCAGAAGCAATAGAGAAGTCATATTTACCTACACGAGTTGCCAAAAGGTGTACCACCTCATTATTAAATTACTCTGGATACTGAGACAAGAAGTGATGAGAGCTTGGTCCACCTTTACCACAAATTGTCTCTGTCCTGAAGATATTTCAGGTGAAAACTTTGTTTGCTTACACTTGGATAAAGTATTAAATTAAATTTATTATAGTCTAACCAAGTGAAAAATAAACTTTCAACATCTTTCTCTAAATCCAGAGTAATTTAATAATAAGGTGACACATCTTTTGGCAACTCGTATAGGTAATATGACTTCTCCATTGCTTCTGCGGTAGTATCACCACTTCTTGGTCTGGCTCCTACTGACGAGATCTCAATAAAAGTCAAAACCCATCTGGGTAGTGGCTCCTCCCTTAATGCATAGCATTATACATGTCCCGAAGGAGATGTGCTTTGCATTATGGGAGATACTAAGACAATGAGTGATGAGAGCTTGGTCCACCTTTACCATGAGTTGCCTCAGTCCTGAAGATACTTCAGGCGCAAACTTTGTTTGCTTACACTTGGATAAAGGATTAAACTAAATTTATTATGCTCCACACTACGAGAAAAAAAATCTCGATCTCATTCCCTTGTTAGTGACATTCATTCTCAGCTTCCAAGAATGTCCTCTTGTCATTTCCTCACCCTCCATAAAATAAAAAATTCCATCAGCATGTGGAATCAAGTGCATGACTGCATTTACTGACAGTGAAATAATACTCATTTTCACATGCACACAGTTCCAGCATATTTAAATCATTCTGAAAGTTATACATATCAGCTACATTCCTGATTACCATGCCTATCTTTGCATCATCAATAAATAGCTGTATGACACCTGTCAAATCCTTCTCAATGTCATTAATGTACAGATAAAATAAAAAGACCAAAGACTGATCCTTGTGGTACACTACTGGTTATTAATTTTTTTTATATTTTTTTATTGATCTGTTAAAATATTTACACGTACAATAAATATCTTTTGTGACATTGCAACTGATGGTGATAGTTTCTTGGTTATGTTCCTATACTGGTCACAAGCCAGGTGTTGATTTTACTGTTTGTTGGTACTGCTTTGAAGACTTCAACTGCTATTACAGTTTAACTTTTTCTTTTTTTGTGTGCAGATAGGGTTGGATTTAGACATGGCATGTTTGTTTCTTTGTGTTCTTGTAGTGATGGTTTTTTGAGAGGGGCTTTGTCATAGGTTTGTGTGTGTGTGTGCGTGTGTGGGGGGGGGAGAGAGAAACAGGAATTGCTCTAATTTTCATTCTCGCTATAATATTTATATAGCGCCTGTTTCAGCTCTCTGTATATTCCTAGGTTTCTATTGTTGAACGGCAGTTTGCTTATCATGTCAGGTATGTAGAAGTTTCGGGTGGCTTTGCCATGATGATTGTTGTACTTATATGTTATGTAGTTTGTTGACTGTGGTCTTGTTATTTGATATGTTGTTCTGGTTACTCTATATGTTGGGCTGTAGTAATGTTTTAATATGACTGTGCAGGGGCATAAGTGTTTCACCTTAAATATTTTGTGTTTTGTCCATGCTTCCTGCATAAGAGTGGGTTGTTCCCAGAATATCAGTTTTAGCATTTTATCTTGCAACCATTGTAGCCTGTTAAGTCTGTAGTCTGCTCAGAATGCATATGATGTGATTGCATATCTTAAAATGTTTTCACATAATGCTTTATGGATTAGTATTTTTTATGTGGGTTGGGGCAATGTCTTTTAATCTGTATAGTTTGCTTGCTATTATCCTAAGCTTGGTATGTAGGTAATTTGTATGGCTATTCCATACAATGGGCAGGGTTTGGGGGTTTTTCAATACCATTGGCTTTGTTTTTCCAAGGTTTATATATATGTCGTTTTCGGTTAATTTGATTGATGTCGTGTTGCATATTTGTGTAAGCGAGATTTGCATTATTGTGAATGGATACTATGGCCGTGTCGTCTGCGTACTGGAAGATTTTACTTTTTAGGGGGAGTTGGCTTATGTTGTGTGTGTATATGTTAAATAGAATGAGAGATAGGACAGCTCCTTGCGGTACTCCATAGGTTACATGTACCTCTTTGCTGTATGCTGATCCTATATATATGATGTGCTTTCTGTTTTTCGTGTATGCTTTAAACCACTGGAGTAGACGACCTCCAATTCCGATATGGGTTAGTTTCGTTAACAAAGTTTTGTGTGTTAGTGTGTCAAATGCTTTTGTTAGGTCAATGAATACCACTAATGTTATTCTGTTTTTATCTAATGCAGCATTTATTAGATCTGTGAAATCTTCCAGGAGTGTTGCTGTTCCTTTATTTTTTTGAAAGCCATACTGTGTTTTGGGTATGATTTGAAATTTTTCAACGTATATCGAGAGTTTGTAATGCACGATGCGCTCCATGATTTGGTTGATTGCAGACAACTTGGCGATGGGTCTGTAATTACTTATAGTGTTTCTTTTTCCCTGTTTGTGTATGGGTGCAATTAATGCAGTCTTCAGTGTTTCAGGTATGTGTCCCGTTTCGAAGATTTTATTTAACAGTTTTTGTATAACTGGAAGTAGGTTGGTTGAATGTTTCTTGATGTCTTTTGGTCTGATTCCGTCTATCCCCGGTCCTTTGTTAGGGTTAATTTGTTGAATTGCCAGTGTTAGTTCTTCTTTTGTTGCTGTGGGAAACCACATCGACTGGGTTGCTCGTGGGCCTAGTGGAGAATGTTCGTTTGTGTGAGGAAAGGTTGTTTCTTGTAGCTTTTGGACAGAGTTCACGAAATCCTGATTGAAGTTGTTTGCCAACTGTTTGAGGGATTTGCGGTTGCAGGCAAAGCTGTGTTTTATTGTTTCTGAGGCAGTGGTTCTGTGTATATTGTCCAGCATTTCATTAATCAGGTGCCAGGTTTCCTTTATGTCATTCTGAGCTGTTGTTAATTTATTGCTGTAATAGTTTCTTTTTGCCATTCTAATCCGTGTTGTTAGGAGATTCCGTTTTCTTTTGTATTCAGCTTTTAAAGCGATATTGTTCGGCGATTTCTTAAGTTGTTTCCATAGGGCATCTTTTCTTTGTATGTCCGTTAGTATGTTGTCTGTTATCCATGGATTTCGTTTCGTTTGGGGGCGTATTTTTATTTTTGTTAATGCTTTGTTATATATTTTGTTAAATGCAAGTTTAACATTATTATATACAGCTTCAGCAGGGTCTAAAGATGCTATCTGCATCCAGTCTGTTTTTCTGATTTCTTCGTTTACTATTGTTTCGTTTAGAATGCTATAATACTGTTTTGTAGTCTCAGTGATTTTTCTGGGTTCTGGTTCAGTGTGTAACTGTAATGCTGTGAAATAATGGTCTGCCAGTTTGCATGTTATGACGGCTGCTGTGTAGCTGTTTGGAGGGGCCCTTATATTTATATGATCAATGCAGGATGAGGTTGTTGTGTTTCCGACTATCTCTTCTCGTGTATACGACTGTATGGATGGGGTTATGTTATATGCCGATAATAGGTCTAGGTATTGTTCTGTGTTGTTATTTATGTTCCTAATGTTTATATTAATGTCTCCTATTATTATCAAGTATTTTGAGGTGCCTACTTTCGTGGCTGAAAGCCATCTGTTTAGTTCTTCTAGGAATTTTGTGGTGCTTAAGTTGGGTGGTTTGTATATTGCGTTTAATATCAGGGAGTTTTCTTGTTTGATGTTTTTAATTTCGATGCATATGTTTTCTGCGTATTCTAATTTATAGTTTATTTCTGTTACCTCTAGTTTATGTTTGGTAAATATTATTATACCACCGCCTCGTTTTGTTTGTCTGCAGTGTTTGTGTTGTTGGAAGTGTGGCATTTGGTAGGTGGATGCCTCTTCGTTTGTCGTAGATATTTCAGTCAGTATTAAAATGTCTATTTCGTCTATATCTTCCTTCAGATAAGCTTGCAGGGTCATCCAGTATTTGTGAATGCTTCTGATGTTGATGTGGAGAATAGAGAGTCCCTTTTTGGGAATTGTCACTTGTTTCCATTCCGTTATTGATTTCAGAATGTGGCAATTATCATGTTCCGGGGTGATTACGTCTGCTTGATGGTCTGTATTCATGTTGGTTGGTGTGTTGTTCCTTCTTTACGAGTTGTCAATATTCCTTTCAATGTGGCAGCCTGTTGAGGTCGTCTACGGATTTTATTTCGAGTGGTTTTGCGTCTTGTGTCGTTCTAAAGAATATTTTGCATATAAACTGGTAATTGTTTTCTGTTTTTACTTTCCTTGCTTGGTAGGATAGTTTCTGATAGTATGGCGTTAGGTATTCGGACAAGTATATTGGGGTGTTGTCGTGGTCTCCTTTCAGATCCTTGGCTACTGGTTTTTTAATCCTGCTAGCTTTTATAAGTATAGTTTTTATTGGGCTTTTGGTGAGTCGCACTACGACGGGAGAGAGACGAGTATTATTTTCTCTTTTCCTTTTTTGTGGTTAACGATGCACTGACTGGATGTCTTTTGATTCAATGGGAGAGCCAATTTTTTGGCTTAGTTGTATTACGGTGTCTCTTAGATGTTCCGTAGCTATTTCTGGGAGACCATTTATGAGGAGATCATTTTTGTGCTGCTGTTAGTTTGAGAGCTCGTACTGTGGCTTTAAAGAGTTTAGTTCTTGCCATAGTTCCGTTGTCTCTTTAATTAAATTATGCTGTCTTTCCGTTAGCTCTTTAACGCAGTTTTTAATTTCTCTAACGGTCTGTAATACACCTTCTACCGAGTTATTATTAAATTTAATAAATTCCTCATATTGGTTGAATTTTTCTGTAATTTGTGCGGTATGTTTTTTAAATAGTTCTCCAACAAAATCGATTAAACTGTCTTTTAGGTTTTGTAATCTATTTTCAAGTAATGCATTTAAAGTTGGCTCACCTGGGTTTTACACGTACAATAAACATGTTGAGTGACATTGCAACTTATAGTTTTACGGAATTCAGCACAAAGCGCTACATTTTCTACATTGGTTATGTATTTACAACACATGTTCTTCTAATATTTGTAATAAAGATTATACAGAATAATAATAATGATGATGATGATGATAATAATAATAATAATAATAATAATAATAATAATAATAATAATAATAGTTTTAATGTGGTTCTACTTCCTGTTTTTAATTTACAAGCGTCATAAAGTAACTCTACTTGTCACGCTGAACACTGTGACACATAATTCATCGAAATCGGCCAATGGAATCCAAAATCTGAGTGTGCTAAAAATTGAAGCGTACACCGCGGTTGCTAACGAGTATAGAACAAAGGACGTCGCCATCTTTGCAGCTATCCAAAGAAAGAAAGGTGAGTCATGAAGTGCAACAAGTGTCAGAAGGAATTACCGTCTGACAGATGTCATATAACCTGCAGAAAATGCCATAGGAATCTTCACTTTACATGTTCCAAACTTTCAGAAACAACATGGCTACGCAAATCCAATGCCAAACGAGAAGAATGGAAGTGCCTAAACTGCAGAGAGAACAAACAAACGCTGCAACCCACGGCGCAACTGATTGCGCCGGAGGCGGAATTGGATGATGAAGTTGAACAGACAACAAAATACTGGTGAGTCTTATAATTTGAGTTCCGTAAATTTATTACTAGAAAAAAGGTTTAGAAAATATAAAAGCCAGCTTGGTAGATCTTGTCCAAGAACTATCTGATAAACAGAATAAAGAAATAACCAAAAAAATTAGCGAATATGAAGAGTTTGTTAAATTTAATAATTCAAAAGTCGAAGAAGTCTTACAAACGGTAAAAGAC
Organism: Typopeltis vanoorti; assembly: GCF_054136105.1. Taxonomy (NCBI): domain Eukaryota; kingdom Metazoa; phylum Arthropoda; class Arachnida; order Uropygi; family Thelyphonidae; genus Typopeltis; species Typopeltis vanoorti. Next base: position 92,665,304 of record NC_143571.1, on the reverse strand, counting down.
ATTAAAACCAGCATTAATGCATTAACTGACAGGAAGCACAAATTGATAAAAGACACATCGGAACTCCGTCAAGAATTTAATTCCCTGATACTACGATACGAAGTTTTATACCAACAACAACATAAAGAAGACCTTGTCATAAACAGTCTTCCAGAAACTGAATCCACAGAAAATCTCAGAGACGTAGTTTTAAAGTTAGGCAATGCAATTGACATCTCCCTAGAGAATAATGATATTCAGACCATAAATCGTTTTCACAGGAAGAACAAAAAACAAGGCTCGCCATGACCCGCACCAGTCATAGTTCGTCTGACAAGGAAGGATACAAGAGACAATCTCATAAAAGCCAGCAAACTGAAAAAACCAGTAGTCAAGGATTTAAATGCATCGCATGACAATACGCCAATCTTTCTATCTGAGTATTTAACACCTTTTCAATCAGAATCTTTTGAACCAAGCAAGAAAAGAAAAAAACAGAAAAAAAGTATCAATTTTTATGGATCAAAGACGGCAAAATATTCTTGAGAAAGTCATAGACTTCAACGTCTATACAAATAAAAAGCTCGGAAGATATACACAGGTTGCCAGAGTGAAACAAAAGACTCCAACTTAGTTCAATAAGAAGATCTCAACATAACAAAAATGAAAGTGAACCATCAGATAGATGTAATTACACCAGAATACATCAGTAATTGTACTTTCGAATCGCTTGATGCATGGAAACAACACACAGTACAATCGAGAGGTCTCTCAATCTTGCATATTAACATCAGAAGCATCCAAAAACATTGGTTACTGTTACTGGCTTATCTGAGGAATTACACTGATATTATTGATATTTTGATTCTTACAGAAGTATCCATAACTAATGACGAAGCGACTGCTTTCCAAATTCCAGGCTTCCAACAACATAGATCATGCTGCCAAACAAAAAGAGGGAGTGGAATATTAATATTTATCAAACAAAAATTAATAGCAAAAGAAACGGCCTATCAGTTTGAGCATGCTGAAACCCTCTGCCTCGAAATCACTAATCCAATAGACTGCATCCCATAATACTAATTGCTATTTACAGGCCATCAAACCTAAACATGATAAAATTCTTGCACGAAGTCAATTGCTGGCTTTCACACCAAGAAATGTGTTCAACCGAATACCTAATGATAATTGGCGACATAAACATAAATATTGCAAACGAAAACCAGAACAACACTGTACAATACCTAGACACGCTATCCATGTATAATCTAATACCAACAATAACATCATGTACTAGAGAAGAAATATTCAGAAATACTATCACTGCCTCTCGTCTAGATCCTATAAACTGCGAGCACCACCAAACAGTTACACTGCATCAGTCATAAAGTGAAAGTAGCAGTCCATTACTTCACTGCTCTAAACCTGCACACCAAGACAATATCCAAGCAATGTCCCACAGAAGAAAAGCGACAGAAAACAATAATGGACGAAGAAATAGTCAACCACGAAATAAGAAAAACAGACTGGGAACACCTGGCATCAGATTCAGCGGATATCTTATACAACAACATTAAACTCACGCTGGAGGAAATATATAAGAAAGCTGCAAAGAAATTCCGAATTCGTTCAAAAACAACACAAAATCCTTGGATAACACAAAACTTAATCCTAGAAATACACAGAAAGGACGCTTTATGAAAAGAATTAAAGCGATATCCAAATAACACAGCTTTAAAAACTGAATATAAGATAACAAGGAATCGCCTTACAACACAAATCAGAAATGCAAAAAGGAGCTACCACAGAGACAAACTAACCTCTGCACAAAACAAACATTAAACAAACCTGGCATCTGATGAACGAGATGCTAGATTTTGTTCCCAACACCATCGCCTCCGAAACCATAAAACACAGCTTCATGAAAGACGCAAAACCTATCCAACAACTAGCAAGTGACTTTAACCAATACTTTGCAGACTCCATCCAAGAACTGCACAGAAATATTCCCCCAATCACAAAACGAGACCCTCCACTTGGACCACAATCAAAACAGACATTAGAGTTCCCAACCATAAAAGAAGCAGAACTTCTCTCTGCAATACATCAAATCACACCAAACAAAGGCCCAGGAATTGATGGTATCAGATCTAAAGATATAAAGCAACATGCAACTAGTTTAAGTCCTATGCTACTAAAATTAATAAATAAAATATTCAAAACAGGACAGATACCAAGTATGCTAAAGACCGCCATAATCACACCCATATACAAACATGGAAAAAGAAATTTAATCAGCAATTATAGACCCATAGCAACATTACCAATTATCAATCAAATTATGGAGCGGATCATACTGAAGAAACTCACAGCATACACTGAGATCTTTCATATTATCCCCAAAACACAATACGGTTTTCAGAAAAATAAGGGAACAACATATCTCTTGGAAGACTTTACAAACGTAATTAATACCGCCTTAGACAAAAACAAAATTGCCATGGTAGTCTTTATTGATCTAACTAAAGCATTCGATACACTCACACATCAAACCTTGTTAGAAAAGCTGAGACATGTTGGAATAGACGGGCCTCTTGACAAGTGGTTTACAAACTACCTTCAATATAGAAAACATATCACACGTATCGGGTCAAACCGAAGCAGAGAGCTACCAGTAACCTGTGGAGTACCACAGGGAGCAGTACTCTCCCCAACTCTATTCAACACTTACACGCACGATATTAATCAGTTACCACTCAAAGGTAAGATATTCCAATACGCAAACGATACAGCAACAATACCCATTCATAATAACACAAGCATATCCCAAACAAATATGCAACATGATATAAATCTGATCATAGACTGGCTCACGAAAAACTCCATACACCTAAACTCAAGAAAGACAAAAATTAATGATATTCAGAAATCCAGTGACTAGACCAGTTTATAACAAATATATAACCATCCAACATCCACTTTCCAACCTAAAAAACACACAGAACAGCAAAACCACTACACGAAAATATACTAAGATACGCTATAACAACGTATGCTTTCTGTGCCCCCTATAAATTAAATAAATTAATGTCGCTACAGTACAAAATGATAAAACTGATCTTTTGGAAACAAAGAGAAAATAACGATCTTATATACATTGCAATGTCAGAACACAAAATACTGACAGCAAAACATTTATGTCACTATGCAGCTTTGGTAAAACATTATTTCGATGCCAACTACAGGACAGTTAGAAATACATACCGTATAACAAGACTTCAGACTACTAATTATATCACATATAAATACAAAAATCACTACGAAAAGGCCACGTGAAACTTCTACATCCCAGACATGATTAAAAAATTACCTTTTGAATACAGAAACCTTACAAATTTCAATAGCCTGGAAAGAGCTCTAAGGACATACTATGAACAAGAAGCACGCACCCAAAATACCATACAAATTTAATGAAACACAATATATTCGTTCAGGCTTCCAGTTCAGCGACACATCAATACATTCCAAGTTATTGTGTGTGTGTGTGTGTGTGTGTGTGTGTGTGTGTGTGTGTGTGTGTGTGTGTGTGTGTGTGTGTGTGTGTGTGTGTGTGTGTGTGTGTGTGTGTGTGTGTGTGTGTGTGTGTGTGTGTGTGTGTGCGTGCGTGCGTGCGTGCGTGCGTGCGTGCCTGCCTGCGCGCGCGCGTATGCGAATTTCTCAATCATAGATTTCGTAGCTTCTCAACACAGCAAAAAAAAAACGCAATAAATAATAACCAACTTGTGTCATCCTCAGATAAGCTTACATAGAAGCTTCGAGGATGAAAGCAGAGAAATTAGTTCTCATCCAAGATATGTAACCAAGTGCATGTAATATACGTATCATATGTAAACTAAAGTATGTAATGTATGTATTATATGTAAACAAAATGTAAGTATTGTATCATATAATAAAATGTATGTAATAACTGTAACAAAAGTATGCAATATAGAGTGATTGTATCCATTGATATTGTATATATAGAGTGTAAAATTGCAAAGAAACATCTGTAATAATCATCATTATGAATATTATAATAATATATGTTGTAAATAGTTATTGTTATTATTATTATTTTAAAATAAAAACTTTATGTACGAGAAAGTATTTGTTATGCATAATTGTCTTCATATAATGTATGTAATTTATCTGAGAAATAATAAATTATTATTATTATAAAAAAAAAATGTTTGTACTCATTATGGGCAGTACTACACTCACATCACGTCAACTTGTCAGTAAATAAAAATGTATGAATCTCTCAATTCTAAACACTAGTTCCAACATTAAAAACGCAGCACTTTAACACAGCAATTATAAGTTATTGAAAAATTAAACTTAGTTTATTTTATTACAACTGAGTTTTTGAAGGCTTTAGTTAGGCTGTTGAGACTTAAGTTGAGGTTTTCTGTCTGGGATGAATTGAAGTGATAGCCACACGGAGAGTCATCGCTGCAGGCGGTTCCTGTGTTTCGTTTTTAGCACAGTCATGGTAAATAATGCAGTTTCACAAAGATATGTGGTGGAAAAACAAAAAAGAAATCTCATTGCTATTTCATGTAAATTTAGATATTCATGTTTCATTCTTATCAGAATTTCGAATTACTCATAGAATTAAAAGTACTTTCCAATCTTTTGTCCGATGGTAATTCAATAAGTTGAAGAGTTTCTTTGTGAGAAAGCGCTGTCTCTTTGTGTTCAACTAAGGGGTTCACAATCCACATATTTTGCCTCCGGGGATCCTCGCATTCGGGATGATACTTTTCAAACGACAACAACAACAACAACAACAACAACAACATCTTCAAGTGGGCTGAAGTACTATCTGAAACTGAATTCTGTGAACAGAAATCATCTGCTTCCATAACATAATCTGAGAACGACTGAAACATTTCAGCCAGAATTTGAGTTTCTTTTTGAATGATTCGATCTTATTCCAAGCATTAAATATTGTTGTAACAAGACCTTGAAGTTTTAAATTCAACTCGTATATGTATCGCTGAGATATGCCACACTGGCTACCTATTTCTTATCCTGGAAACAATAGAAGAGGTGACTTTTCTTGTCAATTAGAAACAGCTCAACTTCCTTTCGGAGTTCATTTAACCTCCTGAGAACTTTATCGCGGGACAGCCCAGCGAACTTCCGAATGGAAAAAACGATTTTGATGATCAGAGTCCATTTCATCATCACACAATGATTTTAACAGTCTTGTATTTAAAGCACTGTTATTTATATAATTAATAATTTTAACGGATTGAGACAGGACTTCGTTAAGCTTACGTGCCATTTTTTTGGAAGCTAAGTTTTGCCTATGAATGTAGCAATGTGTTGACAATAAGTTATCGCCCGTCATATACTTAGTTTTAGTGACTAAACCTGAATTTCTAACTGCTAGACAGTCAGCACCGTCAATTCAAACTCCGACGCAATTTTTCCATTCGAGACCTCTCTCTTCAATGAAACCATTTTAAACTTTGAAATTTTCACTGTTGCTAGTGTGCATAGGTAATTCGGAAACAATTAAAATGTCTTCCTTCATGTCACTTTCATCGTGGTCATTATATCGTGCATACGTAAGTAAAATGCTCTTGTTCTGAATACCTGTCTGAATACCTATCATTTAAGTGAATTTTGCTCTCCTAAATATAATTAAGCATTCTGAGGGAAGTCCAAGTTGCACACCACAAAATCTTGAAGAATATTCAAACGTTATGTGCATTTCAGCTTCATAAGGTATAATGAACTGAGTGAGAGAGGCACTGCTTAGAAAGAATACCAATTTTTTTAGGATGAAGTGGTTATGAACATGAAATATTTCAGCTATGATAAGCTAGATGTGAAAGTCCTGCTCACGAAAAATCAAGCTTATCCTGATTAGTGAGCAGAATATTTACAAAAGTGAATGAGAATGGAGCATGGTTTTTCTTCTGGAAATGAGAAAAGATTGCATTTTGGTGTTTAAGGCATTGTTAAAGAACACCTTGATGTGTGAATGATCTAAGCACAATATCGTTTTGAAATTGAGAAAGACTATAGCTAATAGATCTGAACAATAGAGTATACCAGTACGGATTAAAAAATCTGATGAAAGGAAACCATCAACCATGACCTACAGTAAATGACCTTAGAGGAATCCATTAATCCATTCACAAAAGGAAGAAAGGATACCATAAGATGGTAGGTTGGTGAAAAGGACAAAATGATAGACTCAGTGAAATACCTTGGAAATACAACTGAGTTATTCCAAACTTCTCAATGACCTGTATATAAAGGTGGGTGAGATTGGCTAGGAGATCTGCTGTGGAATGAGAGTGGTAGAACTATACTGAAGAAAACTAAGTAATTGGTGAGTTTCCAAGTTGTGAAAAATAAGACGTCTATTCTTAATATAGCTGAGTTAATCTAAACTCAACCAAATAACATAGATTCGGGTCCAAATAGAGATAGTCAAAAATTAGTTCCTTGTTCTGCATGACCTGAATTTTCCCCTTCTTGTCCTATTGCACAAATTGATGCAAGGTATTGAACCTGGTTTCTCACTCTTATTAGCAAAAACTGCAGTTTCACATTTTGCCAATCATTTACATCAAAGTGGTAGTAGTTCCAAGATGATGATTCCCTGAGATACATTCAGGGTACCTACTGCTATTGCACTAGGAACTCAAGAAGTACATGATCAGCAGCTTTAACTAAATGGTCAGAATATCTTTCAGGAGAAGTCATGAACATTTTACGCGAGTAGTTCATTATCCATGTCACAACATCATTGTGAGGTCTGCTGCACTACCAACAGTAACCAAAAGCTTCAAATGAAATTGCATTAAAATATCAGACATGAATCTTCGTGTTACCAGATATTGGATCCAGACGTGAAAGCAGAGTTGATGAAGATGAGGCAAGAAATGAAGTGCATTCGAATTGAAATCGAAACGAATTGAAAATAATCACGCCCATACATGGAAGAATGAATAATAATAAAAAAAAGTGGAACGAAAGTTCACCATCCATAAGATGTTACAAATGATTCATGTGTGGCTCTCTACTCTAAGCAGATTCGATTATTAGAGGTATGGTGAATGAAAAAGTGAATGACCGTTTGTTTTCCTGGAGATAGAATGAGCAGAGTGACTGAAGCATTGAACACAAAGAATAAGGGAGCAAAGAGTTCGTGGTTGCAGAAGGGACGAATGATTTGGATGGAAACAAGAAAATATCAGATTTCATATCAGGAGGTTATTAGGGGGAGAGTAAAAGATAATAGGGTAGTAAGAAAGGTAATAAGTTTGTTGCCCAAGTATGACAGTGATGAATTGAGATTACGAGCAAAGATTATGAGTGCTGTTTCAGTGGAAACATGTGAGGAAAAAGGAGTGTATTTTGTGAATGGATGTGATGAATTTTAGGGACAGGTTGAACTGTATAGAGCAAATGAGTTGCATTGAAATGTTTTTGGTGTGAGTCGGTTGGAGAGATTGTTGCTGCGAGCATAGAGGTAATACTGTAATGAATAGATCTCAGCTGGTTCAAGATGATATGTAAGATCAGGAAAGCAGAATAGGGGAGATACAAACACTGACAAGAAAGGGAGGAAGAGGAATACTGCTGATGGTAGCAGATGGGTTGTGTTTATCTAGAGACAATTATGTTAGGTTTTGTGTAACAGAAGGTACAGAAAATCAAGGTATTGGATTTGATCATCTCATCAGATGATGAGGTTTTTAATCCTGTGTCGAATCTTCCACACGTTGGTGAGAAGCACCATGAGGCGATCACATGCAGGATAGCCAGCCTTACTTGGACTTCCGTTAGAAATATATATATATATATATATATATATATATATATATATATATATATATATATATATATATATATATATATATATATATATATATATGACAGAATGATCATTAACTCGGTTAACATACATACTTTTATGAAGAATTGAACCGAGATTTAAGTAAAAAGGTATTAATATAAACACACTACTAGTTTCGGCCTGTAACAGCCTTATTCAGGTGACATTATAAAAGAAAAAACACTAAACATTGAGGGTTAAAAGACTATGAACAACATAGACAGTCTTTATACATAATTAGCATGAAAACGTTGTAGTTGTATTTGAAGCTGTTCTTTCGTTTGTTGCATTGTTGGGAGAGTGCGTGCTTGCTGCATCACGTGAACGCCAGTACATGATTACAGCTGAATGACTATCTGGGAGGTTGTAGCTTAAGTTGTTATTTAGATGAACAGGATTGAAGATGATTTCTCTAGATTCCACGATTTTCTCTCTATTTCGTCACTGCAACGGAAGATTTTAGTAGATTTTCCCCAGCTGACTTTGTGACTTTGGTTATCATCATTAGGATTAGCCGAGAAAAGGATATGACTTGATAATGCACTCGCTCGCTGTCTCTTGTAAGTAATGTCTCTCATGAGAGACATTACTTACAAAAACTATATAACTATACATATAACTATAAAAATATTAATAAATAACTAATATAACTTAATAAATAAAACTATAAAAGAGCCTGTGTAGCTCAGTGGATGTGGCGTTTGCACACCATCGCGCTAGGCCACACGAAGGAAGTCTTGGTTTCGAGTCTAGTCGGCGGCAAGCAGGTTTTTACTCCCGGAAACTCGGGTTTTTCGTCCTGTAAACGCAAGAAAATCGACCGTAGAACCCACATTATTTCAGACATTAAATATATTGTGTTAGGGTTAGAGACCACGAGATGGCGGCACATTTGAGCCGTCTCTCTTCACTGCGTACCGCTTAATTAGTGATAGCCTTGGGCCATCTGTCTCTGATTGGGTACCAGTGGAGATTGAACTGCCCACTCAGTCTCCAAAAGTTAGATAGGGCTAAATGGCCTCGCCTACTCCCGTATATACGGGAATAAAAAGGCGTTAGCTGATTTTTTTTTTTTTTATATAACTATAAAAATATAACTATAAAACTATATATATATATATATATATATATATATATATATATATATATATATATATATATATATATATATATATATATATATATATATATATATATATATATATATATATATATATATATATATATATTGGGACCTACACTGAAGAACTGTCTGGTGGACCCAATATCAGCATGTATTCCAAAGATTAAAAGATTAAATAGACCAGATGTGAAATTGATGAATCAAGATATAAGATATGCAATCTTGAAGAAGAAGGTATTATGGAACAAGCACAAGATGGGCAGTTATAACAACCAGTAGCATTAGACTTACAGAGTAGTCGAGGAAGTGACTGACTAGCTTGATAAGGGCTGCGAAAGTGCAGTACGAGCAGCAGTTAGCTATTTTGGCTAACATTATCCTAGGGAATTTTTTCGATATTTGGCCAGTAGAAGAAAGAATGATTATGGAAGGTTAGCTGTGATTGGTGAAAATAGACGAATGATAACCATGGCAGAGGATATAGTTGAGGTATATAATAAGCAATTTATAAAGGTATTTCATGCTTGTGAATGTGATATCATGCAAAACTTCAGTGAAATGGAGAAAGAAGAGAATAGACGAACTGTTAAGTAAGTGAGCAGGAGGTATATGAGGAATTGACTAAACTTGATATTAAAATTAAAAACGTTGTAGGACTTGATGATATTTCACATCGTCTTTACAAGGAATGTTCTGGCAAGTTAACAACAGCAGTTACTATATATATATATGATTCTTGCGCTGGACCAAAGTCCAAAGGATAGGAAAAAGAGCAAAATATTGTCCCGATTCATGAGGAAGGTGATATGAGTAATGTTTTTAATTATAATGCAGAGATTTGGTTACCTAGTTTTCAAATAGATGAAGATATATTGGAAACGCTCCAGAGACGATAGAGTAAGTTGGTTTCTGCTCTCTGGAATGTTCATTATGAAAATAGATTAAAAAAAATGCAATTTGCAATAATTAGTAGACAGGAGCAAAAATTAGGGGGTATGATTCATACATATAAGCTGTGATGAGGTTTTGCCAAATTAATATTTAGGAGATTTTTTGCATAGAATGGGCAAAAGTAGGGAGAGAACAAGAGATCATCCCTGGAAGCTGTATAAGGATGATGTGCACAAAAAGGGTGAGGAGATGGTTTTTTGCATAGAAAATGATTATTGATTGGAATGCATTACCTGAGTGTGTGAAGAGTGCAGAGAGTGAAACGTTTCAACACATTGTGTGATAAACAGTGTGTATATGGGACCTCTTTTGATAAATCGTTTGACTCCATGGAAGGTTGATAATAATAATAATAAGAAGAATAAAATTGGATAATAAATAATAATAAGTGGGATCAAGTGTTATGGGTATACTATTTTTAGGAATGACAGAAGTGATAGGAGAGGAGGAGGAGTGCTACTAATGATATCAAATGACTTAACTCCAGTTAGGTTAGAAATAGAAACACAAGAAAACACTGATAATAACAATGCCCCATGTAGCGGTAAGTTTCAGTCTATCTGGTGCGCAGTGGAGGTTAACAGAATGAAATATATGGTGGGGTGTTGTTACAGACTTGGCGGTTAAGTTGCAGGGGACGAAGAAATGCATCGCCAATTTAGTCAAACGAATGATCTTTATGGGTGGCTTTAATTTTTCAAACTTTGATTGGGTAGAAGGGAAATTTCATGCTAAGAAATAAGAGGAATTTATTGAATTGTAGCGAGACAACTTTCTCAAGCAGCATGTGATAGGAACTCGAGGTCAAAGAATGTTGGATTTGCTCATAGCGTCAGAAGGGGTCTCTCTCAAGATTATGACAACGTTACCACGAATTGGTGACAATAATCATGCTGTATACCTTCTTGAGAAGTATCTAATTGTATTTTGATGCTCCGTTTAAAACAGGTTACATGCTGAACTACAAAGCTGGAAATTACGATCAACCTAGGAGAATACTATCTTTGGTCCCATGGTATCAGTTACTAAATGAGGAAAATGTCAGCAATGCATGGGAATCTTTGAAAAAGTGCTTAAATGAGGCGGTTTCTGAATGTATTCCTGGTGTTCGAATAATAAATAGGTTGCGAGTGAAATGGATGGGCAGCGTTATTAAGCAAGAGATCCACAAGAAGAATATGATGTGGAAAGAATATCGTGAGAATAAAGACTGAGAGTAGATATGAAATATATTAAGCTCTGGCCAGAAAAGTAACGAGTATTGTGAAGAAAGCTAAATCAGCGAATCAAAAGAAATTGGCCATGCAAGCTAAAAGCAATCCAAAAGAATTTTATTGTTATGCCGCAAGGAAAAGAAAGAACGGATGTAGAAGAATAACTTTATTGAATAGAGGTGATACTTGAGTGTCGGAAGCTAATAAGATTGTTCAATTAATGAGTGCTCACTTAAATATATCAACCAAGTGTATGTAACATGGTGCACAGTGCTACTGCTGCGTTGGATGAAGAGTTAGAGATTCATGAAAATGCGATTGAATAGTTGTTGCATAACCCGGATAAGAATTTATCAATAGGAACAGACGGAATATCTGCTCGTTTGCTAACGGAATGTTCAATCGAATTCGCTACGCCTTTCACATGTTTGCATAATTTGAGTCTATAGAACAGCAACTGAGTGATGAAATAGACTTCGGCATTGTCATCGACGATTTTTCTGACAGAAAAGCAAGAAAAATAACATTTTAGAATGTTTTAATTAAAGTTTCACTTCAAAAATAAACACGGTTTTAATTTATTTCCTCATACGTCGTTTTGACGTTTTGTAGTATTTTGGTGTGTATTGAGACGGGCGGCAAACTCAGGGACTGCCCCGAGGCGACAAAAGCTCTAGCTACGCCACTGCTTATATGTTATGTAAATAATATTATAATTTTTATACTTATATTATAATTATAATTATATAATATAATTATGATATTATATATTAAATATTATAAATAATATAAATGTAAATAATAATAATAATAATAATAATAATAATAATATTTAAAACGTTTTTCTTCAAAGTGCATCATGCATCATCATGCATTTCGTCGATCTTTTGTGGTAAAATTCATACTGTTGGATTGCTCTACAAACCTGTCACTTTAATAAAGAACCCAAAACACTTTACCACATGATAGGGGATTAAAAGGAGTTAAATGATTTTTAATAATAATAATACCCAGCTAATGGATTTTAATCCACTATCGGGAGTAGGCGAGGCCGTTTAAGCCCTTTCCAACTTTTTGGAGATTGAGCGGCAAGTTTGATCTCTACCGGTAGCCAGTCAGAGATAGCTGGCCCAAGACTATCACTTATTATATATGACATCTTATGAAGAAAGGCGCATCACGATATATGTCGTGGTCCGTAATCCTAACACCATATTTACCGTCTGAAAAAACAGTGTGGATTCAACGTTCGATTATCTTGAGTTTATGGGATGAAGAATTTTGGTTTCTGGGAAAAAAACCTGCTTGCCCATGACAGAGATGGATTAACTTGGGAACCAGTGAAAAAAAAGTTAAGTAAAAGTTTCTCTACCCGGTGACTAGAACTAATCTTATGACTTTTTCTTCGAGCAGTGTAGTACTGTAAGGGATACATACCACTTGCATATAATAATAACAATATACAGCTACTCGCGGTCAACTCAACACCTACTTCAATGACTTGGCCTGTTAGTGAAAACTAAAGGGGCTCTAGAGACAGCAAGTATTCCAGCGGTAAAGGAATTCCTTTCCAGTTGAAGGAAATTAAATGAGAAGTTACTACAACATGACTATCATCTTTCCTTTCAAGGTTTGTAATGCATTTTATGTGAGACACAGTGGCGCACCCAGAGGGGGGGGGAAGGGGCCCGGGCACCTCCAAAGAAAAGGAAAAAACACTGATGACACATAACAGATGTTCAAATGTCTCTGTATTAAAATATTTCAATAAATTTTAATTTAGTGAAATTTAATTTCGATTTTTTAACCTTGTTGTGGGAGAATAGTTCAATATTCCATTAAGTTTTGTCAATGAAATACCAGTTTAAAAAAAAAAAGTGATGTACTCAAACTTAGATTTTTGAAAACGTAAGTTATTGGAGACGGAAAGTTTTCTGAAAAATTGAGATCCAAGCGATGGGTATTCGCCGCACTTCATTCAGTGGCTTAGGGTTGACCTTTTGTGGTAAAAGTAACTGCAAGCAAACCTCAAGATAAATTTTATTCCATGTTTTCAGATCTCAGTGAAGGGGTGCACAGCAATTCTCATAATGGAGGCCACTTTTCTAATATGAAATCTCGAAATTGGTGGGATAAAAATGTTTCGCGGATGTTATGATTCTGTCCTCATTTTTGAGACCATGCAAAATGCGTTCCACGATTAAGACAAATACAAATCATTACGACACTTTCACTATAGAGATCCTTGCACTATTTCGTACTCTTTCCTCGAAATAACACACACTATGTATTGATGATTTCTGTATTTACCCAGATAGAAGAAGACTAGATGAAAAGACTAGGTGATTTCGAAGTTTTCTGCTAACATGAAAGTTGAGATTCTGCGATTTTTCCTATATTTTGATTTAATTCAAGACCATGACGTAGACTACAAACACACACTGCAGCTGCTGGGTATTTATTCAATTACAAGTTTTCGTTCATTTTTGGAACGCTCTTACGGTAAATTGAATAATAGCTGCAATAAATTTCGAATAAAATTAGCAATAAAAAGCCAAAACAAAACCAAAACTACGAAAGTAAGCAGGAGCATGAAAAACTTCCACTAAGTTCTTGATTAAAAAAAAAAAAAAAGAACCTATAGAACAAAAAAAGAACAACAAGTAAAATATTTCAGCTATTAAAGCATCATTTTAATGACAATGTCAAATTAAATATTTAAATAGATAATAGAGTAAGCAACTCTGGTATGGAGAAGTCATTTGAACATGGAATAAGAGAGAAATTAGCAAAACACAAAAATAGCAGTGTACAAGGTGATGTTCAAACTAATTTTAAGTTATGTATCTGAGAATTCGGTTAGAAATGAAAAAGTTGATTAAAGACTGGAGAATACAGATTTGCGCTTTCTCAGAAAAAAAAATAAGAGAGTGAATAAATAGCATCAATGGTAGAATCTTGTTAAAAACGAAGATGTTAGGAACGGACTTGACGTTCGCATTCATGACTGCGTGAGCAAAGTTAAAACAAGGTGGTACGTCTCTAGGACAGGAAAGCAAAGGAGTAGTTAACAAAAAGGTATTTGATGCTAAGATGGCAGGCAAAACTCTCCTGGAAGACAGAAATATCAGAAGTGAGTATTGGAATGCTGGCAGGTAATAGACGACTTTGAGGACAATTGATCAGAGGAGATTAGTAATGATGTTAACTTAATCATGCACTCCAGTAATAGTATGCTGTACACTCCTTTATGGAATACTATATCAGGAAATTGTTAGTGATTGATTATGAGAAAGAAGGTAAGGGAATTAGTTAGTTCAGGTAGAGAAAAACGGTGGTGTCCATCTGCCAGTGATCGGGAAATAACATGGTAAGTAAATTTCTAATATATTTTATGATAATAACATAGAAGCAACACAAAACATCCTATCAAAGTTAACTAACTAATCCCATTCCAATAATAAGATGAGGTAAAAAAAAGTTAATAATAGTAGTTTAGAAATAAGTGCCACTTAAGGGTGTTTTCCCAGTCAGGAAGCTTAAATTGTTTATAATAAATGCAAGAGAATCTATTGACACCTCTGAGGTATTCCCAAATCCCCATTTTCCCCATTGAATTTCGTTACTGGATATTTACTTATGTTGCATGTTAAATGAGGATGAGCTCATAATTTGAGACTTAGCCAAAATATTGTATTCGATATTGGCTGAAAATATAGTCATGGAAATTCGTGACTAGACATCATGCTGGTTTAGACATCGTTCGGTTTTAAATGTCCCTCCTATATCACAAAAGAATCAACATTATTAAGGTGATATAAATCTGCAGAGAAAGATAATCTGGAATTTAAGTAATTAGTTTTAAAAATGATCAAATTAGGTAAGAAATTATAATTTTTTTCCAGAAAATGTCTAATAGAAACACATAGTATTTTTCTACATTTGAGATAGAAAATATTAGACTTCGTTAACATTTAGCCAATCAGACAGCTAGTCCAAACTACGAAACCCAGTCACTCACCACTGGTCACCTCCCATATCTCTGATTCTTCCATACCACATGCTACTTAATATCTTTCTTAGTTATTCTAATGTCTATGTCGCCTTCTTGCTTTCATGTTTAGAACCGGACTTCTGAAAGTGATCTCATTGTCTCTAAACTGCATTTTAAAAATTTCTTAAATGGATTTTTATAGGATTTAATCAGTCAGTCAGAGAATTTTGGCTTTCTTCATTCGAAATTCCTACAGCAGTTCATATTCATACGGACAGCTCATGTATGTTTCTCTGTTGATTAAAAGTGGCAATCGCCAATTTGAGTCAAGCTCTTAAAGGGCTTCTTGGTGATTAAAGTATTTCGAATGAAGTTAAAAATATCAATTTATCACCAAGAAGCCATATTAATGTTTGTACTATGAAATATTGTAAAATCTATCATTATTTAATCACTATAAGCTGACAATCTTTATCAAGAGTCGTCTCAATATTGTACTACTTAAAGTTATCATTCTCGAGGGCGGTATGTTTAACTTTTGATAAGATAAAAAAAAACAAAACTCACTCCTTTTATTTCCCATTTCGAATGGATAGTGCTTCTTTAGGCCTAACTAACTTCTTGAAGAAGTGCACAGCCGATGATCTTCTATGAGAGAGAGGGAAAGAAAGAAAGAGAGAGAGAGAGAGAGGCAATAGTACAGAAGCAATGCCCTTTTCTCATAGCTACGCTTTCTCTTGGCATCCACTAATGCTTTTACCTGTGTATTTGCATGCTTTACAATGGTTCACAATAGCCTGTACTCTAGTCATCTCTCTAATTCTGTTATTTCTACATCTGTTCCGTTTCGTTATAGAGCGTTTCTTTTCAAAATTCTTTGGGCAATAGTTTTTAATAGTCACTTCGGTCTTACTTCCATAAGCAACATTAGAATAATAAAACTATTAAATAGTATTTACGAAAGAAAGAGCCAAAAGGCTTCATCTCAGCGATGTAAAATTACATAGGCAAAACGGATTTTAAATCATGAAGCCTTTTGGACCTGTCTTTAGTAATCACTTTTACGCACCCACCGAGAGGTCACTTACAAAAAATGTTTTTTTATGACCTTTCGATTTCCTTAGTACTGAACGAGAGTTTTTTCTCTCTTAAAGTTTCTGCCGGACCTCTGAAGAGAACCAACCAGTTCGAAACAGCTGTCAGGCCAGTGAAATCTTTACTAAATGGACTAATACAAGGTAAATATATGGACGCTTGGGCAGCGCACATGTCTTTTAAGTAGTCCAAGTTGGGGCTATTCAGCGATGCCAAGGATTGTTTTCTAATAAGCTTTCAAGTCAATTTGCAAGACTTTCATAGTTTCTACAAATATTTGACTTTAAAATAATGTTTCATTTAATATCCGCTTTGTCTATGTATCTAAACAGTATTTTTCTGTGAAGGTTACTTATAAGCATTTTTTAGCTAAAAGAACAATGTTAGCTGCAGAACGTAAATTTAAATCTCTTCCATTGATGTTAATCCAGTAGTTACCTCATGATACATTCCTAAAGACTTTTAATATATCAGAAACAATTTCGATGATATTCGATCTCTCTCTCTCTCTCTCTCTCTCTCTCTCTCTCACACACACACACACACACACACACACACACACACACACACACACACACACACACACACACACACACACACACACACACACACACACACACACAATTTCAGTCTTATTTTCTGGATGTTTATTTTTACCACTCTCTAACTTGCCTAATGATCACAACCATAGTTAAGTAGGTTGACAAGAGGTATTTTTCATTAATACAATTTCATTCATAATGTAATCAGTTTCATTAAAAACTTCTCTATTTGATCATCTCCAAAGTTCACTTTCATTTTATATATATATATATATATATATATGTCTGCTTGTAGGATGAAAATCCCCAGATAAACTAGGGGGAAAACCCTGCTGCCTACTCCCAAGACCCGGCTAACTTGATTATGGCTGAGGAAGATCCTTAAGCTCTGTTATGTTTTGATTTGTTATCATGTTATATTTTCTGATGTTGATTCTGATTTATTTTCTAACTTTTGCATTAATATATATATATACTAAGGATACCGAGAAATTTTATAAACTTGTTTTTTTTTTACTCTTTCTCCCAAGTAAGCAAAACGGTTAAGTTTGCGTAGTTCAAGTCTAAAGGTAGTGCAACACCAGGGCAACTCGTTGTAAAGGTGGATAAAGATCTGATCACTATTCTTAGTATTTCCCATAATGTAAAACACATTTGCCCACCTTTACAATGAGTTGCCCTGGTGTTGCACTACCTTTAGACTTGAACTACGTTCAGGCGCAAACTTAACTGTTTTGCTTACTTGGGAGAAGGAGTAAAAAAAAAAAACAAGTTTATAAAATTTCTTGGTATCCTTAATATATATTATCCCCAAGGTAAAAACACTTTTCACACACACACACACACATACATATATATATATGTATGTATGTAGAAAAATTTTTACCTTTGGTATAATATACGTTAAAGGTGTGTGTTAAAGATACCAAGTAATTTATTAAACTTGGTTTTAATCCTTTTTTCCCCAAGTAAGCAGACGTAAGTCAAGTTTGCGCCTGCACGTACTGCAAGTCCAAGGCAACTCGGTGTAAAGGTGGATTAAGTTCTGATCACTTTCCTTAGTATTTCTCTCTAATGCAAAGCACATTCCCTTGCAGAGATGTATGATGCTGTGCATTAAAGACGAGAGCCACTACCCAGACCGGTTTCGACCTTTGTATAGGTGAAGCGGGCTCTAAAAATAAGACGATCCCGAACCATCGCCCAACTCAGCGTTGTTCCATTTAGTGACAGGCTCACCCCATCACCGAGAACTTCTCAACACTGGCTCTACCCAGTTGCAGGCTCACCCCACCACCAAGCAGAGCCATAATCTCAGTGGTGTCCCTACTCAGAGACAGCAAAAACCTACCCCCAAGCAGAGCCTCTCAAATCATCACAGCCAGACCCGCACCGGTTTCGACCTTTATTGAGGTCTGGTCAGGGCGAGCCAGGCCCAAACAATGCCAAGGTTTAAGTAATGCAGAGCTTATAGATTTTATCTAAACAAGTTGCAAAAAGGTGCTTAGACCTTATTAAATAAAATTCTTCGGATGAAAGTAGATGTAGTAAGCTAAAAAACGTTTTAATAATTTTATTTTCGCGCATGTGAAATTCGTTTTTATTTCGGAAGAGACACAATAAATAAATTGTGCAACAAAAAAGGGTCAAATATCGTAAGACAGTAAAGAAATTCAAAGTAATACAGTGCACATAAAGACAATAATCCGTTATTGTTATTATATATATATATATATATATATATATATATATATATATATATATATATATATATATATATATATATATATATATATATATATATATAATATGCTTTTTATGCGAATCCCATGCTTCCAGTAAGTAAGGTGGTCTCGCATTAGGCGACCAAATTTACCTTTCACCTAAAGTTGTGTGGTTGGTAAGCAGATACATTAACCATTCTATCAACGAGGGAGGCATTACTCTGCATGTTACTGCAAACTGAAACGTTTTATATTTATATTTAGATCTGTGTTGTAATTCCATAACTATGATTTTTGCTATTTTTATTACCGCAAATTCAAAATTTTTATTTTTAGTGAGAATATCTGAACTTTAGAGTTGATGAGGTTCCTATTTTTACCTTAATTAGCAAGCTTAATTGGATTGCATTTAAATTCTTTTTTTTTTTAACTTTTATCCTTAAACTAAATTATTACCATACCTTTTTATATTTTTTCGGTATTCAGAATTTTTGTAGCAACTATGTCAACGAAGCTTGTCAAACAAAATCAACGTTCTCAAAATCAACAATCATCACTCAAATTGAAATCTTTCGCAGAAAGATTTTGGATATATTTAGATATAAACGTAGATATAAAGAAATTAAAGACTCATTACTTGAACTATCCATTTCTCCTCATGAAAAACCTATTTCTAACTTAGAGAGCTCATCATTGGCTGAACAGTTTGAGAAACCAGAAACAGCAATTTTAACAGTTGTGTGAGACAAAAGTTCACAACAAATAGATGCTACTAGTAAATCTCTACAAGATCCCGATATGGATTTGTAAGGTTTGAAGCTAATAATTTGTTACAGTCTTTAGATGGTTTGATTTTAGATATAAGAAATAGTTGTGATGCTGTAAATGAAGAAGCGAATTTATTATCAGATGAGACAAAATTTAAAGATGAAAAGGAAAGAGTTAGAAAACGAAAAAAAAAAAAAAAAATGAGTGACGAAGTTTCACAATCTAACAATGAGATTACATTACATGGGAAAGAAAGTTTCGCTGTGAACACTTTTAATGTCATTTGCAATAAGCTAATTTTGGAAATTAATGAAAGAACAAAAAGCTATTTCGGCAGATGTTTGGCATTTTTTTTTTTTTTTTTTTTTTTTTGAAGAAAGATGTAGATCACAAGACAAGTACAAGACTACTAATAATAAAATTTTACAAACTTGTATGACTGATGTTGATCCAGAAAAAATTACTGATGAAGTTAAGCAATTTTTAATAATCATGAAGGAAGAAAATTCTTCAATAAAAAATATGTACAAATTTATATAAGCGATGGGATAAGGTCTACTTTTCCGAACGTACAAAGAATTTTAAAAATATTTTTGACGATGCCTATTTCCAATGCAAGTGCTGAACGCTCATTTTCAGCGTTGAAACGAATAAAAAATTATTTAAGCAACTTGCACCAAAATAAAACAGGTGACCTGTCGTTATTATGGATTGATTCGGATGTAACAGACTCGATTAATTATATCATTTATGATATATTTGCTAAAACCAAAGCCAGAAAAAAAAAAAACTTTTAGTTATTGAGTTTTTTAAATTTAAATTTGAACTGATTTATTTTTATACGGTTTTTAAAATGCAAATATATGTATACCAATGTTGTATTGTGTTATTAAAATTAGTTATTATGGAAATGTTGACTTTTATTTTCAATAAACTAAAAAAAAAAAAAAAAAAAGTGCTTATTTTTGAGGCCTCATAATGATGTCGCCTCGGGTTTCCAAAAGTATAAATGCGGCCCTGGACACTGCCTATTTGTAATGCTAGCGGTGGACGCTCATTTTCTGTACTTAAACGCGTTAAAAATATTTACACGTCATTTGAGACATTTGTCAATTATGTTCATAAAAAACGATATTGATGAATTATTAGATTATAAATGTATGATAGATAAGTTATATAGTTATAAATTATAAGGTATATGTACTTGATAAATACTTCATTAAGTAAAAGTATAAAAATTTATTTGTGAATTACTGAATAGTTTAAAGTACATGTTTTTTATAATTAAGTTTGTTTTTATTTATAAATATTTCAGTTACTGGATTTTGAAAATGGATAAAAAGAAATCGGGTTTTCAATATCACAAACGTAAAGCGGAAAAGGAAGAAAGATTGAAAAAACAAGACGGTGCTTTGCCGAGAAGATCGTAATCACATACAAGAAGAAAGTCTTCAAGATTATTCGTTGGATAATTCGTCTGTAGTTTCGATTAATGAATTGGAGCATTCTACAGATGCTAAAAATTGGATTAAAACATCGAAGGAGAAATCTACAGATCATATGAGTATTGTGGATTCTGAAGCTGGTTGTTCTACAGATCCAATCATAAAAGGATTTGATTTTACGAATTTAAATTATAATGATCCAGCAACTTGGTGTCCTGTAAAATTTTCCAATATCTATCAAGTACGTCAACTGTTAGTTGAACATGGACCTGAACAGATTCATAATTTTGATTTTCCGAAAGATAACAATAATAGAAGATTTTCAATGACTCATTATACTCGAAGACTACTGAACGGCGAGACAATTCAGCGTCTATGGTTATTGTACTCAAAATCCACGGATTCTGCATTTTGCTTCTGCTGTGTATTATTTGATCAATGGTGGATTAACCTTGCTGATTCTGGATTGAGGGACTGGAAAAATGCTTCTTCTATTTTAGCTGCGCATGAAAAAAGTCCAAGACACGTTGAAAATTACCATAAGTGGAAAGAATTAGAAATTCGATAAAAGAAAAGAAAACCATTGATGAAGAGAACTTGCTAGTTATTAGAAATGAGGAGAAACATTGGGTGCAAATATTAGAACGACTCTTTGCTTTAGTTGAGACGTAAGCTATTCAAAATTTATCATTTCGAGGAACAAACGAGACATTGTTTTCGCATGGAAACGGATATTTTTTGAAATTTGTCGAATTTCTAGCCACGTTTGATCCAATAATGAATGAACATCTTCGAAGAATCAAAGATAAAGATACATATATGCATTATCTTGGAAAAGATATTCAAAATGAAATAATAAACATCTTCGCCAATGCGATAAAAAAAGAAAATTTTAGAATCTGTTGTTGCCGCAAAATATTATTGCATAATTATTGACTGTACCTCCGACATTGGTCACACGGAACAAATGAGAATAGTACTTCGATTCGTAGACACTAGTAATAGCACGGTTTCTATAAAAGAACACTTTTGGGGATTTATATAAATAAAAAATACCACTGGAGAATTTTTATCAAATGAAATACTAAGAACTCTAGACACATTTTCATTACCAATACAAGATTTACGAGGTCAAGGATACGATTACGCCAGTAATATGAAAGGTGATGTAAAAGGTGTGCAGCGACGAATTTCAAATATTAATCCGAGAGCAATGTATGTACCCTGTAGTTCACATTCATTAAATTTAGTAGTGAATTGCACTGCTAATACTTTAGATGGCACAGCATTTTTTGACGCGATACATCGTCTCTATATATTTTTTTCCGGTTCGACTCGACGATGGGAATACTTCAAAAGACACATAAGTAATTTTACACTCAAACCAGTCTGTGATACACGATGGGAAAGTCGAATTGACTCATTAAAGCCCCTAAGATATAATTTGCCCGAAGTTTGTGAAGCACTGCAAGAAATATCTCAAGATGATAGTTTATGTGGATTAAGTGGAAATACCATGAAATTAGATGCAAGTAGTCTTTTTAAAACTTTAAGGAAATTCAAATTTAACGCATCCTTAGTAATGTGGTATAATATACTTTTTGAAATAAACTTTACAAGTAAACAACTTCAGAATACAAGTCTTGATATAAATGGTGCCATAAATTATATTAATGATACAAAGAATTTCTTAATGAAAATCCGAAATGAGGATGAATTTGAAAAGATGGTAATAGATGTTGAAAAAATTGCTGAGGTCTTAGGTGTAACGCTTAATTTTGAACAAGAAAGAGTTAGACTTAGAAAAAAAAAAAGGAAACAATTTGTGTATGAAGCAGAGGATGAATTCATAACAGATTTTAAACAAAAATTTAAGGTAGATTTTTATATTTTAATTATTGATACCGCAATTGCATCTGTTGATGAAAAATTCAAGCACGTGTCTACAATTAACGAAAAGTTTGGTTTTCTTTTAAATATATATGAATTTCAAAAAATTACTTCAGCAGAACTGCTTAAAAATGTTTGATATCAAAATGAGCTAACACCTTTTTATTCCCGTATATATATATATATATATATATATATATATATATATATATAGGGAGCAGGCGAGGCCGTTTTTTTAGCCCTATCTAAATTTTGGAGACTGAGTGGGCAGTTGAATCTCCACTGGTATCCCATCAGAGATAGCTGGCCCAAGGCTATCACTAATTAAGCGGTACGCAGTGAAGAGTGACGGAGTCAACAAGTACCGCCATCTCGTGGTCCCTAACCCTAACATTCGTATTTAATGTCTGAAATAATGTGGGTTCTACGGTCGATTTTCTTGAATTTACGGGACGAAAAACCTTGTTTCCCGGAGAAAAAACACGCTTACCCGTGCTAGAGATCGACTAACTCGGGAACCGGTCGAAAAAGGGATTAGAAAAATTTTCTCTAGTCGACGACTAGACTCGAAACCAAGTCTTCCTTCGTGCGGCCAAGCTCTGTGGTGCGCCACATCCACTGAGCTGATATTGGAAAATTATTTAACACATGATAATTCTAGAGATATTGACGGAACAGATTTATGTAGTGAATTATAAATAATAGCAAGGCGAATTCCAGAAAATACTTCGCCATTAGATGTCCTGTCATACATATGCGAAAATAATTTAGAAAATAATGTTCCAAATGTGTTTATTGCTCTGAGAATTTTTTCGACATGGCCAGTATCAGTAGACAAGTTCAGAAAGGAGTTTCTCGGAATTAAAACTTACAAAAACTTACACTCGCTCTACGATGGCTCAGGAGCGACTCACTGACAGTGGTGCACTCAGGATTTAATCTTGGAGGGGGGGGCCGAGCATTCATGATTTAATCTTGATGGGGGGGGGGGTTGAGTTGAGTAGACGATTTGAGAATACACACTACGCATTGCATACGACCTATGACTGAGCATCTGCAGTGATCGCCAATACAAGATAACCGTGATCTCCTCTAGCCCGACCCGGCAAACGAAGTAGCGTTCAGTCCTCCAAGCACTGCTTCGTTCGCCTTGCGTTCACAGCGGCATTCCCGAGAGCTATAGGGTATTCCCACCTTATGTGACCGCTAATTCATAAGTAGAAATAGAAGACACGACACAACATAAATAAAAAAATGAATTTTAGTTAGGAAAAGTTTTTTTTTAATTTTCTAGTGTTTTCTTTCCTTTTTCTTTTGGAGGGGGCCAGGGCCCCTCGTCCCCCTCCCTGGGTGCGCCACTGCTCACTGATCTAGCAATAATATCTATAGAGCATAAAATTGCATCTACAATCAATATAGATGAATTAATTCAAAACTTTGCCAAAGCAAAAGCCCGAAAGATTAATTTTTTATAATTTTTGTATTCAAGATCTTTCAAGATTTTGTATTCAAGATCTTTCTTGCTATACAGATATTAGAAATAATGATATATGTATACAAATGTATTGGTTTTGATTAATAAATTTTATATATTAATGTTCTTAATGATATTATTTTTATAAATATCCACATGTGTAGGAGTACGTGTGCTTGTGTGAGTATGACAAAATATATATACAGCAATCCCTCGATTAGTGCGCGTAATGCGTTCTTTAAAACGGACGCATTAATCGAAAACGCACTAATCAAATATAATAACCTATGGGAAGAAGTATAATTCGGTTCTCAAATTTTTTTTTGAACCTTAATTTTTTTACAAAAGAATGAAGGTATGTCTCAGGTTAAAATCATGAAGCTGGAAGACAATAAAACATATTCAGAATATAAATTTTATTATTCTACTTCTTAACAAAGAATTGAGCTAAATTTTGTATGAAAAATATTATACGCTGCCATTTGTTGTAATCGGCTTGCAGGCAATTTTTATGATCGGCCATAAACAGCGGTATTCTCTTTCGCGATTGTTGAAAATTTCGATGTGTGAAAATTAACGATAATTCATGAATATTTCCATGTTTAAAAATATGCCAACTGGTCACTAACATTTGCTACACTGATGTCATTTCCTTCAGTTTTGAGAACATAGGACGCCGCCGATTGTTATAATCCGCTTGTAGGCAATTTTTATGACCGATCATAAACAGCGGCATTCCCTTTCCCCAAATGTGGAAAGGTTTCGATGTGTAAAAATTAACGATACACAAATATTAGGCGTTCTGGGTCTGCGCTTTTCGACATATTCTCGAAAATTATTCTCCTCAGAATCTTTCCACTATAAAATATTTATTCATAAAAAATGCTTAGAAAACTCTTCTTCTTCTACGCGTTATTCCCGCTTCCTATGCAGGGTCCGCGTGTTACTTAGATGCGACTCTTGTTAATACTACTCCCTACCGACCCGTAGCCTGGTCTGCCGCTGAGGAGGGGGGGGATATATTTTTGACTGTAAGAGGCGTATGTTCACGGGGCCGGTTTGCCGGATGAAAAACGCCAGATAAACTGGCGGGAAAAACCCTACTGACCGCGCCCAAGACCGGCTAACTTGGCTATTCCTGAGAAAGATCCTCAAATTCCTCACGTGTACAACGGGAATCGAACCTGGGACACTCCTTCCTCAGGTATATGGTTGCGAAGCGCAAAACCACTAGGCTAACCGCACGGTCAAAAAATGCTTAGAAAACTAAAATGACAAAATCCAGGAACTTCTCGCGGAACACAGTTTGGGAAACCCTGGTATACATAGTGTATGTGGAAGTAGTGGAATATACCATTAAAAATAACTTCGTAAAATGTTTTAAATCGGTAACTAAATTATTTCATTCTGGTGAGTGATTTTTTAAAATAGTTAGCCATAAAAATGTATAGATCGAAAATTTTTAAAATGTGTAACATTTATTTTTAAGATGTATATAGGCGCACTAATCGAATTTGGGTATCGAAAAAATGACGCACTAATTACTGCATACAGACAATGTATAGGGCGCCTGAATTTTCTTTGCCGAGGGGCGCCAAATACTCTCGCATCGGCCCCGCATCCAGCACATGTCTCACTACTGAAATCACTTTGTCTGTAAATTCACTTGATATCTCTACTGCAAATGTTGATGCAAGTTGCTTTACAAAACATTCTGAGATTGAAATAATTGCTGAAAATGAAAGTTTAGTGGGCCATGGTGATGGTGGCGAAATGATTCGGTCTGCAAAATATGAAGTAAATATAGCAAAAGATCCAGAGTTGTGACTTGATTTCTCTGCTGATGACGTGACTTATTGGACTGCTTGTGGACTCAAGGACTGTCAACACCACAATGGGCCATTTGACAAGTCTTACCGACATTTCAGTAGTGGCAAACCAGTAAGATACTGTTCGCAGAAACTTTTTGTTGGGAAAAAAGCCAATGGTGAGGAATACAAGATAGAGTGCTTATTGTATTCACCATCAACGGGATCAATTTATTGTTTTGTTTGTAAACTGTATGCTCCTAAAAATTTCTCACATTTTGTTTCAAGAGAAGGTTTCATGCGAAATACTATTTTAATTGATCAACATGAAAAAAGCATTACTCACCGAGACTCTATGCTAACATTCTTAACTCGCAGACAAATTGTAGGGTTGGGACAACAATTGGAAAAACACATTCAGGAAGAGCGTGATTACTGGGAACATGTCCTGAGGCGTGTCATAGCTGTTTTCGTACGTTAGCTGAACGTGGCTTAGCTTTTCGAGGAACAGAAGAAAGATTTGGATCATTGCAAAATGGGAACCTTTTAGGGCTGCTTGAGCTCATAAGTCAGTTTGATCCATTTTTAGCAGGTCACATTGCGAAATATGGAAATTGTGGCAAAGGAAATCTTTCTTATCTGTCCAAAGCCACCTGTGAGAAACTCATTCAACGGATGGCTCAAAAGGTCCACGTGCTTATTGTTGATGAGGTAAAATCTTCTGGTTATTTTAGTTTGTCAGTTGATTCAACATCAGATCTCTCACCAGTTAAGTGTTGTCCTTAGGTACTTAAAAGATCGACAGCCTATTGAACGCTTTTTAACCTTTCTGGAAATGAAAAGCCACACCGGTGAGGAAATGGCAAATCAGGTGTTGCAGTACTTACGTAAAGTTTGTCAGCTAAACTTTTCAAAATGTAAGGGTTAGTCTTATGACAGCTCTGCTAACATGTCTGGGGGTTATAAGGGGATGCAGCAAAAAATTTTAGAAACAAACAAGTTTGCTATATATGTGTGCCCTGTGGAGCTCATTCACAAATTCGGTAGGCCGAAGTGCTGTTGACTGCTGTCAAGAGGCGGTTAATTTCTTCTCTACAGTGCAGTTGCTCCTTTTTTCAGCCTTGGACAATTCTTAAAGGTTGTATTGGAAATGAAAATGTCTTAAAATCCCTCCCTGATATCAGATGGGAGGCACATGCTATGGCAACAGCAGCAATTTTGAAATCTTTCCTTCAAATTTTAGAAGCGTTGGACTGTATAGCCGAAGACCAGTCACAACAGGGAGACACTAGAAGACAAGCAAATAAGATGCAAGAGCTAGAATTCGTTTTTATGTTGAATTTTTGGGATGAGATTTTGCAAACGTTTTATAGAGTAAGCCAAGTTCTACATAATGAGGATGTCAACTTAAAAACTAGTGCAGATCTGTATGGATCATTAGCTGACCAATTGTGCACTTCACGAAATGAATTTGAAAGATATGAAGCAGCTACAAAGGAAGCGCTACCAGATGTTGATTACAAGGCAGCTCAAACTCGCAAACGTATCAGAGAGAAGGTACCCAATGACGGAGATGCTCCAGAAGTATACATGAATGCCAGAGATAAATTTCGTATCACCACTGTTTACACAATTGTTGACAAACTTGAAACTGAGATGAGAAGAGGAGAGATGTACAAAGAAATATCAGAGAGATTTTCTTTTCTAAGTGATGTGCCACATAATGCTACATCAGTGACTTCATCATCTACTGAAATTGAAAAGTATTCTCAATGTTGTCAAAAGCTGATTGATGATTACCCAGAGGACTTCAGCACTAATTTCTCAGCTGAGCTTCAGCAGTTTCACTGATATGTGCGCCATAAGTTCAGTGCAACAAAAAATGTAAAAACAAGATTCAGTCATGCTGAACTTTATAAAATAATTCTAGAAGACAATATTTAATGTGCCTTTCGTATATTTATAATATTAATGGTCACAAATTGCTCAGCTGAGCGTTCATTTTCTCAGTTGAAGTATATTAAAAATCCCATCAGAACAACTATGCAACAAGGTAGGTCGAATGCTTTATCTCTACTCAGTATAGAAGCAGATGTGTTACGTAAGATTAATTTTGAGGATCTGATCAAAGATTCTGTTAAAAAAAGTAGGAGAAAACTTTTCAAATCTAAATAAAGTTGAAGTATACAAAAATAAACATTATTTTCCGTCTTACTATAAGTTTTGTTTCATTTTGAAAAATAAAAATTTATTTTATGGTTTATTATTGTTTATATTTTGAATTACATATATATGGGGCACCAAAATCTTTTAAGTGCTTAGGGTCTCTATGGGTCTTAATTCGATCCTTAGAGGCCTGTGTCTATTGTATGTGTAAATATTTTAGCAATCAATAAATTTCTATTGCTATTATTATTATTAATATTATTATTATTTTTAGCATCTTTACTCTAGCGATCGTTGTGATTCCAATTAACAGATCCTCTTCTTGCGGTGCAACGTTATGAGCGCTTTCGTTTCTATAACTCTAGATCGTTATAAGAATGACCGTCATAGTTCGATTCTAATCACCAATTAAAGGAACTTTTTCCAAGCCTGATGAACGTAGAACTCATACTATTTATATACAATAAAATATGCCCAATAAATGTTTAAAAATACAAGACAGCGGGCAGTTGCGTTACTCTCGCTTCTGAAATCTTTGAATCGTCGGTATTCATTAATTTGGCAACCATCGGTGTCTTCTAAGGATTATTACTCATGAGTTATAAGATGTCGTTATTTCTTGGATTTAAAGGTGGGGGAGCTTAGAATATTAACATCATAAATTAGTGCGAATACGGTGTTGATTCTATTTCTGAGCCTCTGATAATAAAAAGTTAAAATTGTTCCCTTTATTGAGAATATTTGTTTGTACCTTCTCCCATTAAATTCTACTCCCGTTACGGCTTACACACATCTTAACCTATAAGCTGGGCATTTTGCATATAGATTATGACATGCGTAATCATTTGATACTTTCAAATTAGCAATATAAAAGTCGTTAGAGAGAGAGAGAGGGGGAGAACGGATCTAGATTTTGTTTATAGATACATTCATGCAAACATTATAACACCGTAGCAATCGGCTTTAGCCGGTACCCTATGCAACTGTGCAGTGTTTAGAGTACGTTCCGCCACTCAATAGTATTATTATAAGGGGTGAGTTCGGCAATCAGTCTTTTTCACAAAGATTACACAGAAACAAAAACGTCGTTTTACGAATTACAGAAAAGTGTGCGGATATACTTTGGATCAGATAGTGTACAATCAAAATCTTATAACAAAATATAAAAGTACGGATGCGACCAAATTAATATTAATCCCAGTACATAGAAAAAGAGATTCTTCAGCAAATTAGAGATGCCAAGAAATTATATTCTTGGTTTACCCAAGCGTAAAACATCTATCTCAGATTATTCAGCAATGCTGTAATTATAAAAGGATGCACTTATATTCCCTTGTTGTTGGTAAAATTCTTATATTTATTATTAAAGACTGAATGAGAAGACAGAGAACAAAAACATTATGACAAATAGGTTGGTTTTAGATGAAAGAGGAAACAAAATTAAACTGTGCATATGATGCATTTGGATGAAAGAGAGAGAGAGAGAGAGAGAGGGGGGGGTACTAACCTTTGTCTGTTGCTTTCGGCAAGGCCGAGGATAATGTCTTTCCTTTGTCCGTAGCTGAGTAAAACTGACTTGCGTCTTTTCCATGGTCGTAGGACTCTTGCAACTTTGACCAACTCCTGCTGAGCAATGGCTGCCAATGGTGAAATATCGGTGCTGGTTGAACTTTTTGGGGTCATAGCAATTCAGGGAAAGCGTGCGATGCAACTATTTCCCCGGAACTTGAAAGCATAACTTCCCGAATTAATAAAAAAAAACAACTTATTTTTATAGCACGATAGATCGAGTGCTTACGCTTATGACGGTATATAACTTTAAGTTAATTGAAATATAAAAACGCACAGTAACCGACTTACAGCAGGAGCGATCTTGGACATATTCGCTCCCGATCGCGATATTTTTCTACCTATTAAGGTGCGGCTTTCTCCCTACAATACCAAACATCTCCCAAAATATGCTTTGGAGACTATCTACTAAAATAACTTAAAAAAAAAAAAAAAGAAACTTAATCACGGACAAGGGCTCTGCCTACTCTTTACGAGAATAAAATGAATTAGGGAGTTTATATTTTATATAACCCTCCCCATCAGAGGTTAGTAAATGTACAGAATATTAGTATTGCGGGTGGAGTAAGGATTTCTTACTCCACCCGCAATACTAGAGGTGAAATATGGAATCTTTTCTAACCATTTCAGATCTCCAATAAGTGAGGAAGTGGTCTCACACTGGGCTATAAAATTCGTCTCTCACATAAACACAATTACAAACATTCATGCAGACGACGGACTTTGAATCCACAGAGCGTTAGTGGGAGAGATGGTAGTTGTCCACTGAACCATCTAGGCAAATGTAATGTTTTGTATGTATTAATTCCACACACGAGTGGTACAGGAACCCATAGCACATCAGTGCCGTGCAGGAGGTGTACATGAGGGTTGAGAAAGAAGACACCTATTGACATTCTTCTTAAAGGGCTGTAGGTTGAAACTGTTGGGAATAACGAGGTAGCTGTTCCCGAGTACAGAGGTAGATGGAATAAATGAGGAAGAGGAGGAGCGGGTTCGATGAGTTCGCAGTTGTACTGTGCAAGGATGTTGAACACTAGCTGCTCTTGTTTTATCAGGCTTAACAGCAAGAGAGGAATGATGTTTGTCATTTAACTGGAGTGACCATGAAAGTATCTGTAGAAGGGACACAGAGCTTAAACATTGCATCTGTAAGATAGAGATTGAAGTGAGCCTGTAAGGGAGGGGTCATTTGTGAGCCTAATCGCAATCCTCTGGACGGCATCAGGAATCTTCAAGAATGTTTTAGGTACACCACCCCAAAATGTGTCTACAGTATTCTAATGATGGACGGATGTTGGATTTATATAAGGTCAGTAGCTGAGTGGGTGTAAAATAGCTTCTTGAGTGGAAAAGAATGCCCCGTTTTTAGAAGTTAAGGAAGCTATTGATGTGATGTGTTTGTGCCAAGAGAGTTTGGAGATAAATGTCATTCCAAGGTTAGAGAGCTCATACTATCTGGTGATATACGATCTCTGGCACGGGGAAGCAGGTTTTTCCTCCCGGAAACTCGGGTTTTTCGTCCTGTAAACTCAAGAAAATCGACCGTAGAACCCACATTATTTCAGACATTAAATATATTGTGTTAAGGTTAGGGACCACGAGATGGCGGCACATTTGAGCCGTCTCTCTTCACTGCGTACCGCTTAATTAGTGATAGCCTTGGGCCATCTGTCTCTGATTGGGTACCAGTGGAGATTGAACTGCCCACTCAGTCTCCAAAAGTTAAATAGGGCTAAGTGGCCTCGCCTACTCCCGTATATACGGGAATAAAAAGGCGTTAGCTGATTTTTTTTTTTTTTTACTATCTGGTGATGTGTATATTACTGAGGTTGAGGAAAGGTGAGCTGTGATCCCATTTACGGGAGAAAAGGCAGGAATGCATTTATGCAGCATTGAATGTGAGTAGCAGGGTGGCCACTAGTGACAAGATCAAGATAAGATAAGGATTCGTGACGTCGTTGTGTGATGGGATCATTGACGTCATTGTGATGGGGGCATGATGTGACATCATGAGATTGGAATGTTTGGAATTTTTCTGAGGAACATATGTGTGGGTGATGTGACGTTTGTTTGTTTTGTTAGGGTATGGAATTGTGGGCGATGGTTGGAGATAAGGATTCGTGGCATGATTGGTGAGATACTATGAACAAAATAGGGGAAGGGTGAATGTGGGGGGAAGTGACTTCACTGTCTTGGATATGTATTGCTATGAGTTGTAGATAAATAAATGGTTTGCATATGGCAATATGGGTGATGGACAGTGATAAGATAAATTTTGGAATGTTTGAATTTCACTTCCCCCCCCTTCTGTCAGGGACATCACATGGTGTGTTGGGTTTGCATAATGCATTGTGGGTATTATTTAGTGATAAGCAATCGTGATGTTATGTGTTTGGAAATTTCTGGGGAACATGTCTCTGTGACATCACGTATTGTTTTTGTTTGCCTATGGAATGTGGGCAATGTTTTTGAGATAAGATATCTTGGAATTTTCCCAGGGTGACACACATCTGTCATTGTCATGTTTTGTATTGGTTGTCTATAGACGGATGTACTAATTTTCCAATACATTTTGGGGTGTTTGTTTTCTGTAAAATGGTGGGGATTCTTAGAGTAGGGTCGTGATGGCGGCAGTGATTAGGCTTTTCTGAATAATTTAATTATATGCTGGTGTCCCTCAAACACACACATACATTAGATATGAAAAGTCACTAATGTATCCATGTTGATACTCTAATATGTACCCTATAATTATTCTTATAAAAAACAACTATTTAGTATTATTATGGATATGTATTGTTATGAGTTGTAGATAAGTAAATGGTTTGCATATGGCATTATGGGTGATGGACAGTGATAAGATAAATTTTGGAATGTTTTGAATTTCACTTCCCCCCCCTTCTGTCAGGGACAATACGCTTACCAAAACACACGAGAAGTGATTATTGAAATTACAATTATGAATTGTTATGTTTAAGTTAAAAAAAACAAAAAAATTAATTTATATTTCTTTCCAGAATGGGAATATCTTGGTACTATCTAGGTTTTCTGAATATTCCAAATTGTTGATTTTTAACATATATTCACAGCACAGAACACACAAAACATAGGAGTTGAAAGATATTTCTGTAAATAACCAGAAAATATAATTGACACATCGTTTAGATTACCACCAGTTTGGTTCTGTTCGCGTTCTTGGAGATGACTCATTAATTTTCCGTCTTAGATTTTGGTTCTCTTTTCAGACTATGGAACTACAGTTACTCATTTTGTATACAAGTAATCACATCCTGTATTAGATGACGTTCAAAAAGTATAATTTTCCACGTTTATTTTTCTCTTTCTTCTGGAGCTTCTCTGTTTACCGACATCGTGGAAGAAAAATTAAACTTAGTGCTTGCCTTTCTGTTAATCTCATTTATTTATGGTATAAATCTGTAGTTTACTCTGTTTGAATTAATCACATCCTGTAATATATGAGTTGCAGTATTGTTCCAAAGGCATCATTTTCCCACGTTGGATGTTTCTCAAACACTTACATATGACTAAATGATTAGCATTCACATGATTGTAATGACATATCCTAAAATTATTCATTCCTGGTTAAGGATTTTATACACTTATTGTTTTCAAGTAGATGGCTTGTTTGTTTGTTTATATTTTGCATAGTGAGGAAACTGGAATTTATTTCAAATGAATATTAGCTCTGTAATATACACTTTGTTAATTTCTATGTTACCTTTTATTTGACTGTAATATTATTAACAAATTGTATTTACTGAATCTAACATACAGAAATTAAATAAAGTGAAAAAGACAGTATTTTTTTATTATTCTTCTAATTTAACATTTGAGCTGATGTTTATAATGTATAATTTCCCACTGGTGCTTATGTATAATTCACGTGATTGATTTTTCTCCATGTGACATTTAAAACAAGTTGAAATATGGTTTTTACATAGTTCAACTATGTAAAACTCATTTCCATTAGTCCCAATTAACTGTTGTCCTCTCAGCCCGACATTTATTTCACAGTAGGGATATTTATATATATATATATATTTAACACAATTATTGTATTAGATATTCTTTCCAATATAGCTAAAAAATTATTTATACTAATTTCAAATGAAAATTAGCTCAGAAAGAAAGAAAGAAAGAAAAAAATGTTTACCCTCACATAAATATTTATGATCACAGCAAACAAGAAATTCATCAGCTTTTTCAAAGTTTTGAAATTCATGCACATAATTGCTTTCATCATTTGGTATCATTTAAATGAAGAACAGGTCTGGCTATTAAGTTCGTTAATGTGTTTTTTTTATTTTCTCTTCCAATGACAAGTATTATTTGATATGTGCATGTTGTTTCACTTGATTTTATCTGCACAATATGACACTTTTTTTCTACAGCAGTCTTTTTAAGAGTTTTAGTAACTTGTTGGTTTAAAATTTCTAATGTCTCTCTGTAAAATAATCAAATTCTAACAGTATTGTGACTTTTCAGGTGAAATCTTCTCCACTAAAATTCTGGTATAATTTAATATAATATAATTTAATTTAATACCCAATTCCTTTTGCATTCAAGAGTTGACAGTTTCTTGAAATATTTGAGGGCTTACATGAACAAATAAGACTTTTAATTCACTGAGTGGATTTTCAAAAATAAAAGTCTCTGGTTAGTTTGTGGCATGAAATTTCACAAGGAAAAAATGTTATGGTTTTACTTAAATTTGTATAGCACACCAACGACACCCAATTTGTTCATTTAAATTTACACATTTTATTTGAATGAAATATTATTTACAAATTGTATTTACTGAATCTAACATACAGAAAATAAATAAAGTGAAAAATACAATCTATTTTTTTGTTCCTTAATCTTCTTATTGTTAAATTTGCACTGTTGTTCAAAGGTTCTTCCCATGCTTGTAGAATTGCCATCATGTGGTTTTTGACAATGTGACTCTCATCTGAAAGTTAATTTTTATTTGGTGATCGTTGGGAATTTATTACTGTTGTAAAATTAAGGATTGCATATTTATTTTTTTTGAAACCAATACATATACTTCTGAGAATTATTAAAAGCACAGAATCTTTCATTATTTGGGCATCCAATTTCATTTAAATCAAGAACAGGCCTCCCTATTAACCTCGTTAATGTTTTTGATTTTTCTCTTCCTTTGGCGAGTAATATGTGATATTTGCATGTTGAATCTATCATCCAATTTCTTAGTTTGTCCAGAGGTAGTGAACCAATTTCCCACTTCAGCTGATGGTTATATTTTATTAACCCAGAATTCTGTTTTTTAACCCTTTCAGGTAATTCGTTCCAACTACAAGGTATAATGTCAATGCATATCCTACAATCGTTCCATCAGAAATAAAAATTTCTTTAGGAAATAAATTTGAAGTCTTATTCAAAAGAAATTGTACATCAATTATACCAATGATAATCGAAAATACGTAGTTTTCACCCACTGTAGATTTTATATATTCATTTCCCTTCATTCTTCTTCTCACATTACTTCTTTTGGCACCACAAATAAATAGTTATTTATTATTATTATTATTATTATTTCACTGATTATTAGCTGTGATCTTATATTTTATGTTAATTTTATGTTACAAAATTCTGAACAATTAGAACTTTTCACAAAGAAACTTTCAGAGAATTTTGTGGCTCACCCATGGATTACCATAAATCCAAAGTCACTCGACTCTATGGTTTTTTCTTGCAGTACTGTTTACCCTTACTATGCCCTACCCTGATCATTCCTTCAAAAATCAACCTTTTGTGCAGATGACTCAACGACATGTTTTTGCATGTTGTTCGATGTAGTTGGTGTGTTTTGTGTGAGGAAAGGTAAAATTTGTATTTGTGTTATCTGGAGAGTACAAACATTTTTTTTCTATACCAAAGTTTAAGAGTTTAAGTCAAGTTTTTTGAGGTTATTTATCTGCTGTCTCTCTGTAAAATAACCAAATTCTAACAGTTCAGATTTTCAATTATGTGAACGAATTGTTTTCAGATAACTCAAACAATGTCAATAAGTAGCATTAGACAATTTTCGAAAATAATAAATTACATTATCAGTTTTCAACATTCCCCCCGTTCCTGGCATTAATTTCACAGTAGTGATTTTTTACAATAATTAAACAGAATTGCATTAAGGAATAAAGTTATGGATTTAAATATCAACTTCTAAGCAGAATAACTGAGTAAAAAAATTCACTGTGGAAAAATAGCAATAAAAGCACACATCTTTGTTCATTTATGTTTACAAATGCATATTTTATTTTGCTAAAATATTATTTGCAAGTATATTCACAGAGAAAAATTCGAAACATGTAATTACCTAAAAATATTTCACAATATTTAGTTTACACTCTTAACATTTTCCAAAGAGTTCAATGAATAAAATGTTTGTTACTCACTGTTTCTTGGTTATATTACATCAAAATAGCTTGTCATAGAGTTTTTATATCAGATACCATGGTTAGTACAGCTCCATACATTTGATATTGTGTCAGTCTGGAAATGACACCATGTCTCCCTAAACATTCTATGTATTCTTTTGTCAACAAATATACACAAACAATTTTTGTAAAATGTTCGTAAATGTCCCAAAATGAAGAATCTTTATCGAATTGGATAAAATCTTTAAAGTCTAATTTTACCATTGATGAATTTAAATGATTAGCAATAATTTTCCCCATGATACAAAAAGCTGGTAATTCAGTTTCCAAAAATAGTAAATGATTATCAATGTCGTACAATTTTTTACTCAGCTTCTTCACAACTAATAGAAAAAACTTTACTTCCATCAGCTCCTGTATCATCAAGTATTAGTTCCCCATCTTGGCATTTCAGAATATAATACTCACCGAGGTCCATTTCATAGTGAACTCTTCTTTACAAGTAGCCAAGGATATCAGACCACTTCCTGCATAACTTTTCCCAAGTGGTCCTGGATAAATACATCACAATGTACATGTCTTCTAAAATAATAATTGGTTTCCTTCCTTTTAGAGCTATGTGAAGAGTTTTATCTCGTGCTATTTTCCTGAAGAGAGAAAATTTCAATGCCTTTTGTGGCTCACCCATTATTTTACTTTACTTTCCTGGACACAAAACACCACAACACAATACGATAGCTGCACTGGATCAACAAATTGCCGTAACTGCAAAGACACTTCATTCATTTGTTTTTCCTTAGAGTACTGTACACCTAACTCTTAAGCCTGACCGTTCCTTCCAAAATGAAACTTTCGCACAGATGATTCATGGACATGTTTCTACATGCTGTTGGATATGATGTTGATGCGAGATTATCTTACTTTGAGACATCATATTGCAAATTTTATCTCTGTGGCTTGAAGGGTATTTTATATTATTTGTCAATATTATGTTAAGTATTTTATCCTCAAAAAGTGTTTTTGATGTTAGACCATATGACTATTCTCTCACTCATATGTCCAAAATTGTTGGAACATAACGTGTACTTTTAAATGCTTTTGAAAACACAACAAAAGATTCTGTGCTTTTAATAATGCTCAAAAATATATATCTTGGTTGAAAAAAAAATAATTATGCAACACTTAATTTTACTATAGTAATAAATTCCCAACATTCACCAAATGAAAATTAACTTTCAGATGAGAGTCACATTGTCAAAAACCACATGATGGCAATTCCGCAAGCATGGGAAGAACCTTTGAACAACAGTGCAAATTTAACAATAAGAAGATTAAGGAACAAAAAGAATAGATTGTATTTTTCATTTATTTATTTTCTGTATGTTAGATTCAGTAAATACAATTTGTAAATAATATTTCATTCAAATAAAATGTGTAAATTTAAATGAACAAATTGGGTGTCGTTGATGTGTTATACAAATTTAAGTAAGACCGTAACATTTTTTTCCTTGTGAAATTTCATGCCACAAACTAATCAGAGACTTTTATTTTAGAAAATCCACTCAGTGAATGAAGTCTTATTTGTTCATGCAAGCCCTCAGATATTTCAAGAAACTGTCAACTCTTGGAAGCAAAGTTTTTTTTCGAAGTCACAATACTGTTAGAATTTGGTTATTTAGCCATTAGATATTTTAAACTAACACGTTACTAAAACTCTTAATAAGATTGCTGTAGAAAAAAAGTATTCTATTGCACAGATAAAAATCAAGTGAATCAACATGCATATATCAAATAATACTCGTCATTGGAAGAGAAAAAAACATTAACAAACTTAATAGCCAGACACGTTCTTTATTAAAATGATACCAAATGATGGAAACAATATTTGCATGAATTTCAAAACTTTGAAAAAGTTGATGAATTTCTTGTTTGCTGTGATCATAAATATTTATGTGAGGGTACAGATTTTTCTTTCTTTCTTTCTTTCTTTCTTTCTTTCTTTTTTTCTGAGATAATTTTCATTTGAAATAAGAATAGATAATTATTTACTTTCATTGGAAAGAATATCTAATATAATAATTGTGTTAAAAAAAATATAAATATCCCTACTGTGAAATAAATGTCAGGCTGAGAGGACAACACTCAATTGGGACTAATGAAATGAGTTTCACATAATTGAACTATGTAAAACCATAGTTCAACTTGTTTCTAAAATTCACATGGAGAAAAGTCATGTGAATTATACATTAGCTCCCGTGGGAAATCATACACTAATCAGCAGAATAAGAAAAAAAACTGTCTTTTTAATTTTATTTAATTTCTGTATGCTATATTCAGTAAATACAATTTGTTAATAATATTACAGTCAAATAAAAGGTAACATAGAAATTAACAAAGTGTATATCACAGAGCTAATATTCATTTGAAATAAATTCTAGTTTCCTCACTACACAAAATATAAACAAACAAACAAGCCATCTACTTGAAAACAATAAGTGTATAAAATCCTTAACCAGGAATGAATAATTTTAGGATATGTCATTACAATCATGTGAATGCTAATCATTTATTCATATGTAAGTGTTTGAGAAACATCCAATGTGGGAAAATGATGCCTTTGGAACAATACTGCAACTCATATATTACAGGATGTGATTAATTCAAACAGAGTAAACTACAGATTTATACCATAAATAAATGAGATTAACAGAAAGGCAAGCACTGAGTATAATTTTCTTCCATGATATCGGTAATCAGAGAAGCTCCAGAAACATGAGAAAAAAAAACGTAGGAAATTATACTTTTTGAACATCATCTAATACAGGATGTGATTACTTGTATACAGAATGAGTAACTGTAGTTCCATAGTCTGAAAAGAGAACCAAAATCTAAGACTGAAAATTAACGAGTCATCTCCAAGAAAGCGAACAGAACCAAACGGGTGGTAATCTAAACGATGTGTCAATTATATTTTCTGGTTATTTACAGAAATATCTTTCAACTCCTATGTTTTGTGTGTTTTTGCACTGTGAATATATGTTAGCCCGAGTAACCGATAATGAAAAAGTCAATTGCATTTTCAGACTGGTGTTTTGTGTTCTGTGCTGCGAATATATGTTAAAAATGAACAATTTGGAATATTCAGAAAACCTAGATAGTAGCAAGATGTACCCATTCTGGAAAGAAATGTAAGTAATTTTTTTTTGTTTTTTTTTAACTTAAACATAACAATTGATAATTGTAATTTCAATAATCACTACTCATCTCGGTAAGTGTAATTCTAATACTGAATAGTTTTTTTTTTCATAAGAATAATTATCGGATACATGTTAGAGTATCAACATGGATACATTAGTGACTTTTCCTGTCTAATGTTTGTGCGTGTGTGTGTGTTTGAGGGACAGCAGCTTGTAATTAAATTATTCAGAAAAGCCTAAACACTGAGCCCATCACGACTCTACTCTAAGATTTCCCACCTTTTAACAGGAAAGAAATACCCCAAAATGTATTGGAAAATTGGTACAGCCATCTATAGACAACCAATGACAAAACATGATGACAATGATGGATGTTTGTCACCCTGGGAAAATTCCAAGATATCTTATCTCAAACACATTGCTCACAATTCCATAGGCAAACCAAGACAGCACGTGATGTCACAGAGACATGTTTCCCAGAAATTTCCAAACACATGACGTCACGATTGCTTATCACTAAATAATACCCACAATGCATTATGCAAACCCAACACACCATATGATGTCCCTGACAGAAGGGGGGGGGCAGAGAAATTCACACATTCCAAAATTTATCTTATCACTATCCATCACCCATAATGTCATACACAAACCATTTACTTATCTACAACTCATAACAATACACATCCAAGACACTGACGTCGCTTCCCCCCCCCCCCCACATTCACCCTACCCCTATTTTGTTCATAGTCTCCCACCAATCACACCATGAATTCTTATCTCCAACCCTCACCCACATTTCCATACCCTAACAAAACAAACAAACGTCACATCATCCACACATATGTTCCTCAGAAAAATTCCAAACATTCCAATCTCATGACGTCATGCCACAGCTCCATCAGAATGACTTCAATGATCTCATCACACTCGACGTCACGAATCCTTATCTTATCTTGATCTTGTCACTAGTGGCCACCCTACTACTAAGGTGACTATTTATCCTTATCACACTGAAGGATGGTATAGAGATCAGTGTTTAAGGCACTGTTTGCATATGATCTTAATGTAAGGGATGTCTGGGAGCTACACGGTTTGTGAAAAGAGTAAGATCAGTGGAGAGAGAGATCTCGTCATAGTTATGGATAGGATTTGTAGTGATTGACAGTAGATCTGATGCCATATATAATCAGTGATAGTGAGTCAGTTATCGCTGATTGTCTACCTATGGAGATTGAACTGTCCCATCAGTCTGTTCCTGCTAACCACACTCTTATCCAAATTCCTGGGATGACCTCTTGTTCTTTGCCCTCTAGCCAAGTGCTGAAATATTTTCTTTCTATTAATCCTATAAAATCTTTTAAATAACTTAAACGTTTCTATCATATCCTCCTTTTTTCAACCCATAAACCTTCAATCAAAATTTACAGGGAAGCATTCCTTGTAAGGTTTAATTGAATTGGCAGATCATTCATCACATTTCACTTGCCACTGGAGAGAATCCAGTGGCAAGTTGCAAGGTTTTAGGGAAAAACTTATTCAAAACACAACAAAAAAAAACACAATCAGTGTTCTGAAGGATCAGAGAGAAGGAAAAGGAATAACGGATATGAAAACTTGAAAATTGAATTAAGCAGAAATTACACATTTCTGCTTAATTTCCCTAAAGGAATGCAGTTAGTCGTCGACTTATGATCTCGCACTTACGACAGTCGGTCACTTAATCTTGTATTATTTTACGTTCCTGACATTTGTTCAGAGCCTGTGTAGCTCAGTGGAAGTGAGGAGTGTGTCCATAGTGATAGACCATCCGAAAAATGGAGACTTAAACTGGATTCTAGTCGGTGACTAGAATCGAGGAACGTTTTCTAAGCCTTTTTACGAACGGTATCCGAGTTAGTCGATTTCTAGCACTGGTAAACGAGTTTTTTTCCCGGAAACTCAGGTTTTTCGTTTCGTGAACTCAAGGAATTATTGAGGTAGTGCGGGGTTCTATAGAATTTTCAGTAAATATTGTGTTAGGAATACTTCGGAACAGGAGATGGTGGCACTTGTCAATCAACTACCTCCCTTCACCGGATGGCATATATAATTAATAAGACGGATAGTTTTGGACCAAATGTCTCTGGATGGCAACTAGTGCAGATTGAACTCCCCCCCCCCCTTCTCTCAGACTTTAAAGTTGGGTGGGAGTAAAACGTCATCGCTTACTTCTGGTTCATGCCCATTGATGTCGTTTAACAATTGTCTTTGGATTTGCCTGCTTCCTGAAGAGCAGAACGACATGGAATCCCGTCTGGTGGTGGGTTTTTGTCTGTCACTGTCTGGGGTTTCTGTCCTGTAGTAATTCTGGTCAGGAGCGATAAGTTTAGTAGTGATCTTGTAGATCGCCCAGAGTTTTTGGAGATGTATCCCTGCACTTTAATATACTTCCGTATAGGAGAATAAAAGCGTTAAAGGATATATTTCATTATATATATTATATATAATAAAATATAATATATATATATATATATATATATATATATATATATATATATATATATATATATATATATATATATATATATATATATATATATATATATATATATATAATAAAAACTCTTGTAATAAAAACAAAATAGCAATTGGAGATTTTGTTATATTTTGGTCTTATAATCCATCAGGGGCGATATTTAATTGTTTCCGCTGTTCGTGAAGCCTAATGCACCTTTCGTTCCAGAAAACACGGCTTGCACGTGTGGCAAAAAAAGATAGCTATGTATCTTATTGTTTCAATCTTAGTCATTGGACATGTGTTGGGTAGCATCTTGCAGTGATTTTATCAGCATATGAAATTTTCGTTTCAGATTTTCTTCGTGGCATTATTTCTTTGTGAAAATGGTCAAGAAGCCATAAAGTGAATCTCATAGTGGTGTGGAAAAGAAAAAGACAAGGGATTTAGGAATGAAAGTGGAAATAACCGAGCAGCACGAGGATCAAAAAATTGTGACTGCTAAGCAGTGATTTCGGAATTATAAGTGTATCGACTTACGACGGGGTCGTCTAATCGGAATTCTACATAATTTGTAATTACATTATATTAATAATGAAAACAGAACCTAAATGTGTTTCGATAATTTGCACACTACCTATTTGTTGTATGAAACTTTGTGGATGTGATGAAAGCATGGTTGGTAATGATTGAATATCAACAAATGTAGTACTATACGGCGAGAATGATTGTGTTACGACTCCTTTCTTTTTAATGTAATAAGTAGAATATTTTTGAAAAAAATAAGTTTTTACCTTTATTATTGAAATAACTATTCAATAATCAAATAAATAATTTAAATGTAGAAATGGCTAAAATAATATTCAAATATTTAATTCCTTTTCAGACTAGAAGAAATTCATCAGGTTCATGTTGAGCAAATCGAAGATGCTGAACTTGAAATGTAAGTGTTATTATTAACGAACTCTGTATATCCATGATTCACCATGAGAGGCACGTCTTAGACAACACATCTATCATGCCATAAACTGTTCATTGTCTGCACTCTCACCACCTTCGCGAATAATGCATTCTATGGTCAGGGGCGTACTTACACTTTTCGTTTAGGTGCTACAGTGCTCTGGGATCCCTCCCTCATTAATTGGGATCCTTAAATTGGCTCTAATTTTTCAGCCACCCCAACTAGAGTCTCGTGTGCCTGTGTGTAGTTACGGCCCTGCCTATGGTTCACCTAATATATAATATTAGATGGACTCCACCTTTACCACGAGTTGCATAGTGTTGCACTACGTGCAGCCGCAAACTCGACTTACTTGTCTGTTTGCTTACTAGGGAAAAAGGATTAAGAACCTAGCTTATAAAATTGCTTGGTATCTTTAATATATATATATGTTAAAGATATATATATAT
The DNA here is from genome assembly GCF_054136105.1 of Typopeltis vanoorti. NCBI lineage: Eukaryota > Metazoa > Arthropoda > Arachnida > Uropygi > Thelyphonidae > Typopeltis > Typopeltis vanoorti. Next base: position 92,622,136 of record NC_143571.1, on the reverse strand, counting down.
TAGGAGAATTCATTTTTACTCGGTAGGAATATTATAAAATAAGTTTAATGACTATTACCGAGAGAAAAGTTGGCAAGATATATTTAACAAGATACTACTAGTTTACTAGTTTCGTTACAAGAACATCATCAGGTATCATACTCAAAGAAATATATAAAAAATTACAGAGACTTAAAATTGTATTAACAGAACAAGTGAAAAACAGTAGCATGTTTGAAAAAATGCAAGTATGAGTTCCATACAAACGAATACTACGCGCTGTCGCGAGTGCGCCAGTACTGAACAGAAGCAACGTGTGCGTCCGAGAGATTGTAACTCAGGCTGTTGTTGATATGAGAGGAATCTAGAGAAATTTCTCTTGATTCAACAATCTTTCTTTCGAGTTCATCGTAGCACACATGGATATTAGCAGTTTGAGTCCAGTTTACAATGTGCTGGCGGCCTTCGTCTGAGTTAGCAGAAAAGAGAACGTGGCTAGAGAGAGCGCTAGCTCTAGTCCTGTTATAGAAGATATCTCAACGGTGTTCATCCAAACGTAGAAGGATGGATTTGGCAGTCTGTCCATAATAAGGCTTTCCGCAATCACACAAAATCTTGTAGACTCCTGGAAACTGAGTAGGAAGATGTTTCTGTTTATGTTTGCAAAGTAATGAACGAAGTTTTGGAACCGTAGTGTAGCACGTTTTGAAGTTAAATTTCATGAGAATCTTTGCCAGTTTTGGTGAAAGAGAGCTGATGTAAGGCAAGGAGATGAAGGCTCTTGGGGGAGGGGGATCTTCAGCAGTAGTTGAGTGCCTGGGGGAAAGAAATTTGTCAATCTTCTTTGGAGAGAAGCCATTGTTAATAAACGTTTTTTTAAGAAAACTGAGTTCATTTATAATTTCTGTTTCTTCGGTAAGTAATGATTTGGCTCGGTGGGCTAAAGTGGAAATAATACCACATTTTTGTGGAGGATAATGATGGGAGGAAGCATGAAGGTATCTGTCAGTATGAGTAGGCTTTCTAAAAATTGAGATTTTAATGTTCTCAGCACATCTGAGAACATTAAAATGACCTCAAACTTACCAGATGTGCTGAGAACATTGAAATCTCAATTTTTAGAAAGCCTACTCATACTGACAGATACCTTCATGCTTCCTCCCATCATTATCCTCCACAAAAATGTGGTATTATTTCCACTTTAGCCCACCGAGCCAAATCATTACTTACCGAAGAAACAGAAATTATAAATGAACTCAGTTTTCTTAAAAAAACGTTTATTAACAATGGCTTCTCTCCAAAGAAGATTGACAAATTTCTTTCCCCCAGGCACTCAACTACTGCTGAAGATCCCCCTCCCCCAAGAGCCTTCATCTCCTTGCCTTACATCAGCTCTCTTTCACCAAAACTGGCAAAGATTCTCATGAAATTTAACTTCAAAACGTGCTACACTACGCTTCCAAAACTTCGTTCATTACTTTGCAAACATAAACAGAAACATCTTCCTACTCAGTTTCCAGGAGTCTACAAGATTTTGTGTGATTGCGGAAAGCCTTATTATGGACAGACTGCCAAATCCATCCTTCTACGTTTGGATGAACACCGTTGAGATATCTCCTATAACAGGACTAGAGCTAGCGTTCTCTCTAGCCACGTTCTCTTTTCTGCTAACTCAGACGAAGGCCGCCAGCACATTGTAAACTGGACTCAAACTGCTAATATCCATGTGTGCTACGATGAACTCGAAAGAAAGATTGTTGAATCAAGAGAAATTTCTCTAGATTCCTCTCATATCAACAACAGCCTGAGTTACAATCTCTCGGACGCACACGTTGCTTCTGTTCAGTACTGGCGCACTCGCGACAGCGCGTAGTATTCGTTTGTATGGAACTCATACTTGCATTTTTTCAAACATGCTACTGTTTTTCACTTGTTCTGTTAGTACAATTTTAAGTCTCTGTAATTTTTTATATATTTCTTTGAGTATGATACCTGATGATGTTCTTGTAACGAAACTAGTAAACTAGTAGTATCTTGTTAAATATATCTTGCCATCTTTTCTCTCGGTAATAGTCATTAAACTTATTTTATATATATATATATATATATATATATATATATATATATATATATATATATATATATATATATATATATATATATATATATATATATATATATATATATATATATATATATATATTTTTTTTATAATATATATATATATATAATAAAAAAATATATAATATAAGCTATGTAATATGAAAATTTTGTGGTCTATTTAATAAGAAATTGGAAGTTCGCGTAGAAGTTATTTTGATTGTGTTTGTTAAACATTGTTTATCAAGAGTGTCTAAACTAGCAATTTAGAACCAAATGATAGTCATGCCACTTGAGGAAAATGTACGTAACTGCCTTGAAATTTTGGATGATCAGGAAGTTTAAATTAAGAATGGGCAGGTAAGCATCTTGAATATCTGCATATTCCTTGTTAAGCTGCTCTGTCTCAAATTTGCTGTATCTGCTCCTTGGAATGATCTGTAGTTCCTGAAGGACATTTTACCTGTGCAAGCAAGTAAATGCTGCACTTCAAAAATTCCTGGAGCACTTCTGGTACTTTTTAGAGGAATTGATTGCCTTTGCTATTTTTGATGACAAAGTTTCTTTTGAGATGAAGCAAAATATTGTCAAAGGTTTGAAAAAACTTGGAGAAGACAATCCAATAAAATGAGCTACACTGCTAGAGTAAACCCAGCTGTAATTGTGTCTTTGCAACTGGAAGACTTTGGCTCTTGTCTGTTAATCAACTTTCCACTGATTTCCTAAACAAGGCTGACTGGAATGAAGATGAGTCGTTGCAGTCAGCAAAAAAGACCATTCAGTGAGGTGTTAACTACACTGCAGAAAGAGGTGTGCAGTTTATATTGAACACCATAAACTGCACACTAATGATGAAGACAGAAACAGTTTCTTTTGTTTGGCATAAGCAGCTACAGGAAGAAGTACTAAGACTGCAACAAAGCAAAAGTAAATTTGGAATTTGTAGACTTTGTACAAATACAATGTCGCCCAGCATAAAAAGGAACGCGTCCTGGACTTAGGCAGAGGGTATAGGTCGAAAAATATGCTACAGTCTCCACTGGCTACAATGAGTCCACCTACAGTGCATAATGATAGAAGGATATTAGTAGGAACATATAACTGCAGATCTCTACGGGATGATGGTAGATTGGAAGAACTGATGAAGGAATTGGAACATATAAAATGGGACGTTGTGGGCCTTTCAGAGATAGGAAGGAAAGAAGAAACTCTCATGGGATTAAAAGATGGACATCTACGCTACCACTGTGAATGTGACAGAAACTCAACTGTTGGTGTAGGATTCCTAATAAATAAAACAATCAAGGACAATGTCCTGTTTGTAAATAAAATAACATCGGGACTATCTGAACTAAGTCTCTTCATGAATAAAAGATACCAACTGAAAATTATACAAGTATATGCCCCAACTATGGATCATCCAGATGAAGAGATTTCTATGAAACATTAGAATCCACATTCAATAATTGTAAAGAATTCTACGTAATAATAACGGGTGATTTTAATGCCAAAATTGGAAGCAGAGATGACCATCTGAACTCCATCGGTAAATTTGGATTTGGACAGAGGAATGAAAGAGGAGAAAGAGTTATTGAATTTGCAGAAGAAAATAACCTCTTTATTATGAACAGCTTTTTCAAGAAGAAAATCAACCAAAAATGGACTTGGAGAAGCCCAAATGGACAAACCTACAATGATGGTTTATCCGTTTGGGCTACTCCTTTCCAACAGAAGATATATAATAAATAATACCGAAGTGCTTAATAGATTTAACATAGGAAGTGACCACAGACTAGTAAGGGCAAAAGTATGGATCAAAAAAAAAATGGGAACGGAATGAGCTTATAAGAAAAAAAGTGAATTTAGTGACTTCACTTTTTTAGTGAATCTACAAAACCTCTACCACAATAAAAGCTGTTATAGAGAATCACTCAAAAAGGAGCTAAAAAAGTTAAACACAGCTACTACCATCGATGATGCTAATGAAATATTTACAAAATATATCTTGAATTGTGCACTAGAAATAGAAGGTTGAGGGAGAGGAAAAACTCAGACAGGAAACCTTAGATCTGATGAAGAAAAGAAGATATATGAAAAGAGATTTGAATGATACCAATAAAACAGAATATACGGACATTTGTAAAAAAGGATGAAACATGAACTTAGATCGTATAATACTAGGAAAATTAAAGAAACAATATAAAACAATAGTAATATGAAGGTCCTAAGACGAATTATCAGTTGCAACAAAGGAAATAGCTGCTATAAGAGGGGAAAATGGTGAACTGATAATCAAAAGAATTCAAGAATTTTATACTGAACTCTATGAAGACAAAGACCGTGAAATCCAAGAATCATCTATGGATAACTCAAGTGAGGAAGAACATGATGCCCCTGAGATCTTACAAGGGGAAGTGGAAATGGCACTGCGGGAAATGAAGAATGGAAAGGCCCCAGGAGAAGATGGAATTATGGTAGACTTCTTAAAACTGGGAGGAAGCCGTATCATCATACAGCTGAGTAAACTCTTCAATAAATGCCTAAAACAGAGAAAAAAAATCACTTCTAATATTAATTTTTAAAAAGGGCAATAAGGAAGAAATCAAAAACTATAGACCTATAAGCCTACTCCCCACCATATATAAAGTTTTCACAAAAATTATAAATAATAGAATAAAATCTAAACTAGAGGGAATGCAAACCTGTGAACAAGCTGGATTTAGGAAGAATTACAACACTTTGGAAAATATTCACACATTAAGACAGCTCATTGAAAAATCAATTGAATACAATAAACCCTTATGTCTGGCCTATATAGACTATGAAAAAGCATTTGATTCAGTTAAAACATCTGCAACACTAAAAGCACTTGAAACCCGGGGAACTGAGAAACCATATGTTGAAACACTAAAACATATTTACAATAATGCAACTTGTGTAATTAAATTATATAAAAACAGTGAAAAGTTCCCAATACGAAAAGGCATTTGCAGATGCTATTGTCCTGATAGCAGTTAATCTTGAAGATCTGGAAGAAAGGCTAAATCAGTTAAATGAAGCCTCCAGAGAAATTGGATTAAAAATAAATAGAGAAAACACAAAAATGATGAATAAATACATAAACCATAGAATTATCAAAGTTGAAAACCATGAAATAGAACAAGTTACTTCATATGTATATTTGGGCCAATTGTTATCCTTTGAGGAGTGCCAAAGAAAAGAGATTGAACGAAGAATTCACCTTGGATGGATGGCTTATGGGAAAATGAGAGACATATTCAGAAGTGACATCGCTATGAGTCTAAAAAGGAAAGCTTTCGACCAGTGCATACTTCCTGTCCTAACATATAGAGGAGAAACATGGACTTTAACAGAAGCCCTAAACAAAAAGCTGAGAACAACACAACATCGCATGGAAAGAAGTATGCTAAAAATAACATTAAGAGATAGGAAGAGAAATATATGGATAAGATCTCAAACAGGTGTCATGGATATTGTAAAATACATTAAACAGGCTAAGTGGAGATGGGCTGGCTATATTGCCAGATGCAGTGACGGGAGATGGACTACAAAAACAACAGAGTGGAGACCAATGGATGGAGCAAGACAAAGAGGAAGGCCGAGAAGAAGGTGGAGAGATTAATTGGAACAAATTGCAGGAGTGAGATGGCTGGGAGAGGCAGAAAACCGAGTGATCTGGAAAATCATGGGGAAGACCATCGTCCAGCAGTGGACAGAACCAGAAGGTTGAAGAAGAAGAAGACTTTGTACTAAGCTGTTTGAATAATAAAGTTTTATTTTGTCATTGCTTCTATAACTGAAGTTAATGTTCATTTGAAAAAATAAATATAACAAATTGCTGATTTAAAAAAATTTCATTTTGGCTATATCGATTACTTTTTTTAGTGTAATTCATGCTTGCTACCTTGTCAGTTGCACTCTTTCTCTTGCTGCCTTTCGCATATGCAATTTTACCTATCTTTCCATCTGCTATCACTTGTACAGCATGCTACTTTGTTGAAACATTCTACATCCAAATTTGATGTCCAATAAAACACTCCTCTATATTTGTGATTTTTCTATCCATCTGTTTGTCTCAGTGACTCATTTAGGATGTTAAAACAGGAAAATGGAGGAGCAGAATTCTCTCTTACATTTTGGAGGTTTTGGAAGTCGAAAGAGATTTGAGATATTCTTGAGCAGATATGTTCTCCTCTTTGCATTCCTTTTGAATAGTTTTTAGTATGGTTCTGTCACGGCTTGAGAGTCTCCATCCTGATTGGGTAATGGATGGCAATGCTGTAGCCAATGACGTTTTAACTGATGATCGGCTATTGCTGTTACCCTCCTGCCATGATCATAGCTTTATATAGCTCAATAACACTGCTTGTTTCGTTTAACAGTCTTTCAAAGTAATTACTCCAGACAGCTGGGATATCCTTATCTGCAGTTAGGTCTTTATTCTGATATTCATGACAAATTTGTTACAGTTATATTTCAGTTTAGTCTTAGTTAGAGAACACAACTAGTGAAAGTTGTGTTCAGGAGTACATATCATATGATATTAATAATAATAATAAGAGTATGGTGTTTTGGATGTGAGTTCCTTGTTCACAGTATGTCCTTAGAGCTCTTTTCAGGCTATTGCAGCTTGTAAGATTTCTGTATTCAAAAGGTAATTTATTTATCATGTCTGGGATGTAAAAGTTTCGCGTGCCTTTCAGTAGTGATCATCTGAGGTCTTGTTATTATACGGTATGTATTTCTGCCTGTCCTGTAGTTGGCATCGAAATAATGTTTTATCAAAGCTGCATAGTGACATAAATGTTTTGCTGTTAGTATTTTGTGTTCTGACATTGCAGAGTATATCAAGTGGTTATTGTCTCTTTGTTCCCAAAAGATCAGTTTTATCATTTTGTACTATAATGACATTAATGTATTTAATTTGTAGGGTGCACAGAAAGCATACGTTGTTAAAGCGTATCTTAGTATATTCTGACATAGTGCTTTGTATATTAGTGTTCTAAGGCGTATGGTAACTATGTCTTTTAACCTGTAGAGTTTGCCACTTATTGTTCGGAGTTTGTTGTGTAGATGGTTTATGTGGCTATTCCAGTTCATATCTACATCGAAGTAAATTCCAAGGTATCATATTGTTTCAACCTGAGTGATTGTAGTGGTTTTGCTGTTCTGTGTGTTTTTTATGTTGGAAATTGGATGTTGGAGGGTTATATATTTGTTATCAACTGGTCGAGTCAGTGGATATCTGAATATGATTAATTTTGTCTTTTCTGAGTTTAGTTGTGTGGAGTTTTTCGGGAACCAGTCTGTGATCAGGTTTATGCCATGTTGCATATATGTTTGGATTATGCTTGCATCATTTTGTGTGGATATTATAGCTGTATCGTCTGCATATTCGAATATCTTACCTTTGAGAAGTAGCTGATTAATATCGTGCATGTAAATGTTGAAGAGAGTTGGGGAGAGTATAGCACTCTGTGGTACTCCACAGGTTACTTACTCTGCATCGGTTTGAACTTATACGTGGGATATGCTTTCTATTTTGAAAGTAGTTAGTAAACCACCTGTGGAGAGGCCCGTCTATTCCAACATGCCTCAGCAAGTGTGAGTGTATCGAATGCTTTAGTTAGATCAATAAAGACTACAATGGTAGTTTTGTTTAAGTCTAAGGCGGTATTAATAAGGTCTGTAAAGTCTTCCAAGAGAGATATTATTCCCTTATTTTTCTGAAAACCATATTGTGTTTTGGTGGATAATATGAAAGATCTCAGTGTATGCTGTGAGTTTCTTCAGTATTACCCGCTCCATAATTTGATTGATAATTGGTAATGTTGCTATGAGTCTGTAATTGCTGATTAAATTTCTTTTTCCATGTTTATATGGGTGTGCTTATGGCGGTCTTTAGCATACTTGGTATCAGTCCTGTTTTAAATATTTTATTAATGAATTTTAGTAGGTTAGGACTTAAGCTAGTTGCATGTTGCTTGATATCAATTAGGTCTTATGCCATCAATTCCTGAGCCTTTGTTTGGTTTGAGTTGATGTATTGCAGCGAGAAGTTCTGCTTCTTTTATGGTTGGGAACCATAATGTCTGTTTTGATTGTGGTCCAAGTGGAAGGTTACGTTTTGTGATTGGGGAATATTTCTGTGCAGTTCTTGGATGGAGTCTGCAAAGAATTGGTTAAAGTCATTTGCTAGTTGTGGGATAGGTTTTGCGTCTTTCATTAAGCTGTGTTTTATGGTTTCGGAGGCGGTGGTGTTGGGAACAGAATCTAGCATCTCATTGATCAGATACCAGGTTTGTTTCAAGTTGTTTTGTGCAGAGGTTAGTTTGTCTGTGGTAGCTTCTTTTTGCATTTCTGATTTGTGTTGTAAGGTGATTCCTTATTATCTTATATTCAGTTTTTAAAGCTGTGTTATTTGGATATCGCTTTAATTCTTTCCATAAAGCGACCTTTGTTTATTTCTAGGATTAAGTTTTGTGTTATCCAAGGATTTTGTGTTGTTTTTGAACGAATTCTGAGCTTTCTTATTTCCTCCATTGTGAGTTTAATGTTGTTGTATAAGATACCCTGCTGAATCTGATGCCAGAGGTTCGCAGTCTGTTTTTCGTATTTCGTGACAATAATAGACGAAGAAATATGACTATTTCTTCGTCTATTATTGTTTTCTGTCGCTTTTCTTCTGTGGGACATTGCATGGATATTGTCGTTGTGTGCAGGTTTAGAGCGGTGAAGTAATGGACTGCTACTTTCACTTTATGACTGATGCAGTGTAACTGTTTGGTGGTGCTCGGACGTTTACATGATCTAGACGAGAGGCAATGATAGTATTTCAGAATATTTCTTCTCTAGTACATGATGTTATTGTTGGTATTAGATTGTACATGGATAGTGTGTCTAGGTATTGTACAGTGTTGTTCTGGTTTTCGTTTGCAATATTTATGTTTATGTTGCCAATTATCATGTGGTATTCGGTTGAGCATATTTCTTGGTTTGAAAGCCAGCAATTGAGTTCGTGCAAGAATTTTATCATGTTTAGGTTTGGTGGCCTGTAAATAGCATTTAGTATTATGGGATGCTGTGTATTCGCGGTATTAATGATTTCGAGGCAAAGGATTTTAGCATGCTTAAACTGACAGGCTGTTTTTTTTTGCTATTAATTTTTGTTTGATAAATATTAATATTCCACCCTTCTTTTTGTTTGCGGCATGATCTATGTTGTTGGAAGCCTGGAATTTGGAAAGCAGTCACTTCGTCATTAGTTATGGATACTTCTGTTAGAATCAATATTTCAACAATATCAGTATAATTCCTCAGATAAGCCTGTAACAATAAGCCAATGTTTTCGGATGCGTCTGATGTTAATATGCAAGATTGAGAGACCTCTCGCTTGTACTGAGTGTTGTTTCCATGCATCAAGCGATTCGAAAGTACAATTACTGATGCATTCTGGTGTAATTAAATCTATCTGATAGTTCACATTAATTTTTGTTGTGTTGAGATCTTCTTATTGAACTAAGTTGGAGTCTTTTGTTTCACTCTGCCATCTATCTATATCTTCCGTGTTTTTTATTTGTATAGACTTTGAAATCTGTGACTTTCTCAGAAATATTTTGCCGTCTTTGATCCACAAAAATTGGTACTTTTTTTCCGTTTTTTCTATTCTTGCTTGGTTCAAAAGATTCTGACTGAAAGGTGTTAACTACTAAGATAGAAAGATTGGCGTATTGTCATGCGATGCATTTACATCCTTGACTACTGGTTTTTTCAGTCTGCTAGCTTTTATGAGGTTGTCTCTTGTAGCCTTGCTTTTCAAACGGATTATGAGTGGTGCGGGTCGTGACAAGTCTTGTTATTTGTTCTTCCTGGGAAACCGATTTATGGTCTGAATATCATTATGCTGTAGGGGGATGTCAATTGCATGGCCTAACTTTACAACTACGTCTCTGAGATTTTCTGTGGATTCAGTTTCTGGAAGGCCGTTTATGACAAGGTCTTCTTTATGTTGTTGTTGGTATAAAACTTCGTATTGTAGTTTTAGGGAATTAAATTCTTGATGGAGTTCCGATGTGTCTTTTATCAATTTGTGTTGCCTGTCAGTTAATGAGTTAATGCTGGTTTTAATGTCTTTTACCGTTTGTAAGACTTCTTCGACTTTTGAATTATTAAATTGATCAAACTCTTCATATTCGCTAATTTTTTTGTTATTTGTTTATTCTGTTTATCAAATAGTTCTTGGACAAGATCTACCAAGCTGGCTTTTATATTTTCTAAACCTTTTTCTGCTAATAAATTTATGGAACTCAAATTATAAGACTCACCAGTATATTTTTTGTCTGTTCAGTTCATCATCCGATTCTGCCTCTGGCGCAATGAGTTGCGCCGTGGGTGGCGGCGTTTCTTTGTTCTGTCTGCAGTATACGCACTTCCATTCTTCTCATTTGGCATTGGATTTGCGTTGCCATGTTGTTTCATAAAGTTCGGAACATGTAAAGTGAAGATTCCTATGGCATTTTCTGCAGGTTATATGACATCCATCGGACGGTAATTCCTTTAGGCACTTGTTGCACTTTATGACTCACCTTTCTTCCTTTGGACAGCTGTAAAGATGGCGACGTCCTTTGTTGTATGCTCGTTAGGGACCATGCTGAATTCTGCTCAATTTTCAGCACACTCAAAATTTGGGTTCCATTTGGCCGATTTCGATGAATTATATATCACTCTCTTCAGAGTGACAAGTAGAGTTACTGTGTGACACTTTTAAATTAACAACAGGAGTTTGAACCACATTCAAGTATAAAAAAACTGGACCAGCGATATTTACAATTTATATCATAATGTGAACTATATAGATGAATACGAGTGGAGATAATGTGCATCTTTGTCTTACCTGATTTTACACCAACCTGTCTTCCTGTATTTTCTTCAATTCTAACTGCTGAATGACAAATTAAATATAATCTATGAATGAATTGCTCTGTATAACGTTCCATTCACCCCATTCTGAGGAAAATAAATCAGTTAACGCCTTTTTATTCCCGTATACGGGAGTAGGCGAGGCCATTTAGCCCTATCTAACTTTTGGAGACTGAGTGGGCAGTTCAATCTCCACTGGTTCCCAATCAGAGACAGATGGCCCAAGGCTATCACTAATTAAGTGGTATGCAGTAAAGAGAGAGACGGCTCAAATGTGCCGCCATCTCGTGGTCCCTAACCCTAACACAATATATTTAATGTCTGAAATAATGTGGGTTCTACGGTCGATTTTCTTGAGTTTACAGGACGAAAAACCCGAGTTTCTGGAAGAAAAAACCTGCTTGCCCATGCCAGAGATCGACTAACTCAGGAACGGGTCGAAGAAAGGCTTAGAAAAATTTCCTCTGGTCGCCTACTAGACTTGAAACCAAGTCTTCCTTCGTGCGGCCAAGTGCGGTGGTGTGCAAACTCCACATCCACTGAACTACACAGGCTCCATTCTGAGTAGTGCTTGAATAGTTTTTCTGTGGGCACCTTGTTGTATGCCTTTTTCCGGTTATGCAAAGCATAAGTACAGATCCTTGTCATGTTCCCATTATTACTCAGCCATTTGTCTTAAAGTGAAAATCTGATCTTGACAGCCTTTATTTGTCCTGAACCCAACTTCTTCTTCTCCAGATTTGTTCCTCCAGAATCTTTCTCAACCTCTATGCAAGTATAATTGCATAAGTCTTACCCGAAACTCTTAGTAGAGAAATTTCTCTGTGCTTCTCACATTTAACTTTATTTCCTTTTTATAGATGGGCACTATGAGTGAGCTCTACTCCCATTATCTGGATTTAGACCTTCTGACCAGGCCCTCTGAATTATGCAGTGTAGTGACCTCACAACTTTTCTACCTTTCCTTTATACCATTCTGGTTGAATATTATATATTCCATCTATCTTTCCAATTTCAAGTTTTGGATGACTTTTTTTATTTCAAGTATTGATATGTACTCTTCTTTGCATTCCTTTTGAATATTTTTAGTATGGTTCCGTCATCGCTTGTTTCGTTTAACAGTCTTTCAAAGTAATTACTCCAGATATCTAAGATATCCTTATCTGCAGTTTTCATGTTACCTTTATCATCTTTGATTCCTTTTACAGTACTTCATCCTCCATTACTGAGCTTTTTCAATAGCCTCCAGAACATTTTGTCACCTTGCTGATATTTATTTTATATATCTTTTACTAGTCTTCAGATGGCGTTTGTTTAATTACTGTTACACATAGCTTAGCTCTTACATTTTTCTCTGTATCTTCAAGGGCATCTGTCGACTTTTATCTAGGAACATTTCGCATGCTAACGTTTTGTGTCCACTATGGGGTTCTTACTGTTCAATGCTTGTAGACAAGTTTACCACATACCTCCCTAGTTTAATTAATCAATCTCTTGTTCAGAGTTTGCCACTGAGACTCCAAGGTTTGATTGTTGTTTCAGTCTGAGTCATTGTTCTTCAATAATGTTTGTATAGTTGGGTCCACAATTTACCTCTAAAAGCTGCTGAACTTTAATTAGTTTTAAAACTGTCTTATATACTGTTCTTTTCAATGCGATATTTATTTTTATTCTGCTTAGTACTAAGTAATGGTCACTTAAAATTTCAAATCCTCTGTGCACTCTTGTATCCAACCAGGCATGATGATATCATTATCAATAATAACATATTCAGTGCGGATTTTCTTATTTCTTGTGCACACGTTTACATGGAAACAAGACACATCTTTATGCTTAAACGTAGTGTTAGTAATGACTAGTCCGTGTCTTGAGCATAAGTTCAATAAATGCTTACCATTATTATTAGCTTTGTTCTTTTCTCTACATTTTTTCTTAATGTCCATATATACCTGTTGGGATTCATTTTCTACTCTGCTGTTCAGATCTACAACAAGGACCATGTTTTCCATTCTCTTTATGTTAGCTTCCTGTTTTAATGACTCAAAAAATTCTTCCACTTCTTAGGAGAGCCTTCTGTTGGACCCCATGGGGTCCAACAGAAAGCTCTCTATAAGGTTCTTTCTCCATTTCCCCATTTTGAAGTTTGACCACATAACTCTACTTGAAACTGCCTTCCAATCAAGAACTTTATCTTCATGTTATTTTTGTCAGTGTACTTCAAATATTTCCTATTGATACCATTAATTTGCTTGTTTTTTTAACTTATTCAATGCAATAAAAATTTATTTTTTTATTTCACTTTCTTGTGAAGTGAGCTATAATGCACACAAAACTTGTAGAGATTAAAACTTACTAATAGTTCGCCCACCGATTAGAGATCCTTCGACACTTCTGCGCATGTCACAAAAAGGAGAATCCATTCCGATAATAGGGTAATCAGTCCGTATTGTGGGATGAGTTGTTTATTATTACCGGTCGGAAAAGTAACTTTTCTTTTATGGTTATTGTAGTTAACTATGTTGCATTTGGAAAATTTTACCTATAAAGCACGTGATTTCGCGTATTGGCGACCAATTCGGACGCCCTTCTTTTCTTTCTCCCCTTCAGCATGAATCGACTTTTCTTGGAAAGACGCGAAGCAGAGACCTACAAACGGTGGGCGAACTATAAAACGATTGTTTAACAAATGTCCTTTATGTGGAATATACACTGCTTGGAAAGAAATCAACGAACATCATGGCATGAGGAACAAACAGCAATGGCACCTACTGCAATAAGCTGTTTTCTCTGCGTTGATGGCAACAATCCTACAGGACATTATTTCCAGCATACGATAGCATTCAGTGGGAATTTTGGGCCATTCTTCCTGTAGACATGTATTGTTATCCTGAAATGTTGTGGGGCAGATGTCCCTTGACCTCACCCCCTGCTCCAGTTCATCCAACAGATGTCTAAGAGGGTTTAGATGAGGGCTCGATGATGCAGTCAAGTGTAGTGACATTCATGTGCGCAAACCACGCAGTTACAGCAGCAGCAGCCTTATGACATGTGTATTGTCTTGCTAAGAGACAATGGTCACTTCTGTAGACATGTCACAAAGCAGGAAGCATTGCATTGTCCAGAATGTTCAGAAAACTCTCGAGTCAGCGTTGTAGCATCACAAACAGAGGTCCGAGATTAAACCAGGAAAAACAGGAGCATGCATCATACCGCTACCTCTGAATTTCATAGTTGGTGTTATGCACTCTGCTAAGAAACATTCGTCAGTCATCTGATTCAACCACACTCATCCATTTGTTTGGTAGAGAGCGTAGTGTGATTCGTCGCTCCATAACACAGCGTTCACATTCCATTGTATATGCTCCTTACACCGCTGAAGATTATGTTGCATGTTAGTTCGGGTAATGGGGAACCTGCATATTGCAGTCCTACCATGAAAACTCATGTTGTGGGTCTCAGTTCTGAATGCTTTTATGGAGATTCGTTCATCCAGTTGATGCTCAAAACTGCATTCAGTGTGTCAGCCAACAGATAATGTGATTTTTGCATGGAATCCTTCGAGGCATCCTACGGTCGCGTTCAGTGAGCGTGATGGGTCATCCACTGTGAGTAGCTCTTGCAGTTGACTAACCAACTCGACCAACCAAACGTCAGAATATATGCAAATAAGGTTAGTTACTTAATCACTCATTTAAGTGAATGGATAACCAACTACTCTTGATTAGTAAATATTGACTCTGTCTGATCTCCAAACAAATGGATGGGTGTGGTTGAATCAGATGATTCAACCACACCCATGCACGATTATAGACATCGTTTATTCAAGTAAGCCGCAGTAGTGTTAAAAACTGGTGGAAACCTCAACAGAAACCAGGGTACTGTTCTTAACAGTTCATGGGAAAACCTCATCCTCTCTCTAAATCCATCTGAACTACAGCTAGCTAGTGATCACATTATGCGGTTACAACAAACACGCATGCGTGATAATGATTAAGAACAATAATTCCACTCGGTCTCTGTCACGCGAACGTGCAACCTTAGCTACTAGAGTGATTACAACGTTTTTAATGTTCCTTTCAATTTGCATTTACTTGTATTTTTTATACTTTTCCGTCAACGCCTTGAAAAAGCTAGACAGTTTGCTAGCGAAACTGGTAGGCAAAGAACGTTAAAATATTTGTATTTGGTCAGTATTAAACAATACGTTTTTTATGCTTAACTTTCCAACGACCAAATATGTTTAATTTGAACAATAAAATGAATAAATAAAAATTCAAAAATGCATTTCGAAACAATGTATGTGTTTTCTTACGTCTTTATAAAACATTGTTAATCCTTTCTAAACTAATGCCATCAAAAATAAACGTAACAATGAGCTTGTAAATGCTTGTATATATATATATAAATGCCTTTCGTAGTCGATTCTATGTAGCTAACTAAAGAAAATGTTTGAAGGTTTCACTGCATATCTGAAATGATAGTTCACTGAATTTCTATAGTGATTCTGCATGTAGTTTGGTTACACAAATTATACCACGAATGCGCATAATCTGTGCATTCGTGGTAAAATTTCATGATATTACCAAATTTTTTCGTGTGTAACTGCCAAGAAATTCCCCTTGGAAGGAATCTTAGTTCTACAAGGTATATTTTTTAGAACCTGAATCCTCGAAAGAGGAAATCGATGGACGCACTATAGAGGTTGCGAGAAAATGTTTTCCAGCAGCTTTCACGGAGATGAAAAGTTTGGTTTCGATATTGGATTCTTTCGATTGATAAATTCGATACTACTCATAGTGGGCGAGGAGAGGGACACTTCATGTTTTTAGCGGTTGCGCATTTCAGTGTGTCATTTCCTTTGGTTACCAGGAAGGGCGGCTGTCATTTGGTTTGCGTATACACAAACCAAAGCACGTGTGGTCAAGAGAAATATCTTAGTGGTTGTGGGTCGTGGAGGAGTATTTCTTTTTTTTAAAAAAGTTGGCGTAAGTGGAGGAGAAACAACTGCTTGCACGATGTTAATAGGCAATGCCCATGGTACGGGGTGTAACGCTGGGAATAAGCATGGAGAGAAGGTTGTGGATGAGGAGAGGGTAATTGCATCTGCTAAGAACAAATAATTTAGTGGCATGTTTATCAAAGCAAACGAACCTATACAGCAGTCCTGCACAACATGCGGCCCGCAAGGCTATTTATTTTGGCCTGTCTGTCTGAAATTAATTACTCATACGGGGAATATGAAATTAGACGATTTTAATTAAATTTTTACTAAGACTCTGCATGTTTACGTTCATGCGATTAATGTCACAATCATGTTTCTTTCAACTCGACAATAAATTGCATTTGGAGTTAATCCCACTGTCGTATTTAATAACAAATTATTACAATCGCATCGAGGTTTTGTTAGCGCTAGTGTCGCTGAGGGGAAATTCAAAGTTACATCTTCGTGATGACGATTTTATGTCTATGAACGAGAACGAATTCGTATTACTCAAAGTTGTTCGTGCCTTGACTGGCTTTGGCAGTGTAGTGGTTGGTTGTAGCTGGAGCAATACATTACATAATTGTAATCATAACCTGTATTATTGTGAGTTTTTCATCATTAGTTTTTTGTAATTAATATTGCCAATCTCGACACAGTGAGCTCAAGTAAAAAGCGTAAAATAGATTCGAAACATCGAGCATTTAACCCTGAGACAAAGAAATTTTTTTACATTGTTTAAGGACAAAAGAGTGTGCATTGTTTGCCGAGAATCTATCGCTGATCCAAATTAATACAATCTGAGACGTCATTTTCAATCGAAACATCCTAACCTTGGCAAGTTGGATGCAAGTGAAAAGCAGCAAAGTTATTGAAACTCCTTAGCGGTGAGCAACAAGCCTTTAAAAAAGTGGCATCTGCAAATGAAGTTGACACAAAGCTGAGCTCAAAAATATCACAAGAAATAGTTTGCGCTGGCAAATCATTTACTGAGGGAGAGTTGATAAAAAGTGTCTGATGATTGCCGTTTCCGAATTGTGTCCTGATAAGAAAAATAATTTTGAAAACATCAGTTTGCGCCGTCTGACTGTTCAACGCAGGGTGGCTGATATTGCCGAGGATCTTAAAGTTAACCTGCACAAATCGGCTGGTGAATTTGTCTATTTTTCGCTTGGTATGGATGGAAGTACTAACGTGAAAGATATTGCACGGCTTTTAATATATGTAAGAGGCGTTAATAAGAATTTTGAGGTGACAGGGGAGTTTGCTGGTTTGTGTTCAATGAAAGGAAGAACAACAGGAAAGGAGATCGCAGAAAACGTAAAGATGTGTGCAACCGAAAAACTATCCTTAAATTTCAAGAATTTAGTAGCAGTTTGCACTGATGGTGCCCCATCTATGTAAAGGAATAATGTTATGTATTGCTTATGCTTATATACTGCTCTAATTGTTGTCATGGATATGGAGTTATAAGTAGAAAACGTGAGCGTGGTGGCGCGTGAGTTATGGACGTGAGATGGAATTGATATGAGCTAGATGGTGAAAACAAGTTTTGGCTGGAAAAACGGAGTGAAAAGATATAAACGGAAAGAGAGAGTAAACAAGAAGAGTTGGTCGGCAGTCAGTCAGCACCAGAACTAGGGAACTAGGATTGAGTACAATTGGAGCACTCAGCACATTAACGGCACTGAGAACAGTACAATAGAGATGAGGAAATAATTTATTAGCAGCACGGAGTTAAGTACGAGGCTGTAGTACAAAGAATTAAGTGCTGTAACCAGTTTACGAAGGATCGAAATGTAAATTGACAACCGAGAATATTGATATGGAATTCTGAAGTTAATGTTGTATTCCAGTACTTCAAGGAAGATTAGTGGAAAACTGATTCTATTGCAAACTAGTATGTGAGGAATAAGTGAATTTTCTAGTGCAAGTGTGTCTGCATATGTGATGTGCTGAAATTAAAGATTAAGTTAGTTTGAAGAAGATTACTTTTGAAATGTGTAGCTCCAGTGTGATAATAAATTATTTCCTCGTCTCTATTGTACTGTTCTCAATGCCGACCAACTCCTGACCTACTCTTCTTGTTTACTCTCGCTTTCCGTTTATATCTTTTCACTCCGTTTTTCCAGCCAAAACTTGTTTTCACCATCTAGCTCATATCAATTCCATCTCACGTCCATAACTCATGCGCCACCACGCTCAAGTTTTCTACTTATAACTCCGTCTCCGTGACAACAATTAGAGCAGTATATAAGCATAAGCATTACATAACATTATTCCTTTACATACAGAAACTAAATCAAAGGATATTTTTCAGTTCAAATAATATATAAATAAATAAGATGAACACAAATTCTTCTACTATTAATATAGGAATAAATAAAATAATCTGAACGTTATTTTTATGCAGAGTCCTTTCCATTATTAATACATATCCTAGATTAAATAATTAAATAATAAAACTCAAAGGTAATTACATGAATAATAGTTTATAATAAGAGATTTACATTAAATAATATCTACAAATATAGCCTTTGATATGGTGGATTATGTTGGATTCTGAAGGGAGTATTAATAATTTTAATTTCTCTTTATTCAGAATCCAACAATATCTTCTTGAGATTCAAAAAATTCAACTATTTCATTTTTTAGAGCGACAAAGCATAGCAGAACTTTACCGTGGCTCAAGCAACATACATCATTGTGATATGGTAGATCCCCATACTCGGCATCATTTTCTTCTAGAAAAAAATACTTATTTGATTACACTATTTTGCATAGACTAATCTGAATATAGGGTTGTGCGGTATAATAGAAATTTCCCTATATTTGGATTAGTAATCAACATACAATTAATTAACCTTAATAAGGACATCGTTAAAACAAGATGGTGGATCAAAAGACAAGAAGGACGATCCAACAATATGGAAAAATTCTAAGAAATAAAGAATGGAGTCAAGATTTATTTTTCTTGCATGACATTTTGGGTCACTTGAATGACCTTAACTTACAGCTTTAAGGAAAAAATAAGTTTGTTTTTCAGTTAATGTCTCTTATCTTATAAAGGCATTAAAAATGAAATTAAGTTTGAAAATCAACTTGCTAAGGGGTATATGTCACATTTCTTAACTTGTGCACAGAATATTCCATCAGAATATCATTCAATGGTGGGTGAAAAATATAAGAAGCACATATCATTTCTAAGTGAAGAGTTTCACTTAGAAATGATATGCGCAGAAAAGAATGCCATTGGGAAATGAAGACGAGGTCTGCATAAAAGTGATTGAGGATCCATTTTCTGTCGAAGCGTTCATCTTTAAGTGATATCAAGAGTTTTATTCTATTCTGAATCAGGATAAATTTAAAAGTTTGTTGGATACTGCCCACCAGGTATTTTGTATGTTTGGGAGCACATATATTTGTGACAAACATTTTCGGTCATGAACTTGAACAAAACCAAACAGCGTTCATCTTTAAGTGATATCAATTTAGAGGCCATATTAAGAATTGCCACTTCAAACATGACACCAAACTTTGATAAAATGCTGGCAACAAAGAAATGCAATGTGTCACATTGTGAAATCCTGAATGTCACAATGTGACATACAGTCACTGATATTTCACTGAGAATAAGTGTGATATTCTCAGTGAAATTATTAGTAAACTTTGTGTTTATGTTTAAGTGGTTTTTATTGAGAAATTGTGGAGCTACATCTGTTTGTAAATAATTTTGATTACAATTTTAATTGTAACTCTAAAAATTTAAATATGCATATTAATTAGTATTTACTGCAGACTTAATAACAAATTTACTTAAGTTTAGCTGCTGTGGATTAGTCTAAGATTCAAGGTCTGAGGTGACCCGACCCTTGGTCAGGTGGTCCGAGTTGGGTTTGGCCCTCAAAGACAATCATGTTGTGCAGGTCTGCTATACAGTTAAACCCTTTTTCAGTTTTCCCGTTTGTAATACACTTTGGCAAGTATTTCACTGAAATATATAACAAACAATTTCTTTCAATCAATATTGCTCCTTTGTCGAAAGACATCCTCTCTATATATTTCTCCCAGTGAAGTATTGGACAAGTTATTGTTTAATTCTTTACAGAAAAGCACTCATAGGAAGTTTGCACGTGAAGTATGCGAAAGAAATGTTCTTTCTTGGTTTACTTGTATATATACCGACTCGCCTGCCTTACTATTCTATAATGCAAAAACATTATGAGAAGGGTTACAGTCCAAACCGGTTTAAACTTTTAAAAGTTTAAACCAGTTTTTAAACCTCAGTATCTTCCAGTGTCGAGCTCCCTGTCATACAGGGAGCTCGACACTGGAAGATACTGAGGTTGAATCAATGTACAAGTCATATACTTCTCAAGTATAGTATACTTAATTTAACCTATCATCCTAGATAGTATAGTATAATTCATTTAACCTATCATTTTGATCTAGCTTTCACTCATGAGACCTCATATATAACTCAAAATCTGTCTGGTAAATAACTATTTCCATGTTTTTGCATATTGGGACAGTGAGGCAACCGAAGTCCATATGCAAGAAGACTAGTGAACCCATGAACAAACTTTGTTTAGGCTAAGGTAAAGGATTAAAATTAAAATATAATTTCTTGTCAAGCAAAATATATTTTTGCTTGACTAAGAACAAGGAAAAACATTCATCTTTTTATTGAATTAATTAAAATAGGATTAAGAGTTCTGTCTTCCATCTTTCTTCCAGCTAGGGCTTAATAAATCGTCATCTGATAGGGTTTATCAGATGAGGAGTTACTGCACCCTAACAGGAAGAAAGATGGAAGGTGATGGAGTAAATTTCAATACAAGTCATTTAACCTCTGGCAATAAAGTTTAGCACGTAGCTTTTCGTATGCTTTTCGCCCACCAAAGCGCGTTCTTTGTGAGGAATTATTAACAAGGAGATATTTCACGTCGCATTTATTTAGATGTATTGATGCATTTTGATACTCCTCTTCGGTAATCAGGTTCTCCCTAGAGAATATATGGCAGAGGTGAATAATGCACTCAAGGTTAAGGCCTGTATAGCTGACTGGAAGTGACTTGCAACCTCTGCTAAACTGCCCAAAAGTGGACTTAAGTTCAAGTCTAGTCGATGACTGAAGGAACTTTTTCTAAGGCTATCTTCGATCGGATTCCGAGTTAGTCGTGCAATAGCCAGAGCAAGTGGGTTTTTTCTCCAGGAAACTCAGTTTTTATTTTTGTCCTGAAATGTCTAGAAAATCGATCGTTGAATCCATATTATTTCAGACAATAACGTATCCAGTTAGGGTTAGGTTACTAGAGATAGCAACCTTTGTTTATTTACCCATCTCTTCATCAGTTGCCACTTTTAAATGTGATACTCAAGAGCCAACTATCTCTGATTGACTGCTGGTGGAGATTGAAGTGGCCACACCTAATCCATGATATGGTTAAAAGGACTTGCCTACTCTCTATGACAGGGGTGGGGAACCTTTTTTCTGCCAAGGACCATTTGGAAATTTATAACATCATTTGCGGGCCATACAAAATTATCAACTTAAAAATTAGTCTGCTATATTTGGTCAAACATTTAACGAACTCACCTCTAATGTGATGGCCGGAACTGCTTCTCTCTGGTGAGGCATGTGATGTTAGCTGGTATTGATTATGTTGCTACTCGCAATTGCTTTTTCAGGTTTGCATCGGTCAGTCTGGAGCACAGTCGACTCTTTGCGTTGGTAAGTTCGAAAAAAACTCCTCGCAGCAGTAAGTTGTTCTGAACAGATGTATATTTCAATGCATGTCTCCTCAAAGTGTGAAATTCATCATTGCTTGTGTAACGCTTATAGAACTCAAGCAGTGGGAGGTTGTTGTACCTAGCTTTCACCTCATCATCGCTTTGCAGCTGAATGATTTCGTATTGTAGGTTATCAGGCATATCCGTTGGTTCCACATTGAACGGTGTAGCAAAGATATTCAATTCCATTTGTTTAATTCCACGTCCTTGAATCTTTCATTAAATGCCTCAATTAGTTTCGCACATTCGCCAGCAGATTCAAGTGTCTTAGAAGGTTTTTGCCCTTCCAGAGGGGGGAAATGCACAGTGTTAATGCACGATGCAAATGTTCGAGTTGCACTTTCCACTGCCGTAATTTAGCTTTAAATTATTTCACGTTTGAAAGCAGGGAGCTAGGAAGCTGGTTGGGGTCATGCAGCTTGACGTTCAACTCTGAATGATACTTGGTAATGCCCACCATGAACGCTAGATCAACAGCCACTTGCTATCATTGAGTTCCCTGAGAGTTTTCCCTTCATCTCCATGAACTCCTGCAGTTCATAAAACCTCATGAACATGTTTCCACGACTCAGCCACCCCACTTCACTGTGATAAACAAGATCCCCATACTCAGACCCAAGATCATTCAGTAACTCCTTGAACTGGCGGCTGTTAAACCCTCTGCTTTTGACAAAATTTATGCATGACACTATCGTTGACATCACATTGTTGTGTCGCAACGACTGTGCACAGAGACTGTCTTGGTGTATGATGCAGTTGAATGTAATTAAATCACTTGGATCAAGACCGAGACGATTCAGTTCTTTCATGACAAATGCAATTAACCCTTTTTGCGAGCCAACCATGGCTGGAGCTCCATCTGTAGCAAGCCCACTTAACTTTTGAAATGTTAGCTCAAGTTTTTTTCATTGATAAAACAAGTCTCTCAAACAAGTCCTTACATCTTGTAATGCCATGCATTGCTTCCAGTGAGAGCAGTTCCTCTCGGGTGTCAAACTCCGCAATTATTACAAAATAGAAAATGGCCAATTAAGCAGAATTTGTTATGTCCGTTGTCTCGAAACAAGCCAGAGAGAAAAATTGGAAATCTCCTGCAGAATCCTTCAATGTTTTTTCAATATCTTGTGCTAAGTCAGTAATCCGATCTGAGATGGTTCTCTGAGACAAACTAACACCTGAAACAATTTTACTGCGTCTGGTGCTAACAACTCCTAGATTTATTGAATTTCGAGTCCCACTTGGCAGGGCCAGACCAAATGATTTCGCGGACCTTATACGGCCAGAGGCCAGACTTTCCCCACCCCTGCTCTATGGGAATGAAAGGCGTTAGCTGATTATTTCTTTATTTTCATTTTTATAAATGACATGCCAGAAAACTTGTGAGTAAAACGATGAGCATATCTAGAAACCAATCAAAACACACAATAAAAATAGAGAATCACGAACTGGAACAAGTCCACTCTTACCTGGGATCATGTGTACAAGAAGATGGTAGACTAAACACAGAAATTAATAAATGGATAAGTGCGGGAACAAAACTATTGTATGACGAAAGGCCCTTTCCTGGACAAGAAAGAAGTTACCCAGAATACCAAAATGGCAGTGTGCCGTTTAGTGTTTATGCCAACATTAACATACAGTTGCGAATCTTGGTGTTTAACAACAGGAAACACAAATAAACTACAAATAATTTAAATGAAATATCTTCGGAAAGTGACGCAAAAATCAAGATTAGACCGAATAAGGAACCAAACGTAAGAGACAATCTTCAAGTTGCACCTCTGAACCAATTCATAACACAAGTCCAAATGAGGTGGTTTGGACATCTTATTTGAATGGAAGAGTAGCAAAAACTGTATAGAAAAGCCAGAAAACAGGAACAAGAAACATAGGCAATCCCAGGAAAGGTTGGAAAACCGAAATTAAAGGAAAATTAGAAAAAAAGGGAATTAACTGGAATGAAGCAAAAGAACAAGCCTTGGACATGACGTCATAGAAATCTTTTTGGCAAAATCCCGACACTTAAAAGCACAAGAGATCATAGACGACGACCACGAAGAAGATAATATAATATAATGTGTGTATCTATTTTAGATGGACAAATCGCTAATTTTTCAGCGGTTTCAGAAAGGGACATCCCACCCTCGCTACATGAGACTAACTAATTCACCTGCAGTTCAAGAATACTCAATAACCTGTGCCCCCTCCCCACACACACTCTCCTTTCATGTGATTCGGATCCAGAATTTACCAACAAAATGGTATTGTCACTGTCAATTGTGCTATGGATAAGGATGCATATGCACCTCATGCATTTATATTGATATCAATACGGTATTTTTAGAAGGGTTTTGCAACAAAAACGTATTTCACAACAGATTGGCTTTACGTCCATCAGTAGCATAGCAACTTATGATTTCAGAAAAATGGGATACACCAGATCTTTATTTGAGGACGTCCATTCCTATTGGTTTCAGTTAAAACCGATAGGAATGAACATAAAATTTTGTTAAGAATCTCTTCCATAGGATAGATGTGGATGAAATAAATGTGGAGGTGCAGAAGGAGGAAAAGTATGCTTAAGGTGTTTACAGCTCTACTTAAAATGAATCTCTAGTAGCTGCTACCCAGTGTTTTTCAAGCGAAACAGAAAAAGAGGACAATGGTTGCCAGTGCACAGGAACAGTACACACAGAAGAGACATACAGTATAGCTGAAACCATGCATCTGTGAGATAGTGATTGAAGTTAGACTGTAAAGGAGAGGAGGATCATCTGTCAAGAAAAATATAAGTAGATTTCTTCTTTCTCAATCTTCACCTACACCTCACACAGGTCACCGAAGTCACGAAATTACCACCAGCATCAGTTAATCAACTATGTGCAGGAATTTATGGAGAGAGATTAATGGACCGTATGTTTCACCAGACTTTCTTTAATGGACTTTCTACTCTGACTTCTTAAAAACCTCATAAACATTTTCACTATATTGTCGTTAATATTCTTATGGAGTGAAGGTGGAACAAAGGAGGAATTTCTATCTCCTGGACAGCGCCGAGAATTTTTAGGGACACTTTAGGCGTGCCACCTCCAAACATGTGAGCAATGTTCTGAGGAAGCGCATTTTCATAGAGTTAGTAGATGAGTGAAAAATAGCACATTGAGTGGAAAAGAAATACAAATTTTTTAGTTCATGCTGAACAGGATATTGATGTGACATGTTTATGCAGAAGAGACCGGAAGTAAACCTTAGTCCAGAAAAATGTCATCTTGTCTGTTGATTGTGCATTACTAAGGGTAAGGGAAGGTAAAGTGATATCCTCGAGAGAGAGAGAGAGAGAGAGAGAGAGAGAAAAGGGACTGAGTTTTGGTGACACTGAAAGTGACCAAGTTATCCTAGCCTTATTAAAGGATAATTTGGAGATTATTGTTTAAGCCATTGTTGCAGATGATTTTGAAGTTTAGGATGGCCGAGCATTAGAATGTTTATCGAAAGAGATGAATGAATGAAGTGTGCTGCCATCAGTAAAGTTGTTGATAGGATCAGTAGTAAATGAGAGTAGGCCGTTTATGTATAGGAAAAAAGAAGATACTTGATAAAACAGAACTTTTATGCACTCCTGCATGAGCAGCGAAGCTCTCGGAGATGAGACAGGATGCCATCCACCATGTCACGCAATTAACCACTACAGGAAAAGTTGCTTTACAATTAGAGATTGTAGCTGGTAGACAGAAGGGAGGTCATTTGCAATATGATCAAAAGGCCTGAAAATACCAAGAGTCACAACACATGTTTCTCCGACGTTTTCCATGGCACTTGTCCAGTGGTGAATGAAGTAGGCTAAGAAATCAGCCCTGGATCTGGATTGGTAGAATCCATACTAATAATCGCTATATGTGAATTTTGATTGGTTCTTTTTGATAACTGAAAACTATTTTGTTGAGTGAAGACCACCTGTCAACGAAAAGCACGCGAAAGACACGCTGGTCCCACGTACACTGTTGTAGGAACCATTTACAAAATACAAATCGACGATGGTGATGGTTTAGCAAAAGTTCTTCAACGACTGTAAATGGTAAGATTAAAAGCCGATTATCGTGCAGATTCTCTCTCTCTCTCTCTCTCTCTCTCTCTACAACTTGTAGAAAGACATGTTGTTCACTACAATCCTATGTATGTTAGCGATGAATTCTGTGATGGCAGATGCAACATGCTTTACAGTTTCTGTTTACAGAACTAAACAATAGATTTAAAAATCTTACAAATATTACTGATGACAATGCCAATCCATCAGAAAGTAATGACATTATAACCCTCATACCTCATAATCAGTGGTGAGCTATTGGAAATTTTAACAAAGGACTCACATTGTCGAGCAAAAAAAAAAAAAAAAAACCACACCAACGCCATCACTCGCCGACTGCCACCACTAGTATTTCCAGTCAAACATCCATTCCCATGGCAGGATGTTTGTGAACACTAATGGATATTCGCAGGATGTTTATAAACAAAATAAATTTGTTTTGTTTGCGATAGAAATTTTTATGACAAACAATCTATAAATAATACATAAATATTATCTGAACACAATAATACTGAAATACGTTATATTTCTCTTTTGTTTTTATACTTTGAGTGATAATCAACGGTAAGAATCAAGGGACATTATATTTATAGTCCTATTTATTTATATGAGACTACCAAAAGTGAATTCTTATTTGTAAAATGGTAATAACAGTAACTATAATATTTTATTTAATGAATGAATGTATGTTGATGAATTTTAGAATATTAAGCCACTTGTATGCCGATGCGCAAAAATGAGACTGATAATACGTGTAAGTATAAGTAAATAAGCAACCGCACACGTGTTGCAATCTCGCTCCCGCCTTGCCGGCCGGGCGGGAACCACTACATCCGTTTATTGGTAATACATCATTTTGGCCTACTTGATTGGCCTCCGTAACTATTTTCATGACCTTGCTCCATCTTACAGGTCCTATTCATGTCACTGTTCCCACGATTCACTCTTAATTGCGTTGTCATTCAGGATGGAGGTAATCCAAGTTATCCGAATTAAATATTACCCGTACAATGATGTCGTATATTTTTCTATCGACCCTTGAGCCCGAATCGACCCCTAGCAATGTTATATCGACCCCTGGAGGTCGATATCGACCACTTTGGCACCACTGTTCTAGGAGGATCTATAGCCGAGCGATGATTTTCTAGAAAATATTTGACATAGGGATTCTGATTAAATTCATTCAAAGGTTTCCCATTTATACACGTTGTCATTAAATCCGAAATATGTTATAGTGAGAGTAGCTCTCTTCGTCGTTACGATGTTATTCATCACACTAAAAGCTCGTTCGGCTTCAGCGCTGCAAACTGCATTTGTTGCCATGATCGCTTTGGCTTTTTTCGTCGTGCTGGGAATTTCGTTTTGTAACTTTCCAGTCAAGGCCATTTCCACTAAATCTCTATTTTAATTTTAATTTCATATTTCAAAATATGAGCCTGTGTAGCTCGGCGGATGTGGCGTTTGCACACCGCCGCACTTGGCCTCACGAAGGAAGACTTGGTTTCGAGTCTAGTCGGCGACTAGAGGAAATTTTTCTAAGCCTTTTTTCGACCGTTTCCCGAGTTAGTCGATCTCTGGCACGGGCAAGCAGGTTTTTCCTCCCGGAAACTCGGGTTTTTCGTCCTGTAAACGCAAGAAAATCGACCGTAGAACCCACATTATTTCAGACATTAAATATATTGTGTTAGGGTTAGGGACCACGAGATGGCGGCACATCTGAGCCGTCTCTCTTCACTGCGTACCGCTTAATTAGTGATAGCCTTGGGCCATCTGTCTCTGATTGGGTACCAGTGGAGATTGAACTGCCCACTCAGTCTCCAAAAGTTAGATAGGGCTAAATGGCCTCGCCTACTCCCGTATACGGGAATAAAAAGGCGTTAGCTGATTTTTTTTTTTTTTTATTTCAAAATAAAATTTAAAGATCTTATCTTTTTTTTCCTTCTAATCATGGACACGTAACTTCTTCCATACTCCATGTTTCAGGATAATAATACATTTTAATAATACATCATACATTTAAAATATTTTTGATTTCTTCCTCTTCCAAATCCTCATAATTTTCATTTTTAAGTTTAAAATTTATTTGTTGCATAAATCTATGCTTTAGAGACATTATAAGGGAGTTTAGTAATGTTTTTCGCGGTAGTTTGTGAAATCTGATTTTGCTTTCAATTGCTGATCCTTCAAATTGTTTTGATTTTAACGTGGTATTAATTTTAGATTCACGAGAACCTACAGAATTTTAAAAATCATTACTTGCATTAATTGTTCGCATGATTAAGGAGTTAGCCCTTATAATGCTTATATTGCGACTTTGTAGAGCGTCTGACAGATGTGATAATTCCCGTAGGATATCAATCATTAATGCTAGCTCTTTTAAAATTCCAAATTGAGAAGTCGGTTTAAAAAGCCCTTATATTTATTGTTAGATGCAAGATGCTTGCATAAAGCTGGGTAATTTCACCACCCAGCAAGAGCCGTTCGTAAATTGCAAGCTGTCCATCGTGGTCCAAACACGCGTTCGATCTTTAAAATTTCGATACCAAGGTCTTTTGAAATCGTATTTAATTCTCGTTGATTTTTTGGTGACTGATGATAAAAAGCATATAATTTATCCATAAAATATTTCAAAATGATTTATTTCTTTAATGTTTTTTATCGAATTGTCTAATGCTAATTGTAAACGATGAGCTACGCAATGCCAAATCACAACGTTGGGAAATTTTTGTAGAATTTTGATTGCAACACCCGATTTGTTTCCTGGCATTACACTAGCTCCACCAGAACAAAATGCAATGAGATGTTTTTTTAAATAGTTATCAGAGAATCCATATGAATTTAAAGTAGCACGTATACATTCCGCGGTGGTATTTTCTAGTTCTGCAAGATCTACAAAAATCATAAATGGTCAAAAATCATAAATAGTGAGCTCAACTTGTATGTGAATAACTAAAACACTTATTTTCCATAATAGCAGACGAATTGATAACATTATCGATTCGTCTGCTATTATAGAAATTTTACAATTTTTTTTCTATTATTTTGGAGAATATTTCTAATTTTATTTGTTTAGAAATATGTTCAACTGTTCTAATTCCTGAGAATCTAGAATGCAATGATAATCCTAGAACAATACCATTTTTAATTTGCAGCTCGATTAAATCTGGCAAATCAGACATTGGTCGGTTTCTCTTCACCAATCTATAAACAGAATTAAACATTTTTGAAGTTATAAAAATTTCTTTTTTCATTTAGTTTGTCAATTAAAGTTGCTAATATAGATTTGTTACATTCTTCATTTATTTTTATGATTTTATTACGAGCAAATGATTCATTATGTTTGGATAACTTTTTACGCAAATATGCGGGTCTGTAGTGTTTTTCCATTCGGTCCCATTTTCATTTCTACCCATTCCTTTGATAAAACAACTTTTTTCTCCTTCACCACTTAAGTTTTTATATTTTGAGCAAACACGACATCATAGTTTACCATTTTTAACATCTAACCAATTATGCATGCTGCGTTTAGAAATGCGATGCTTGCTTCTCGTCCCAGCAATCAAGTAAATTATTTTCTTTTTCTCCTCAAACTTGTTGCATATTCATTGAATCAATGTACGTATTATCTTCAAACTTCATCTTCGACTTCATTTTCAACTTAGAATCAGCAGAATCACTTTTCTGATGATTCTGTCAACCCGCTGATGACAGTTTTACGAACATCTGAATGTCCAGTGGTTTTACCATACAATTGCATATTTATTTTCAAACTTTCGTTATAGAGAGTTGAAACAATAATTCGATATAATCTATATACCGAACGAGTTTGTGGCTTAATATATTTCAAAAAATTATATATATATATTTTTTAATAAAAAGTAAAGAAGAACAAGGGGCTCGCAAATTTGAGAAAAATTTAACAAAGGGCTCGCGCGAGCCCCTTATAGCTCACCACTGCTCATAATCCAGTTTCTTCATCTTGTGATGAAAAAAATGTCACGTTTACTAAAGTTTCGAATGCATAGAATTTTATGACCAGGAAGCCCGACGTGCTGCGTGTACATTTACGCTGGCACGTCTGTGAAAAAAAGTTGATATTAGCCAGCCAAATAGCAACTGCTACTTGCGCAGATCGAACCAATATTAGACTGCATAGCTCCATGTACGTTTTGAATGCAATTATGTTGTTTGTGATCACGTGAAACATCATTAAGTTTCAGTTGAAAGAGACCAGATAAAGATCTCTTTCAGTCGAGAGAACAGATATATATATATACATACACCCTCATTCTTGCTTGCATATACCTATATACAACAAAAAGAAACCGAACTTTTAGAAAATAGAAGAAACTAGTAACGCCACCGTTCCTAGCTTCCTGGTCGTATGTTTTTGTTGTCGAAAGCGGCAAAGTTCATTATTGTTGTGCCAACTGTTTATGACATTTGTTTCATTAAAAGCCGAGATATGGTGCCAAGAGTGTCAGTGTGTTTTGACGAACAGTCGGAAAATAAATTTCAAACGGCTGCGATTGACTTTTGTGTTAAACTTGGTAAACGTTTAACCGAAATGCATCATGTGCTTCGAAAAGTAAACGGTGATGAATGCTTATCCCGTAAAGTTCACGAGTGGTTTAAGCGATTTCAAAGTGGTCGTGAGACGCTTAAGGACGGCAAAAATCCGGATCGTCCAAAAACTGGACTGAGCGATTTTAACATCCAAAAAGTGAGTGATTTCAACAAAGAAAACCCGAAATCGTCCGGGAGATTGATTGAAGATGAATTGGAGATTCCAAAATCAACTGAGCACAACATTTTGACCCAGAATTTGGGCCTTGGTAAATTGAATTCCCGATTTGTTCCTCACAAGTTGACCGACGAAAAAATGTATCGAATTAAACACTGCAAGGACCTCATTAAAACCTCTCGTAAGGACTGAAACTTCCTTGAAGCGATCGTTACTGGTGATAAAACGTAGTGTTTTGGGTATGAGCCCGAAACAAAGCGTCAGAGTGCTGAGTGGAGACCACCAGAAGAGGGGCATCCTAAAAAGTCGCTTGGAGAAGTCAAAAGTAAAGACAATGCTGATTTGTTTGTACGATTCCAAGGATATTATCCACAAAGAATTTGTTCTGCCTGGCCAAACGCTCAATGGTGATTCTTATCTCGAAGTTTTGAAGCGATTGATAGCGAGAATTCGTCGCATACGTCATGAATATCGTGACGACCGACCGTCCATCAAAACCCACTGTCACTCTTGGCACTAAAACTCGGCTTCTAATGAAACAAATATCATAAACAGTTGACACAACGCTAATGAAGGTTGCCGCTTTCGACAACAAAAAGATACAACAGGTGGCTCCATTAGTTTCTCCTATTTTCGATTTCTTTAACATTTTACATTAACATTACTGACAAGATGGGTACAGCACTAGTGCTTTTCATATTCCCCTTTATCTGTAATGAGAATTGTTTGGGAATGGGAGGTTTGTGAGCAGTTGTGTTAGCTATGATCAGTTGAGAGAAGAATAGCCTTTGGTCTTTTGTGTTTGTAGTAATCAGTCTCATTGTAATTGACAGCTTGTACGATTAGTGGGTTTGAATGTAAACTTGACTTCACGAAGAATTTTTCTGCAAGATTATGAAGAAAGGAGGAAATGTATGGAATGGTGGTTTCTTGGTGAAACTGAATTTCTAATGAACAACGGTGCATCCAGGATCATCCTAAGGCATTTGTTTTCAATTTTCTGCAATTTCGAAATGTTTGATCTTGAAGTGTGACTCCATGCTGATGAGGCATAGGTAATGACCTATTATCATCCGGTGAAGAAACAATTTATTATGTAGGTTGAATTTGCTCTTGCGGTTGATTAATGGGTATTGGTTTCTTTTTGGACAGAGGATATATATATATATATATATATATATATATATATATATATATATATAATAAATCAGCTAACGCCTTTTATTCTCTTATAGGGAGTAGGCGAGGCCTCTTTACCCTATCTAGCTTTTGGAGACTGAGTGGGCAGTTCAATCTCCACCGGTAGCCAATTAGAGATAGCTGGCCCATGTCTATCACTACTGTAATTATAGCATCCACAGATGAAGAGGCTGGCAAACAAGTGCTGCCATCTCTTGGTAGCTAACCCTAACAATATATGTTACTGTCTGAAATAATCTGGGTACTACAATAATGAAACAAATGTCAAACTGATATATCTATCTATCTATATACAGGGTGTTCGGGATAAATTTGACAGTTTCGTAAGGAAAAAGAAAATCTTCTTTGTATCTATTAAATTTAATGAATTGACAAAAAAACATTACGGGCAGAGTTAATTACAATACTATCAACAAGATTTACTCAAAATAACCACCATTAACATCGATCACAGCTTCAATTCTGCTTCGGAACCTCGAACAAGCTGATGCTACAGTCTTCCTGGGAAGGGCCGCAAAAACTGTTTTAATTTTATCCATTAACTGGGCTTTTGTATTACTGGAAGTGCGATTGGTGTCTTTTTCAACTGCGCCCCATACAAAATAATCCATGGGGTTAAGGTCTGGGGAGTTTGGAGGCCAAACATTTGGACTGGTGAAGTCGTAGAAATTTTCAGACAACCATTTTTGACTTTTCCCAGAGGTGTGGCAAGGGACCGAATCCTGCTGCCATACATACGGCCTACCATTGGCTACCCTTGTTATCCAGGGCTTGACTACAGTTAGCAACTCCACGAACAAAGCCCGAATTCCAATGCCAGGGTTCTTCAACACCTGTTCCTGCAGATTTGCGAGGAATTCTGCTGTACGAACGCAATCAGATCGTCTGCTAGGGATCTTTCTTCTTGCTACATCCTCGTAGTCACCATTGCAAGTCTCTAGTTCATGCCTGATTGTTTTTACTGTATTCAGGGAGCATTGGGCAGCAGTCGTAATATCCTTATTTTGATGGCGGGCACGAATCATCATGATACAAGTTATTCTCCTCCATGATTCAGGTGGGTTCCAGCTATCCATCCTTTCTGACATCTTGTATATGAATGAAGAAGGGTCCAAACTTTTAAATGAAGAGAAGTGTGTGTTAATACATGTAACTTACGGAAAAATATAATTAATTATAAATATGTCAAATTTATCCCGAACACCCTGTATATATCAGGGGCGAATGCTGGTCTTGAAATTGATGCTTGCTCTTG
Source organism: Typopeltis vanoorti (assembly GCF_054136105.1). Classification (NCBI taxonomy): domain Eukaryota; kingdom Metazoa; phylum Arthropoda; class Arachnida; order Uropygi; family Thelyphonidae; genus Typopeltis; species Typopeltis vanoorti. The sequence goes on along the minus strand of NC_143571.1, from coordinate 92,589,060 downwards.
TATCATTCAGGAAGTGAGTGGTGCGATTGAAGTTTGATTAGTGGAATAATGAATTACTGACCATTTAAAACTATATATTTAGAAATTTAGGTACATTTAATCATACAAATCACTGCACAATTAATTTTGCATGATTGGAATTGCAGGACAAATTCAAATTGCAACTACGAGAAAATAGAAAAAGTCAGTGTAATAACTTACTTGGGATTAAAAATTGATAGTAATTTAAGCTGGAAACCGCATATTATTAATGTCGTAAAGAAAGTAAGGATTATGTTAAGCAAACTTTACTACCTAAAAAGATTCTTAAATTTAAATACGCTAAAAATATTATATTCTGCCTAGATTCAAAGCATACTACAATATGGTATATTAAGTTGGGGAGGATTCCATCGCGCTACACTGAAACCTCTAGTTTCGAATTAGAATAAAGTAATTCAAAGCTTAACTAGAAACAAATACAAGGATACTGCAATGTGCAATAAATACACCATACTAAACATACTAGCCCTTAGATATTTATACGCCTATAGGGTATTATTATTCATAAAATACAACGAATACGTAAATATCAAACAAGATACCTTCCTCAGTAGACATAAGGGCTTAAAATATTGAATTCCAAAAGCAAATAAAGAAGCAACACACGAACATTATACTTATTTGGCGCCAAAAGTATTCAACACACTACCTGTAACAATAAAAAATGAAACTAACCCAAACAAATACAAACTCTAATCAAAGAATATTTATTTTCCCACAGAAATGAGGAAGTTCTGTTCAAAATAATTGTATAAATTATTGGTTTTTAGCATATTTCTATTAAAAGATCCAGTCTTATGTGTAAAATGTAAATGCTATTTAACTGCTTTGTTTTATTGTTCCTAATTAATTGTTATGCAACTTTCTCTGTATGATGAAATTTTATTTTATCTACGATTTTATTATGTAATTATATAATAATATGTAATATGTATATTATATGAATGTACATATGTGTATATAATGAAAATGCATTACATAAATTTTTGTAACTTTATGCATAGCGTAACCTGGATGAGCTGTTGCTCTTAGGTTACACATATGATTGTGAAAATTTTGTACTATTATAGGAAACTTATAAATATTTTGGCATTCAAAACCCGCTATCATCAATTATACCCTATGCATAAGTACGAATATTTATTCATGTATAAAGTACCCAATAGTTATGATTATTTGCAGAAATTTATAATTATCCGACAGAAACTAAAATATCCCTAATTGTTTGAGCAGTGGATGCATGTTTGTATATAATATATACACACACACATATATATACAGGGTGTTCGGGATAAATTTGACAGTTTCGTAAGGAAAAAGAAAATCTTCTTTGTATCTATTAAATTTAATGAATTGACAAAAAAACATTACAGGCAGAGTTAATTACAATACTATCAACAAGATTTACTCAAAATAACCACCATTAACATCGATCACAGCTTCAATTCTGCTTCGGAACCTCGAACAAGCTGATGCTACAGTCTTCCTGGGAAGGGCCGCAAAAACTGTTTTAATTTTATCCATTAACTGGGCTTTTGTATTACTGGAAGTGCGATTGGTGTCTTTTTCAACTGCGCCCCATACAAAATAATCCATGGGGTTAAGGTCTGGGGAGTTTGGAGGCCAAACATTTGGACTGGTGAAGTCGTAGAAATTTTCAGACAACCATTTTTGACTTTTCCCAGAGGTGTGGCAAGGGGCCGAATCCTGCTGCCATACATACGGCCTACCATTGGCTACCCTTGTTATCCAGGGCTTGACTACAGTTAGCAACTCCACGAACAAAGCCCGAATTCCAATGCCAGGGTTCTTCAACACCTGTTCCTGCAGATTTGCGAGGAATTCTGCTGTACGAACGCAATCAGATCGTCTGCTAGGGATCTTTCTTCTTGCTACATCCTCGTAGTCACCATTGCGAGTCTCTAGTTCATGCCTGATTGTTTTTACTGTATTCAGGGAGCATTGGGCAGCAGTCGTAATATCCTTATTTTGATGGCGGGCACAAATCATCATGATACAAGTTATTCTCTTCCATGATTCAGGTGGGTTCCAGCTATCCATCCTTTCTGACATCTTGTATATGAATGAAGAAGGGTCCAAACTTTTAAATGAAGAGAAGTGTGTGTTAATACATGTAACTTACGGAAAAATATAATTAATTATAAATATGTCAAAATTATCCCGAACACCCTGTATATATACAGGATGGTTCAAAATTCCACTTACAGTCTTCGAGGGGAGTTAGAAAAAATCAAAATCAACCATATTCACATAGGAAAGCAAGACCGGAAACGCCACCGAAAGGTACTAACAGGGACACAAAGATACAGAAACTAGTGTAAAAAATTTTATTAGGTGTAACTGTACAGTTCAATGATATTGGACACATAATATGGTTTCACATCAGGTACTCAAAGTTACCATTAGCAGCGATACGTCTGACACCGACGAAGCATTGATTGCCATACATTTTCGAAAATACCTGTTGTTTCCCGGATATTAGCAGCGGCGATGACGATTCTTGCCACGAGGTCCATGTCAGAGGCAACATGAGTTTCGTACACCATGACTTTAAGGGTCCCCCACAGAAAGAAATCAATGTTGGATAAATCAGGTGAGCGTGAGGGCCATGCGACGGGTCCACCATGCCAAATCCATCTACCCACAAAGGACCTGTCCAAATACTGACACACAGAAATGCCAAACCGGTTCCCAACCGGCTCCCAAGTAAGTTGATCTCTGGCACGGGAAAGCGGGTTTTTTCTCCCGGAAACTCGGGTTTTTCGTTCCGTAAACTCAAGAAAATCGACCGTAGAACATAATATATTTAATGTCTGAAATAATGTGTGTTAAGGTTAGGAACCACGAGATGGCGGGGCTTGTGCCGTCTTTCTTCACTATGTGCCACTTAATTGGCGATAGCCTTGGGCCAGCTATCTCTGATTGGCTGCCAGTGGAGATTGAACTGTCCACTCAGTCTCCAAAAGTTAGATAGGGTAAACGGCCTCACCTACTCCCTGAACCTAAAAAGGCATTAGCTGATTTTTTATGTTAACAAAAAAAATTATTTCTCTTGACCCTTAATTCTACAAAATTTATTGCCCTGGTTTTTGGTTTTCAAAAAGTGGGATGCCTACATCTATTTGGGGTATCTTTCGTGATTCCTTGCATACAGCAGCTCGTCCATTACCGTCAGCCAACTCATAAACGAGGTGCATGTCTGCCATCTCAGCGTTCGTAAAACGACGCATGTTCTTCGTACGACATCGAAAGCTTGAATGAGGAAGCCCAAATTGCTCACCTGCAGCGCCACCTATTACTTTTGGGTGGCGTTTCAGGTCATGCTTTCCTATGTGAATATGGCTGATTTTGATGTTCTCTACCTCCCATCAAAGTTTGTACGTGAATTTTGAACCACCCTGTATACATGATATAGACGAGTATATAGATGACAATGCTGATGCATCAGGAAGTAATGACATTACTTTTCCAAAACCTTTTACAATGCTTACTTGAAATAGCTGGTACCACAGAACCAAAACAAGACAAACTTTCTGAAGAAACAAAACAGCTGATGAAGAAACGAAACAATCTAATAACCCATAGAATAAAGTTGAATATGCTGAATCATCTATATACTTGTATATGCATATGTCATGTATACAGGGTGGTTCAAAATGATCAGAAAACGTATCACAGAAGAATTGAGCAAATTCAATTGTAAATTCATACAACGAACAATTGAAAAAACCGTAGTCTCAAAAATGCCAAACAGCAATTGATAAACAGATGGTTGCAGTCAAACTACAAGATGGGACAATAACCAGAGATAGGTATGCTATTGCAAAAATAATTGAAGAATTTTACTCAGTATTATATCAGGATGAATTAACTGAAGATGGAAATCACAAAACAGCTGAAGTACCACAGATTGTTATGTGGAACAGCCAAAGCTTGCAAAATGGGAACGCTACAGGTGAGGATGGAATTATAGCTGAACTTCTAAAAACAGGTGGAGAAATAATCTACAAACTCTTAGCAAAACTAGTTACTTTATGCCTGAAGAAAAATGATGTACCAAGAACACGGAAGGCTACCCAAATTTGGCTACATAAGAAATGAGGTAGAAGACTTAGCAAACTATCCACCCATCAGTCTACTCTCAGTGGTTTACAAAAGTCTTAACTCATAGGCTTTGTGTGAATCTAGATCGAGCACAACCAAAAGAACCGACAGGCTTTCGTAGCGACTTTTGTACAATGGACAATATTCAAGTTGTACAGCAGATTATTGAACGGTGAAGGAATATCAGTTAATATTATGTCTTTGTTTTATTGATTATGAGAAAGCCTTTGATTCAGTAAAAGCTTCTGCAATACTTAAAGCATTACAAAACCAACAAGTGGGGGAGCCATATGTCAGGACCATCAAATCAGCATACACAAATGCCAAAGCAACAATTCATTTCAATAGAAACATGTCTACTGTAGAAATGCAGAGAGGTGAGATAGTGTGACACAATATCTCAGAAATTATTCACTGCGTGCCTAGAAGAAATATTCAAACTTCTTGATTGGGAAAGGAAAGGTCTGAAGATAAATGGAAGATATTTAAGCCTACGGTTTGCAGATGACAGTTATCTTTACTTCAACTGCCCATTAATTACAGACTGGATCACAAAAGGAATGCATGGATAAGAAATCAAACCAAAGTGTCTGACATAATAGGAAGAGTGAAACATCTGAACTGGAAATGGGCTGGGCATATTGCTCGAAGACAAATATCAACGATTGACAAAAGAAGTACCGGATTGTATTCCACGAGAAGAAAAACGACCACGACGCCGACCTAAATCACGGTGGATTGATGATATTATCAGATTTACAGGAGTGACATGGAAAGAAGAGCCATGGACAGACAGTGGAGTAATCTTGGAAAGACCTTCATCCTGCAGTGGATTGACAATGGCTGCAGATAATGGTGATATATATATATATATATATATATATATATATATATATATATATATACACATTTGCGTTTTGTGTAAACAAAACGTTAAACGTTTTAATAACTAAATTTTGTATAAATGCCTTTTACATATACAGTATAGCTCTAATCTGTTGGAAGAAAAACATTAGAGGTGAGTGATTAGAAAAGGAAGAGTCATACGGCCTCATTTCGGCGATGTAAAATTAAATTATATAGGCAAAGTGGATACTAGATCCAACTTATGGCTCTTCCTTTACTAATTATTTTTACCCACGGACTGAGAGCTCACTTACAAAAAATAAGGACTGGGGCAAAGTGGTACAACACCGGCGACTCCTTGCAAAGGTGGAGCAAGTAACCAGCACTCCTATCTCAGTATCTCCCATAATGCAAAACACATCTCCTTGCAGATATGTATAATGTTATGCATTAAGGCAAGGGCCACTACCCAGACTAGTTTCGACCTTTATTGAGGTCTCTTCAGTGGGAGCCAGTCCCAAGTGGAGATACCAAGGCAGAAGCATTAGCAAGGTCATCTCCTCCTATACGAGCCGACAAACAGTGTGCCACCTTTTTATTAAATTACTCTGGATTTAGAAACTAGTCTGGGTAGTGGCCCTTCCCTTAATGCATAACATTATACATATCCGCAAGATGTGTTTTGCATTATGGGAGATACTGAGATAGGAGTGCTGGTAGCTTGCTCCACCTTTGCAAGGAGTCGCCCGGTGTTGTACCACTTTACCCCAGTCCTGAAGATACTTTCAGGCGTAAACTTTGTTTGCACACACTTGGATAAAGGATTAAACTAAATCTATTATAGTCTGACCAAGTGAAGAAATAAACTTTCAAGGATCTAACTCTTCTTAATCCATTTTTTCTTATCTATTATTCTAATAGTAACTATTAAACAGCATGAAAATTATCATTCTTCAACTCATTCCCAGGAGGGGTACTGACAAATCTCTACCATCTAGCTGCAGTTCAATCCCTGTTACCTCCATTCTCCTTGAAATAAGCGAAATAAAAATTGTCTTCCAACTTCTATTCTACCTTGAAGGTAGCAACCTGATAAAGGAATTTCTGTATGGATTTAACCACTGCCAATGAACAAAAGACCTGCTTACATATCATGAATCTCTGGACAACTGGAAAGCTTTAAGGAATCACTAGTGATTGTCCTCTATATATCCAATTCATTTCACCATTGCAATTATCCTCTGAGTTTGTATTTGTATTATTTGCTATATGGGATGACACACAAAAGTTCTTTAAAATATCAACCGATCTAAACATACTAAACCAGATAAAGAAATATATACATACAGGAAATAAAATACCTCAAATTAGAGCAAATATCAGATTGGAAAGACGGAAGAGAAATACGGCAAGGATGTACCCTGTCACCTCTATTTTTAGTAGATATATAATAGAATTACAATTATAATAATAATCTGGAATCAGCATTACCAGTTTGGTATACAAATGAATCCTCGAATAAAAACAGACACACTATTATTTGCATATGATCAAACTGTATTAGTGACATGAGAAGGTGATCTACAGAGATCAGTAAAATCATTAAATTCGAATCGTCTAATGCTAAGTGTAAACGATGAGTGCAATGCCAAATCACAACATCGGGAGATTTTTGTAGAACTTTGATTGCAACACCTGATTTGTTTCCTAACATTACACTAGCTCCATCAGAACAAAATACAAAGAAATTTTTTTTTTTATATAGTTATCAGAAAATCCATATGAATTTAAAGTAGCATGTATACATTCCAAGGTGGTATTTTCTAGTTCTACAAGATTATTAAACAGGAAGAACAAAGGGCTTGCAAATTTGAGAAAAATTTAACAAAGGGCTCGCGCAAGCCCCTTATAGCTCACCACTGCTTTTAACACTGTCTAGCTTTTGGAGATTGGGTGGGCAGTTCAATCTCCAATGAGAAGTAAAATAGTGATAGATAATAAAATATTAGAACAAGGAAATACTTTAAAATGTGGGATGCAACTTACTATATGAAGATAAAAAAGATATATACGTTGTATAATAACAAATTTCGACATCGTCATTGAAAACCGATTTATTATCATTATACAGTTATCTTCATGGATTCAGATGACTCACTGCCAGAGATCCATTACTCACATACACATACAAAATTCCATGGAAGAGTCACTTCTAGGAAATAAGCAACAAAACTTAAGCATACTTTCTTAAACTCTGTACCTTAGAAAACTTAGCAGCTCAATAGGATATTATAATACTACAAGTTTAAGTAATATTAAGATGGAGGCACAGGACGAACCAGAGTTTGTCCTGTGCCTCATCAAAAAGACCTCAATTTGCAGCGTAATGTTGCCAAAGTAAGCACTCATCTAAAAAAATATTCAAAAAAGACATACTAACTGCATTGAGCGAACTAATGAAGGTATTCATTAGTGTATTAAGCTATACTCGCAAGTCATTAAAACAATGCTAAAAACAAAGATGAATCTGAAAAAATTCTTGCTATAAATTAATAGTGAAACCAATAGCTGATAAACAGCGAAGAAACCAAAAACATCATAAAAGAAAAATTAAACCCAAAAAAATCAAAAATGACATTAAGAGGAGTCTTAATTGAATCCAAAGAAAAGACTGACAGACCTTCTACATAATGAAATCTCTAATGAACGCAAAGACACATTAGTAGCAAATCCCAGTAAGAAACATCTTCCGAGGCTAATTATATATGATATTCCCAGTGAAATTAATATAAATAACACAATTGGCTGAATCCGCATGCAGAACGAAGAGCTCTTCAGTGGAGATACAAAGATGACACAGAAATTCATCATGACAAAAGAAAAAATTGAACAAGAGAAACTTAATTATAGAAGTCGATCCAACGGGGAGGACCAAATTGCTGAAAATCAGTGTTAAAATGTTGTAGAGAATTTGCCACTGCAGACTATGTAAGTATTCTGAGGTGCCTTAACTGCAATAAAATCCACTATCATACACGAGACTGCAGGGAAAAAACCACCTGTCCATTCTGCTCTAAAAAATATACATTCAGCAAAACAAGTCCGAAACGAACAGCATAAATTGCCAAACCCAAAAACGACTGCAAACACATGACACTAAGCGAAGACTGCCCCATATACAACTACTAAAGACAACTCAAAATTCAAAGCACAGATCATGGAAAGCAATAATAAAGCTAGCAGAAACAGCATTACTTCCTTGGCATGCCTTCAAATAAATCATCAATGCTCTATACACTATAAAGGCTATAAATAACTTAACAGAAATCATCAACGTAAAAAATATAGGACTAGCATTAATACAAGAACCTTACATCAACAAATATGTGGCTTTCCAAACTAATTATAAAATATTTCCCAAAGGATCAGAAAGAAAGAGAGCTGCAATACTCATGGTCAACCCTGAAGTCGAGGCAATATTAATTACTCAGTACAGCAAAAACTCGGTACTTATCAAAATTACATACAGAGGAATTAAACATTTTTCTACAAGTATGTATCTAAATTATCACTCTGACATAAAATTTGACCTAGAAAAAATGGGCAACATCATGGATTTTACCATCAACCACGATATAATTCTCAGAATAGATAATAATGCCCATTTGGTTTTATGGTTTAACGAGAGAAACGATAGAGGTAAAAATTTGGAAGAGTTCTTAGCATCAAATTCCCCACACATACAAAATGATGACTGTAATACTCTATTATTTCAAAATAACAGAGGAAGCAGCTTCATTGAGCTGATATAAGCTAAGAATGCTATTTCACACTGGGTTTCTGAATGGAGATGTAAAGAAGAGAAAAGCAGTTCTAATCATTGCATATTAAGTTTTATTATCATTAACAAAATTTAAACGGAATACACAGCACAAATGATCGCATTAACATAAAGTACTTTACTAATAAAACCAATCTAGACATATTCATAAAAGCATTAAGAAGAGAACTTTCATGCCTAATCTCAGAACATTATTTTAATGGGATCAACGAACAACAGCTCAGCTTAGATAAGAACCTAGGCATCAGCACAAGCCAATATAGACTTCTTTGCTTTCATCAGATCTGATAAAATCCAGCGACCAAACACTCAGAACAACCAAGAAGCTAAACATCGATGGAAGAAAGTCGATATCTTAGTGGACAACGAACTAATAGTCCTAAGAAAATGTGTAAATACATTAAGATGACTATTCAAAGAATAAACAATAATCAACATTTAAGAGAGTAGAGGACAGAACTACTATAGGGAGGGGTGGAGTGGTGAGCCCATGACTGTACCTTCTTCTTGAAGGTAAAATTTGTTTTGCCACACGAAATACCCATATTTCAGTATGTAGGCAAAGAACAGTAATGTGTGGAAATATGTTCTGTAGGAGCATAATAATATCATTGATTGGGACATTGGTGAAAAGGGCAATTATGTCAAAGCTGACTAATAAATCTTGGTTGTTGAGTGTAATGTTTTTAATTTTATGAAATGTTGTGTATTTTTTATCTAGGAAGGGGAATGACCTAACAATTCCTTGAGTGTGGGCACTAATTTTTTGGCTAAGTGGTAATTTGGGCAGTCGATTCCTTCAACAATTGGATGTAGTAGTGTGTTTGCTTTGTGTATTTTTGGAAGGCCATAAATTCTGGGCATGAAGTATTCATTTTTTAGTTGTTTCTTCTGGCCATGTTTTAACGGATTTAATTAATTCAGTTGTTTTCTTTTTGATGTGTTTCGTGAAGTTGTAGCTTACCATTTGGTAGGTGCTGTGGTCTGACACCAAATGGTTCATTTTTTCTATGTAGGTTGTCTGATCTAAAACAACAGTAGCATTCCCTTTATCTGCTTTTGTGATTATACTGTCTTTGTTATTTTTTAGGGATTTGATGACGTTTTTTCCGTTTTGTTTAGGTTGCTGCTTAGTTTTTTTGAGTTTAGTATGCAAGATGTTTCCATATGTATTTTGTCAGCTAGAATGGCAGGGAGGGATCTTAGACCTCTCTGGATATGATAAATGAGAGTGGTCTAAGATCCCTCTCTCTCCAAGAATTTGCCATATTTTTATTATTCTTTTTATCTTTTGGCTCACTGTCTCTTAGCCATTATTTATTCTCATTTCCATGTGAATCATAAACACTTGTAGGGCCTCCATAGCTAAGTCGGTATAGATGAAGCCCTTTGGTCAGAAAGACCTGGATACGATTCCTGTCCATGATATGAGGAAACTTTATCTGGTCTCATATGAATGTAGAGGGTTTTTCACCCAGAAACGCGGGTTTTTCTTACCTCAGAATAGGAAAACCGGCCAGTGATACACATGGATCTACAATCATAAAATACATACTTAATCCTCACTAGGAAGGCTCAACCAGTCCTAAGGGAGGATTGAGGAATAGGGGGAACCACACATGAATAAATAAAATAAACACTTAAAAAAATCCTTTCTTCGTGTAGTCAAGTGCTGTAGGGTGAATTAATTTTAATTAATTTTCAATTTTTATAATTTAAATTTCAAAATCTTATTTTCTCTCTCTGCAATAGTTTATCTCACTTGATTCAATTGTCAGCAGGTCACAATTGTTTTATTTATTCTTATTTCATTGGCACCATGAGCCAAAAAATTAATCACAGAATATTATCATCCAGATATAAAATCTTACAAATTTCCCTGTGATGACAGTAATAAGTTGATTTGACTATATTGAACCATATGTATATATAAAACCATTTTAAATATGTTTGATGTTAACAATGATTATTGTTAACATCAGTGGTGGCCAGTGAAAATTTTAAGTGGGGATGCTGCATAAAAAAAAAAAAAATAATAATAAAATAAAAAAAAAAAAAAAAACACTTTTCCTAATCAATAACGAATTTATTAATAAATAAATTTACATATTAAAAATTGCTTTATTAAAAATATTTCATCCTCGCCACGAACAAACACCAATAATAAAAGTTTCATATCAATAGCAACGACAAGTGCAAACGAATATGGATGTTAGATCGCAGTTCATGTTTCGTGTAACGATAATTGAAAAAATATAATTCTTTTCATATTTTCAACAGTGACACTTGTCATAATCCACAATTATTTATTTATTGTATCTATAATAAATAAATAATTATATGCTATTTTAACAAAATAAAATAAGATTTACAAAAAAAATAGTTCACCATGCACGTTTCATATCTCACAGAAACAAGGCGCATAAGCATACTAAAAATACATTGCCGTTTGAGCAGTTACAGTTGGGAATGACGTAATGTGCAATGACAAGAGCAAACGAATATCGGCGTTAGATTGCAGTGCATTTGTTTCGTAATCTAAAGCGTTAATCGAACAATTCCAATTATTAACTATTCAATCAATGTCAAAACATAAGCTGTAACCTTTAACATGTTGTACTGCATTTATATAATGTTGTAAACATTGTTATTATTTATAAATAAACACAAACAAAATTTCATTTTTTCCTTGGGGGTGCTGCAGTGTCGCAGTGCTTATGTACAGGCCACCACTGGTTAACATTAATCATTGTTAATTTTCGTAAAAATAATATCAGGATCTGTAAACAAACAAAAACACACAAATTTTTTTTTTTTCCTGTTTATATTCTGACAATGTTTTACTGCATCAAAGAAATGCTTTGTATGAACATATGTCTGCTAAAGATTTTATACTTGTCTTAAACCATATTTCAGCAGCAATAACATTTTCATCTGAATAGAACATAATTTTAATTGTAGGATTTATCATAAGAAAACCATTATCAGAAAATCTTCCATTTATTCCTTCAATTTCCAACCAAACAAATGGTGCAATGTGACGAGTTTCTAAGTAGAAATTGTAAGTATTTTCAGAAAGAGGAGTTTTATATGGACCTTCAACATCAGAAATCTGCAAAATAAATAAATAAATAAGAGTTACTGATCCTCAATTTTCTAGATTCATATACAATCAGATTTCTTATACTTAACTTTTATTCAGTAATAACTAGACTGTTCTTTTTTTTTTTTTTAGTGCTTACTTTTACTGGAAAGAGTGGCTGGCCTGGTTGGTGTACTACTCTCCAACCAACAGTCTACAGTTTCGAATCTCACTATGGCCATGGATGTTAGTGATTATCTTTAGGTGGGAGATGAATTTCATTGCCCAGTGTGAGATCACTATCCCCACTTCTTGGAGGCCTGAAGTGGCTAAAAAAGTTCCATGTTTGGTCTATAGAGCAGTTTCTGGACAATATAAAAATAACTTTAAAAATATAGAAAATATGTATAAAATTGACAAAAACCTTAATCCACACATGTGCATTTATATGTGCTGGCCAGCAGAGTGGTTAGTGTATCCACTCTCCAGCCGAAAGGCTGTAAGTTCAAATCCCACATGGGTATGGATGTTTGTCTGTGAAAATACTAGGGGTGGTGGTGGTTGCCAGCAGATCAGGGGTGGGGAACCTTTTAGAATCAAGGGCGAAAATTGCTAATTTAAAAACTTCTGCAGGTGACTGGTAAATTTTAACTCATATATAGTGTATGTAGTGTGCAATATATATCTTACGAGACGTATGATGATCATATATGTAATATAGTGTTACGTATTTGTATTTACTTTTTATATTTATATTCTCCTTTTTCCTTTTATTCTTTATTCTATTTTTATTTCTTACGTGTACCAGGAGTTATCTCCAGCAAATTTATTTAATTTTAAATGACTGTGCCAGCCAGTGATTAATTCCTGATTCTTAGGTCTACTTCAATGACTATCACTATAATAATACTTAATAACGGGAACACGAGGTATGCAGTTGCGGCTCCCCCCTCCCTTTCTCTTATACAAATGTTTCCCCCCTTCACTTACACAGGTTCGTAATTTTAACAAGTGGTAGGTCAGTCTCAGTTAACAGAACACACAAAGTTTGATCTAAAACAATGCATTTTAATACTACTAATTAGAATATACATGAAATCAAGCAAAGGTGTTAATATACAATAATTACATTTCTGCACACATGTACTGAACTCATTCAATCTTACGTACGTCTTATTATACAAGGTTATATAATCATAGCTCAGGAGCATTATTCAATCATCATTATTCCATTGGTTTGCTCTAGGATTGAGTGATGCTCCTGTTATGTTAGTTCTGGCAATACTAAGTTATTCAAAATTCATACATGATATTTCGTATAATCTTATTTATCACAAATCTCATGAGAGTCAATTTCCTTGCTATTAGATTTACGCAATCATAGGTCCAATGTACAAAGCTGTATTTTCAATCAATGCTTTTTGCATAACATTTCATTTCTTAAACTGTCTTATTAAAAGTTCTCGCGTACATATTTTATAAGTCACAGCAGGAAGGTCACACCTAGACGTTCAGTCCAAAAGGATCTACGAGTCGAGTCTAGTAGGGCTATGCCTAAGGTTTTCTTTTCCTTTCCCTTACAGCACTTCTTAAGCATATAGATAAGAATTGTTTGGCTTACCGATTAGTTTCCCTGGTTTTATGGCTATTCTTTCCTCGGATACGACAAGACTTCCTTGTCGTCTCTACTGTCTTTCTTTGTTGAATCCTACGAAGTAGTTACATTGGCGGTAACTCACCAATGGCCCTGTCTGCTGGTTTCTTGTTGTACAGTTGGAAGACTTGTACGTGACGGAACCCACTGCAACGTGGAGGGCTGCTGGAAACTGGCGTCAAGCATCCTCAGCCTTCACGGCCTTCTCACTGGCACACAGGAAAAATGCAGGAAACAAGAGAGCGTTTGAAGAGCGCACTGCGCTCTTCAAACTCACTATCGACATCACTCACTCATATTCTCTCTCTCACTATCGACATCACTCACTCAGCCGTCTTTGATTGGTCTCATAGGGTCACGTTCTTTCCTCCGTGGCCTTCTTGACGGAACTCTTACTGCCGAGTTTACTGGATGACGTCTCGGATTTTTTTTGCTGAGTCATGAACTGATACGTAATGATGAGACCCTCTGCTGATTGGTTAACAACTCTGAAGTCACTTAACATAACTTTTCCTGTATCGGGCATGATTTATAACATAGCTTTTAGATTACATTACAATAATATTATTAATTAAATTGTTAGTCTCAAATTACACTTTATTCATTGCTTCTATGCCTTTGCTCTTGAGAGCTCAAGCATGTCTTTATCTTAAGTGAATAATTTCTCATGTTGTGTCTGAAACAAATGGCGGTCACAGAGTGGGCCAGTTATTTCCGACACAACAATAGCTATTTTTGGTTTTGTATATTTAAATTTAAATAAATTTAATTATAATAAATTTAAATTATTATAAAATTTTATTTACATGTACATACGAGTATGTCAGCAAAGGGGCGAATTGAAATAGACTCGCAGGTGAAATTTCGCCTGCGGGCGAGGGTTTCCCCACCCCTGGTGTAGATGATGCGATTCGCTGTAGTTGGTGGATTGAGTGGTGGAGAAGGAGAGTTGTAGAGTGGGTACCATTCCTCAACGAGTCTTTGGACTACTTGGAGGTGTCACATAATAATAATGTACAAGTAAATGTACAAAGGTTAGCAAATAACCTTTCATGAGATGGGAACAATATAAAAAAAATCATTGAAAATTATGATCGCTCACTGTCTTTATTCCATTCTAATAATGAGCATGTTTTGTTATCTAGAGACTATTAAAATGGTATTTTAACTCTTACTAGAGATTTTGAATAAGTATTCATGTTACAGATTATCAAAAATGAAGCCTGGCAAAGAAGAATAACATAAAATGTACTGGGCACAGGCAACATGAAGGAGGAAGAAATCAGACACAACTTCTAGTCCCATGAAAGGCATTCTCTGTGGATGTTAGCCTTGGTGGGAGGCCTTAATATTAGAATTTTATTATCTTGGGGAGTTTTCCACATCCATATTAAGATCGGCTGCAAATTACAAACTTGCATCCAAACTTATTGCAAAATATAGTGTATGTCTTTATTTGAATATATGGGACTAGTGTTCCTATCATGGTCTCCTGACTTGATTATCCATTACTGTGGCGAATAGTTATTTATTTAGGTAGAACAGTTATGGGCAGACTGGCCTTGGCAGACCATGAACATATCAGCAGAATCAAACACTATACTTCATTACAGTTATTCTTGAAAAGCAATGTAATTTAAATAAATATATGTAAATTTTCTCAAGATATGGAATAATTGTAACACTAATGCACTGATTCATTCTATTCTCATGATGTTGCTCCAAGCCTTTTCTTGAGCATTTCATAATCACCAAAATATCCTTATATATCCATATGTCCTTTTCTTACAGAAGTCCTCATATAGCCATGTTCATTTCATAGTCACTCTCACCAAGTGGAGAGAGATTTGATACCGTGTTTATAATAACATTCTCTGAGGTGATCAAATTCAAAACCCTCAATCCTTGAAACCCTTCTGTTAGTATTGCATCAGGTAATTGTCCCCTAGTTCGTGCGGTTAGCCTAGTGGCTATGCGCTTCGCAACCATATGCCTGGGGAAGAAGTGTCCTGGGTTCGATTCCCATCACTGACGTGAGGAGCTTAAGGATCTTCCTTAGCCATAGCCAAATTAGTCAGTCTTGGGTGTGGACAGCAAAAATTTTCCCCCAGTGTGTCTGGGGTTTTTCATCCCGCAAGCAGGCAAACCAGCCCCATGAACACACACAGATCTACAGCCATAAATACTTAACCCCCCATGAGGGGGGGGTTAAGTATTAATAGCTGTTGCAGCCACCAAAGGGGGCAAGCTAGCCCCAATAGGTGCCGGTCCCAAGCCTGGATAAATGACGAGGGTTGATGTCAGGAAGGGCATCTGGTCATAAAACTTCACTGCCAGCTCTAGATATGATTAAATGACTGGAAGGGGAAGAGAGGTGGTAGACATGATGAGGAAGAGGAAGTTGGACATTTTATGCGTGCAGGAGACAAGGTGGAAGGGAGAAAAGGCAAAGGAACTAGGAGACGGGCATAAATTGTTCTACTCTGGAGCGAATAAAGAGGGAAGAAATGGTGTCGGAATTGTGGTGTGTGGCAGAAGGAAGGGCGAAGTACAGGAAGTGGGTAGAAGGAACAACAGGATCATGCGAATGAAACTGGGTCTTGGAGAAGAGCAACTGGCCGTCTTATGTGTATATGCCCCACAAGTTGGCTGTACAGCAGAAGAGAAAGATGAATTCTGGACCATGCTAGAAGAAGAAATGAGGGAACTGGAAGAAAAAGAGATGGTGATTGTCAGAGGAGACTTGGGGTACGACAGATGATGGAAAAGTTTTGAGAGAAGCAACGGGAGCTACATCTAGTATTTATTGATCTGGAGAAAGCGTATGATAGAGTGTCAAGGCAAGAAGTCTGGAGGTGTCTGAGAGAAAAGAAGGTACAGGAGAAATATGTCAGGTTGGTGCAGGAGATGTACAGAAATGTGAAGACAAGAGTTCAAACCTGCCTGGGAGAGATAGAAAGTTTTCCAGTGACAGTTGGCTTACATCAAGGGTCAGCATTAAGTCCATTTCTGTTTAATATTGTGATGGAGGTGGTGACGGAGGAAGTGAGAGAAGACATGCCTTGGACTATGTTGTATGCAGATGACATCGTGCTGTGTGCAGAATCAAGAGAAGAAGTGGCAGCCAAACTGGAAAGTTGGAGGAAAGTACTGGAAGAGAGAGGTATGAGACTGAGCAGAAGTAAAACTGAGTATATGTGTTGCAAAGTGGATGGCAGCCAGGAGACAGATCTGGATCTGGAAGTAAATGTCATCAGAAGGGCAGTGACTTTAGATACTTAGGTTCAACAATGAAAGAGGATGGTGAGGCTGAGAAGGAAGTGGGATGCAGGATACAAGTAGGATGGAGGAACTGGAGAGAGATGGCTGGAGTGCTATGTGATAAGAGGATGCCGATCAAACTAAAAGGCAAAATTTACAGGGCAGTAGTGAGATCAGCTACGACGTATGCTTTGGAAACTGTGGCCCTGAGGAAAAATAACAGCAGCAGGATGGAGGTAGTGGAGATGAGAATGCTTAGGTGGATGTGCAGTATGACCAGAAAGGATCATCTGAGAAATGACTATGTAAGGGGAATGGTGAAAGTTACGAACTTAGGAGCAAAGATACAGGAGGCAAGCCACAAACAGCGACCCTACTTAAGTGGGAAAAGCTGCAGAAGAAGAAGAAGAAGAGAAAGCATGAAAGATGATGATTGCCCAGGCTATCCCACACACAGCAGTTACTAATGACAAATTAAAAAAGTACAAGATGTGATTTGAAAAGACAGAAAGTTAGGTGTTCGAGCTGTAACTGAAAAAGCTCATTTGGACAGGGAAAGTGTTTATCACATCTTAATGGAAGAATTGAACATGAAAAAGGTTTGTGCAAAAATATTGTCAGATGAACAAAAAGAACGTTAGAAGGAACTGTGTTCGGACCTTTTGCAATGTATTAAGGATGCACCAGATTTTGTTGAATTAGGTAATTACTTGTAATGAAACTTGGATATTTATGTATGATCTGGAAACCAAGCGAAAATCAATGCAGTGGAAGTCAGCAACATTTCCAAGACAAAAAAAAGCATGCATGAGTCATTCGAAGTTCAAGGCCACGTTGATTGTTTTCTTCAGTATCCAGGGTATTGTAATGGCAGAGTGGGTTCCAAACAGCCAGATGATAAATCAGCAGTATTAACTTGAAGTCTTGACGAAATTGCATGAATGTGTGAGAAGGAAATGATAAGAATTGTGGAGAAACGGTTAGATTTTGTGCCAAGCCAAGACAATGCGCTAGCCCACAATGTCTGTGAAGCAGTTTTTTGCGAATCACAACATCGAGCACCCACCCTATTCACAATACCTGGCTCCCTGTGACTTCTACCTCTTCACAAAGATCAAGTCGGTGCTCAAAGGAACCCATTTTTTGTTGGTAGAAGATGTGAAAGCAAAAACAACGGAGATCCTCAACAGCCTTTCAGAAAATGATCAGCAGAATTTCCTTGAAAGCTGGCAGGTCTGAGTTGGCACACAATTGCATACGAAGGGAACTATTTTTAAGGCGATCATAGTTGATATTCGCAATTTGTTAAATAAAAAGGGATACAGGCACTCGTTTTTTCTGTGTCAGACCTCATATATCAACATATAACTAAATATTTCATTCTGTCCACTTATAATTTCCATAAACTACTTCAAAACTACTGTCACTCTTAGCCCCTTGCATCTTCATGTTATATGAGCTATCAACAGTATTTATCCCTCCCTTTCTATCCACATCAAATACATCATAAATCTCTTTATTTATGATCAGAATGTTTATCTTTATTTCTGTCAGAATGTCACCCAACCATGTCTCACTTATTCTAGCAATTTTGGACAAATAAACATAGCAAATACAATAACTTCATTCCATTCCCATAATTTTCTTTAGACTTCCCAGATCATTCTATTCCTTTCTTTTTTGCTTCACTGGTTCCAGACTCCACCTTTCTCAAGCATTGTCTTCCTGTCACTCCAAATGTCCTACATTTCTTTTCTCTTATTCTTTTCACTCACTACTCACCTCTCCATTCAGAAGCATTTCTTTAATTTCTCCTACCTTATTCTCCTGCACACCTCTTACTACCAGTGGCACACCCAGGATTTAATCTTGGGGGGGGGGGGGCGAATTGAATAGATAAAAATATTTTTAATACAATGAATTTGCATTAAAAATATTTTTAGCCGTTCAACTAAAATTCGTTAAATTTCATTCATTCAATAAAATTCATTAGGTAATTATAAAAATTTATTTAAAGAATAAAATCCAGTTTTCTTTTCTTTTTACAAAGCTCTTGAATTATTTCAGTTGTGGTTACGTTAATCTCTCTCTGTGTGTATATATATATAGCAAAGCCAATCCGTTCAATCGTGATTGTGTCATGGTAGATCTTAAATAGGTTATTAAAAGGCGTAAGTTAGAAAATGACCTTTCACTGATGCATGTTGTTACCGGAAGCGTTGCAAATATTTTTAATAAGTTATAGATGTTAGAATATATCATTTTGTCACACTTTGAAACTGCATCAATGGCATTTTTGCATGGAGCTATTGCAAACGGTTTTTCAAATTTCTTATACCACAACTTGAATTGGGCGTTCAAAATTGCTGGATTTGTATAAGGCTTTGTATAAGGATGAAATTAATATTTTCTATGATTCTGCCAATTTCACAGTTTTTTTATTTATTTTTTTAATTTTCTTGCTATATTTAATCATGTGTGGATTTTCTTAATATCTGCATAAAGTAAAGACTTCAGATTAACATCTCCAGTTTCGATATCATGCCTAATGCCACATTCCATTCATAATGTGATCCATATAAATGAGAAATAATAGTGGAGATAATATGCACTCTTGTCTCATACCTGATTTAATATCAAACTATCATCCTGTATCTCCTTCAATTCCAACTGCCAATTTACAACTCAAATATAAACTATACAATACATGTTATAAATTAAAGATTCCAAGAAATTGTATACTTGGTTTAATCCTTTATCCAAGTGTAAGCAAAGTTTGCACCTGAAGTATTTTCAGGCAACTCGTGGTAAAGGTGGTATAACTTCACATCACTTGCCTTAGTATCTCATAATGCAAAGCACATCTCCTCGTAGACATGTATAATGTTATACATTTTGGGAAGGGTCACTACCGAGACCAGTTTTGACCTTTACTGAGGTCTCTTCAGTGGGAGTCAGATCCAGAGGTGATATTAAGGTTGAGTAATGCAGAAATCATATTTTCATATACAAGTTGACAAAAGGTGTCACACCTTATTATTAAATTACTCTGGATTAGAGAAAGATTGTTGGAAGTTTTTTCACTTGGTTATACTATAAATTAAAGATACCAATAAATTGTATACTTGGTTTAATCCTTTATCCAAGTGTAAACAAACAAAGTTTGCACCTGAAGTATTTTCAGGACTGGGGCAACTAGTGGTAAAGGTGGTATGACTTCACATCACTTGCCTCAGTATCCCATAATGCATGTTAATGTCCCATTTACACAATATACGTGTAGAATTTTGAACAGCTTTTCTGCACCTTATCATAACTACAAAGTTATGATTTTTCCAGAACTACAAAACTTAAACATAGATCTCTGTTATATTCTCATGATTTCTCTATTAACTGTTCTAAAATGAAAGAGTAATCTTACCAACACAAAGCTACTGACAGATTACACTTTTATTTAGCCTGAAGCCAGCTTGTTTGCCACCAAGTTTCATTTCCACAATTTTTCTCAGCCATTTCTCAAGTATGCTTGAATTAATTTAAAACTGGAATAAGCTGGGTAAAAGCAAAATGAAAGTATACATTTTTATCCCTTTTTAGAGATAGGTGTCATGAGAACTATTCCAATAATCTGGAAATTGACTTTCTGATCAGGCCTTCTGTATGCAGTGCAGCCAGTGCAAAACCAGAAATGCGCAAATAAAGAAGTATAAAAGCATTTCTAGTTGTATAACATGTAATCCAGCTTTCCATGTTTCAGGTTTTTGAAGGCATTTTTAATATCCACATGTATTATGTGTGTGTGTGTGTATGCGAGTGTGTGGGAGGGGGATGCTTAAGGGTCAAAGCTACATAACTGAGAGGAGACCTCCACATAGCCTTTAAGAAATGCAGAAAACCGACCAGGAATTCTGACCTAATGTCCAATCTTCACCTTCTCATAGTACACCCTGTTAGGTATCAGTCTGTAGACTGAACGAACAAGGATCTGGGATATCCAGTTAAAAAAGGCCCCGGATGTCTTCACCAGGGTTAATAGTGGAACCAGAGTTAATAGTGAAAAGTCAGCTACTGGAACACATCCCAACTCAACATCACCAGAGTTCAAGATCGGAACTCCATCATAAGAAGTCTGAATGGCAAAGAAATGGAGCTAGCCGAAGAATGGATAAGTACCAGATTGACAAGATAGAGGTGACTGAAACAAAAAGACAAAAACTGGTGAGATCTTTCTGAGTGATAAATACAAAAAGTTATATTCAGGAAATGACAATG
The DNA here is from genome assembly GCF_054136105.1 of Typopeltis vanoorti. Lineage (NCBI taxonomy): Eukaryota > Metazoa > Arthropoda > Arachnida > Uropygi > Thelyphonidae > Typopeltis > Typopeltis vanoorti. The sequence goes on along the minus strand of NC_143571.1, from coordinate 92,567,937 downwards.
AATGAAAAGAAGGAGTAGAATAGTGACTGTGAATGAATTCAAAGCAAAGTACGATAGATGCTGTGCGAATATTGAATAGTTCTTGACATGATGTTTAGGGCCTCCCTTGATGAGTCTAAGGACTCCTCGGAGTTGACCGTAGTAATAATAATAATAGTACAGTCATATCCCAACTTATGCGAATCTGGAATTACGCGGTTTCTTATATGTACGTATTCCTGTCCCGCTTCACGCCTCATCACTAGTCATATCTTTCAAGTGCCGGCCGCATTCGCCAGTGTTGCACATGCTGTGAACAAGCACTGATGTGTTTCGCGCGGTCTCTATTCATACACAATTTTTATAGTCTACAAACCTTGCGATTGTTTAATGTTATGTTCTTGATAAAACTTTTATCACATAAAAAATAATAATGTCATCCAAAAGAAGCAAGTCCGATTCTTCTACAGCTAGCAAGAAAAGAAAAACATTGATTTTTGGAAACGAAACTCAACATTATCAAGGATTTTGAAGGTGGAATGAAAATTTGTGAGCTAGCAAAGAAGTTCGAACTACAGGAATTCATAGTAAGCACAATCATAAAAGAAAGGTATACAGATTTTGGAGGACATAGATTCTAACGAGGAACGAATTCTAGCCAAAAGGCAAGGAATAAAAAAATCATTAGCTTGCAATGAAGAAGTTTTGTGTGACAAGAAAAAGACATTATGCTGTCAGATGAATCTATTAGATTTTATGAAACCATTGACATTGAAATAACTTTCTTTTTTTTATATACGTAAAACTACAATTATAATTATATTTTTTAAAAAAATACAGGTGTTTTTGTAAACCTTTGGTCCCAATTGTATGTTTGTATATATAAATTACATCCAAAATTATACCCCGAGTTACTCGAATTCGACTTGCACGCTTTTTGTTAGTCCCACCTACCAGTTAACTTCGGGGTTTTATTGTATTCAAAACTAAATACTAGGCTAATCTTCTTGAATAGCAGGCAGTCTCAAGTAGAGTGATGTGGGCAAATATGAGAATGGGGAACTGGACAATGAGACTTATTTGTGCCTATGGTCCCACAGAAGGTTCTACTAAGGCAGAAGTGGAGGAATTTTTTGATGCTTTAGAGAAAGCAACTGACAAAATGAAAAAGGAAAAGTTGGTCCTTGTCATCATCATTATCAAATTCCTGTCATGTACTCTCAAAGGGTGTACAGGATTTGATAGTACTATATGAAAAAATTACATCATTACTAACTTCCTATCTACAATTTTCCTCCAAATCAGTCTGTTACTTGTCAAGACTCCAACATTATCAGATCTTATATTTCTATCGTCTAAGGCACTTTGTACCGTATCAATCCACCTATATCTTGGTCTTCCTCTGGGTCGTTTTCCTGCCAACCTGGCTGAGAACACTTGTTTTGCTAATCTTTCCTCTCCCATTCTATTTAAGTGACCATACCATCTGAGATTAGCTCTGCTAACGCATTCCTGGATGCTGACAATGTCAAGTTCTTTCCTAATATCCTCATTTTTAATATGATATTGCCATTGATGCCATCTGTTCACGCCTCTAATCTTTCTCAGGACTCTCATATCTGCGGTCTCTAGTTTTTGGTCAAGTGTTTTACTTCTGACCCAGCTCTCAGATCCATAAGTTAAAATTGGTTTGAACACAGTCTTGTATACAGCTAATTTAGTGTTCCGACTAATTTCTTTCTTATTCCATATGAATTTATTCAATTGACTTCCCACGATACCAGCTTTGCTGATTCTGTTGTCTATTTCTATATTTAGTTTACCATCTTCAGTAAAAATTGTGCCTAAGTAGCTGAAATGTTTTACTTGTTCCACAGGTTCTCCATTCACAACACAGTTGACATTTTCAATGATTCTGCCTATTTTCATTGTCTTTGTCTTTTTATTGCTGACCTTCATACCATATCTATTACAACAGCTATTCAATTTAGTCAGAGAATCTTGCAGACTTGTAGCGGATTTATTTAGAAGTATAACATCATCCGCATAAAGCAAAGAGCTGACATTAACATCTCCAATTTTGATATCAGGTTTAATACCACATTCCTTCATAATGTGATCCATATAGATAATGAATAACAGAGGGGATAATGTACATCCTTGTCTCACACCAGATTTAACATTAAACCATCTTCCTGTACTTCCTTCAATTCTAACTGCTGACTCACAACTCAAATAAAGACTAAGTATTGCTTGATATAATGCCCCATTGACACCATATAACTGCAGCGTATTGAATAGCTTCTCTCTTGGCACCTTGTCATATGCCTTTTCCAAATCGACAAAACTTAAATACAGATCTTTGTTATATTCCCATGCTTTCTCGACTATTTGTCGTAAAGTGAAGATCTGATCCTGACAGCTTCTATTTGGCCTGAATCCAGCTTGTTCTTCACCAAGCTTTTCTTCCACAATTCTTCTCAACCGTTTCTCAAGTATACTTGCATAGATCTTGCCAGGAACACTCAGTAGGGAAACACCTCTGTAATTCTCACATTCAGTTTTATTTCCCTTTTTATATATGGGTACTATGAGAGCTCTACTCCAATCATTGGGAATTCGTCCCTCAGTCCAGGCTTTCTGAACTATGCAGTGCAGCCACTGTAAGACTCTTATACCACCATACTTCAGCATTTCTGGTCGAATATCATCTACTCCTGCGGCCTTTCCACATTTCAAGCCTTTGATGGCTTTTTTCTACTTCAAGTATGGATATATATTCCTGACTGCATGCCTGGTCAGTGTTTTTTATCACTGTGCTGTCATCACTGCTTGTTTCATTTAGCAGTTTTTCAAAGTAATTACTCCATACTTCAAGGATATCTTTTTCTCCTGTTTTCATTTCACCTTTATCATCTCTAATTCCTTTTACAGCACTCTTTCCTCCATTCCTAAGCTTCTTCAACAACCTCCAGAATATTTTGCCACCTTCTTGATATTTATTTTCTATATTCTTGCCAAAGTCGTCCCATGACTTTTGTTTAGCTAGTTTTACACACTGTTTAGCTTTCTTACATTTGTCTCTGTATTCTGTAAGAGTAAAAGCTGACTTATTTGCCAGGAACTTTTGATATGCTTTCTTCTTTTCCTTCACTGCCTCTTTAACTTCCTGTGTCCACCAGGGAGTTCTGATTTTTTTATCCTTGCACACAACCTCACCACATGCCTCTCTGGCAGAATCAATCAATGTTTCCTTCAGAGTTTGCCACTGAATCTCCAAGGTTTGATTCCTGTTCTCAAACTCTTTCATTTTCTTTTGAATAATATTTCTGTATTTTAGTCTACATTTCACATCTGAGAGCTGCTCAACTTTTATTCGCTTTAAAACTTTCTTACATGTTATTCTTTTCAATATGAAATTCAATTTTATCCTGCTCAAGACTAAACAGTGATCACTTCCAATTTCAATCCTCCGTACACTCTAGTATCCTGCACCAGGGAGAAAACATCACTATCAACAATAACATAGTCAATGAGACTTTCTTATTCCTTGCCTCTTCTCTCCATGTGAAACATGGTGTTAGTAATAACCAGTCCATGTCCTGAGCAGAAATCCAACAGATATTTGCCATTATTATTAGCTTTGCTCTTTTCTCCAAATTTTCCCAAAATATTTTTATATGTCTCACAATCATTTCCTACTCTGCTATTTAGATCCCCAACAAGGACCAACTTTACCTTTTTCATTGTGTCAGTTGCTTTTTCTAAAGTATCAAAAAATTCCTCCACTTCTACCTTAGTAGAACCTTCTGTGGGACCATAGGCACAAATAAGTCTCATTGTCCAGTTCTCCATTCTTATATTTGCCCACATTACTCTACTTGAGACTGCCTGCCATTCAAGTAGATTAGCCTTGTATTTTGTGTTGAATACTATGGCTACTCCTTCTTTTCCTTGATTGTCATAGCCTGAATATAACATTTTGTATTTATTGCTCAGAAAGATCTCACCAGTTTTTGTCTGTTTTGTTTCAGTCACCCGTATTATGTCGATCTGGTACTTATGTAATTCCTCAGCTAGCTCCATTTCTTTGCCATTCAGGCTTCTTATGTTGATAGTACTGATCTTTAACTCTGGTGATGTTGAGTTGGTGTGTGTTTTCAGATTTGTTCCAGTAGCTGACTTTTCGCTGTTCACCCTGGTTCCCTGGTGAAAACAACGGGGGCGTTGTTTAACTGGGCGACACCCCAGCTGGCATGAAATTTTGTTATGTTGGACCATGATTTTTTATTTTGGTTTAACCAATAAGAATACAATTTGGTTGGCTAAATCCCAAATTGCCAGCCGATCCTCATTCGTTCAGTATCCAAGTAGATGCCCAACAGGGTGCACCACGAGAAGGTGAGGATTGTACATTATGTCAGAAGCCCTGGTCGGTTCTCTGCTTTCCTTTAAAGGCTATGTGGAGGTCTCCTCTCAGTTATACAGCTTTGACCCTTAAGCACCCTGTTGGTCCTTGTTGGGGATCTAAATATTATTATTATTATTATTATTCAGGCCTCCATGGAGTCAAAAGACTCATCACAGGAGGTCCTTCCTAAGAACATAGTCTGTCAACACTCATCAAGGGGAGGTCCCCCCTAAGAAACACAAAGTCTATCATACCACTCCTTAAACTCATTGACCGTTCTCGCTCTCACCACTCCATCAGGCAATGCATTCCACGGTTCAACCACCCTCCACACAAAGAAACCACTCCTCTCCCTCTTGCTAACAGAAAAATGTGGAATGCTTTATGATTTTGCTTGTCATCCTTGCGCAGGGGCCATGCTAATCTTGTCTGTATCGTTCCAATTTTAGTATATGTACTGCCGAAGAAAGTACATAGCAGACAGCAGAGTAGGAAATGATTATCAGACATAGAAAAATATTTTGGGAAAATTTAGAGAAAAGAGCAGTTTGATAGTCTAAAGTTTCGACAATCAAACATCACATGAAACTAAATGGCTTCTCTGAAAAGAGTACACAACATCTTTTCAATTCTTACAATCCAACACAGAACAACAAAGATTCAATCCATTAAGTTCACATTCCTTACATTTCCAGGATTTCAGAAGAAATATAATTTGACAGCCACTTATACACCTATTAACAAATTATCCACCCATTTTCCTTCTTCTAAAGATAAACACTCAAACATGTCTCTACCTGGTGTGTAACAAGTTCTGTGTAACTGTAATCTTTCCTGCTTTGGACAAACTGGATGCTATATAGAAAAAGGAATTCAAAAGCATCAATCATCCATTCAACACAACAAACCAGGGAAATCTGGATTAGCTCAACACGGAATAGAAACAAGCCACAACATCCTTTGGTCCAAGACTCGCCTCCTACACAGATTTTGCTATAAATCTGAATGTTTATTTAAAGAAAGTGTGGAGGCCTTACTTCAACGTCCTAACTTGAATCGTAATGACTGTATATCTGTATCAAAAATTTGGGAAAGTTTTAATCAGGATAACACATTAATTTTTTTTTTTTTTTAATTTCCTAAATTAGTCATAATCATCATCAAATTCCTGCAATGTACCCTCAAGGGGTATACAGGATATGACAGTACTACATGAAAAATTTACATCATTACTAACTTCCCATCTACAATTTTCCTCCAAATCAGTCTGTTACTTGTCAAGACACCAACATTATCAGATCTTATATTTCTATCGTCTAAGGCACTTTGTACCATATCAATCCACCTATATCTCAGTCTTCCTGTGGGTCGTTTTCCTGCCAACCTAGCAGAGAACACTTGATTTGCTAATCTTTCCTCTCCCATTCTATTTAAGTGACCATACCACCTGAGATTAGCTCTGCTAACCCATTCCTGGATGCTGACAATGTCAAGTTCTTTCCTAATATCCTCATTTTTAATATGATATTGCCATTGATGCCATCTGTTCATGCCGCTAATCTTTCTCAGGACTCTCATATCTGCGGTCTCTAGTCTTTGGTCAAGTGTTTTACTTCTGACCCAGCTCTCAGATCCATAAGTTAAAACTGGTTTGAACACTGTCTTTTATACAGCTAATTTAGTGTTCCGACTAATTTCTCTCTTATTCCATATGAATTTATTCAATTGACTTCCCACCATACCAGCTTTGCTGATTCTGTTGTCTATTTCTATATTTAATTTACCATCTTCAGTAAAAATTGTGCCTAAGTAGCTAAAATGTTTTACTTGTTCCACAGGTTCTCCATTCACAACACAGTTGACATTTTCAATGATTCTGCCTATTTTCATTGTCTTTGTCTTTTTATTGCTGACCTTCATACCATACCTATTACAACAGCTATTCAATTTAGTCAGAGAATCTTGCAGACTTGTAGCGGATTTATTTAGAAGTATAACATCATCCACATAAAGCAAAGATCTGACATTAACATCTCCAATTTTGATATCAGGTTTAATACCTCATTCCTTCATAATGTGATCCATATCGATAATGAATAACAGAGGAGATAATGTACATTCTTGTCTCACACCAGATTTAACATTAAACCATCTTCGTGTACTTCCTTCAATTCTAACTGCTGACTTACAACTCAAATAAAGACTAAATATTGCTTGATATAATGCCCCATTGACACCATATAACTGCAGTGTATTGAATAGCTTCTCTCTTGGCACCTTGTCATATGCCTTTTCCAAATCGACAAAACTTAAATACAGATCTTTGTTATATTCCTATGCTTTCTCAACTATTTGTCGTAAAGTGAGGATCTGATCCTGACAGCCTCTATTTGGCATGAATCCAGCTTGTTCTTCACCAAGCTTTTTGTCCACAATTCTTCTCAATCTTTTCTCAAGTATACTTGCATAGATCTTACCAGGAACACTCAGTAGGGAAATACCTCTGTAATTCTCACATTCAGTTTTATTTCCCTTTTTATATATGGGTACTGTGAGAGCTCTACTCCAATCATCAGGAATTCGTCCCTCTGTCCAGGTTTTCTGAACTATGAAGTGCAGCCACTGTAAGACTCTTATACCACCACACTTCAGCATTTCTGGTAGAATATCATCTACTCCTGCTGCCTTTCCACATTTTAAGCCTTTGATGGCTTGTTCTACTTCAAGTATGGATATGTATTCCTGACTGCATGCCTGGTCAGTGTTTTTTATCACTGTGCTGTCATCACTGCTTGTTTCATTTAGCAGTTTTTCAAAGTAATTACTCCATACTTCAAGGATATCTTTTTCTCCTGTTTTCATGTCACCTTTATCATCTCTAATTCCTTTTACAGCCCTCTTTCCTCCATTCCTAAGCTTCTTCAACAACTTCCAGAATATTTTGCCACCTTCTTGATATTTATTTTCTATATTACGCCAAAGTCCTCCTATGACTATTGTTTAGCTAGTTTTACACACTGTTTAGCTTTCTTACATTTGTCTCTGTATTCTCTAAGAGCACAAGCTAACTTATTTGACAGAAACGTTTGATATGCTTTCTTCTTTTCCTTCACTGCCTGTTTAACTTCCTGTGTCCACCATGGAGTTCTGATTTTTCTATAATTGCACACAACTTCACCACATGCCTCTCTAACTGAATCAATCAGGACTTTCTTCAAGGCTTGCCACTGAATCTCCAAGGTTTGATTCCTGTTCTCAAACTCTTTCATTTTCTTTTCAATAATCTTTCTGTATTTTAGTCTACAGTTCATATCTGACAGCTGCTCATCTTTTATTCGCTTTAAACTTTATTACATGATATTCTTTTCAATATGAAATTCAATTTTATCCTGCTCAAGACTAAATAGTGATCACTTCCAATTTCAAATCCTCTGTACACTCTGGTGTCCTGCACCAGGGAGAAAACATCACTATCAACAATAACATAGTCAATGAGACTTTTCTTATTCCTAGCCTCTTCTCTCTCTATGTGAATTTGTGCACATTTTTATGTTGGAACATGGTGTTAGTAATAACCAGTCCATGTCCTGAGCAGAAATCCAACAGATATTTGCATTTAATATTAGCTTTGCTGTTTTCTCCAAATTTTCCCAATATATTTTTGTATGTCTCACAATCATTTCCTACTCTGCTATTTAGATCCCCAACAAGGACCAAGTTTTCCTTTTTCATTGTGTCAGTTGCTTTTTCTAAAGCATCAAAAAATTCCTCCACTTCTACCTTAGTAGAACCTTCTGTGGGACCATAGGCACAAATAAGTCTCATTCTCCAGTTACCCATTCTCATATTTGCCCACATTACTCTACTTGAGACTGACTGCCATTCAAGAAGATTAGCCTCGTATTTTGTTTTGAATACTATGGCTACTCCTTCTTTTCCTTGATTGTCATTGCCTGAATATAACATTTTGTATTTATTGCTCAGAAAGATCTCACCAGTTTTTGTCTTTTTTGTTTCAGTCACCCGTATTATGTCGATCTAGTACTTATCTAATTCCTCAGCTAGCTCCATTTCTTTGCCATTCCTGCTTCTTACGTTGATAGTGTCGATCTTTAACTCTGGTGATGTTGAGTTGGGGTTTGTTTTCAGATTTGTTCCAGTAGCTGACTTTTCGCAGTTCGCCCTGGTTCCCTGGCGAAAACAACGGGGGCCTTGTTTAACCAGGCGATGCCCCAGCCGGCATGAAATTTTGTCATGTTGTACCATCATTTTTAATTTTGGTTTAACCAATAAGAATACAATTTGGTCGGCTAAATCCCAAATTACAAGCCCATCCTCGTTCGTTCAGTATCAAAGTAGATACCCAACAGGGTGCACCACGAGAAGGTGAGGATTGGTCATTAGGTCAGAAGCCCTGGTCGGTTCTCCACATTCCTTTAAAGGCTATGTGGAGGTTTCCTCTCAGTTATGCAGCTTTGACTCTTAAGCAACCCCCTAAATTAGTCTAATGTTATTTAAGATTATTACATGAATTTCTGAATTAATATCTTTAATTTAATCATGAATCTGATAAAAATTTACTCTTTTAATACTTAGCCATATGACATCACGCGGCTTGTTCTATTGGTGAATGATCAATTGTTCGTATTCCACCTTGTTTTTTAAAACTATTCCTATGTAGCCACTGAAGGTCTGTAATATTTAGACTGAAATATTTGGCAAATTAAATAATATTCTTGTGTAAATGTAGATATTTTATAATAGCAAAGAACTGTATTTAAGTTTTGTAGATCTGGAAAAGGAATATGACAAGGTGCCAAGAGAGAAGCTATTCAATATACTACAGTTACATGGTATCAATAGAGCATTATATCAAGCAATACTCAGTCTTTATTTGAGTTGTAAGTCAGCAGTTAGAACCGACGGAAGGAAGATGGTTTAATGTTACATCTGGTGTCAGACAAGAACGTACATTATCACCTCTGTTATTCATTATCTATATGGATTACATTATGAAGGAAAGTGGTATTAAACCTGATATCAAAATTGGAGATGTTAATCTCAGCTCTTTACTCTATGCAGATGATATTCTACTTCTAAATAAATCTGCTACAAGTCTGCAAGATTCCCTGACTAAATTGAATAAGAGTTGTAATAGATATGGTAAGAAGGTCAGCAATAGACAAAGACAATGAAAATAGGTAGAAGCATTGAAAATATCAACTGCATTGTGAATGGAGAACCTATAGAAAAAGTAAAACATTTCTTCTACTTGGGCACAATTTTTAGTGAAGATGGTAAATTAAATACGGAAACAGACAACAGAATCAACAAAGCTAGTATGGCAGGAAGTCAACTGAATAAATTTATATTGAATAAAGAGAGAAACTAGTCAAAACACTAAATTATCTGTATACAAGACAGCGTTCAAACCAATTTTAACTTATGGATCTGAGAGCTGGATTAGAAACAAAACATTTGACCAAAGATAGGAAGTTAGTAATGATGTAAGTTTTTCATGTAGTACTATCATATCCTGTACAGCCCTTGAGGGCACATGTCAGGATTTTGATGTATTATGTGCACTTCTGGTTTCATTTAAATCATTGAAAGCAATTACTCCAGACATCTAGAATATCTTATCATCAGTTTCATGTGACTTTTATCCATGTATGATTTCTTTTATGCTACTCTTCCCTCCATTAGCCTCCAGAACATTTTGACACCTTCCCAATATTTATCTTGCATAATTTTCCAAATGCCTTACTATGACATTTGTTTAGCTACTTTCACACACTGCTTTATAATGTGTAATTTAGTACATTTTCCTCTATTTTCTTAAAGCATATGTTGACTTACTTGCTAGGAATTTTTGATATGCTTTCTTGTTTTCCAAGAAACAAGAAAGCATATCAAACTTTCTGAATCAACCCATGGAGTTATGATTTTTCTATCCTTGCAAATAACTTCACTATGCTTCCCTAACTGAATGTTTTCTTCACAATCTGTTTTAGAATATCTAATGTTTTATTCTTGTTTTCAAACTTTCATTTTTTTCTTGAATAAATTTATCTTGATCATATTTGTATATTTGAGTCTACAGTTCATCTCTGAAAGCTGCTTGACTCTGATATAAAAATTTTATATATACAGTGGTGCCTTGGTTAACGAAGGTAGTCCATTCCAGGATTACCGTCGTTATCCAACGTGCGATTCCCCATAAGATTTAATTGAAAATCGATTAATTTGTTCCGGCTCCTCCCCACAACCACAGTACATATTAAAAATGCAGATAAAACTCATTTAAAATGTCATAAAAATATGATAAATATCATTTATTTATTATACAGTATTCTTGGAAAGCTTGAAGAAGGCTGCACAATTACTAATATTTCCAGAAAGTTTGGAATATCACACAGCATTGTATTCAAGCTCTGGACAGCATTTCAAACCAAGGAATGTGTTAATGACATTTGCTAAGAGATTGCCCTCACTTGACCATAGAAAGACAAATTTTTGGTTATAACAGCAAAATGTAATCGACGCACCATGGCAGGTCAGCTGCAATCAAGCATGGATATCTTGACCAACTGTACCAGGACATCTTCAAAAAGTATGCCTATACGTCTGAAGGCCTATAGTCTGCATCCTTTTATTCACAGCTCATTGTAGAGCATATTTTCAGTGGTGTTGTATGCATAAAAATTGGACAAGACACTAATAGGCTAAAGTACTCTGTACAGATCAGATTCTAGTGTGAAAGTGGTACTGCTTACCATTATGAGAATTTTCTTGAAAGGGATAGATATGGCAGTGTTAAGATCATTGTGTTGGGAGGCATTATGCTTAATGGACACACCAAGCTACAAGCGCTGGAAAAAGGGACTATAACTGGTGAACAATACTGCAACGAAGTTCTTCAATGTTATGTTAGTTGTTTTGTGGTGCTGTAGGCAAAAAAATTAATTTTTATTCACTACATTGTACATGAGCAGGGGAGATACTTCTGGAGACTGAGGATTTTAATTAAATCGAGAATCACTTGGAGCTAAGCAAGGTATGATGCTGTGAGAGCTGCATCACAGTTTGGAGTGGACATTTTCCATACTAAAATGTCTCTCTGCGTAGCACTCTGTAAACACTGTACATTAATTTTAATTATGTCCTTAAGAAGTTGTAACTTTTGACAAAAAGTATTGTAATTTAATTTGAATGAAATTTATAACTTGATGATATCTCCCTCGATGATTCTTCAGACTCCATGGTCTGATTCTTCAGACCATGGAGTCTGAAGATGCTTGTACAATAATAATAATGATAATAATATCTATATCTATACATATATTTTAATAAAAACAATTGAATTTCTTTTTGTATCATGAAAAATAAAAAATTCATAGACTTTTAGCTGTTGTACTGCGAATGCTGTTTTATAACATCATTAACAGTATTGCATTACTACATATGGAAAAAAATTAATACATTTAATTATATCATAGTCTTTTCTCCAATAAGTTAAAATTTTCTTAATTATCAAAAGAATAAGTGGATATGACTGATAATCAGATACCCTGCAATAGTCATGTATTATTTGTAAAATATCTCATTGTAATAATGTACTTACGGTAACATTAGCTTTCTTAAGGCCTTTCAAAGGAGATAAAAACATATAATTCGGAGGTCCTAGAATTCTATTATTAGCATCATGAAGTAGAAAATAAAAGAAGCATTCTTTTCTTGATGAACACTGTCCTTCTGCAAGTAATCCTTTACTGCCATTTACAGGTAGTGAATATGCCATACTGCTAGTCTGTGGAGACTGAGAAATATGGAAAGCATTAATAATGCTACTTTTATAAAATATTCCATTATGTGAGGATAATCAAAAAGTTGCTGCCAACATTTTTTAAATTTTTATTTTATTTTATTTTTTTTTCACGCACTATAGTGTTAATGAGCATTTCAGAATCTAAAATCAAATTATTAACGTATTTTTCATAATTTTCTCAGCAGGTAGTGATGACAATGCACTAACTGTTATAGCATTCTAAACATGGTGCATCACCAATCTCTATTCAAAACATTAGAACAAAGCCTGAAAATTTATTTTTGTAGCTTCAAGAAAGTTCAAGTGACATTATATTGGCAAATAAGTTCTATATATGAGCACAAATGTTGGTCATGTCGTATAATAAGCTTATGCAAATAGTTCAAAAGATAAAACACAGGTCAAGCTGTAGGTACAGTTACAGTAATCTACCATTTATCCGACCCTTCAATTATCTGAACAACTAGTTCTGATAATTGAATTTATGTCCACATTTGGCTGTAGTCATGAAAATTTTTTGATGTACAGATAAAAATGTAATTCATAGCTTTTAGCATAATTATGCCTAGTCACACATCCAAGCTAGTTCAACACTTCTTTCGACATAACAATCATCATACAAGGATCCATATGGTCATTAATGTTGGTTGATGTGGCATTCCAAAATCACAGGAATCACAAATGTCACTCTGATATCTATTCTTTAAAGGTACCTGTGGTAGCTTTCATTAAAGTTTATTACTGAAGTTATTGTGTAACTCGGATATCTGTTAAATGCTTACAGCCTGTGCAGTATTGCAATCTGATAGAAAAAACACATAAAGAAGATTCATCTTTTGTTTGCATATCCCGAAATCTTCGAAACACTACAATATATTAAATAAAAAAAATATTAAAAAACTTGATTTTCCCCACAGGGCAGACATTTTTAATATATGTTTTTAAGAAAGATTTAATTATAATAAATTATATAATACATTAAATTTTGATAAGAATCATCCTTATTAATCATCTTATTATTCATTTTAGGTGGTAGATGAATTTCATCGCCAGGTGTGAGACCACCTTCCCACTTATTGGAGTCTTGAAGTGGCTTGAAAAAGTTCTATAATATATATATATATATATATATATATATATATATATATATATATATATATATATATATATATATATATATATATATCAGGGGCAAATATTCCAGGTGTGCTAGGTGTGCAGTACTCATCCATGAAATATCAGTATCACCAATATCATGGAGATTTTTTACAGGGAATTAACATCAGCAGTGCTGTTATTATTCTTCCCAACCTTTCATCATCAGCATACAACTGGAGATCCCCAGTTGGTCCTGATATATCCAAATGATATATCATTTGGACCAACTGGGGATCTCCAGTTGTATGCTGATGATGAAAGGTTGGGAAGAATTATAACAGCACTGCTGATGTTAATTCCCTTCAGGAGGATATGAATAGATTTTTGCCTTGGACAAAGGAGTGGGGTTATAGTTTTAATATCAATAAGTGCAAGGTGTTGTATTTTGGAGTGCAGAAATATACGGCTGTGTATTATACTGATGGTGCGGTACTGCAGGAAGTGGATGAAATCCGAGATTTGGGAGTGATGGTTGACAGTAGACTAAAGTTTAAAGGGCATATTACTAGTGTTGCAAAGGCTACAACTCGTAGTGCTGCTATGATAAAAAGTACTGTAACATGTAGGGATAAGGAAGTGGTTGTGCCACTGTATAAAGCATACTGGTCAGACCACATTTGGACTACTGTGCTCGAATCTGGTCACCTGGTTTTCAGTGTGATGTGGAAACATTGGCCAGGGTCCAGAGATGAGTGACTAAGACAATATCAGGACTTTGGAATGCTGGCTATGGAGAGGGGTTGAAGAAATGTGGATTGCAGAGTATAGTGGATAGCAGGAAAAGATGTGGTATGATAGAGACATTTAAGTTAGCAAGAGGATTTTATCAGATTCATCCAGAGGAGATTATAAAAAGAGTAGAAGGCAAGAGGGGACAACCCAGAGGTCATCCCTGGAAGTTACGTAAGAGTGTGGTGAAGAGAGCTACGTGGGGTAGATTTTTTACATGGAGAATTGTCAGTGAATAGAATGAATTACCAGAATGTGTTGTTAATGCAAGGAGTGCTATGGATTTATTTCAAGATTCAGTAATGAATATGTTACAGTAATGAATGATAAATATGTTGTCAGTTGAAAGAATCTCCCATGATGAGTCTGCCAACTACATTGATGGTGCAATAACAATAATAATAATAATAATAATAATAAAATGCACAAAACAAATTCTGTCTTATTTCTCATATGAAGGATTTACACGACTAGCAATTCTGGACAGCCACCTTGGCCTACAAAGAACTGTATCCTCTTCCATTCAAGATGCTACTTCTCACCTGTATGCAACTATTGACACTATAAAAATTCCAAATACATACAATCTTTGAATACTGTTATTGCATTTGGGATGGTGCACCAAACTGTTCTTTAGAATGTCTGATGCTAAACAGCGCAGCGAGTACAGATTTAAATTTTCAAATCATGTTTAACGGGGCCATGAGGTAGCAATCAATAGAATAAAAGATAAAAGGCTGCACTAAGCAAATTGTGTTTGAAAGAAACTCTTTTCATGAAAGAATAAACTTGTAAACTGGGATTTGTTGTAATGTCTCAAAGACATTATCTAGATGATTTCACATGGGGAAGAATTATTGGAAAGCTTGAAGAATACTGTACAATTACTGATATTGCCAGAGAGTTTGGAATCTCACATAGCATTGTATCCAGGCTCTGAGCAGCATTTCAAACCAATGGAATGTGTTCCAGATGCTTATTAAGTGGTTTCCCTCGCTATACCATGGAGCACAAAGACAGATTTTTGGTTATAACAGCAAAATGTAATCGACATACCACAGCAGGTTAGCTTGCAAGTCAGCTCCAATCAAGCACAGATATGTCAGTATCTCGACAAACTGTGGCAAGAGACCTGTAGTCTGCATCCCTTTATCCACAGCTCATTGTAGAGCACATTTTCAGTAGGATTGCATCCATAAAAAATAGAAAAGACACCAATGGGCTAATGTACTCTTTACAGATGAGAATTACTTTAATCTTTTCTCCAATTCTAGACGGCACTTGGTATGGAATGAAAGTGGTACTGCTTGACATTATGAGAAGTTTTTTGAAAGAGATAGAAAAGACAGTGCTTGGGTGATGGCTTGAGGAGGCATTATGCTTAATGGATGAATTGAGCTACAAGTGCTGGAAAAAGGGAATATGACTGGTGAACAATATTGCAACGAAGTTCATCAACATCATATTAGATTGTTGTGTGGTACTATAGGCAAAGAATTCATTTTTGTTGATGACAATGCCATACCACATCATACACAAGAAGTGGAAATACTTCTGGAGACTGAGGAAATTAATCAAATTGAGTGTTAAGCATACTCCCCAGATCTCAACCCCATAGGACACATTTGGCACCTAATAGGGAGACATAATTCTGCTCAAAATTCCCCTCCAGAAAACAAATAAGGACTTTTGTTCTGATGTAGGAGTGGGCCAGTTTGTCTGAAGAACTCCTGAATCACTTGGAGCTAAGCATGGTAAGAAGTTGTGAGAACTGCATCACAGTTTGGGGAAGGCATATTCAATACTGAAATATCTCTCTACATAGTTTTCCGTAAGCACTATAAATTAATTCCTTAATTATGTCTGTAGGAAATTTGTAACTTTTTCCAAAATCATATTTTTTGTACAATAATTTATGAGTATGCTGGCAATAAATTTATGCCACATTTAACTGTAATCATGAAAAGTTTATCCTATACAAGTAAAAATGTAGTTTGTCCTTAGGTTTTGGACACCAGTGTGCACACACACTTCTTGGAGAAAGTCACCTGCCATGGGCAAGGTGCATCATGCCACATAACAATTCTCATATTTGTAGTCAGTATAAATTGGAGGAATATGATGCTCCCAAGTCTGTGAAACTGTGTGTGGGTGAAATACTTGTGAGAATTGAACTGAAGAGGGGACTGACTTTGAAAGAGGCATTATGATAGGATGCCATGTTGCAGGCTTATCTGTTTGACAAATTGGGCCACCCCAGGTCAACAATTAGCAATACCATACTGAGATTGAAGTTCAGGGAGTCAACTGCAAGTGCTACCAGCAGTGCAATACTCACTGAATGTGACTATATCAGGGATGGCCACATCGTGCCTCGCAAGCTGCATGCAGCTCTTCACGCTCTACTGGGAAAAAATAAACAAAAAGAGAAGAGGAGACAACAAAAAAGAGGAACAAAATAAAAAAAAGAGAAAAGATGGAGAGAAAACCAGGTTTAATAAAAATTACTGCAATAAAAAGTTTACTTTGAACATTAGAATTAGAATAATTTTAAAGTTGAAATACAATAATTTTAGTTACTTATTTACTAGTAGAGGCCTTCCTTGTATCCATTTTCTTAGTAAACTCCATAAAATTAGGTGTGTAATTAGTCAAAGCAGTTCTTACAAGCTCGTTCAAATGTTCATCGTTTAAAACAAATGTATATTTAGATTTAATAAATTTAAGAGTTGAATATAGCACTTCACAGGAGCACATGGTCCCAAAAACGGAGATCAGTTTTCTGGCACATTGATTAAGTGCTGGATACCGTTGGTCCGGAACTTGCTTCCAAAAATCAATTACGGAACATCCAATTTGCTTCAGTCTTTTGTCCTCTTGAAGTTTCAAAGGCTCCAGTTCTGCAGCTGCGACATCCATCACAATTGGTTTTGAAATTGGGCAACAGCACTTACACGAGGAAAGGATTTCCCAAAAAAGCGAATGTTGGCTTAACTTCTCGAAGACCGCAAAATCGATTGTTGAGTTCTTTGGCCAGATCATTTAATTTTGCTAACATAATATCCTGTTTCTAATTCCACTCCTGGAGAATTTGTCAGTATTTTCTTCAGACAAATGAAGTGATTGAAAGCTGCAACATCCATCACAATTGGTTTTGAAATTGGGCAACAGCACTCAAGCACTTACATGAGGAAAGGATTTTCCAAAAAAGCGAATGTTGGCTTAACTTCTCGAAGATCGCAAAATCGATTGTTGAGTTCTTTGGCCAGATCATTTAATTTTGCTAACATAAGATCCTGTTTCTAATTCCACTCCTGGAGAATTTGTCAGTATTTTCTTCAGACAAATGAAGTGATTGAAAGTTTTATTTTCCAAGTCTCTCTGGAAAAGATGAAGTTTGCTTTGAAAGTTTAGCACGGTCTGTGTGAGATCGGTTATTAGTTTTCTTTCACTTGAAGTGAAATGTTTAATATCTGTAGATGCTGGAAAACACTGGTGAAAAAGCCATGTCTAACAACCACTGAGTGTCTTCAAGATGAAGGAAAAATTTCTCCTTCTATCTAAGAAATTGTTAGATTGGGTCTAACAAAAAAAAAAAGAAAAAAAGAAGAATTTTTTAATACATTGCTAACCGAGAGCCACCTTACTAAGCAAAACCATGATACATCATTAGGAATCTCGCCACAATTCAACTCATCAAGAAAGCTTTTGAGCTGTTGGTGTGTTTTAGCACTTGAACGAATAAAAGTGACGATTCTTAGAACTACTTCTATAACATGTTCAAATTTAAAACACTTAGCAACTAGATGTTCCCTGTGAATAATGTAATGTACAGGTAGGAAAGTAGGATATGGTTCATCATTCTCAAGGAGCCCCACTGGCCCTTTAGTTTTACCTCTCATAGCTGAAGAATCACCATCATTTGCAATGCTGACGATTTTTTTGCTTGTTAATGAAGCTTTTGTAAGTACAACATCGAGAGCTTCTTTGATGTCGGAATCACATGTATCTTTCAATGCTATTAAGTCCAATAGCTCTTCCGTGACATCCATGTTGTGTAAAAAAAAAAAAAAAAAAAAAAGGGGACAATATGTAGCTAGTTGTGGTTTGTCTTGAATATCTGTAGATTCATCCAATAAATACTAATGCTAGGAGTATCTGGAATAAGGGAGAGGAATTGGTGGTGCAGATAGCATCAGCCTGGCCAAAAATTATTGCGATCACTGAGACGTGGTTGACAGAAGGGGATATAACAACAGGAATAGAAGTCGCTCGGTATAGTATTTTTCGTCAGGATAGGAGGGGAAAGCGTGGTGGTGGTGGGGTACTGCTTATGATAAGTGATGACCTATGTCCTCTAAGAGTGGAGAATTTGGAGGAAGTGAGACAAATGATTTTGAGAGCATATGGTGTGAGGTAGAGGTAGGCAAGACAGGATATTTAGTGGCGTGTTGCTACAGACTCAGGAGCACAGAGGATGGGGACCAGGAGATGTTTAGACAGCTAAGTTTGACAAGTGCAAGAAGAATGATTGTTATGGGATATTTTAACTTCAGCAGTATAAATTGGAGAGAGGAAGATGCATGTAGCAATAGGGGAATGGAATTTCTAGAATTCTTGAGGGACAAATGTCTTAGGCAACATGTAACAGAGGGAACAAGAGGTTCAAAAGTTTTGGATTTGGTTATAGCATCAGAAGAGTTGATAATAACTGAGATGGCATCTCTCTCCCACCAGTTGGAGAGAGTGACCATATGGTGTTGACATGGAAAATGAATAGACATGTAGGAGTATCAAAGAGATGGGAACTTATGTGGAATTATAAGGCAGGTGATTATAATAGTCTTAGACGTCAACTTCGGGAAGTTTCATGGAGGGAGGAATTGGAAGGCCGGGATATCACTAGTTCGTGGGAAATTGTGAAAGAATATTTGTTATCAGCAATGGTAAGTTGTATACCATGAGTGAAGAAGAGGACGCAATTTGGAGTAAAGTGGATGACAAACAATATTAAACAGGAATTGCATGCGAAAAAGAGGCTATGGAAGAGATATAAGGAGACAGGTGAAGAGATGCTTGAGG